>NC_080377.1:87860037-88460037 GCF_014773155.1 Arachis stenosperma
GTCCAACCTTTGATCAAAGTTGACCCTTCTAGTGTAAGGATGCTCATCTCCTTGATCATAGGCAAGTTGAACGCCACCCTCACACTCTCGGACTAAAATCCAAGTATTTCCCCCGAACATAGTGAGATAATTCTTTGGATTCGGGTTCACACTTTGGTCATGGTTCTTGGTGATCCATGCATTGCATAGAACTCTTGAACCATCAAGATTCCGACTTGTTGAATGGGGTTGGTGAGTACTTCCCAACCTCTTCTTCGGATCTCATGGCGGATCTCCGGATATTCACCCTTTTTGAGTGAAAAGGGGACTTCGGGATCACCTTCTTCAAGGCCACAACTTCATAGAAGTGGACTTGATGCACCCGTGAGAGGAATCTATCCATCTCCCATGACTCGGAGGTGGAAGCTTTTGCCTTCCCTTTCCTCTTTCTAGAGGTTTCTCCGGCCTTGGATGCCATAAATGGTTATGGAAAAACGAAAAAAAGCAACGCTTTTCCACACCAAACTTAAAATGTTTGCTCGTCCTCGAGCAAAAAGAAAGAAGAGAGAAGAAGAAGAAATGAGGAAGAGGGAGAAGGTGGTGTGTTCGGCCAAGAAGGGTAAGAAGGGTGTTAGGTTGTGTGAAAATGAAGAGTTGAAGAAGGGTATTTATAGGAGAGAGGGGGGTAAAGGTTCGGCCATTATGGGTGGGTTTGGGAGGGAAAGTGGTTTGAATTTGAAGGGTGAGTTGGTGGGGTTTTATGAAGTGGTATTGAAAGGTGATGGGGGGAGAGAGAGAGAGTGATGGTGGGTCTTGTGGGGTCCACAGATCCTGTGGTGTCAAGGAAAAGTCATCCCTGCACCAAATGTTGCTCAAAATCACGTTTTGAGCTATTTCTGGCGTTAAACGCCGGGCTGGTGCCCTTTACTGGCGTTTAACGCCAGTCTGGTGCCCCTTTCTGGCGTTAAACGCCCAGAATGGTGCCAGACTGGGCGTTAAACGCCCAACAGCTAGCATTACTGGCGTTTGAACGCCAGCTTCTTCTCCTCCAGGGTGTGCTGTTTTTCTTCCTGTTTTTCATTTTGTTTTTGCTTTTTTCATTGTTTTTGTGACTTCTTATGATCATCAACCTACAAAAAAGATAAAATAACAAAAGAAAATAGTTAACTATAAAACATTGGGTTGCCTCCCAACAAGCGCTTCTTTAATGTCATTAGCTTGACAGAGGACTCTCATGGAGCCTCAGAAATACTCAGAGCCGTGTGGGAACCTCCCAACACCAAACTTAGAGTTTGAATGTGGGGGTTCAACACCAAACTTAGAGTTTGGTTGTGGCCTCCCAACACCAAACTTAGAGTTTGACTGTGGGGGCTCTGCTTGGCTCTGTTTTGAGAGAAGCTCTTCATGCTTCCTCTCCATGATGATAGAGGGATGTCCTTGGGCCTTAAACACCAAGGATTCTTCATTCACTTGAATGATTAACTCTCCTCTATCAACATCAATCACAGCCTTTGCTGTGGCTAGGAAGGGTCTGCCAAGGATGATGGATTCATCCATGCACTTCCCAGTCTCTAGGACTATGAAATCAGTAGGGATGTAATGGTCTTCAATCTTCACCAAAACATTCTCTACAAGTCCATGAGCTTGTTTTCTTGAATTGTCTGCCATCTCTAATGAGATTCTTGCAGCTTGCACCTCAAAGATCCCTAATTTCTCCATTATAGAGAGGGGCATGAGGTTTACACTTGACCCTAAGTCACACAAGGCCTTCTTGAAGGTCATGGTGCCTATGGTACAAGGTATAGAAAACTTCCCAGGATCTTGCCTCTTTTGAGGCAGTTTCTGCCTAGACAAGTCATCCAGTTCTTTGGTGAGCAAAGGTGGTTCATCCTCCCAAGTCTCATTTCCAAATAACTTGTCATTTAGCTTCATGATTGCTCCAAGGTATTTAGCAACTTGCTCTTCAGTGACATACTCATCCTCTTCAGAGGAAGAATACTCATCAGAGCTCATGAAAGGCAGAAGTAAGTCCAATGGAATCTCTATGGTCTCATTTTGAGCCTTAGATTCCCATTGTTCCTCATTGAGGAACTCAGAGGAGATTGGTACACGCCCACTGAGGTCTTCCTCAGTGGCGTCCTCCTCCTCTCTTTCCTCTCCATATTTGGCCATGTCTATGGCTTTGCACTCTCCTTTTGGATTTTCTTCTGTATTACTTGGGAGAGTACTAGGAGGGAGTTCAGTAATTTTCTTGCTCAGCTGTCCCACTTGTCCTTCCAAATTTCTAATGGAGGACCTTGTTTCATTCATGAAACTTTGAGTGGTCTTTATTAGATCAGAGACCATTGTTGCTAAGTCAGAAGTATTCTGCTTAGAACTCTCTGTCTGTTGCTGAGAAGATGATGGAAAAGGCTTGCCATTGCTAAACCTGTTTCTTCCACCATTATTGTTATTGAAACCTTGTTGAGGTCTCTCTTGATTCTTCCATGAGAGATTTGGGTGATTTCTCCATGAAGAATTATAGGTGTTTCCATAGGGTTCTCCTAGGTAATTCACCTCTTCCATGGAAGGGTTCTCAGGATCATAAGCTTCTTCCTCAGATGAAGCTTCCTTAGTACTGCCAGGTGCATTTTGCATTCCAGACAGACTTTGAGAGATCAAGTTGACTTGTTGAGTCAATATCTTGTTCTGAGCCAGTATGGCGTTCAGAGTGTCAATCTCAAGAACTCCTTTCTTCTGACTAGTCCCATTGTTCACAGGATTCCTTTCAGAAGTGTACATGAATTGGTTATTTGCAACCATTTCAATCAATTCTTGAGCTTCTGCAGGCGTCTTCTTCAGATGAAGAGATCCTCCAGCAGAGCTATCCAAAGACATCTTGGATAGTTCAGAGAGACCATCATAGAAAATACCTATGATGCTCCATTCAGAAAGCATGTCTGAAGGACATCTTCTGATTAATTGTTTGTATCTTTCCCAAGCTTCATAGAGGGATTCTCCATCCTTCTGTCTGAAGGTTTGGACTTCCACTCTAAGCTTACTCCATCTTTGTGGTGGAAAGAACTTTGCCAAGAAGGCATTGACTAGCTTTTCCCAAGAGTCCAGACTTTCTTTAGGTTGAGAATCCAACCATATTCTAGCTCTGTCTCTTACAGCAAAAGGGAATAGCATCAGTCTATAGACCTCAGGGTCTACCCCATAGTCTTGACTGTGTCACAGATTTGCAAGAATTCAGCTAAGAACTGATGAGGATCTTCCATTGGAAGTCCATGGAACTTGCAATTCTGTTGCATTAGAGAAACTAATTGAGGCTTAAGCTCAAAGTTTGCTCCAATGGCAGGGATAGAGATGCTTCTCCCATAGAAATCAGGAGTAGGTGCAGTGAAGTCACCCAGCACCTTCCTTGCATTGTTGGCATTGTTGTTGTTTTCGGCTGCCATGTGTTCTTCTTCCTTGAAGAATTCGGTCAGGTCCTCTAAAGAGAGTTGTGCTTTAGCTTCTCTTAGCTTTCGCTTCAAGGTCCTCTCAGGTTCAGGGTCAGCTTCAACAAGAATGCCTTTGTCTCTGCTCCTGCTCATAAGAAAGAGAAGAGAACAAGAGAATGTGGAATCCTCTATGTCACAGTATAGAGATTCCTTGAAGTGTCAGAGGAAAAGAGAAATAGAAAGAAGAAGGAGAAGAAGAATTTCGAACTTTAATTAGATAAGGTTCGAATTGTGCATTTAGAAGGAGTGGTACTCCATAAATGGAAGGATGTGGGAAGGAGGGAAGAGAATTTTCGAAAATTCAATTAAAATATTTTGAAAACATTTTGAAAATTTGATTGATAATTTTCGAAAATTGAAAGTGGGAGAGAATCAAGTGATTTTGAAAAAGATTATGAAATTAGAAGTTTAAAAAGATTTGATTGAAAACTATTTTGAAAAGATGTGATTAAAAAGATATGATTGGTTAAAAAAATTGTGATTGAGAAGATATGATTTGAAAACAATTTAAAAGATATGATTTGAAAACAATTTTAAAAGATATGATTTTAAAAAAAATTTGATGACTTGCCTAACAAGAAAAGATATGATTCAAACATAAAACCTTTCTTAATAGAAAAGGCAAAAATGTTCAATCAAATCATTAATTGTTAGTAAGTATCTTTGAAAAAGGAAAGAAATTGATTTTGAAAACATTTGATTGAAAAGATATGATTTGAAAAAGATTTGGTTTTGAAAAACTTTTAAAACTTGAAAAAAAATTGATTTGAAAACAAAATTCTCCCCCTAGCACCATCCTGGCGTTAAACGCCCAGAATGGTATACATTCTGGCGTTTAACGCCCAAAATGCACCCTTTTTGGGCGTTAAACGCCCAACCAGGTACCCTGGCTGGCGTTTAAACGCCAATCTGCCTTCTTCACTGGGCAATTTTGAATGCCCAGCTTTTTCTGTATAATTCCTCTGCAGTATGTTCTGAATCTTCAATTCCTTGTATTATTGACTTGAGAAGACACAATAAAAAATATTTTTGGATTTTTAATAATCAAAATGCAACAAGAATCAAATAACAATGCATGCAAGACACCAAACTTAGCAGTTGTGTACTACTGACACTATATGAGACACAGAAACACTCAAGCCAAAAGAATTCAAAGATCAAAACAAAGAAATACATGCATGGATTCGAAAAGTATAACAAAAACATGCATTTGACACCAAACTTAAGATGAGACACTAGACTTAAGCAAGAAACATCAAATATTTTTGGTTTTTTTTGTGATTTTGTAATTTTTTTGTGTTTTTCGAAAATTAAGTGGAAAAGGATATCAAAATTCTTAATGAGAATTCCAGGAATCAGTGCAATGCTAGTCTAAGACTCCGGTCCAGGAATTAGACATGGCTTCACAGCCAGCCAAGCTTTCAAAGAAAGCTTCGGTCCAAAACACTAGACATGACCAAAGGTCAGCCAAGCCTTAGCAGATCACTGCTCCAAAAGCAAGATTGATTAAAATCAACAAGCTCTTGTGGTGATAAGTTGAAACCTCGGTCCAATCAGATTAGACATGGCTTCTCAGCCAGCCAGATTTCAACAAATCATCATGAAACTCTAGAATTCATCTTCAAGAATTTCGAAAAAAATAAATACCTAATCTAAGCAACAAGATGAACCGTCAGTTGTCCAAACTAGAACAATCCCAGGCATTGTTACCAAAAGCTTGCTCAAAACTTGAACAATCCCCGGCAACGGCGCGAAAAACTTGGTGCGCGAAATTGTGAACAATACTTTTCACAACTCTCATAATCCCTGGTCATGAACTCCAAAAACTTGGTGGTTCAATTCTATGGCATTACACAACTTCGCACAACTAACTAGCAAGTGCACTGGGTCGTCCAAGTAATACCTTACGTGAGTAAGGGTCGATCCCACGGAGATTGTTAGCATTGAAGCAAGCTATGGTCATCTTGTAAATCTTAGTCAGGTAAACTCAAATGTGTATGATGATGAATGAAAATAATATAAAGATAAAGATAGTGATACTTATGTATATCATTGGTGTAAGAGCTTCAGACAAGTGTATGAAGATGCCTTCCCTTCCGTCTCTCTGCTTTCCTACTGCCTTCATCCAATCCTTCTTACTCCTTTCCATGGCAAGCTCGTGTAGGGTTTCACTGTTGTCAGCAGCTACCTCCCATCCTCGCAGTGAAAGCTAATGCACGCACTCTGTCACAGTACTGCCAATCACCGGTTTGGTTCCCTCCCCTACCGGAATAGAATCCCTCTTTTGCGTCTGTCACTAACGCCCAGTAGGTTACAGGTTTGAACAGTCATTGAATCCTACTCAGACTACCACAGACAAGGTTAGACCTTCTGGATTCTCTTGAATGCTGCCATCAAGTCCTGCCTATACCACGAAGACTCTGATCTCACGGAATGGTTGGCTCGTTTGTCAGGCGAGCACTCGGTTGTCAGGCGATCAACCATGCATCGTGCAATCGGGAATCCAAGAGATATTCACTAAGCCTCAGATGCTTGTAGAACAAGAATGGTTGTCAGTCACCTTGTTCATGAGTGAGAATGGTGATGGGCGTCAATCATCACCTTCATCATGTTGAAGAACAAGTGATATCTTGGACAAAGAACAAGCGGAATTGAATGGAAGAACAATAGTAATTGCATTAATACTCGAGGTACAGCAGAGCTCCACACCTTAATCTATGGTGTGTAGAAACTCCACCGTTGAAAATACATAAGAACAAGGTCTAGGCATGGCCGAATGGCCAGCCTCCCAAAGAGGGTTCAATCCTCAAAACATGATCAAAAGATCTCCTCCTTTTTTTTTACAATAGTAAAAGGTCCTACTTATAGATAACTAGTAGCCTAAGGTGTACAAAGATGAGTAAATGACATAAAAATCCACTTCCGGGCCCACTTGGTGTGTGCTTGGGCTGAGCAATGAAGCATTTTCGTGTAGAGACTCTCCTTGGAGTTAAACGCCAGCTTTAGTGCCAGTTTGGGCGTTTAACTCCCAATTAGGTGCCAGTTCCGGCGTTTAACGCTGGAATTTCTTGAGGTGACATTGAACGCCGGTTTGGGCCATCAAATCTTGGGCAAAGTATGGACTATTATATATTTCTGGAAAGCCCAGGATGTCTACTTTCCAACGCCGTTGAGAGCGCGCCAATTGGGCTTCTGTAGCTCCAGAAAATCCACTTCGAGTGCAGGGAGGTCAGAATCCAACAGCATCTGCAGTCCTTTTGAGTCTCTGGATCAGATTTTTGCTCAGATCCCTCAATTTCAGCCAGAAAATACCTGAAATCACAGAAAAACACACAAACTCATAGTAAAGTCCAGAAAAGTGAATTTTAACTAAAAACTAATAAAAATATACTAAAAACTAACTAAATCATACTAAAAACATACTAAAAACAATGCCAAAAAGCATACAAATTATCCGCTCATCAATGATCGAGAACCAACAGCTGATTAGCCGTGCTGTGACAGAGCATTTGGACCATTTTCACTGAGAGGATGGGATGTAGCTATCAACAAGGGTGATGCCTCCAGACGATTAGCCGTGCAATGATAGCGCATAGGACCATTTTCCCGAGAGGATTAAAAGTAGCCATTGATGATGGTGATGCCCTACATACAGCTTGCCATGGAAAGGAGTAAGAAGGATTGGATGAATGAAATAAAAAAGTAGAGATACGAGAGGAGCACAGCGTCTCCATACGCCTATCTGAGATTCCCACCATGGAATTATATGAGTAACTATTTACTATCTTATTTTCCATTTATTATTAATTTTCGAAATCTATAACCATTTAATCTGCCTAACTGAGATTTACAAGGTGACCATAGCTTGCTTCATACCAACAATCTCTATGGGATCGACCCTTACTCACGTAAGGTATTACTTGGATGACCCAGTACACTTGCTGGTTAAGTTGAACGGAGTTGTGTCCACACATAAGTGCCATAATAATGATTCCATACAACAACAAAGAATACTACATTGATGTGATCACAATTTCGTCCACCAACTTGCTGAGTCAACATTTTGTTCTGAGCTAATATGGCATTCAGAGCATCAATGTCAAGAACTCCCTTCCTTTGAGGCGTCCCATTATTCACGGAATTCCTCTCAGAAGTGTACATGAACTGGTTATTTGCAACCATGTTAATAAGTTCTTGAGCTTCTACAGGCATTTTCTTTAGGTGAATGGATCCACCTGCAGAATGGTCCAGTGACATCTTAGAGAACTCAGATAGACCATAATAGAATATATCTATCATGGTCTATTCTGAAAACATGTCAGAAGGACATTTTTGGTCATCTGCTTGTATCTTTCCCTAGCTTCATAGAGGGATTCACCATCTTTTTGTTTGAAGGTCTGAACATCCACTCTAAGCTTGCTCAGCTTTTAAGGAGGAAAGAACTTTGCCAAGAAGGCCGTGACCAGCTTATCCCAGGAGTCCAGGCTATCTTTAGGTTGAGAGTCCAACCATGTTCTAGCTCTGTCTCTTACAGCAAAAGGGAAAAGCATGAGCTTGTAGACTTCAGAATCTACTCCATTAGTCTTAACAGTCTCACAGATCTGCAAGATCTCAGTTAAGAACTGGTAGGGATCTTCTGATGGAAGTCCATGAAACTTGCAGTTCAGTTGCATTAGAGCAACTAATTGAGGTTTCAGCTCAAAATTGTTTGCTCCAATGGCAGGAATTGAGATGCTTCTTCTATCAAACTTGGACGTAGGTGCAGTATAATTACCAAGCATCCTTTTTGCATTATTGTTGTTGGGTTCAGCTGCCATCTCCTTTTCTTGTTCAAAAATTTCAGCAAGATTGTCTCTGGATTGTTGTAATTTTGCTTCTCTTAGTTTCCTCTTCAGAGTCCTTTCAGGTTCTGGATCAGCTTCAACAAGAATTCCTTTTTCCTTGTTCCTGCTCATATGAAGGAGAAGAGAACAGAAAACGAAGAGAAATTCTCTATGTCACAGTAAAGAGGTTCCTTATTGTTAGTAGAAGAAGAAAGGGAATAAAGAAAGGAGAATCCAAACACAAGGGTGAGGATAGGGGCAGTGATTTGAGATAAAGAGAAGTGTTAGTAAATGAATGAATAAATAGAATAAGATGAGAGAGAAGTTTTCGAAAACAATTTTGAAAAGGAGTTAATGATTTTCGAAAATTAAGATAAGAAATAAAATTAAAATTAAAATGTAAAACAATTAATCAATTAAAAAGAATTTTGAAAAAGAGGTGAGGTATTTTCAAAAATTAGAGAGAGAAAATTAGTTAGGTAGTTTTGAAAAAGATAAGAAACAAACAAAAGTTAATTGGTTAGTTTGAAAAAGATTTGAAAATCAAATTTGAAAAGATAAGAAGATAAGAAGTTAGAAAAGATATTTTAAAATCAAATTTTTTGAAAAAGATAAAATTTTGAAAAAGATATGATATAAAAGATAAGATAAAAAGATATGATTAAAATTAAAATTGATTACTTTACTAACAAGAAACTAGAAGATAAGATTCTAGAATTTAAAAATTGAACCTTTCTTAACAAGAAAATAACAAACTTCAAATTTTTTAATCAATCATATTAATTGTTAGCATAATTTTCGAAAATAAAGATAAAACTAAGAAAAAGATTTTTGAAAAATATTTTAAAGGATTTTCGTAAATTAATAAGAAAAATGAAAAAGATTTAATTTTTGAAAAAGGTTTAAAAAGATAAGATTTTTAAAATTTGAAAATTTGACTTGACTTACAAGAAACAACTAATTTTAAAAATTTTTGACTAAGTCAACCCAAATTTTCGAAATTTTGAGAGAAAAAAGGAAAAGATATTTATATTTTTTTATTTTTAAATTTTTTATGATGAGAGAGAAAAATACAATTTTGACCCAAAACATGAAAATTTTGGATCAAAACACATGATGCATGCAAGAACACTATGAATGTCAAGATGAACACCAAGAACACTTTGAAGATCATGATGAACATCAAGAACATATTTTTGAAAAATTTTTGATGCAAAGAAAACATGCAAGACACCAAACTTAGAAATCTTTGATGTTTAGACACTATGAATGCAAAAATGCACATGAAAAACAACAAAAGATACAAAACAAGAAAACATCAAGATCAAACAAGAAGACTTACCAAGAATAACTTAAAGATCATTAAGAACACTATGAATGCAAGAATTTTCAAAAAATGCATAAATTTTTAGAAAAATGCAATTGACACCAAACTTAAAGGTTGACTCAAGACTCAAACAAGAAACACAAAATATTTTTGACTTTTTTATGATTTTATTTTTTTTGTATTTTATTTAATATTTTTTGAAAAACATATAGGAAAAAGAAAGTAATGAATCCAAACTCCTCAAACAAAATCCTATGAATTAGACATGGTTTAATAGCCAGCCAAGCTAAAACATGTTATATGAAACTCTAGAATTCATTTTTGAAAACTCTGAAAATTTTCGAAAATTGGTGAAAATTTTTTTTGGAAGACTTTTGAAAAATTTTTGAAAATAAAACAAAAAAGAAAATTACCTCATCTGAGCAACAAGATGAACCGTCAGTTGTCCAAACTCAAACAATCCCCGGCAACGGTGCCAAAAACTTGGTGGACAAAATTGTGATTCATACTTAAATTGTTGTTCGAAATTGATTCCCAGGTAATGGCCCCAAAAACATGGTGCTCAATACCATGGTCTAAACATAATTTCACAACTTCGCTCAACTAACCAGCAAGTGTACTGGGTCGTCCAAGTAATAAACCTTACGTGAGTAAGGGTCGATCCCACAGAGATTGTTGGTATGAAGCAAGCTATGGTCATCTTGTAAATCACAGTCAGGCGGATAATAAATGGTTATGGAGTTTTCGAATAATTTATAATAAATGAACTGGAAATAAAGATAGAAATACTTATGTAGATCATCGATGGGAATTTTAGATAGGTGTATGAAGATGCTGTGCTCCTTCTAAATCTCTGCTTTCCTACTGCCTTCATCCAATCCTTCTTACTCCTTTCCATGGCAAGCTGTATGTAGGGCATCACCGTTGTCACTGGCTACATCCCATTCTCTCAGTGAAAAAGGTCCAAATGCTCTGTCACGGCACGACTAATCATCTGTCGGTTCTTGATCATGTTGGAATAGAATCCCTTGATTCTTTTGTGTTTGTCATCATGCCCAACAATCGCGAGTTTGAAGCTCGTCATAGTCATTCAATCTCGGAATCCTACTCGGAATACCACAGACAAGGTTTAGACTTTCTGGATTCTCATGAATGCCGCCATCAATTCTAGCTTATACCACGAAGACTCTGATCTCACGGAATGGAAGGCTCGGTTGTCAGGCGAGGGCAACCATGCGTCGTGGATCAAGAATCCAAGAGATACACACTCTAGCTTTCGCTTGTAGAACGGAAGTGGTTGTCAGGCACGCGTTCATAGGGACGGATGATGATGAGTGTCACAGATCATCACATCCATCAGGTTGAAGTACGAGTAGTATCTTAGAACAGAAATAAGATTGAAATTGAAAAAAAGATAGTAGTAATTGCATTAAAACTCGAGGTACAGCAGAGCTCCACACCCTTAATCTATGGTGTATAGAAACTCCACCGTTGAAAATACATAAGTGATGAAGGTCCAGGCATGGCCGAATGGCCAGCCCCCAAAATGTGATATGAATCCGAAAATAAGGAGAAGGACCAGATATGTGGTCAAAAGACACTGAATACAATAGTAAAATGTTCTATTTATACTAGACTAGCTACTAGGGTTTACAGAAGTAAGTAATTGATGCAGAAATCCACTTTCGGGGCCCACTTGGTGTGTGCTTGGGCTGAGCTTGAGCTTTACACGTGTAGAGGCTTCTTTTGGAGTTGAATGCCAAGTTGTAACATGTTTTTGGCGTTCAACTCTGGTTCGTGACGTGTTTCTGGCGTTTGACTCTAGAATGCAGCATGGAACTGGCATTGAGCGCCAGTTTACGTCATCTAATCACGAATAAAGTATGGACTATTATATATTGCTGGAAAGCTCTAGATGTCGACTTTCTAACGCCATTGAGAGCGCGCCATTTGAAGTTCTGTAGCTCTAGAAAATCCATTTCGAGTGCAGAGAGGTCAGAATCCAACAGCATCAGCAGTCCTTTGTCAGCCTTTTATCAGAGTTTTGCTCAGGTCCCTCAATTTCAGCCAGAAAATATCTGAAATCACAAAAAAATACACAAACTCATAGTAAAGTCCAGAAATGTGAATTTAGCATAAAAACTAATGGAAACATCCCTAAAAGTAGCTAGATCCTACTAGAAACTACTTAAAAATAATCCCAAAAAGCGTATAAATTATCCACTCATCAGTTACCTAGGGTTAGGTATTAACCTCATGCCACTCTCTGTAAAGGAGAAACTAGGAATCTTTGAGGTACAGGTCGCAAGAATCTCACTAGAGATGACAAACAAATCAATGAAACAAGCTTATAGACTAGTAGAGGACGTACTAGTGAAGGTTGAAGGCCTTTACATCCCTGCTGATTTCATAATCCTAGACACTGGGAAGGATAAGGATGAATCCATCATCCTTGGCATACCTTTCCTAGCCACAACAAAAGCTGTGATTGATGTTCATAGAGGAGAGTTGGTCTTTCAATTGAATGAAGATTACCTTGTGTTTAAGGCTCAAAGATCTCCCTCTGCAACCATGGAGAGGAAGCATGAAAAGCTTCTCTCAATACAGAGTCAAACAAAGCCCCCACATTCAAACTCTAAGTTTGGTCTTGGGAGGCCACAACCAAACTCTAAGTTTGGTGTTGAGAGGCAACAACCAAACTCTAAGTTTGGTGTTGGGAGGCTGGTGGACGAAATTGTGATTCATACTTGAATTGTTGTTCGAAATTAATTCCCAGGTAATGGCCCCTAAAACTTGGTGCTCAATACCATGGTCTAAACATAATTTCACAACTTTGCTCAACTAACCAGCAAGTGTATTGGGTCGTCCAAGTAATAAACCTTACGTGAGTAAGGGTCGATCCCACAGAGATTGTTGGTATGAAGCAAGCTATGGTCATCTTGTAAATCTCAGTCAGGCGGATAATAAATGGTGATAGAGTTTTCGAATAATAATAGTAAATAAACAGAAAATAAAGATAAAAATACTTATGTAGATCATCGATGGGAATTTCAGATAGGCGTATGAAGATGCTGTGCTCCTTCTGAATCTCTGCTTTCCTAGATATTGAGTAACTTCCCAAGTCTCCTTCTTGCTTGAGAAACGTCCCATGAGGTCTTCCTCATTGGGATTCACGTCCTCTCCTTCCTCTCTAGGTTCGGCCATATTGATTATATCAATGGCCTTGCACTCTCTGTTTGGATTTTCTTCAGTATTGCTTGGGAGAGTACTAGGAGGAGTTTCAGTGACTTTCTTACTCAGCTGGCCCACTTGTGCCTCCAGATTTCTGATGGAAGACCTTGTTTCACTCATGAAACTTAAAGTGGCTTTGGACAGATCAGAGACTATATTTGCTAAGTTAGAGGTATTTTTCTCAGAATTCTCTGTCTGTTGCTGAGAAGATGATGGAAAAGGCTTGTTATTGCTGAGCCTGTTTCATCCAACATTATTAAAGCCTTGTTGAGGCTTTTGTTGATCCCTCCATGAGAAATTTGGATGATTTCTCCATGATGAATTATAGGTGTTTCCATAAGGTTCACCCATGTATTTTACCTCTGCCATTGCAGGGTTTTCAGGATCATAAACTTCTTCTTCAGAAGATGCCTCTTTAGTACTGTTGGATGCATTTTGCCAACCATTCAGACTTTGAGAAATCATGTTGATTTGTTGAGTCAACATTTTGTTCTGAGCCAATATGGCATTCAGAGCATCAATTTCAAGAACACTCTTCCTCTGAGGCATCCCATTATTCACGGAATTTCTCTCAGAAGTGTACATGAACTGGTTATTTGCAACCATTTCAATAAGTTCCTGAGCTTCTGCAGGAGTTTTCTTTAGGTGAATGGATCCACCTGCAGAATGGTCCAATGACATCTTAGAGAACTCAGATAGACCATAAAAGAATATATCTATCATGGTCCATTCTGAAAACATGTCAGAAGGACATCTTTTGATCATCTGCTTGTATCTTTTCCAAGCTTCATAGAGGGATTCACCATCTTTTTGTTTGAAGGTCTGAACATCCACTCTAAGCTAGCTTTTGAAGAGGAAAGAACTTAGCCAAGAAGGCCGTGACCAGCTTATCCCAGGAGTCCAGGCTATCTTTAGGTTGAGAGTCTAACCATGTTCTAGCTCTGTCTCTTATAGCAAAAGGGAAAAGCATGAGCCTGTAGACTTCAGGATCTACTCCATTAGTCTTAACATTCTCACAGATCTGCAAGAACTCAGTTAAAAACTGGTAGGGATCTTCTGATGGAAGTCCATGAAACTTGCAGTTCAGTTGCATTAGAGCAACTAATTGAGGTTTCAGCTCAAAATTGTTTGCTCCAATGGCAGGAATTGAGATGCTTCTTCCATCAAACTTGGAAGTAGGTGTAGTATAATCACCAAGCATCCTCCTTGCATTATTATTATTGGGTTCGGCTGCCATCTCCTTTTCATGTTAAAAAATTTTAGCAAGGTTGTCTCTGGATTGTTGTAATTTAGCTTCTCTTAGTTTCCTCTTTAGAGTTCTTTTAGGTTCTGAATCAGCTTCAACAAGAATGCCTTTTTCCTTGTTCCTGCTCATATGAGAAAGAAGAGAACAGAAAAGGAAGAGGAATCCTCTATGTCACAGTAAAGAGGTTCCTTATTGTTAGTAGAAGAAGAAAGGGAATAAAGAAAGGAGAATCCAAACACAAGGGTGAGGATAAGGGCAGTGATTTGAGATGAAGAGAAGTGTTAGTAAATGAATGAATAAATAGAATAAGATTAGAGAGAAGTTTTCGAAAACAATTTTAAAAAGGAGTTAATGATTTTTGAAAATTAAGATAAGAAATAAAATTAAAATTAAAATTTAAAACAATTATTTAATTAAAAACAATTTTTGAAAAAGAGGGAGGTATTTTCGAAAATTTGAGAGGGAAGAGTAGTTAGGTGGTTTTGAAAAAGATAAGAAACAAACAACCAAAAATTCAAATAGTTAGTTGCAAAAGATTTGAAAGTTAATTTTGAAAAGATAAGAAGATAAGAAGTTAGAAAAGATATTTTAAAATCAAATTTTTGAAAAAGATAAAATTTTGAAAAAGAGATGATATAAAAGATAAGATAAAAAGAAATGATTAAAATTAAAATTGATTACTTTACTAACAAGAAACTAAAAGATAAGATTCTAGAATTTAAAGATTGAACCTTTCTTAACAAGAAAGTAACAAACTTCAAATTTTTGAATCAATCATATTAATTGTTAGCATAATTTTCGAAAATAAAGATAAAATTAAGAAAAAGATTTTTGAAAAAAAATATTTTAAAGAATTTTCGAAAATTAATAAGAAAAATGAAAAAGATTTAATTTTTGAAAAAGTTTTAAAAAGATAAGATTTTTAAAATTTGAAAATTTGACTTGACTTATAAGAAACAACTAATTTTAAAATTTTTTGACTAAGTCAACCCAAATTTTCGAAATATTGAGAGAAAAAAAAAGAAAAGATAATTTTTTTTATTTTAAAATTTTTAATGAGGAGAGAAAAAAACAACAAAAATGACTCACAGCATGAAAATTATGAATCAAAACACATGATGCATGCAAGAACACTATGAATGTCAAGATGAACACCAAGAACACTTTGAAGATCATGATGAACATCAAGAACATATTTTTGAAAAAAATTTAATGCAAAGAAAACATGCAAGACACCAAACTTAGAAATCTTTTATGTTTAGACAATATGAATGCAAAAATGCACATGAAAAACATCCTATAACACAAAACAAGAAAATTTAAAGATCAAACAAGAAAACTTACCAAGAACAACTTGAAAATCATGAAGAACACTATGAATGCATGAATTTTTGAAAAGTGCAAGAACAAGATGAATATGCAATTGACACCAAACTTAAAACATGACACAAGACTCAAACAAGAATCACAAAATATTTTTGGTTTTTTTATTTTATGATTTTTTTGTATTTTCTTTTATTTATTTTTTTTGAAAAACATAGGAAAAAGAAAATAAGAAGTTCAAAATTTTTAATAAAAATTCCAGAAATCTTTCAATTTTAGCCTAAAGCTCCAATCCAAGGGTTAGACATGGCTTAATAGCCAGCTAGCTTTAGGATATAAATCAGGCATGCAACAGCTGATACTTCATCCAACTCCATATACATGCCTTTTATGTGACAAGTGGAAGCCTCAATCCAAAAGAATTTGGATATCGCTTTACAGCCAGCCAGGCTTCAACATGCTACCATGAAACTCTAGAATTCATTCTTAAAAATTTTGAATAATTTTCAAAAACAAAAGGAAAAATATTTTTGAAAGAATTTTGAAAAATATTTTTTTCGAAAATAGGACAAAAAGAAATTTACCTAATTTGAGCAACAAGATGAACCGTCAGTTGTCCATACTCGAACAATCCCCGGCAACGGCGCCAAAAACTTGGTGGACGAAATTGTGATTCATACTTGAATTGTTGTTCGAAATTAATTCCCAGGTAATGGCCCCAAAAACTTGGTGCTCAATACCATGGTCTAAACATAATTTCACAACTTTACTCAACTAACCAGCAAGTGTACTGGGTCGTCTAAGTAATAAACCTTACCTGAGTAAGGGTCGATCCCACAGAGATTGTTGGTATGAAGCAAGCTATGGTCATCTTGTAAATCTTAGTCAGGCGGATAATAAATGGTGATAGAGTTTTCGAATAATAATAGTAAATAAACAGAAAATAAAGATAAAATACTTATGTAGATCATCGATGGGAATTTCAGATAGGCGTATGATGATGCTGTACTCCTTCTAAATCTCTGCTTTCCTACTGCCTTCTGATGTGCGGAAAACGATCCGACACAAAACTCACCGGCAAGTGTACCGGGTCGCATCAAGTAATAATAACTCACATGAGTGAGGTCGATCCCACAGGGATTGAAGGATTGAGCAATTTTAGTTTAGTGGTTGATTTAGTCAAGCGAATCAAGTATTGGTTGAGTGATTTGTGTTTAACTGGAAGTAAATAACAGTAAATGTAAAGGGGGAAGGGAAAATTGCAGTAAATCAAAGAGCAGGAAAGTAAACTTGCAGAATCTTAAAGAACAAGAAAGTAAATGACTGAAACTTAAAGTGCAAGAAATATAAATTGCAGTAACTTAAATTGCAAGGAATATAAATTGCTTGAATGTAAAAGGGATTTGAGGACAGGGATTTCAGAATTTAAACAAGAGAAATTGAATTGCAACAATCAATAGAACAGAAATTGAATTAGAAGCAATTGGAATGCAAACAGAAGGAAATTAAATGCAGCAAAGGTTCACAGAAGAACCAAAAGTAAATTGGGATCTCAGGTCTCCAGAGACTAGGTAGCAAAGCCTAGATCTCAATTGCCTTCCCAGATCCAAGTTCACAAAGCAATTGACAAGAAATTGAAGAAGAAGCAGTAAAGGAAATTGAAATTGAACTTAATTGTGCAGAAAGGAATTAAAGAGATTTTGAATGGAGGTTGAGACATAATTTCCTCAACTCTTCACACCCAAAACTCAAAACAAGAAAAGTAAAAATGCCCAAGCAAGAACCAGGAAGAAGAGAGATCAATTCTCCTCCCCAATTCTCTGAAATCTCGGTGAAGTCACCAAGAGAAGTTGCCAAAGCTCAAAATAAAAGTCAAGATTCAAAGGAAAATTCAAAGTTCAAAAGTAGTGTAAAAGGTGAAAGTAAAGGTCTTTAATTACATCAAACTAACTCCTATTTATACACTTTCTATTCTTGGATCTTGGGATTTGGATGGGATTTTGATTTGGTGAAGAATTGAATTTTATTGGATTTTTAATCCAATTTTAGCCCATGAAGGATTGCTTCCAGGAGGCTGCCCTGCCCTTGTGGAGGGCAAGGCAGGATTTGGTGCTTGGTGCGTGCGTGGTGCGGGCGTGGTGCAAGCTTGGTGCGCAGGATGCTGCCCTGCCCTCGCGGAGGGCAGGGCAGAAAAAGTTGGTGCGCCAGATTGGTGCTTGGTGCGTGCGTGGTGCGGCCAGATGGTGCTGTGGTGCGCCAGAATTGTGCCTTGGTGCGCCAGATTCATGCCACAACAAAATGCTGCCCTGCCCTTGCGGAGGGCAGGGCAGTGTTTCCACTTTGACGTCCTGAGTTCGAAACTTGGATGCTACACACGCTACCCATTTTCCTTGGCTTTCTTGGTACCAAAGTGAGGCTTAATTCCTTGCTTCCTCATGGTCCCGTGTTCAACTCTTGTGGCAAGCATTGTAGACATTTTCCTTTGATTTTCTTCCCTTGGTGAGCCCGATACTGCCCTTGTGGAGGGCAGGGCAAGGTTTTGTTCTTCTTGATTCCAAGGCACAAATTTGTGCTCTGCCCTTGTAGTGGGTAGGGCAGAGTTGCCTTTCATGCTTGGTTCCCTTATGTTGCCCTCCTAGAGGGCAGTGTGCCCTTGTGGAGGGCAATGCTTGCCTTCCTCATTTTGTGCGCCACACTTCTTCTCTCTTTGACCACATTTTCTTCTCCTTGGGCCACACTTCCTTAGGCCACGCTTTTCCTTTTTTTTTCTTCACCTACAATAAATCAAAACAACTACTCAAAGTATCACTAAATTCAAGAGGCTTATAAATCAATTAAAATTCAATTAAAATTAGCTTAAACCTCATGAGTTAACATTAATTTCATGGTGGTTGTTTGATTTAAAGCAGTTATGCATTTTCACTCCAAATCAATTACTTAGGATGCAAGAAAGTGCATAAATGCTAATAAAACAAGTGAAATTAGCTTGAAAAATGGGTATATGATGACTTGTCATCACAACACCAAACTTAAATCTTGCTTGTCCCCAAGCTAGCATCAAAACTAAGAGAAATTGAAATGAACAAGAAAAGAACACATATCCTTATTAGGCATATAGCAGAACTTGATTTTTGGGGTCTTCATGCAGACAATGATAACTCAAGTTATTGTTTGCTGTTACATAGTATACATTTTTCATCAAAGGTTTGCTAAACTTGATGTTATAAGACTTACTCTTTAGTCACTCCCTTGCTAACTTTTCTTTCTTATAATGCTTAACAAGCTTATTCTTTTGGAGGTTTGGTGTCTAATGTTGCAGTGATAGCCTTTGGCTTTATTTTTTTCTTTCTTCTACTCAACATCTTTCCACCACAGACACATGGCTCACTATTTCCTCCTAGGATCATTGATGCCCAGCATCTCTTTGGATAACTAAATGTTCTGTAGCTAAGTTGTTCTTTATTGTGAACTTTCAATTGGCCATCCCAAATCAGTTGATCTAAGTGACCGGGTTTTAAAATACCCCTTAGAATTTACTCATCCAAACATATCTTAGTACAAGAACACCACAGGCATATGTCCTAGGGTCCAAGCTATTGGTGTCCAACCTTTATTATTTTTTTTTTGCTTTTCTTGCCACTTTGGCTTTTTCTTCTTCCTTTTCTTTCTGTTTTTGTTCTCAAGGGATTTTTCTTTATTGATAAGGGTCTTTATAACAGCAAGCTAACTCACACTTGAATGAGAATGAGATTATGCAACAATTATTTCATGAGTTATGCATTTAATCAAACATATATACCACCATTAACTTCCATTCTACTTATGCAACATTGGATATTTCACTTTTCAATTCAAACCAAATCTCTTTTATTCAAGCATATGGGAAACAAAACAAAATTAAAGCTAAGTGATGAATGACAAGCATTATGCAGATTTAGCATACATAATCAAACAATTTCACTTGCAACTAAATAAACACTTTAGCAAGATATATAATGGTTCCCATGTTCAAAATAATACACAGCAGCAAGGATTAAGTTTAGATACAACCTTTGAAGTTGCAGCCCTTTGATTCTTCCTTCTGTTGTGTTTTCTTTGAGTTAGGATGCACAATATCTTCAATTATTGACTCATGTCCTGCTTAATTCTCAAAGTTGCTTGCTTCTCAAGCCCTTAAGTGTATGGTTAGTATGCATAAATAGAGTGTGACTCTTGGATTTGTTTTGGTGTGGGAACACCAAACTTAATTGTTTGCCACTGCCTCTTATGCAACAATTTAACCATATGTGAAACCTTGTGTCCGTGCTAAAGGTTAATGAAATTAAAGCTAAAAAGCAATTAAACAGTTGAATAATGTGTTTGGTTGATTGGAACTAGCATCATGCAAGAGGTGAGAATGTGTTTTTAAGTGACATTTTTGGTGGAACACCAAACTTAGAATCTTTCATTCTCCCTTAAATTGTTTTGGTGTGCAACACCAAACTTAGCTCCTTGCAATCCATATCAATTATTCAACATTTTTATTGAAAAAGTTATGAAAAGAAAACTACCTCAGGTTGGGTTGCCTCCCAACAAGCGCTCTTTTATTGTCACTAGCTTGACATCTTCTGTTCGTACTTCAAGAAGGATTTAGGTTCTGAACCTCTTTTTCCTTGTTCCATTGTCCTCCTAGGTATGGTTTTGCTCTGTGGCCATTTGCTGTAAACCGACTCTTTGTTGCTTCATCTAGCAATTCAATACTCCCATAAGGAAAGACCTTAGTTACCAAATATGGACCAGTCCACTTAGACTTAAGCTTGCCAGGGAATATCTTGAGTCGTGAGTTGTACAAGAGTACTTGTTGTCCGGGTTTGAATTCTTTCTTCAGAATCTTCCTGTCATGCCATCTCTTTGCTTTTTCCTTGTATATCTTGGTATTTTCATAGGCTTCTAGCCTAAACTCATCCAGCTCATTCAGCTGTAACAACCTTTTCTCTCCTGCTGCTTCAGAATCAAGGTTTAGAAGTTTAGTAGCCCAAAAAGCTTTGTGTTCAAGCTCTACAGGGAGATGACAAGATTTGTCATATAACAGCTGAAAGGGGGACTTCCCAATGGGAGTTTTGAAAGCTGTCCTGTACGCCCAAAGTGCATCTTCCAACTTCCTAGCCCAATCCTTTCTTGTGCTACCTACTGTTTTCTCTAGGATTTTCTTCAATTCTCTGTTTGCTAATTCAACCTGCCCATTAGTCTGAGGGTGATATGGTGTGGCCACTTTATGGATAACTCCATATTTGTGAAGAAGTTTCTCCATTTGTTTGTTACAAAAATGCCCACCACCATCACTGATAAGACCCTTGGGTACTCCATATCTAGTAAAGATGTGCTTCTTTAGGAATTGAAGGACAATTTGTGCATCACAGGTACTTGTGGCTATGGCATCCACCCATTTTGAAACATACTCCACTGCTACCAAGATATATCTGAAAGAATGAGAAGGGGGAAAGGGTCCCATGAAATCAATGCTCCATAGATCAAATAATTCTACTTCCAAAATGAAGTTCTGTGGCATCTCATTCCTTCTTGTCAATCCTCTTGCTCTCTGGCATTCATTACATTGGTGGACAAATTCTCTGGCATCTTTGAAGATAGTTGGCCAATAGAAACCACTTTGCAATATCTTTGAAGCTATTCTTTCTGGACCAAAGTGTCCACCATACGCAGAGCCATGGCAATGCCATAATATATCTCGTATTTCACTCTCAGGGACACATCTTCTAATTATTCCATCAGAACATTTTTTGAACAGATAAGGTTCATCCCACAAGAACTTCCTTGCTTCATTGATTAGCTTATTCACTTGTTGCTTAGTGAATTCTTGAGGTATCTTCCTCCCCACTTTGTAGTTAGCTATATCAGCAAACCATGGTGTTTGTTGGATCAGCAAAAGATGTTCATCTGGGAAGCTTTCATTCACAGGTTGCGATGCTTCTTGGATTGTTTCTTGTGGCAACCTTGACAAATGGTCAGCAACTCGGTTCTCAGTGCCTTTCCTGTCCCTTATCTCAATGTCAAACTCCTGTAGAAGTAGTATCCACCTGATAAGTCTTGGTTTAGCATCCTGCTTTGTCATCAAATACTTGAGGGCAGCATGATCAGTATAAACCACAATTTTAGATCCTATCAAATATGATCTAAACTTATCAAATGCATAGACTACAGCTAACAGTTCCTTCTCTGTTGTGGTGTAAATTTTTTGAGCCTCATTCAATACTTTACTTGCATAGTATATGACATGATGCAAGTTTCCCTTCTTTTGTCCAAGTACAGCACCAATCGCAATATCACTTGCATCACACATGAGTTCAAAGGGTAAGTTCCAATCCGGGGGTGTGATAATTGGTGCTGTTGTGAGTTTATGTTTTAAAGTTTCAAAGGCATGCTGGCAATTTTCATCAAAAACAAAAGGTTTATCAATCATTAACAGATTACTTAAAGGTTTGGCTATTTTGGAAAAATCCTTGATAAACCTTCTATAAAATCCTGCATGCCCCAAGAAACTTCTAACAGATTTCACATTAGTTGGTGGGGGAAGCTTTTCTATTATTTCCACTTTTGCCTTGTCAACCTCTATCCCTTTTCTTGAAACTTTATGACCAAGAACAATCCCCTCAGGCACCATGAAATGGCACTTCTCCCAATTTAAAACCAAATTAGTTTCTTGGCACCGTTTCAAAACAAGAGTTAGATGGTTCAGGCAAGTTTTGAAATTATCACCAAAAACAGAGAAGTCATCCATAAAAACCTCTAAAAAGTTTTCAACCATATCTGAGAAAATAGAGAGCATACACCTTTGAAAAGTGGCTGGAGCATTGCATAGTCCGAATGGCATTCTTCTATAAGCGAAAACTCCAACTGGGCATGTGAACGAAGTCTTTTCTTGATCCTTTGGATCTACCACTATCTGATTGTACCCAGAATAGCCATCCAGGAAGCAATAATAAGCATGGCCAGCCAACCTTTCAAGCATCTGATCAATGAAAGGAAGTGGGAAGTGATCTTTGCGTGTGGCATCATTCAGCCTCCTATAGTCAATACACATCCTCCACCCCGTCACAGTCCTTGTGGGAATGAGTTCACTTTTCTCATTAATAATGACTGTCATTCCACCCTTCTTTGGTACCACTTGGACTGGACTTATCCATGAGCTATCGGAAATAGGATATATTATTCCTGCATTCCACAATTTCATCACTTCCTTCTGGACGACTTCCTTCATTGCAGGATTTAGTCTTCTCTGAGGTTGAATTACTGCTTTGGAATTGTCCTCCAAGAGAATCTTATGCATACACACTGCAGGGCTAATGCCCTTCAGATCATCAATGGTCCATCCTAATGCATCCTTGTGAGCTCTGAGAACATCAAGAAGCTCTCCTTCTTCCTTCTTTGTCAGGGATGAATTAATTATCACTGGAAAGCTCTCTGAAGTGCCAAGAAATGCATATTTGAGATGAGAAGGTAATGTCTTTAGTTCTTGCTTTTGCGTTTCTTCTTTCTTGCTTGGTTTCACCTCTTTGTCAATGGAGATCTCAGCTGCGTGTTCCTCTGTTTCTTGATTTTCTTTTTCTTGCTCATGCTGATTAGTGTCTAATATTTCTTCCACCAGGCTTTCTATCATATCCACTCTCAAATGATCTTTCTGCTCAGGAGGATATTGCATTGATTTAAAAACATTTATGATCATTTGCTCATCGTGTACTCTGAAAATCATTTCTCCTTTTTCCACATCTATAATGGCTCTTGCAGTTGCTAGAAATGGTCTTCCCAAGATGATTGAATTGTTCCCTTCCTCGTCAGTGTCTAGGATTACAAAATCCACAGGGAAGATAAACTCTCCAACCTTCACTAACAAATTTTCCACAATTCCATTGGGTATCTTGATTGATCTGTCGGCCATAACTAGTGACATCCTGGTGGGTTTGAGATCTTCTATAGCAAGTTTCTTCATCATGGACAAAGGCATTAAGTTTATACTAGCTCCAAGATCACAGAGAGCTTTGTCCAAGGCTAGTTTGCCTATGGTGCAAGATACTACAAAACTCCCTGGATCCTTAAGCTTTGGTGGAATTCCTTTTTGAAGCACGGCGCTACATTCCTCACTGAGCATTACCGTTTCCTTCTCATTCCAGTCTCTCTTCTTGTTGATGAGCTCCTTTAAGAACTTGGCATACAGAGGCATCTGTTCCAATGCCTCAGCCAAAGGTATGTTGATTTCCAGCTTCTTAAAAGTCTCAAGAAATTTGTAGAAATGCTGATCTTTTGTCTCTTTATGGAATCTCTGTGGATAAGGTATTGGGGGTGTCAAGCTTTTCTCCCCTTGAAGGTGTCTTGGAATTGGCTCTTCCATGATCTGCTTTCCCTTCTTCAGATTTTGTGGTTGGTTGTTTTCTTCTGTGAGTTTTTCTGGGACACTCTTGTTTATCATGTCTTTGTTGATGGCTTTATCATTCTTTGTTGGCTCATTGTCATTATTCTTGGTTGCTCCTTGGTTACCATCCACTAACATCTTTCCACTTCTTAGTTGCACGACCTTGCATTCTTCCTTTGGGTTGGGAATGGTGTCACTTGGTAGTGAGCTTGATGGTTTTTCAACAGAAATCTGTTTGGAGATTTGCCCAATCTGCCTCTCTAGGTTCTTCATGAAAGCTTCTTGGTTCTTTGTTGTCAATTCTTGGTTCTTCATCATTTTCTCCATGAGCAGCTCTAGATTAGTGATCCTCTGAGAGTCTTGTAAGATTGGTTGATTTTGGGGTGTTGATGGATGATGGTAAGTGTTTTGGTTGGTTGGGTGGTTATTGGGTAGGTGATGGTTAGAGTTGGGATAGTTATTTTGTGGTTTTCTGTATGTGTTTTGGTTAGTGTTTGGCTGGGGGTTGTGGTTTGTGTTTTTCCAATTGTTCTGACTTGAGTTTCTTTGCCATGGTTGTTGGTTTTGATTGTGGTTGTCTCCCCATCTGAGGTTGGGATGGTTCTTCCAAGATGGATTGTAAGTATCACCATAGACTTCATTTGTTCTAGGATTTTGGTTGTGCATGTATTGGACTTGCTCTTGCTATTGCTCCTCTTGAGTTTCTTCACTTTGCACCCATGTGGTTGATGGTTGATTTGTGGTGCTCACTGCTACCACTTGCAGGCCATCAATTCTTTTGGCCATTTGCTCAAACTGTTGTTGAATCTGCTGCTGCATCATCTTGTTCTGAGCTAGAATTGAATCCACTCCTTCTAACTCCATTACTCCTCTTCTCTGTGATGGTTGGCGTTGTCTTTGATGAGCAAAGAAATATTGGTTGTTGGCCACCATATCAATGAGGTTTTGAGCTTCCTCTGTGGTTTTCATGAGTTGTAATGAGCCTCCAGCTGAGTGATCAAGTGCTTCTTGAGCCTTTAGAGTAAGTCCTTCATAGAAGTTCTGCAACTTATCCCATTCAGTGAACATCTCTGGTGGACATTTTCTCAATAGAGCTTTATATCTTTCCCATGCTTCATATAAATTCTCAGCCTCCATTTGAGTGAATGTCTGCACCTCAGTCTTCAATCTTATGATTCTTTAAGGGGGGTAAAATTTGGCAAGAAACTTGCTCACCAAATCATCCCAAGTGTTGATGCTTTCCTTTGGAAACGTTTCTAGCCATTGAGTGGCTTTGTTTCTGAGGGAAAATGGAAAGAGCAACAACTTGTAACTGTCAGGAGGCACACCATTGGTTTTGACAGTGTCACAAATCCTCAAGAAGGTAGATAGATGTTGATTTGGGTCTTCCAATGGTCCTCCCCCAAAAGAACAGTTGTTTTGAACCAAAGTGATGAGTTGTGGCTTTAGTTCAAAGTTGTTTGCATTGACATTGGGGGGAAGAATGCTACTCCCACAGTGTCTAGCATTTACAAATGTATAGGAAGCCAGTACTCTTCTTTGTTGTTGATTATTATTGGCTCCTCCTTCTGGTTGATTGGGATTTGATGGATCTCCTTCCATTTCTTGGAATTCCTCCTCAGATTCTTCCTCTCCAATAACGTTCTTTCCTCTTTCGGCTCTTCTTATTCTTCGAAGAGTCCTTTGGTCAATTTCAGAGAGAATAGGGGAAGATCTTCCTGTACCTGACATACAAACACACAACAATAAACACAAAGATCCAAAAGATCAAAAAAACTTCAATCTATAGCTAGAATGAAGTTTTAGTTAGTTTAAGCAAAAATTCAAACAGTTAGTGTGTTAGAGAAACAGAAAAGAAAAAGTGCTTAATCTAGACCTCCACTTCACTTAATCATTGTCAATCTATTTCAATCCCCGGCAACGGCGCCAAAAACTTGATGTGCAGAAAACGATCCGACACAAAACTCACCGGCAAGTGTACCGGGTCGCATCAAGTAATAATAACTCACATGAGTGAGGTCGATCCCACAGGGATTGAAGGATTGAGCAATTTTAGTTTAGTGGTTGATTTAGTCAAGCGAATCAAGTATTGGTTGAGTGATTTGTGTTTAACAGGAAGTAAATAACAGTAAATGTAAAGGGGGAAGGGAAAATTGCAGTAAATCAAAGAGCAGGAAAGTAAACTTGCAGAATCTTAAAGAACAAGAAAGTAAATGACTGAAACTTAAAGTGCAAGAAATGTAAATTGCAGTAACTTAAATTGCAAGGAATATAAATTGCTTGAATGTAAAAGAAATTTGAGGACAGGGATTTCAGAATTTAAACAAGAGAAATTGAATTGCAACAATCAATAGAACAGAAATTGAATTAGAAGCAATTGGAATGCAAACAGAAGGAAATTAAATGCAGCAAAGGTTCACAGAAGAACCAAAAGTAAATTGGGATCTCAGGTCTCCAGAGACTAGGTAGCAAAGCCTAGATCTCAATTGCCTTCCCAGATCCATGTTCACAAAGCAATTGACAAGAAATTGAAGAAGAAGCAGTAAAGGAAATTGAAATTGAACTTAATTGTGCAGAAAGGAATTAAAGAGATTTTGAATGGAGGTTGAGACAGAATTTCCTCAACTCTTCACACCCAAAACTCAAAACAAGAAAAGTAAAAATGCCCAAGCAAGAACCAGGAAGAAGAGAGATCAATTCTCCTCCCAATTCTATGAAATCTCGGTGAAATCACCAAGAGAAGTTGCCAAAGCTCAAAATAAAAGTCAAGATTCAAAGGAAAATTCAAAGTTCAAAAGTAGTGTAAAAGGTGAAAGTAAAGGTCTTTAATTACATCAAACTAACTCCTATTTATACACTTTCTATTCTTGGATCTTAGGATTTGGATGGGCTTTTGATTTGGTGAAGAATTGAATTTTATTGGATTTTTAATCCAATTTTAGCCCATGAAGGATTGCTTCCAGGAGGCTGCCCTGCCCTTGTGGAGGGCAGGGCAGGATTTGGTGCTTGGTGCGTGCGTGGTGCGGGCATGGTGCAAGCTTGGTGCGCAGGATGCTGCCCTGCCCTCGCGGAGGGCAGGGCAGAAAAAGTTGGTGCGCCAGATTGGTGCTTGGTGCGTGCGTGGTGTGGCCAGATGGTGCTGTGGTGCGCCAGAATTGTGCCTTGGTGCGCCAGATTCATGCCACAACAAAATGCTGCCCTGCCCTCGCGAAGGGCAGGGCAGTGTTTCCACTTTGACGTCCCGAGTTCGAAACTTGGATGCTACACACGCTACCCATTTTCCTTGGCTTTCTTGGTACCAAAGTGAGGCTTAATTCCTTGCTTCCTCATGGTCCCGTGTTCAACTCTTGTGGCAAGCATTATAGACATTTTCCTTTGATTTTCTTCCCTTGGTGAGCCCGATACTGCCCTTGTGGAGGGCAGGGCAAGGTTTTGTTCTTCTTGATTCCAAGGCACAAATTTGTGCTCTGCCCTTGTAGTGGGCAGGGCAGAGTTGCCTTTCATGCTTGGTTCCCTTATGTTGCCCTCCTAAAGGGCAGTGTGCCCTTGTGGAGGGCAATGCTTGCCTTCCTCATTTTGTGCGCCACACTTCTTCTCTCTTTGACCACATTTTCTTCTCCTTGGGCCACACTTCCTTAGGCCACGCTTTTCCTTTTTTTCTTTTCTTCACCTATAATAAATCAAAACAACTACTCAAAGTATCACTAAATTCAAGAGGCTTATAAATCAATTAAAATTCAATTAAAATTAGCTTAAACCTCATGAGTTAACATTAATTTCATGGTGGTTGTTTGATATAAAGCAGTTATGCATTTTCACTCCAAATCAATTACTTAGGATGCAAGAAAGTGCATAAATGCTAATAAAACAAGTGAAATTAGCTTGAAAAATGGGTATATGATGACTTGTCATCACCTTCATCCAATCCTTCTTACTCCTTTCCATGGCAAGCTGTATGTAGGACATCACCGTTGTCAATGGCTACATCCCATCCTCTCAGTGAAAAAGGTCCAAATGCTCTGTCACAGCACGGCTAATCATCTGTCGGTTCTCGATCATGTTGGAATAGAATCCCTTGATTCTTTTGCGTTTGTCATCACGCCCAACAATCGCGAGTTTAAAGCTCGTCACAGTCATTCAATCCAGGAATCCTACTCGGAATACTACAGATAAGGTTTAGACTTTCTAGATTCTCATGAATGCCGCCATCAATTCTAGCTTATACCACGAAGACTCTGATCTCACGGAATGGAAGGCTCAGTTGTCAGGCAAGGGCAACCATGCGTCGTGCATCAGGAATCCAAGAGATACACACTCTAGCTTTCGCTTGTAGAACGGAAGTGGTTGTCAGGCACGCGTTCATAAGGATGGATGAAGATGAGTGTCACGGATCATCACATCCATCAGGTTGAAGTATGAATGGTATCTTAGAACAGGAATAAATCGAATTGAATAGAAAATAGTAGTAGTTTCATTAAAACTTAAGGTACAGCAGAGCTCCACACCCTTAATCTATGGTGTGTAGAAACTCCACCGTTGAAAATACATAAGTGAAGGTCCAGGCATGGCCGAATGGCCAGCCTCCAAAATGTAATATGAATTCAAAAATAGGGAGAAGGACCTATGGTCAAAAGACCGAATGGTCAAAGACTCTGAATACAATAGTAAAATGTTCTATTTATACTAGACTAGCTACTAGGGTTTACAGAAGTAAGTAATTGATGCAGAAATCCCCTTCTGGGGCTCACTTGGTGTGTTCTAGGGCTGAGCTTGAGCTTTACATGTGCAGAGGCTTCTTTTGGAGTTGAACGCCAAGTTGTAACGTGTTTTTGGAGTTCAACTCTGGTTCGTGACGTGTTTCTGGCGTTTGACTCCAGAATGCAGCATGGAACTGGCGTTGAGTGCCCGTTTATGTCATCTAATCTCGAATAAAGTATGAACTATTATATATTGCTGGAAAGCTCTGGATGTCTACTTTCCAACGCCGTTAAGAGAGCGCCATTTGGAGTTCTATAGCTCCAGAAAATTCATTTCGAGTGCAGGAAGGTCAGAATCCAACTACATCAGCAGTCCTTTGTTAGCCTTTTATCAGAGTTTTGCTCAGGTCCCTCAATTTCAGCCAGAAAATATCTGAAATCATAGAAAAACACACAAACTCATAGTAAAGTCCAGAAATGTGAATTTAGCATAAAAACTAATGAAAATATCCCTAAAAGTAGCTAGATTATACTAAAAACTATCTAAAAACAATGCCAAAAAGCGTATAAATTATCCGCTCATCAGAGGTCCCAACCATGTTCTGAATATCTGTGAGGCTCCATGAGAGCCCACTATTAAGCTATTGACATTAAAGAAGTGCTTATTGGGAGGCAACCTAATTTTTATTTATCTATGTAATTTCATGTTTTCTTTAGGTTGATGATCATGTGGAGTCACAAAAACAACTGCAAAAATCAAAGCAAAATAAAAAAAAGCATTAAAAATAGCACACCCTAGAGAAAAAGTTTACTGGCATTTAAACGCCAGTAAGAGCAGCAGAATGGGCGTCAAACGCCTAGTCTGGCACCATTCTGGGCATTTAATGCCAGAAAGGGGCACCAGACTGGCGTTTGACGCCAGAACAGAGCATCAAGTTGGCGTTAAACGCCAGAAGCAAGCAACTGCTTGGTGTTAAATGCCAGGAAAGGTATAAAAGCTGACATTTAATGCCAGAAACATGTAGCAGTCTGTCGTTAAACACCAGAATAGCACTCTAAGAGCGTTTTGCACGCCTAAATGGAGCAGGGATGACAAGTCCTTGACCCTTCAGGATATGTGGACCCTACAGAATCCCCACCTACCCCACCCCTCTCTCTTTCCCCCCCACACATCTCTATAACACTCCACCCAAAATGCCACTCACCTATCAAATCCTATCATCTTCCCTATATTCTCTTCACCAATCACCTCCATACCTCTTCCCCAAAAACCCCACCTACCTCACTTTTCAAATTCAAACACTTTTCCCTCCCAAACCCACCCAATTCTATTCGGCCACTCTCCTTCTCTTTCCCTATAAATACCCCCCTTTACTCTTTCATTTTTACACATCACAAACACTCTCCTACCCCCTTGGCCGAACCTATCTCTCCCTCTATCTCCTCCATTTTCTTCTTCTTCCCCTTCTTTCTTTCTTATTTTGCTCGAGGACGAGCAAACTTTTTAAGTTTGGTGTGGTAAAAGCATTGCTTTTTGTTTTTCTATAACCATTTATGGCACCTAAGGCCGGAGAAACCTCTAGAAAGAGGAAAGGGAAGGCAAAAGCTTCCACCTCTGAGTCATGAGAGATGGAGAAATTCATCTCAAAGGTCCATCAAGACCACTTCTATGAAATTGTGGCCAAGAAGAAAGTGATCCCTGAGGTTCCTTTCATGCTCAAGAAGAATGAATATTTGGAGATCCGACATGAGATCCAAAGAAGAGGTTGGAAAGTTCTCACCAACCCCATTCAACAAGTCGGAATCTTAATGGTTCAAGAGTTTTATGCCAATACATGGATCACTAGGAACCATGATCAAAGTACGAACCCGAACCCAAAGAATTGGCTTACAATGGTTCGAGAGAAATACTTACATTTCAGTCCGAAAAATGTAAGGTTGGCATTCAACTTGCCAATGATGCAAGAAAACGCATGCCCCTACACTAGAAGGGTCAATTTTGATCAAAGGTTGGACCAAGTCCTCATGGATATATGTGTGGAAGGAGCTCAATGGAAAAGAGACTCAAGAGGCAAGCCGGTTCAATTGAGAAGATCGGACCTTAAGCCTGTGGCTAGGTTGGAGTTCATCCAATGCTCCATCATTCCTACTAACAACCGATCTGAAGTGACTGTGGATCGAGCTATCATGATCTATAGTATCATGATTGGGGAGGAAGTGGAAGTTCATGAGATCATACCTCTAAAACTCTACAAGGTGGCTGACAAGTCCTCCACTTTGGCAAGGTTAGCCTTTCCTCATCTCATTTGTCACCTATGCAATTCGGTTGGGATTGACATAGAAGGAGACATCCTCATTGAAGAGGACAAGCCCATCACTAAGAAAAGGATGGAGCAAACAAGAGAACCCACTCATGGACCTCAACAAGAGCATGAGGAAGTTCCTCATCAAGAAATCCCTGAGATGCCTCAAGGGATGCATTTTCCTCCACACAACTATTGGGAGCAACTCAACACCTCTTTGGAAGGCTTGAGTTACAACATGGACCAACTAAGGGTGGAGCACCAAGAGCACTCCATCATTCTCCATAAGATTAGAGAAGATCAAAGAGCTTTGAGGGAGGAGCAACAAAGACAAGGAAGAGACATAGAGGAGCTTAGGCATTCCATTAGATCTTCAAGAGGAAGAACTAGCCGCCATCACTAAGGTGGACCCATTCTTTGATTTTCTTGTTCTTATTTTTCTGTTTTTCGAATTTGATGCTTTATGTTTGTCTATGTTTGTGTCTTCACTACATGATCATTAGTATCTAGTGTCTATGCCTTAAAGCTATGAATAATTCCATGAATCCTTCACCTCTCTTAAATAAAAAATGTCCCTAATTACAAAAGAACAAGAAGTACTTGAATTTCAATTTTTATCTTGAAATTAGTTTAATTATTTTGTTGTGGTGGCAATACTTTTTGTTTTCTGAATGAATGCTTGAATAGTGCATATTTTTTATAGTGAAGTTTATGAATGTTAAAATGGTTGGCTCTTCAAAGAATTATGAACAAAGAAAAATGTTATTGATAATCTGAAAAATCATGAAATTGATTCTTAAAGCAAGAAAAAGAAGTGAATAACAAAGCTTGCGAAAAAAAGTGGCAAAAATTAAAAGAAAAAAGAAAGAAAAAGAAAAAAGCAAGTAGAAAAAGCCAATATCCCTTTAAACCAAAAGGCAAGGGAATGATCTAAAGCTTTGAGCATTAATGGATAGGAGGGTCTAAGGAAATAAAATCCAGGTCTAGGCGGCTAAATCAAGCTGTCCCTAACCATGTGCTTGTGGCATGAATGTCCAAGTGAAAAGCTTGAGACTGAGTGGTTAAAGTCATGATCCAAAGCAAAAGAGTGTGCTTAAGAACTCTGGACACCTCTAATTGGGGACTTTAGCAAAGCTGAGTCACAATCTGAAAAGGTTCACCCAGTTATGTGTCTGTGGCATCTATGTATTCGGTGGTAATATTGGAAAACAAAGTGCTTAGGGCCATGGCCAATACTCATAAAGTAGCTGTGTTCAAGAATCAACATACTGAACTAGGAGAATCAATAACACTATCTAAAATTCTGAGTTCCTATAGATGCCAATCATTCTGAATTTCAAAGGATAAAGTGAGATGCCAAAACTGTTCAGAAGCAAAAAGCTACTAGCCCCGCTCATCTAATTGGGACTAAGTTTCATTGATATTGTGACATTCATTGTATATTCTCTTATTTTTATCCTATTTTGTTTTCAGTTGCTTGGGGACAAGCAACAATTTAAGTTTGGTATTGTGATGAGCGGATAATTTACACGCTTTTTGGCATTGTTTTTAGATAGTTTTTAGTAGTATCTATTTACTTTTTAGTATATTTTTATTATTTTTTAAGCAAAATTCACATTTCTGGACTTTACTATGAGTTTGTGTTTTTTTCTGTGATTTCAGGCATTTTCTGGCTGAAATTGAGGGACCTGAGCAAAAATCTGATTCAGAGGCTGAAAAAAGATTGCTGATGCTGTTGGATTCTGACCTCCCTGCACTCGAAATAAATTTTTTGGAGCTACAGAATCCTAATTGGCACGCTCTCAATCGCGTTTGAAAGTAGACATCCAGGGCTTTCCAGAAATATATAATAGTCATACTTTACCCGAGTTTTGACGATGCAAACTGGCGTTCAAACGCCAACTTCCTGCCCTATTCTGGCGTTAAACTCCAGAAACAAGTTACAAGCTAGAGTTAAACGCCAAAAATAGGCTACAAACTGGCGTTTAACTCCAAGAGAAGTCTCTACACATGAAAGCCTCAATGCTCAGCCCAAGCACAGACCAAGTGGGCCCAGAAGTGGATTTCTGCATCGTTTACTTATTTATGTAAACCCTAGGTTACTAGTTCATTATAAATAGGACTTTTTACTATTGTATTTGCATTTTTGGATTTTCACATCTTTGGATTATCCTTAGATTATCTTTGGACATTTAGTCCTTAGACCTTGGTCTTGGTTATTCTAGTTCCCCCTCTGGGGCCAAAGCCAATGAACACCATTATCACTTATGTATTTTCAATGGTGGAGTTTCTGCACACCATAGATTAAGGTGTGGAGCTCTGCTGTTCCTCATGAATTAATGCAATTAATACTATTTTCTATTCAATTCAAGCTTATTCTTATTCTAAGATATTCATTCGCACTTCAACCTGATGAATATGATGATCCGTGACACTCATCATCATTCTTCCTTATGAACGCGTGCCTGACAACCACTTCCGTTCTACATGCAATAGCTTGAGTGTGTATCTCTTGGGTTTCTAATCAACGTTTCACATCGACTCCTTTCTGACAATGGGGCATCTGAATCTGAGATTAGAATCTTCGTGGTATAGGCTAGAATCATTTGGCGGCATTCCTGAGATCCAGAAAGTCTAGACCTTGTTTGTGGTATTCCGAGTAGGATCTGGGATGGGATGACTGAGACGAGCTTCAAACTCGCAACTGTGGGGCATAGTGACAGACGCAAAAGGATCATTGGATCTTATTCCCACACGATCGAGAACCAACAGCAGATTAACCATGCGGTAGCAGTACCTGATATTTTTCATCCGAGACAAGAAATTCGATAGTTGATTAGCCGTACAAAAAACGTAAGGACCATTTTCACTAAGAAGACGGTGATGACTTGCATCATCTACCCTTCTTTCTTGCATAAAGAAGACCATAAAAGAGCACAAATCTCATTTGATTAGTACAATTCATGCATTATTTGATGAATATTATGGTACACTACTTTGAGATGAGTTGTGCTGAATTGATGGTGAAAAAGGGCATCAAAAATGGGAAGAAGACAAACAAGAAGCTGGGCGTGTGAAACTGGCGTGCCATTTGGGAGCAAATGCCACAAAAATGCACTGGCATGGCACGCCAGGAGCTAAGCGTGGTACGCAAGTAATAAATTCCAGAAGGGAGATCCAAGCATGCATGTGGGCATGGCACGCCAGGGACTGGGCATGTCACGCTAGTACAAAATTCCAGAAAGCAAAATGGAGGACACAAAAGGGGCGTGGCACGCCAGGTTGGGCGTGGCACGCCTGACCCATCAACTACTATGGGCGTGCCACTTGAGCAAAGGGGCGTGGCACGCCAACTGATGAGCGGATAATTTGTATGCTTTTTGGCATTGTTTTTAGTATATTTTTAGTATGATCTAGTTAGTTTTTAGTATATTTTTATTAGTTTTTAGTTAAAATTCACTTTTCTGGACTTTACTATGAGTTTGTGTGTTTTTCTGTGATTTCAGGTATTTTCTGGCTGAAATTGAGGGACCTGAGCAAAAATCTGATCCAGAGACTCAAAAGGACTGCAGATGCTGTTGGATTCTGACCTCCCTGCACTCGAAGTGGATTTTCTGGAGCTACAGAAGCCCAATTGGCGCGCTCTCAACGGCTTTGGAAAGTAGACATCCTGGGCTTTCCATCAATATATAATAGTCCATACTTTGCCCAAGATTTGATGGCCCAAACCGGCGTTCAAAGTCACCTCAAGAAATTCCAGCGTTAAACGCCGGAACTGGCACCTAATTGGGAGTTAAACGCCCAAACTGGCACTAAAGCTGGCGTTTAACTCCAAGGAGAGTCTCTACACGAAAAAAGCTTCATTGCTCAGCCCAAGCACACACCAAGTGGGCCCGGAAGTGGATTTTTATGTCATTTACTCATCTATGTACTAGTTTTCTATAAGTAGGACCTTTTACTATTGTATTGGGAGACTTTTGGGTAGCTATCTTTGTTTTATGCTATCTTAGATCATTGGGAGGCTGGCCATTCGGCCATGCCTAGACCTTGTTCTTATGTATTTTCAACGGTGGAGTTTCTACACACCATAGATTAAGGTGTGGAGCTCTGCTGTACCTCGAGTATTAATGCAATTACTATTGTTCTTCCATTCAATTCCACTTGTTCTTTGTCCAAGATATCACTTGTTCTTCAACTTGATGAAGGTGATGATTGACGCCCATCACCATTCTCACTCATGAACAAGGTGACTGACAACCATTCTTGTTCTACAAGCATCTGAGGCTTAGTGAATATCTCTTGGATTCCCGATTGCACGATGCATGGTTGATCGCCTGACAACCGAGTGCTCGCCTGACAAACGAGCCAACCATTCCGTGAGATCAGAGTCTTCGTGGTATAGGCAAGAACTGATGGCAGCATTCAAGAGAATCCGGAAGGTCTAACCTTGTCTGTGGTATTCTGAGTAGGATTCAATGACTGAATGACTGTGACGTGCTTCAAACTCCTAGCAGGCTAGGGCGTTAGTGACAGACGCAAAAGTATCAATGGATATTATTCCGGCCTGACCGAGAACCGACAGCTGAATTCCGCTATGCCGTGACAGGACATATGCAATCGCTTTCACTGAGAGGATGGGAGGTAGCCACTGACAATGGTGAAACCCTACACAAGCTTGCCATGGAAAGGAGTAAGAAGGATTGGATGAAGGCAGTAGGAAAGCAGAGAGACGGAAGGGAAGGCATCTTCATACGCTTGTCTGAAGCTCTTACACCAATGATATACATAAGTATCACTATCTTTATCTTTATAGTATTTTCGTTCATCATCATATACAATTGAGTTTGCCTGACTAAGATTTACAAGATGACCATAGCTTGCTTCAATGCTAACAATCTCCGTGGGATCGACCCTTACTCACGTAAGGTATTACTTGGACGACCCAGTGCACTTGCTGGTTAGTTGTGCGAAGTTGTGTAATGCCATGGAATTGAACCACCAAGTTTTTGGAGTTCATGACCAGGGATTATGAGAGTTGTGAAAAGTATTGTTCACAATTTCGCCCACCAAGTTTTTGGCGCTGTTGCCGGGGATTGTTCAAGTTTTGAGCAAGCTTTTGGTAACAATGCCTGGGATTGTTCTAGTTTGGACAACTGACGGTTCATCTTGTTGCTTAGATTAGGTATTTATTTTTTTCGAAATTCTTAAAGATGAATTCTAGAGTTTCATGATGATTTGTTGAAATCTGGCTGGCTGAGAAGCCATGTCTAATCTGATTGGACCGAGGTTTCAACTTATCACCACAAGAGCTTGTTGATTTTCATCAATCTTGCTTTTGGAGCAGTGATCTGCTAAGACTTGGATGACCTTTGGTCATGTCTAGTGTTTTGGACCGAAGCTTTCTTTGAAAGCTTGGCTGGCTGAGAAGCCATGTCTAATTCCTGGACCGGAGTCTTAGACTAGCATTGCACTGATTCCTGGAATTCTCATTAAGAATTTTGATATCTTTTTCCACTTAATTTTCGAAAAACACAAAAAAATTACAAAATCACAAAAAAACCAAAAATATTTGATGTTTCTTGTTTGAGTCTAGAGTCTCATCTTAAGTTTGGTGTCAAATGCATGTTTTTGTTATATTTTTCGAATCCATGCATATAGTTCTTTGTTCTAATCTTTGAATTCTATTGACTTGAAGTATTTTGTGTGTCTCATATGCATTCTCATTTCGATAGTGTCAGTAGTATACAAACTGCTAAGTTTGGTGTCCTGCATGCATTGTTGTTTGGTTCTAGTTACATTTTGATTGTTCTTTATTATTAAAAATCCAAAAATATTTTTAATTTGTGTCTTTTCAAGTCAATGATACAGAGAATTGAAGATTCAGAACATGCTGCAGAGGAATTATACAGAAAAAGCTGAGCATTCAAAAATGTCCAGTGAAGAAGACAGACTGGCGTTTAAACGCCAGCCAGGGTACCTGGTTGGGCGTTTAACGCCCAAAGAGGTAGCATTTTGGGCGTTAAACGCCAGAATGTATACCATTCTGGGCGTTTAACGCCAGGATGGTGCTAGGAGGAAGATTTTGTTTTCAAATCAATTTTTTTTCAAGTTTTCAAAATTTTTCAAAACCAAATCTTTTTCAAATCATATCTTTTCAATCAAATGTTTTCAAAATCAATTTCTTTCCTTTTTCAAAGATACTTACCAACAATTAATGATTTGATTAAACATTTTTTGCCTTTTCTATTAAGAAAGGTTTTATGTTTGAATCTTATCTTTTCTTGTTAGGAAAGTCATTAATATTTTTTTTTAAATTCATATCTTTTCAAATTGTTTTCAAATCATATCTTTTAAAATTGTTTTCAAATCATATCTTCTCAATCACATCTTTTTAAAACCATAACTTTTCAATCAAATCTCTTTAACCTCATCTTTTTCAAAATAGTTTTCAATCAAATCTTTTTGACTTCTAATTTCAAAATCTTTTTCAAAAATCACTTCAATTCTTCCCCACTTTCAATTTTCGAAAATTATCAATCAATTTTTAAAATGTTTTTGACATCTTTCTAATTAATTTTCGAAATCCTCTTCCCTCCTTCTCACATCCTTCTATTTATGGAGTACTACTCCTTCTTAATGCACAATTCGAACTCTAACTAATCAAGTTCGAATTCTTCTACCTTCTTTTCTTCTATTTTTCTTTTCCTCTGACACTTCAAGGAATCTCTGTACTGTGACATAGAGGATTCCACATTTCTCTTGTTCTCTTCTCTTTCATATGAGCAGGAGCAGAGACAAAGGCATTCTTGTTGAAGCTGACCCTGAACCCGAGAGAACCTTGAAGAGAAAGCTAAGAGAAGCCAAGGCACAACTCTCTTTAGAGGACCTGACCGAATTCTTCAAAGAAGAAGAACACATGGCAGCTGAAAACAACAACAATGCCAACAATGCAAGGAAGGTGCTGGGTGACTTCACTGCACCTACTCCTGATTTTTATGGGAGAAGCATCTCTATCCCTGCCATTGGAGCAAACAACTTTGAGCTTAAGCCTCAATTAGTTTCTCTAATGCAACAGAATTGCAAGTTCCATGGACTTCCAATGGAAGATCCTCATCAGTTTTTAGCTGAATTCTTGCAAATCTGTGACACAGTCAAGACTAATGGGGTAGACCCTGAGGTCTACAGACTGATGCTATTCCCTTTTGCTGTAAGAGACAGAGCTAGAATATGGTTGGATTCTCAACCTAAAGAAAGCCTGGACTCTTCGGAAAAGCTAGTCAATGCCTTCTTGGCAAAGTTCTTTCCACCACAAAGATGGAGTAAGCTTAGAGTGGAAGTCCAAACCTTCAGACAGAAGGATGGAGAATCCCTCTATGAAGCTTGGGAAAGATACAAACAATTAATCAGAAGATGTCCCTCAGACATGCTTTCTGAATGGAGCATCATAGGTATTTTCTATGATGGTCTCTCTGAACTATCTAAGATGTCCTTGGATAGCTCTGCTGGAGGATCTCTTCATCTGAAGAAGACGCCTGCAGAAGCTCAAGAACTGATTGAAATGGTTGCAAATAACCAATTCATGTACACTTCTGAAAGGAATCCTGTGAACAATGGGACTAGTCAGAAGAAAGGAGTTCTTGAGATTGACACTCTGAATGCCATATTGGCTCAGAACAAGATATTGACTCAACAAGTCAATTTGATTTCTCAAAGTCTGTCTGGAATGCAAAATGCACCAAACAGTACTAAGGATGCTTCATCTGAGGAAGAAGCTTATGATCCTGAGAACCCTTCCATGGAAGAGGTGAATTACCTAGGAGAACCCTATGGAAACACCTATAATTCTTCATGGAGGAATCACCCAAATTTCTCATGGAAGAATCAAGAGAGACCTCAACAAGGTTTCAATAACAATAATGGTGGAAGAAACAGGTTTAGCAATAACAAGCCTTTTCCATCATCTTCTCAGCAACAGACAGAGAGTTCTAAGCAGAGTACTTCTGACTTAGCAACAATGGTCTCTGATCTAATAAAGACCACTCAAAGTTTCATGAATGAAACAAGGTCCTCCATCAGAAATTTGGAAGGACAAGTAGGTCAGCTGAGCAAGAAAGTTACTGAACTCCCTCCTAGCACTCTCCCAAGTAATACAGAAGAAAATCCAAAAGGAGAGTGCAAAGCCATAGACATGGCCGAATATGGAGAGGAAAGAGAGGAGGAGGACGCCACTGAGGAAGACCTCAGTGGGCGTGTACCAATCTCCTCTGAGTTCCTCAATGAGGAACAATGGGAATCTGAGGCTCAAAATGAGACCATAGAGATTCCATTGGACTTACTTCTGCCATTCATGAGCTCTGATGAGTATTCTTCCTCTGAAGAGGATGAGTATGTCACTGAAGAGCAAGTTGCTAAATACCTTGGAGCAATCATGAAGCTAAATGACAAGTTATTTGGAAATGAGACTTGGGAGGATGAACCACCTTTGCTCACCAAAGAACTGGATGACTTGTCTAGGCAGAAACTGCCTCAAAAGAGGCAAGATCCTGGGAAGTTTTCTATACCTTGTACCATATGCACCATGACCTTCAAGAAGGCCTTGTGTGACTTAGGGTCAAGTGTAAACCTCATGCCCCTCTCTGTAATGGAGAAATTAGGGATCTTTGAGGTGCAAGCTGCAAGAATCTCATTAGAGATGGCAGACAATTCAAGAAAACAAGCTCATGGACTTGTAGAGAATGTTTTGGTGAAGATTGAAGACCATTACATCCCTACTGATTTCATAGTCCTAGAGACTGGGAAGTGTATGGATGAATCCATCATCCTTGGCAGACCCTTCCTAGCCACAGCAAAGGCTGTGATTGATGTTGATAGAGGAGAGTTGACCATTCAAGGGAATGGAGAATCCTTGGTGTTTAAGGCCCAAGGACATCCCTCTATCATCATGGAGAGGAAGCATGAAGAGCTTCTCTCAAAACAGAGCCAAGCAGAGCCCCCACAGTCAAACTCTAAGTTTGGTGTTGGGAGGCCACAACCAAATTCTAAGTTTGGTGTTGAACCCCCACATTCAAACTCTAAGTTTGGTGTTGGGAGGTTCCCACACGGCCCTGAGTATTTCTGAGGCTCCATGAGAGTCCTCTGTCAAGCTAATGACATTAAAGAAGCGCTTGTTGGGAGGCAACCCAATGTTTTATAGTTAACTACTTTCTTTTGTTATTTTATCTTTTTTGTAGGTTGATGATCATAAGAAGTCACAAAAACAATGAAAAAAGCAAAAACAAAATGAAAAACAGGAAGAAAAACAGCACACCCTGGAGGAGAAGAAGCTGGCGTTCAAACGCCAGTAATGCTAGCTGTTGGGCGTTTAACGCCCAGTCTGGCACCATTCTGGGCGTTTAACGCCAGAAAGGGGCACCAGACTGGTGTTAAACGCCAGTAAAGGGCAACAACCTGGCGTTAAACGCCAGGAATGGGCACCAGCCCGGCGTTTAACGCCAGAAATAGCTCAAAACGTGATTTTGAGCAACATTTGGTGCAGGGATGACTTTTCCTTGACACCACAGGATCTGTGGACCCCACAGGACCCCACCATCAATCTCTTTCTTCTTCCCCCATTCACCAATCACCTCATTACCTCTTCCCCACAAACCCCTCACCTATCAACTCCCATCTTTCTCTTCACCACTCACATCCATCCTTCATAAAACCCCACCAACCTCACCCTTCAAATTCAAACCACTTTCCCTCCCAAACCCACCCATAATGGCCGAACCTTTACCCCCCTCTCTCCTATAAATACCCTTCTTCAACTCTTCATTTTCACACAACCTAAACACCCTTTCTTACCCTTCTTGGCCGAACACACCACCTTCTCCCTCTTCCTCATTTCTTCTTCTTCTACTCTCTTCTTTCTTCTTTTGCTCGAGGACGAGCAAACATTTTAAGTTTGGTGTGGTAAAAGCGTTGCTTTTTCGTTTTTCCATAACCATTTATGGCATCCAAGGCCGGAGAAACCTCTAGAAAGAGGAAAGGGAAGGCAAAAGCTTCCACCTCCGAGTCATGGGAGATGGATAGATTCCTCTCAAGGGTGCATCAAGTCCACTTCTATGAAGTTGTGGCCTTGAAGAAGGTGATCCCCGAGGTCCCCTTTTCACTCAAAAAGGGTGAATATCCGGAGATCCGCCATGAGATCCGAAGAAGAGGTTGGGAAGTACTCACCAACCCCATTCAACAAGTCGGAATCTTGATGGTTCAAGAGTTCTATGCCAATGCATGGATCACCAAGAACCATGACCAAAGTGTGAACCCGAATCCAAAGAATTATCTCACTATGGTTCGGGGGAAATACTTGGATTTTAGTCCGGAGAGTGTGAGGGTGGCGTTCAACTTGCCTATGATGCAAGGAGATGAGCATCCTTACACTAGAAGGGTCAACTTTGATCAAAGGTTGGACCAAGTCCTCACAACCATATGTGAAGAGGGCGCACAATGGAAGCAAGATTCAAGAGGAAAGCCGGTTCAATTGAGAAGGCATGACCTCAAGCCCGTGGCTAGAGGATGGTTGGAGTTCATACAACGCTCAATCATTCCCACTAGCAACCGGTCCGAAGTTACTCTAGACCGGGCCATCATGATTCATAGCATCATGATTGGAGAAGAAATAGAGGTTCATGAGGTTATAGCCCAAGAACTCTATAAGGTGGCGGACAAGACCTCCACCTTGGCAAGGTTAGCCTTTCCTCACCTCATTTGTCACCTCTGTTATTCAGTTGGAGTTGACATAGAAGGAGATACCCCCATTGATGAGGACAAGCCCATCACCAAGAAAAGGATGTAGTACACAAGAGACCCCTCTCATCAAGAGATCCCTGAGATTCCTCAAGGGATGCACTTTCCTCCACAAAATTATTGGGAGCAACTAAACACCTCCCTAGGAGAGTTGAGTTCCAACATGGGACAACTAAGGGTGGAGCATCAAGAACACTCCATTCTCCTCCATGAAATTAAAGAAGACCAAAGAATCATGAGGGAGGAGCAACAAAGACAAGGAAGAGACATTGAGGAGCTCAAGCACTCCATAGGATCTTCAAGAGGAAGAAAGAGCCGCCATCACTAAGGTGGACCCATTCCTTGATTTCCTTGTTCTTTATTCTTCTGTTTTTCGATTTTTATGCTTTATGTTTGTCCATGTTTGTGTCTTGTGATCATTAGTGTCTTAGTGTCTATGCCTTAAAGTTATGAATGTCCTATGAATCCATCACCTTTCTTTAATAAAAACGTGCTTAATTGAAAAGGAAAGAATTGCATGAATTCTGAATTTTATAATAGTTTAATTATTTGATGTGGTGGCAACACTTTTGTTCTCTGAATGTATGCTTGAACAGTGCATATGTCTTTTGAACTTGTGGTTCATGAATGTGGGCTCTTGAAAGAATGATGAAAAAGGAGACATATTACTGAGGATCTGAAAAAAATCATAAAAAAATGATTCTTGAAGCATGAAAGAAAGCAAGCAAAAACCGAAAAAAAAAATTAAAAAAAAAAAAAAAAAAATAAGAGTTGTGATCCAAGGCAAATAAGAGTGTGCTTAAGAACCCTGGACACCTCTAATTGGGGACTTTAGCAAAGCTGAGTCACAATCTGAAAAGGTTCACCCAATTATGTGTCTGTGGCATGTATGTATCCGGTGGTAATACTGGAAGACAGAGTGCTTTGGGCCACAGCCAAGACTCAATAAATGGCTATGTTCAAGAATCATCATACTTTACTAGGAGAATCATTAACACTATCTGGATTCTAAGTTCCTAAAGAAGCCAATCATTCTGAATTATAAGGCATAAAGTGAGATGCCAAAACTATTCAGAGGCAAAAAGATAAAAGCCCCGCTCATCTAATTAATACTAATCTTCATAGATGTTTTTGGAGTTCATTGCATATTCTCTTCTTTTTATCTTATTTGATCTTCAGTTGCTTGGGGACAAGCAACAATTTAAGTTTGGTGTTGTGATGAGCGGATAATTTGTATGCTTTTTGGCATTGTTTTTAGTATATTTTTAGTATGATCTAGTTAGTTTTTAGTATATTTTTATTAGTTTTTAGTTAAAATTCACTTTTCTGGACTTTACTATGAGTTTGTGTGTTTTTCTGTGATTTCAAGTATTTTCTGGCTGAAATTGAGGGACCTGAGCAAAAATCTGATCCAGAGACTCAAAAGGACTGCAGATGCTGTTGGATTCTGACCTCCCTGCACTCGAAGTGAATTTTCTTGAGCTACAGAAGCCCAATTGGCGCGCTCTCAACGGCGTTGCAAATTAGACATCCTGGGCGTTCCAGCAATATATAATAGTCCATACTTTGCCCAAGATTTGATGGCCCAAACCGGCGTTCAAAGTCACCTCAAGAAATTCCAGCGTTAAACGCCGGAACTGGCACCTAATTGGGAGTTAAACGCCCAAACTGGCACTAAAGCTGGCGTTTAACTCCAAGGAGAGTCTCTACACGAAAAAAGCTTCATTGCTCAGCCCAAGCACACACCAAGTGGGCCCGGAAGTGGATTTTTATGTCATTTACTCATCTATGTACTAGTTTTCTATAAGTAGGACCTTTTACTATTGTATTGGGAGACTTTTGGGTAGCTATCTTTGTTTTATGCTATCTTAGATCATTGGGAGGCTGGCCATTCGGCCATGCCTAGACCTTGTTCTTATGTATTTTCAACGGTGGAGTTTCTACACACCATAGATTAAGGTGTGGAGCTCTGCTGTACCTCGAGTATTAATGCAATTACTATTGTTCTTCCATTCAATTCCACTTGTTCTTTGTCCAAGATATCACTTGTTCTTCAACTTGATGAAGGTGATGATTGACGCCCATCACCATTCTCACTCATGAACAAGGTGACTGACAACCATTCTTGTTCTACAAGCATCTGAGGCTTAGTGAATATCTCTTGGATTCCCGATTGCACGATGCATGGTTGATCGCCTGACAACCGAGTGCTCGCCTGACAAACGAGCCAACCATTCCGTGAGATCAGAGTCTTCGTGGTATAGGCAAGAACTGATGGCAGCATTCAAGAGAATCCGGAAGGTCTAACCTTGTCTGTGGTATTCTGAGTAGGATTCAATGACTGAATGACTGTGACGTGCTTCAAACTCCTAGCAGGCTAGGGCGTTAGTGACAGACGCAAAAGTATCAATGGATATTATTCCGGCCTGACCGAGAACCGACAGCTGAATTCCGCTATGCCGTGACAGGACATATGCAATCGCTTTCACTGAGAGGATGGGAGGTAGCCACTGACAATGGTGAAACCCTACACAAGCTTGCCATGGAAAGGAGTAAGAAGGATTGGATGAAGGCAGTAGGAAAGCAGAGAGACGGAAGGGAAGGCATCTTCATACGCTTGTCTGAAGCTCTTACACCAATGATATACATAAGTATCACTATCTTTATCTTTATAGTATTTTCGTTCATCATCATATACAATTGAGTTTGCCTGACTAAGATTTACAAGATGACCATAGCTTGCTTCAATGCTAACAATCTCCGTGGGATCGACCCTTACTCACGTAAGGTATTACTTGGACGACCCAGTGCACTTGCTGGTTAGTTGTGCGAAGTTGTGTAATGCCATGGAATTGAACCACCAAGTTTTTGGAGTTCATGACCAGGGATTATGAGAGTTGTGAAAAGTATTGTTCACAATTTCGCGCACCACCAACTCACCATCTCAAGAAGAACCTCCACTATGGCGTGCCACTTGGTGTCGAAGGCATGGCACGCCAGCTCCAAAAAGTCACTTTGGCGTGCCACTTGAAGACCCAGGCGTGACACGCCAAGCTTGGAGAATGCACAAATACATGGGCGTGCCACTTGAGCAGCATGGCGTGGCACGCTGGTACAATGATCCAGAGAAGGGGCTTAAGGCAATTGAAGACTGGGCGTGCCACTTGAAGTCGTAGGCGTGGCACGCCAACCTCTCAACCTCACCTGGGTGTGCCACTTGAAGGCCGAGGCGTGGCACGCCAACTACTGGAACAAAATAAGATCATGGGCGTGGCACGCTAACCTTTAGGCGTGGCACGCTGGTATAAGTTTCCAGAGAGGATGGAAAAGGCCAATTACATGGGCTGTGCCACTTGGTATCGAAGGCGTGGAACGCCATTCACTATTCTTCACTTAGGCGTGTCACTTGAGCAACCAGGCGTGGCACGCCAGTGCCATTCAGAGAGCAAAGAAGTATTGGGGCGTGCCACTAGAGTTCGTGGTGTGGCACGCCAAATAGAGGAACCATTCACTCACAAAGGGGCGTGGCACGCCAGACCCTGGGCGTGCCACGCTAGTGCAACTTTCCATAGGAGCTTAGCCACGCACACAACAAGGGCGTGGCATACCAGACCCTGGGCGTGCCATGCTAGTTCAAGTTTCCAGAGGCAAAGGAAATTGGAAAAGCAAAGGGGCGTGCCACTTGAGCTCGAAGGCGTGGCACACCAACACAAGAATTCCAATATCGCGTGCCACTTGAGTTCAAAGGCGTGGCACGCCAAGGTTGACAAAGGGACGAGCGTGCCACTTGAGGGATTGAGTGTGGCACACCAAGTTAGTTTGAATGGCACGTGACACGCTGGTAAAGCGCCAGCCACACGCCAGCTAAGAAGTCACGCTTATTGAGTGTTTTCTTTCCCTCCAAAATGTAATTTTCCCTTTTTCACTTTTGTAATTCTTTTATTTTTTACTAGGAGTAGTATAAATACCCCAAAGGAGTACTGAAGAGGGGTTAAGCAGTTAGTTCTAGATCCACTTTTACACTCTACTTTTGAGTACTTTTCAAGCTTTGAGTAGCTAACTTCCCTCTCATTGAGAGAGGGAGCTCTATTGTACTTGATAGATTGATAATAGTGAAATTCTTCTTCTCTTCATCTTCTCTTTGATTTTCTAGAAGGAATTTCGTTCTTAATGCTTAGTGTTCAATTATCTTGGGAAAGAGATTGAATGCAATTGGGTTTCACGGGAACCTTGGGAAAGGAAACATGAAACCATGCTTGAAATCCCTTCTCACACTTGAGTAGAATCTGGGTTTTGGTGATGGGATACGTGACATATAATCCCCCCTCTACCTGGACCTATGAGGGTGTGTGATATAATCAGGGACCAAGCATATATCTCTTCATGAGCAATTAGACCAAGGAATTGGCTATTGATCAAGATCTGAGAGATTGAGTAACCAAGGGATTGGGGCTCAATCAATCATGATTGCCAAGAGGTCAATGAGTTACATGATTGAAGAGGATATAAGCTGGATTTGTTCCAAAGAGACAACATCTCCCAATCTCAATGAATTTCCCCATTCTTATCTATTCATTTCTTTACAGCTTAATTTTACATTCAGCAATTCCCCACTCCCATTTACATTCAAGTCATTTATGATTCAGCACTTTACATTCTACAATTTCCATTCCTGCACTTTATTGCTTTTCTTTATATTCTAGTCATTTACGTTTATGTTATTTACAATTCTGCACTTCACAATCTTATTGATCCACTTGACTAATTCATCAATCAATTAAAACTGCTTGAATTTGCCAATCGCTGTGGATACGATCCCACTCTACTGTGGGTTATTACTTGGCGATAATTTTGGTGCGCTTGCCAAAAGAACTAATTCACTAATTTTTGAAAGGGGTATTAAATTCGGTCATCAAGTTTTATGGCGCTGTTACCGGGGATTGGCTTAAATTTGACAGTGATTAAATTGATTGGAGAGCTAGATTAAGCAATTTAATTTACTTGTTACTTTAATCTCTTTTATTTAGCATTTTTTGTTTTATTTTGAGTTCTATTTCCTTCTTCTTTGATTATCTTATTTAGTGTCCATATTTCCACTCTTCCAACTGTTTGATCAATTGCACCACTCACACTAATAACTACTCTAACAAATGTAATTTCTTCATCCATTGAGAAGCGGAGCTTCAACTTCCTTTGATTCTGAACCTGAGAGGACCTTCCTTAGATTAAGGAGGGAAGCAAGAGGGAAGAGAGTCATTGGTACTGAGGAAGAGGAAGAGTATTTTGAAACAAACATGGAGGAGAATATGGAGAATCACCATGAGGAAGAAGTTCATAACCATGCTAGAGGAGGCCCAGTCAATCATGATGGGCAAGAAAGGAGAGTCTTAGGCTCCTACATCAACCCAAACACAGGGAATTATGGTAGCAGCATCCTAAAGCCAACAATTCTTGCCAATAATTTTGAGCTGAAGCCTCAGCTCATCACACTTGTTCAGAATAATTGCTCATATGGAGGAAGTGCTCAAGAAGATCTTAATCAACATCTCAACACATTCTTGAGGATATGTGATACTGTAAAGTCCAACGGGGTACACCTTGACATCTACAAACTACTCTTGTTCCCTTTCTCCCTCAGAGATAAGGCAATAAAGTGGTTGGAATCATTCCCCAAGGATAGCCTAACTACATGGGAGGAGGTCGTGAATCTTTACCCTCCACAAAGAATTAATAGGCTGAGAGCTGAGGTACAAACTTTCAGACAACAAGATGGAGAAACACTCTATGAAGCCTGGGAGAGATTCAAAGATCTGACAAGAAGATGCCCACCGAAAATGTTCAATGAGTGGGTATAACTACATATCTTTTATGAGAGATTATCTTATGAAGTAAAGAAGGCAGTGGATCATTCTTCAGGAGGCTCACTCAATAAAAAAGAAAACCATTGAAGATGTCATAGATGTCATTGAGACTGTAGCTGAAAATGAGTATTTCTATGCCTCATAAAGGACTCAGAAGAAGGGAGTGCTAGAACTCAATTCTGTAGATGCTTTGTTAGCTCAGAACAAGGCAATTGCAGCACAAATAGCAGCCTTAACCAAGAGGATGGAGGCCAACCAAGCCTCAGTCATTCAAGACCAAACTCCTCAATAAGAAGGGAATGCATCAGAATCTGAAGGTGACTGGGAACAAGCTAATTATGTGCATAATTCATCCAGAACACCATATGACCCACACTCTAAGACATACAACCCAGGTTGGAAGAACCACCCAAACTTTGGATGGGGAAATCAACAAAACCACAACCAGGACCACAACAAGCCTTATCCATCAAATCAGTATCCCAACCACAACCCCAACCATCAAACAGGGAACCATAGACCCTACCATAACTCACAAAACACATCATACCATAACAACCAACCCATACACAAAAACCTCAATCAAGATGAACCATCCTCAACTATGCAACCATGCAAAATCAAGAGCAACTTTGAAAGGATGGAGGCTGTAATAGCACAACTGTCATTCCAAATTTCAGGGGCAGTCTCCTCCCTCATGGACAGACAAGCACAAACTGACAGAAGGATAGATGCTAATCAAGAGGAATACAGGTGAAATCTGAAAAATCAAGGTGCAGCAATCTCAAAGTTGGAAGCACAAATGGGGATTTTGTCCAAGCAAATCCCACTTCCCACACACACATTTCCCAGCGATACCATGGCTAACCCAAGAGGGGAATGCAAAGCCATAACTCTAAGAAGTGGGAAGGTTGTAGAGGAAGGAGTCCCAAGCAAAGATAATCATGAAGAGGTTGCATCAAAACATGGGAATGAGGATGAAAGGGAGACCCCAGCTTCACCTCCACCTAAACCAGTCTTGAAGCCTTATGTGCCAAAGGCACCATATCCACAAAGACTGAGAAAAGATGGGAAGGATGGCCAGTTCTCTAAGTTCCTAGAGATCTTTAAGAGGCTCCAAATCAACATACCATTTGCTGAGGCATTAGAACAAATGCCACTCTATGCCAAGTTCTTAAAGGAGCTTATAACAAAAAAAAGGAACTAGGAGGCAAAAGAAACCATAGTATTGATTGAGGAATACAGCGCCATCATATAAAAGAAGTTTCCTCAAAAGCTAAAAGACCCAGGGAGTTTTCAAATCCCCTATATTATAGGGGACATCACTATTGAGAAAGCTTTGTGTGATTTGGGAGCTAGCATAAATCTTATGTCCCTAACCATGATGAGAAGGATGAAGATTGAGGAAGCCAAGCAAACAAGAATGGCACTCCAATTGGCTGACATAACATTTAAGTTTCCACATAAGGTGGTGGAAGACTTGTTAGTGGAAGTAGGAGAATTCATATTCCCTGCTGATTTTGTTGTGCTGGACATGGAAGAAGAGGCCAATACGTCAACTATTCTAGGAAGACCATTTCTAGCAACTGGTGGAGCCATCATTGATGTGCAGAAAGGGGAACTAGTCTTGAGATTGAATGAAGAGAAAATGGTCTTCAACATCTTTAAAGTAATGAGTTACCCCAAGGAACCCATAGGAGAATGTATGCTGGTGGACACCATGGAACAGACAGTTCAAGAAGTCATGGAAAAAGAATAGAATAATGTGGAGAAAGCATTGAGCTGGAACAAGCACCAGATGGAGAACTACCACAAGCAACCATGAGGAACTCAATCATGCCAACTACCACAGACAACAAAGATGTAGAGTCACCAAAACTAGAGCTGAAAGCCTTACCACCCAGCTTGAAATATGCATATCTGGGTGATAACAACACTCACCCAGTAATCATAAATTCAAGTTTGAGTAAGGAACAAGAAGATGAACTTATCCAAGTGCTGAGACAACACAAGGATGCCATAGGCTAGACACTTTTAGATTTAAAGGGGATCAGTCCTTCAATGTGCATGCATAAAATCTTACTTGAAGATGATGCCAAATCCTCAAGACAGCAACAAAGGAGGCTGAACCCAACTATGAATGAAGTGGTTCAGAAAGAAGTGTTGAAATTGTGGCAAGCAGGGGGTGATCTACCCCATCTCAGATAGCCCTTGGGTAAGCCCGGTGCAAGTAGTTCCTAAGAAAGGAGGGATCACTATTATGGCAAATGAGAAGAATGAATTGATACCCACAAGGATGGTAACCGGATGGCGTATGTGCATTTACTACCGGAAACTTAATGAAGCCACCCGGAATGATCACTTTTCCCTACCCTTCATGGACCAAATGCTTGAAAGATTGGCAGGACATGAGTACTATTGTTTTCTGGACGAATATTCGGGCTACAACCAAATTGTTGTAGACCCCAAGGATCAGAAAAAACTTCATTTACTTGCCCATATGGCGTTTTTGCTTATAGGAGGATGCCCTTTGGATTGTGCAATGCACCTGCAACATTCCAAAGGTGCATGCTCTCTATTTTTTTAGATATGATTGAGAAGTTCATAGAAGTATTTATGGACAATTTCTCTATGTTTGGGAACTCATATTCCGATTGCCTATACCATCTTTCTCTTGTGCTAAAAAGGTGTCAAGAAACCAACCTGGTTTTAAACTAGGAGAAGTGCCATTTTATGGTAACTGAAGGGGTGGTTCTTGGTAAGAAGATTTCAAAAGATGGCATAGAAGTAGACAGAGCAAAAGTGGAAGTAATTGAAAAATTACCTTCACCTTGCAATGTCAAAGCAATCAGAAGCATTTTGGGACATGCTGGGTTCTATAGGAGGTTTATTAAAGATTTTTCAAAGATTGCAAAACCCCTTAGCAACCTACTTATCTTAAATACTCCCTTTGTTTTTGATAGAGAGTGCATAGTAGCCTTTGATGAACTCAAAAAGAAACTCTCCTCTGCATCTATTATAGCACCACCAAGCTGGGATCTTCCCTTTGAACTAATGTGTGATGCATCTAATTTTGCTGTTGGTGCTGTCCTAGGATAGAGGAAAGACAAGCTAATACATGTTATTTACTATGCTAGCAAGGTCCTTAATGAGAATCAAAGGAACTATACCACCACAGACAAAGAACTTTTAGCCATAGTTTCTGCTTTTGATAAGTTTAGATCATATCTCATTGGCTCAAAAGTAATTGTGTTCACTGATCATGCAGCACTCAAATACTTGCTTACCAAACAAGAATCTAAGCCCAGACTAATAAGGTGGATCCTGCTGCTCGAAGAATTTGATATTGAGATTAAAGATAGGAGCGGAGCAGAGAATAAAGTAGCTGACCACCTCTCAAGGATCTCAGAAGAAGAAGAAATGCAGCAACTAGCAGTAAATGAAAGCTTTCCTGATGAACACTTGATGATGATTCAAGTAGCCCCTTGGTTCGCAGACATAGCTAACTTCAAGGCTATTGGGAAGCTACCAACTAACATCAATAAGCACATGAGGAGGAAGCTAATCAAGGATGCCAAACACTACATCTGGGATGACCCCTATTTGTTCAAAAAGTGTACTGATGGTGTCCTAAGAAGATGTATATCCCATGAAGAAGGGCAAGAAGTGTTATGGCAGTGCCATGGGTCAGCATATGGAGGTCACTTCAGTGGAAAAAAGATAGCAGCAAAAGTGCTTCAATCCAGATTTTACTGGCCAACAATGTTTAAGGATGCCAAGAAAATGGTGTCAAGGTGTGACGAATGTCAAAGAGCTGGTAATCTAACCAAGAGGAATGAGATGCCACAGTAATACATACTAGAGCTGGAACTATTTGATGTATGGGGGATATATTTCATGGGACCCTTCCCAACCTCATACTCAAATAGCAACATATTAGTGGCTATTGATTATGTTTCAAGGTGGGTAGAGGCCATAGCTACCGCAACAAATGACAACAAGGTTGTGATAAGCTTCTTGAGAAGGAACATCTTCAACAAATTTGGAGTTCCCAAAGCTCTCATTAGGGATGGAGGATCACACTTCTGCAACAAACAACTGGAAGTACTCCTTCTCAGATATGGAGTAAAGCACAAAGTGGCAACTCCATACCACCCACAGACTAACGGGCAAGCTGAGATCTCCAACAGAGAGCTGAAATGAATCCTTGAAAAAACTGTTGGAAGCTCAGTAAAGGACTGGTCTAAGAAGCTAGACGATGCTCTATGGACGTACAGGACAGCCTTCAAGACCCCCATTAGGATGTTACCATACTAACTAGTATTTGGCAAGGCTTGTCACTTACCAGTTGAACTGGAGCATAGAGCTTTCTGGGCTCTAAAGCTACTAAATTTTGATGAGCAAGCTGCTCGAGAAAAGAGATTGATGCAACTCAATGAACTGGAAGAGTTTAGAAATCAAGCATATGAGAATGCAAAATTCTACAAAGAAAACACAAAAAGGTGGCATGACCAAAAGATAGCAAGGAGGGAGTTCACTGATGGACAGAAGGTGTTACTCTACAACTCAAGACTCAAGTTCTTCCCTGGAAAACTTAAGTCTCGATGGTCAGGACCTTTCACCATACTCAAAGTGTTTCCCTATAGTCATGTGGAGCTCATGGAGGACAAGACTCAGAGAAATTTTTCTGTCAATGGCCATAGACTCAAACACTACTTGGGAGGCTCCTTGGAGGAGCAGAGAGTAAGCTACAAACTCATCTAAAGATAAAGGAATGTCAAGCTAATGACAATAAAGAAGCACTAGTTGGGAGGTACCCCAACACTTTATCCTTTTTTATTTAATTGCTTTTCTTAGAAGTAGTTTAAATTCTGTTGCATTAGATAGTTTAAATTTCAGTAATTAGGATTAGTTTACAATTGTAGATTAGAGAGTTTGATGTTAGCTTTGGTAGCTAGATTTTCTTTACACTCTCTTATTTCGTTCTATTTGGGAATTGCAACTTGATGAATAATAATGAGTGAATGGGCTGAGAACTAGCTAAATTGCTAAGTTTGGTGTAGCTCTCACCCACTTAATCTAGGCTTACAAACAATTAGTAGTTTAATTTTGAAGAGTAAGCCCAGAGATTAAGTTTGGTGTGGCCACCACCAATGATTACATAGCAGCCCAAGTCACCCAATTTGAAAGCACTTAATGCATTGGGTAAGAACATGAACGTGGTTTAATGAGTTCAGATGAATTGGAATCAAAAGAAAATGAAAAGATTGATGTTATTCCACTCTTATGAACACATTAAATACACAATGATGAAACCAATTTATTAAGATGCCAAAGAATTAAGTTTGGTGTCCCAAGGGACATCCATCAGTTGCAATCCAATTCATTCTTGATGAGAAGGAATATGAAGGGGTGATTTTGTCATTACTAATGGGTTCAGTTTCAATTTCAGGAGAGAAGATGGGGCCCACATGGTAAACAATTCACAAAACAAGGAAGTCAAAGTGTACTTGCACTTTGGAACTTGACATACGCAGAGGACACTGCGAGAAAAGAGTTGGCGCCTCTTCCCACGTTAGGCGCCACTTCCCAAAGTGGAAAAACATTTAATCCCTTTTATTTTTCACCTTCAAACCACATCATTCACCCATTATAAAAGCTTCAACCCCCATCTCCTCTCCCACTTTAGCAACACCCACACTCCTCACCTTCGCTTCTCTTTTCATCTTCTACTATGTCTTATCCCCTACTTTCTTTTTCTTTTTCTTGATTGGGACAATCAAGTCCTAAGTTTGGTGTTGGAGCAAAATCATATTTTGCTTTCTCTTTCTTTCAACCCCCATTATTTTTTTCACGCTCTCCCAACCTAATGGCACCACCAAAAAGCTCAGCCTCAAAGAAGAGAAAAACCAAGGAACCAACCTCTGGATCCTCAAGCTCTTTTAATGACTACAAGTTCCTCTCCGTATTCAATCAAAATCAATTTTATGGTTGGGTGAGTGAGAGGGAAATCATTCCAGAAGTTGGGTTTCAACTAGGGAGGAATGAGCATATTGAAATCAACATTGAGATCGAACAGAGGGGTTGGTCACTTCTATGCAACCCACCAAAAAAAGTGGTAGAGAGCTTGGTGAGGGAGTTTTGTGCCAATGCAGTACCTCAACCAGGGCAACAATATAGCTACATTAGCTATGTAAGGAGGAAGTCCATTGACTACAGCCCCTCTAGCATAGAAAGAATGCTAATGGTGAAGATGACAAGCTCCACTCAGAGCTATAAAGAGAGAATAAAGCAGCAAGACCCTGGGTTTGAGGAGATTTTGAGTGAAACTGTGTGATGAATGTGCATTGGATAAATGATAAGGATGGGATACCCAACCAATTGAAGAGAAGAGATTTGAGCTCCCAAGCTAGAGGGTGGCTAGAATTTGTGAGGAGGTTCCTAATCCCCAAATCCAACACTTCAGAGGTGACCAAGGAGAGAGTTGTGCTCATGTACAGCATCATGAGAGGAGAAAACATCAACGTGGGGGAGATGATCGCCAACAACATCAACAAAGTGCTGAAAAGCACCAGTAACAACACAAGGTTGGAATTTCCCCGCATTATACAGAGGCTATGTGATGAGGCTGGAGTTGAAAAGATCATTGATGAAGTGCTTGTGAAACAAGACAAGTTCATAACTGCCAAGAAGATGGCCAAAGTGGTGGCTGTCCACCCACTCAACAAGGCTAGAGAACGAAGAGCTCATACTCATGAACCGCAACAACAACAAGAAGAGGGAGAGCTAGAAGAGCAACCTCACTTTCTGGCACTTCAACCACCACCACACTACCAATATCAACAATTTCCAAAGGGATTCAATTGGGAGCAATTGCAAGGAGATGTACACCAAATGAAGGGAGACCTACACCACTTGAGGGAAGATGTCAATCAATTCAAGGAGACTCAGCAACAATAATGGAACCAAGTCAACCAGAATATTCAACAACTCCAAGAGAATTGGGAGCATATAAGGAAGGAACAGCAAGAACAATTTGACTGGGGAGAGGTGCGAAGCGCACTGGACAAAGTAACAGAGCAAGGCAAGTGGCAACAGAGGAACTTGGCTGAATTCAGACATCTCTATGATGCCAGGACCATATCCAGGAGGCAGTATGACATTAACACACAAGCAAAGCTGAATTACTTGTGTAATGCTATTGCCGCTCTAAACCCAGGATACCCAACCTTCATGCAAAGGATGGAAGAGCTAAGTGCAAGACAAGAGAAAATCCTAGCCAAACATAAGGAAGATGAGAGAAATTATATGAGGAGGCTAGGGTTTTGGAAGTCCAAGGACACCAAGGCTCAAGAAGGTTCCTCCAAGCCAGATGAAGGTGGCTCATCCCCTCCCAAGAAGAAGGATAAGGGGAAGGGGCCAATGAACTAAAGATGAAGCTGCTCAAGGTTGTTGAGTCCCATGGTTGACACTTTCCAATTTCTGAATTTTGTTAAAGCTTTTTCTTTATTTACTTCTTGAATAATCATGCTAGGATAGTTTATGTTTCATGCTTAGTTTCAATTCCTGTTTGAAGTCTTTATGAGTCTTCTTTTTTTTACAAGAAAGAAAATGTCATGTATTTCAAGTCTTCATTTCAACTTAAATATAAGTAGAGCTTGTCTCCATAAGAGTTATTGTGAGTTGTGCAAAAACAATAAGAGAGACCAAAGCCAAGAGGGATCATCAAACAAACTAAGAAATAAGAAACTAAGTGTAGAACTTTGGATGAACTAAAAAGAAAATGAGTCATGGAGAGCAACTAGTCCTAGAGGGTATAACAAAGGAAGACTAAGGGGTGTTCCTTGAATATCCATAGAACTAAGAGGTAGTATGCAATAAAGGCCCAAGGCTCTGAGCATCAACTACTGAGATAGAAAAAGAAACATTAAAAACCTCAAAAAGAATTAATGATCTTAGTAGATGCTTGTGGTGAAGATGTGTCAAGAAGAGACCTGGGCAAGTAAATTCTTAGGGGTGTCTCAACACCTAGTACCCTAAAACGAACTGGTTTCGGAGTGCTAATTGAAAGCCTAATTAAAGGGTTGTCTTGAGACAGAACACTTAGAGTCGTGGTCAAGAAAGCAAAACAACCCTTACTACTTCAAGGTGACAATCAATAGAAAGGACCCCTAAAGCCTATACCTGAGGGAACCCTCAATGATCCAAGAGCTTTCCATGACAATTTAAACATTCATACATGTGTTAGACACTTAGTTTTACTCTTAGTTGTATTGCAATCATTCAAAGCCAAGGTCTCAAGATATAAAAGTTTACTCACATTGATTTGCTTGGGACAAGTGGTGGACGAAATTGTGATCCTTAATTAATGACTCTTTGGCATGTACCAAAAAGAACTAACTCAACTAACTGATTACTTTCTTTTCACAATTCCGTTCAACTAACCAGCAAGTGCACTGGGTCGTCCAAGTAATACCTTACGTGAGTAAGGGTCGATCCCACGGAGATTATTGGTTTGAAGCAATCAATACTTATTTTATCAATCTTAGTCAGGATGCCAATAGGATTAAAAGTGAAATTACTATATTTGATTATAAAAATAAAGGAGAATAATGGCGTTACTTGTTGTGCAGTAATGGAGAATATGTTGGAGTTTTGGAGATGCTTTGTCCTTTGACTTCAACTCTTCCTTGAAATCCTCTTCTCACACGCAGATTCCTCCCATGGCAAGCTCTATGTAGGGTGTCACCGTTGTCAGTGGCTACTTCCCATCCTCTCAGTGAAAACGTTCCTATGCTCTGTCACAGCACGGCTAATCATCTGTCGGTTCTCAATCAGGTTGGAATAGAATCCATTGATTCTTTTGCGTCTGTCACTAACGCCCAGCCCTCAGGAGTTTGAAGCACGTCACAGTCATTCAATCCCAGAATCCTACTCGGAATACCACAGACAAGGTTTAGACTTTCCGGATTCTCATGAATGCCGCCATCAATCCGGCCTATACCACGAAGATTCTGTTGGGGAATCTAAGAGATATTCATTCAGTCTGATGTAGAACGGAGGTGGTTGTCAGGCACACGTTCATAGATTGAGGAAGGTGATGAGTGTCACGGATCATCACCTTCTTCACAATTAAGCGCGAATAAACATCTTAGATAAGAACAAGCGTGTTTGAATGGAAAACAAAGGAATTGTATTAAATCATCGAGACGCTGCAGAGCTCCTCACCCCCAACAATGGAGTTTAGAGACTCATGCCATCACAGAGTATGTAATTCAGATCTGAAAAATATCATGAGGTACAAGAAATGTCTGTAAAAGTTGTTTAAATAGTAAACTAGTAACCTAGGTTTACAGAAAATGAATAAACTAAGATAATTGGTGCAGAAATCCACTTCTGGGGCCCACTTGGTGTGTGCTGGGGCTGAGATTAAAGCTATCCACGAGTAGAGGCCTTTCTTGGCGTTAAACTCCAGGTTATGACGTGTTTTGGGCGTTCAACTCCGAATCATGACGTTTTTCTGGCGTTTAACTCCAGACAGCAGCATGAACTTGGCGTTCAACGCCAAGTTACGTCGTCTATCCTTACGCAAAGTATGGACTATTATATATTGCTGGAAAGCCCTGGATGTCTACTTTCCAACGCCGTTGAGAGCGCGCCAATTGGACTCCTGTAGCTCCAGAAAATCTATTTCAAGTGCAGGGAGGTCAGGATCCAACAGCATCAGCAGTCCTTTTTCAGCCTAAGTCAGATTTTTGCTCAGCTCCCTCAATTTCAGCCAGAAGATACCTGAAATTACAGAAAAATACACACACTCATAGTAAAGTCCAGAAATATGATTTTTGCCTAAAACTAATAATATTTAACTAAAAACTAATTAAAACATGCTAAAATCTACATGAAATTACCCCCAAAAAGCATATAAAATATCCGCTCATCACAACACCAAACTTAAACATTTGCTTGTCCTCAAGCAACTAGATGAATAAAATAGGCTTTAGCAGAAATTAAGAAGTAATAATATTTTAGAGTTTTAAATGAAGCTCATATTCTTATTAGATGAGCGGGGCTTGTAGCTTTTTTTTTCTGAACAGTTTTGGCATCCCCCTGTATCTTTAAATTTTCAGAATGATTGGCATCCTTAGGAACTCAGAATTCAGATAGTATTATTGACTCTCCTAGTGTAGTATGTTGATTCTTGAACACAGTTATTTTATGAGTCTTGGCTGTGGCCCTAAGCACTTTGTTTTCCAGTATTACCACCAGATACATAAATGCCACAGACACATAACTGGGTGAACCTTTTCAGATTGTGACTTAGCTTTGCTAAAGTCCCCAGTTAGTGGTGTCCAGAGCTCTTAAGCACACTCTTTTGCTTTGGATCACGACTTTAACCACTCAGTCTCAAGCTTGTAACTTGGACCTGCATGCCACAAGCATATGGTTAGGGACAGCTTGGTTTAGCCGCTTAGGCCTGGATTTTGTTTCCTTGGGCCCTCCTATCCATTGATGCTCAAAGCCTTGGATCCCCTTTTTTACTCTTGGCTAGTGCTCATGGCTTGTGAATAAATTTTTTTTTTTTGAACTGCTTTTTCTTGCTTCAAGAATCACTTTCATGATTTTTCAGATCATCAATAATATTTTTCGTGTTCCTCATCCTTTCAGGAGCCAATATTCATCAAATTCAAAATACAATTTATGCACTGTTCAAGCATTCATTCAGAAAACAAAAAGTATTGCCACCACATGTAATTTATTATAATTTTTATTATTAAGAACTCGAAAAATATAGATTACTTCTTTATTCTAAAAAAATCTACTACTTTATTCATGCCTAATGATGATGAGAAAAATAAATTATAGCTTAATTGGAAATAAAATCAAAATAGACATACTAATTACTACTAAATATCTCCTAAGGTAAATTTCTATAATAATACTATCACTAAGTTAAAGCAGAAAAATTGGAACTCAGCAACCTGTTGTTTTGAGGATTAGATGTTCCTCTGATCTGTGGAGTGTGGTTCAAGGATTAATTTTTGGCGCTTCAGCTCCCTTAGATCACGCCCTTGCTCCTCCTGTTCCTTGAGCAGTTTGCAAATCATGCTACTTTGATTATTCTGTTCTTCCCTTATTTGATCCATAACTTCTTGCAATCTGGAAATAAAAGCCTCAAGATGTTCCCAGTATTCGAATTGGGGCAGTTCTGGGAGAGCTTCTGATGCTCTCTTCTTGGTTGAATCATCTTGTTGCTGTTGTCTGACCATTGATATTCCAGTAATGGGCTTTTCAATTAGGATATATTCAGTTATTCCCATCTTTACTCCAGCATCTTTGCAAAGCATAGAAATTAAGCTTGGATAAGCCAATCTGGCGTCCTTAGAATTCCTGTTTGCTATTTTGTATAGCTCACATGAGATCAGCTGATGGACTTCTACTTCTTTTCCCAACATGATGCAGTGAATCATGACAGCTCTTTTGATGGTAACTTCAGAACGGTTGCTGGTGGGTAATATGGAACGCCCAATGAAATCCAGCCAGCCTCTGGCTACTGGTTTTAGATCTTCCCTTTTTAGTTGAACAGGGACGCCAGTCGTGCTGGTGGTCCACTTGGCTCCAGGGATGCATGTATCTTCCAAGATCTTGTCCAATCCTTTATTGACCCTCATCATTCTCCTATTAAAGGAGTCTGGGTCATCTTTCAGTTGAGGAATCTTGAATATCTCCCTGATCTTGTCAGCATTGGTATGAATGATCTTTCCTCTGACTACTGTCTTATGGTCAAAGAGGGCGGCTCCAATGATTCTTTGCCTTTCTGTCTGCCATAAATTAGCATAAAATTCCTGAACCATGTTCTTCCCCACTTTCGTTTCAGGATTGGTCAGAATTTCCCAATTCCTGTTTCGAATTTGCTCTTGGATCTCCGGATATTCATCTTCTTTCAGATCAAATCTGACTTCCGGGATCACTGATCTGTGACTCATTATCTTGTAGTAATGGTCTGAATGTTCTTTAGTTAAGAACTTCCCTTGATTCCAAAGTGGCTTTGGAGTGCTTTCTTTCTTGCCTCTTGGGTTGGGTTGTTTCCCTTTAGGAGCCATGATCAAGAGACACAATAGTTTTTGTGATCACGGGCAAAACACACCAAACTTAGAGCTTTGCTTGTCCTCAAGCAAAAGAGAAGAAAGAAGAGGGATAGGAGGAGAGCAATGTGGAATGGTGATGATGAGGAAGGCGCCGAATACAAGATATAGGGAGGGGGGGTGGGAAATTTTCGAAAAATAAGAAAGAGATAAGATAGAAGATATGATTTTAAAAGATATGATCAGAAGAAGATATAATTTTTAAAAGAGAAAGATATGAATAATAATTTAAAAGATAAAATTGAAATTTACTTTTGAAAAAGATTTTTAAAAAAAAATTAATTAAGTTTTGAAAACAAATTTGAAAAGATGATGGATTGGAATTGAAAGCCATTTGTTCTTTTGGGTTAAGATATATCTAAAACATTTGCAACATTGGATTTTAGAAATTAGAATAAAAACTTTTGGAATTGAAAGTGATAATTTAAAATATGTTTATGCAAGAAATCATGAATTGAAACATAAAAATTTTGAAAAAAAAATATGAAGAAAAACGAATTGTACCTCCTCCCATCATCCTGGCGTTGAACGCCCACATGGTGCATGTTTTGGGCGTTCAACGCCCACATGTTGCTTCTCCTGGGCGTTCAACGCCCATTTGGTGCTTCTTTCTGGCGTTGAACGCCAGAAAGTCCTTCGTTGCTGGGCGTTTTTCTGAACGCCCAGGATGCTAGCAGACTGGCGTTAAACGCCAGAAGGTGCATCTTTCTGGCGTTTAACGCCCAGAAGATGCTCCTTTCTGGCGTTTAACGCCCAAAGTATTTCTTACTGGCTTTTTCACGCCAGTGAGCTTCCAAATTTCCCTGTAACTCTGTGACTTCAATCAATTGCTGTTTTACCTTGAAGAGACTTTGACATATACCTGAAAGAAAATAATTAATTAATACGAATAAAATTAAATTTTGTGATTGGCTGGGTTGCCTCCCAGCAAGCGCTTCTTTAATGTCATTAGCTGGACTATTACTGAGTTTTAATTAAGTCTCAGTCTTGAGCATTCTTGCTCGAAATTACCTTCAAGATAGTGTTTAACTCTTTGTCCATTAACAATGAACTTTTTGTTAGAGTCACTATCCTGAAGTTCTATGTATCCATATGGTGATACGCTTGTAATTACATATGGACCTCTCCACCGGGATTTTAATTTCCCAGGGAATAATTTGAGCCTTGAGTTAAATAACAGAACTTTCTGTCCTGGCTCAAAGACTCTGGATGACAATTTCTTATCATGCCATCTTTTTGCTTTCTCTTTGTAAATTTTTGCATTTTCGAAAGCATTGAGTCTAAATTCCTCTAGCTCATTTAACTGGAGTAATCGTCTTTCTCCAGCTAACTTGGCATCAAGGTTCAGGAATCTGGTTGCCCAGTAGGCCTTGTGTTCCAGTTCCACTGGCAAGTGACACACTTTTCCATACACAAGCTGGTATGGAGAGGTCCCTATAGGGGTCTTAAATGCTGTTCTGTATGCCCACAGAGCATCATCCAAGCTTCTTGCCCAATCCTTTCTACGGTTAATTACAGTCCGTTCCAGGATTCTTTTGAGTTCTCTATTTGAGACTTCAGCTTGCCCATTAGTTTATGGATGATATGGAGTAGCCACCCTGTGGTTGACTCCATAACGTACCAGAGCAGAGTAAAGCTGTTTATTACAGAAATGAGTACCCCCATCACTGATTAACACTCTAGGGATACCAAATCTGCTGAAGATATGTTTCTGGAGGAATTTCAACACTGTTTTAGTGTCATTAGTGGGTGTTGCAATCGCCTCCACCCATTTGGATACATAATCCACTGCCACCAGAATATAAGTGTTTGAGTATGATGGTGGGAAAGGTCCCATGAAGTCAATGCCCCATACATCAAACAACTCAATCTCCATGATTCCTTGTTGAGGCATGGCATAACTGTGAGGTAGGTTGCCTGATCTTTGGCAACTGTCACAATTAAGCACAAATGCTCGGGAATCTTTATAGAGGGTAGGCCAGTAGAAGCCACTTTGGAGGACTCTTGTGGCTGTTCGCTCACTTCCAAAGTGTCCTCCATACTGTGATCCATGGCAATGCCAAAGGATCTTCTGTGCTTCCTCTTTAGGCACACATCTACGAATTACTCCGTCCGTACATCTCTTGAAGAGATATGGCTCATCCCAAAGATAGTACTTTGCATCTGTGATTAATTTCTTTGATTGCACCCTACTGTACTCTTTGGGTATGAATCTCACTGCCTTGTAGTTTGCAATGTCTGCAAACCATGGCACTTCCTGGATGGCAAACAGTTGCTCATCCGGAAAGGTTTCAGAGATCTCAGTGAGAGGGAGGGACGCCCCTTCTACTGGTTTTATTCGGGACAGGTGATCTGCTACTTGATTTTCTGTCCCTTTTCTGTCTCTTATTTCTATATCAAACTCTTGCAGAAGCAACACCCATCTGATGAGTCTGGGTTTTGAATCTTGCTTTGTGAGTAGATATTTAAGAGCAGCATGATCAGTGTACACAATCACTTTTGATCCTACTAAATAAGATCTGAATTTGTCAATGGCGTAAACCACTGCAAGTAGCTCTTTTTCTGTGGTTGTGTAATTCTTCTGTGCATCATTTAGAACACGGCTGGCATAGTAAATGACGTGCAGAAGCTTGTCATGCCTTTGTCCCAACACTGCACCAATGGCATGGTCACTGGCATCACACATCAGTTCAAATGGTAATGTCCAGTCTGGTGCAGAGATTATTGGTGCTGTAACCAATTTAGCTTTCAGGGTCTCAAATGCCTGCAAACACTCTTTATCAAAGATAAATGGCGTGTCAGCAGCTAGCAGGTTGCTCAGAGGTTTGGCGATTTTTGAAAAATCCTTTATAAACCTCCTATAGAATCCTGCATGCCCCAGAAAGCTTCTGATTGCCTTAACATTAGCAGGTGGTGGCAATCTTTCAATTACTTCTACCTTAGCTTGGTCCACCTCTATTCCTTTGTTCGAAATTTTGTGCCCAAGGACAATTCCTTCAGTCACCATAAAGTGACATTTTTCCCAGTTTAAAACCAGGTTAGTCTCTTGGCATCTTTTCAGAACAAGTGCTAAATGGTTAAGGCAGGAGCTGAATGAGTCTCCAAATACTGAAAAGTCATCCATGAAGACTTCCAGAAATTTTTCCACCATATCAGAGAAAATGGAGAGCATGCACCTCTGAAAGGTTGCAGGTGCATTGCACAGGCCAAATGGCATCCTTCTGTATGCGAATACTCCAGATGGGCATGTGAACGCCGTTTTCTCCTGATCCTGGGGATCTACTGCAATTTGATTATAACCTGAATATCCATCCAGGAAGCAGTAGTATTCATGACCTGCTAGTCTTTCTAGCATCTGGTCTATGAATGGTAAAGGAAAATGATCCTTTCTGGTGGCTGTATTGAGCCTTCTATAATCAATGCACATACGCCACCCTGTAACTGTTCTTGTAGGAACCAGTTCATTTTTTTCATTATGAACCACTGTCATGCCACCTTTCTTAGGGACAATTTGGACAGGGCTCACCCAGGGGCTGTCAGAAATAGGATAAATAATCCCAGCCTCTAGTAATTTAGTGACCTCCTTCTGCACCACTTCCTTCATGGCTGGGTTCAGCTGCCTTTGTGGTTGGACCACAGGCTTGGCGTCACCTTCCAATAGGATCTTATGCATGCATCTGGCTGGGCTAATGCCCTTAAGATCATTGATGGACCACCCAAGAGCTGTCTTGTGTGTCCTTAGCACTTGAATTAGTGCTTCCTCTTCCTGTGGCTCTAAGGTAGAGCTTATAATTACAGGAAAGGTATCACCTTCTCCCAGAAATGCATATTTCAGGGATGGTGGTAATGGTTTGAGTTCGGGTTTTGGAGGTTTCTCCTCTTCTTGAGGGATTTTCAGAGGTTCTATTATCTTCTCTGACTCCTCCAAATCAGGCAGAACATCTTTAAAGATGTCCTCTAGCTCTGATTCCAAACTCTCAGCCATATTGACCTCTCTTACCAGAGAATCAATAATGTCAACACTCATGCAGTCATTTTGGGTGTCTGGATGTTGCATTGCTTTGACAACATTCAACTTGAACTCCTCCTCATTGACTCTCAAGGTCACTTCCCCTTTTTGGACATCAATGAGGGTTCGGCCAGTTGCTAGGAAAGGTCTTCCTAGAATGAGAGTTGCACTCTTGTGCTCCTCCATTTCCAGCACCACAAAGTCAGTAGGAAAGGCGAATGGCCCAACCTTGACAATCATGTCCTCAATCACGCCTGATGGGTACTTAATGGAGCCATCAGCAAGTTGAAGACATATCCTGGTTGGTTTAATTTCTTCAGTTAAACCAAGCTTTCTGATAGTAGATGCAGGTATTAAGTTGATACTTGCCCCAAGATCACATAAAGCTTGCTTGGTACAATTACCCTCTAATGTGCATGGTATCATAAAGCTCCCAGGATCTTTAAGCTTCTCAGGTAAGCTTTTCAGAATGACTGCACTGCATTCTTCAGTGAGGTAGACTTTCTCAGTTTCCCTCCAATCCTTCTTATGACTTAAGATTTCTTTCATGAACTTGGCATAAGAAGGTATTTGCTCAAGTGCTTCTGCAAACGGAATCTTTATTTCAAGAGTCCTGAGATAGTCTGCAAAGCGGGCAAATTGCTTATCCTGTTCCGCTTGGCGGAGTTTTTGAGGATAAGGCATTTTGGCTTTGTATTCCTCAACCTTAGTTGCTGCAGGTTTATTACCTACAGAAGTGGGTTGGGAAGCCTTTTTAGAAAGGTCAGCACTTGTATGTGACTGATCACCCACTGGCATTTGAATGCTAGGAGTGGAAGCTGGAGTGGCGTTAGACGCCATCTCCTTGTTTGTTACTGGCGTTTGAACGCCAGAACCATGTCCCTTTTGGGCGTTCAACGCCAGATCCATGCTTGTTTCTGGCGTTGAACGCCAGGAATGAGCATGGGCTGGGCGTTCAGCGCCAGCATTATTCCTCTCTGGGCTCTGATTGTCCTCAGAGGGATTTTTAGTATCCTCTTGTTCATTTCTTGGTTTCCTGTTGCTTTGAAGTGAGGTATTTAATGTTTTCCCACTTCTTAATTGAACTGCTTGGCATTCTTCTGTTATTTGTTTTGACAGTTGCTTTTCTGTCTGCTTTAATTGCACTTCCATGTTCCTGTTAGCCATTCTTGTTTCCTGTAATATTTCCTTGAATTCGGCTAGTTGCTGAGTTAGAAAATCTAATTGCTGATTGAATTCATTAGCCTGATCCACTGGACTGAGTTCTGCAGTTACTGTTTTAGCTTCTTCTTTCATAGAGGATTCACTGCTTAGGTACAGATGCTGATTTCTGGCAACTGTATCAATAAGCTCTTGAGCTTCTTCAATTGTTTTTCTCATGTGTATAGATCCACCAGCTGAGTGGTCTAGGGAAATCTGAGCTTTTTCTGTAAGCCCATAGTAGAAGATGTCTAATTGCACCCATTCTGAAAACATTTCAGAGGGACATTTTCTTAGCATCTCTCTGTATCTCTCCCAAGCATCATAAAGGGATTCATGATCTCCTTGTTTGAAGCCTTGGATGTTTAGCCTTAGCTGTGTCATCCGTTTGGGAGGGAAATAGTGATTCAGGAATTTTTCTGACAGCTGTTTCCATGTTTTTATGCTGTTCTTAGGCTGGTTATTTAACCACCTCTTAGCTTGATCTTTTACAGCAAATGGAAACAGTAATAATCTGTAGACATCCTGATCTACTTCCTTATCATGTACTGTATCAGCAATTTGCAGAAATTGTGCCAGAAACTCTGTAGGTTCTTCATGTGGAAGACCGGAATACTGGCAGTTTTGCTGCACCATGATAATGAGCTGAGGATTCAGCTCAAAGCTACTAACTCCAATGGAGGGTATACAAATACTACTCCCATATGAAGCAGTAGTGGGGTTAGCATATGACCCCAGAGTCCTCTTGGACTGTTCATTCCCACTTGCTTCCATATTGAACAATAGAGTTATTTGTTTATAAAGGATTGTGGAATATGTTGGTTTTATTTATTTTATAAAAATCAGAATTTTTATAAAATAAAAACGAAATAAATAAATGAAAGTGAAAATATTTTGAAATTAAAAATTGAATTTTTATATAAAATTTTCGAAAAAAAATAGTTCAAAATTAGTTAGAAAATGTAAATTTTTTTTTTGAATTTTGAATTTTATGACGAAAGAGAAAAACACACAAAAGACACAAGACTTAAAATTTTTAGATCCAATGTTCCTTATTTTCGAAAATTTTTGGAGGGAAAAACACCAAGGAACACCAAACTTAAAAATTTTAGGATCAAGACACAAGAAAAACTCAAGAACACCTTGAAGATTCACAAGAACACCAAGAACAAAAGATAGAACACCAAACTTAAAATTTTTAGAGAATCAAAATAAATTTTCGAAAATTAAAGAAAACTTAACAAGAAAACACCAAACTTAGAGTTTGGTACAAGATTCAATCCAAGAAAAATTATTTTTGAAAAAGGTTCCAAAGGGTATAACCAATTATCAAGAACAACTTGAAAATCAAGGAAGAACCAAGAAAACTCAACACGAGAATTTTAGAGAAAATATAAAATATGCAATTAACACCAAACTTAGAACAAGACACTAAACTCACGAAAATTAGCAATCAATTAAAAGAAAAATAATAAATTTTGAAAAGAAAAATTTTGAAAAGAAACTATCCTATCAAGATTTAATGACTCTATAACAATAAAAATAAAAATAAATTATTCCTAATCTAAGAAATAAAATAAGCCTTCAATTGTCCAAACTCAATAATCCCCGGCAACGGCGCCAAAAACTTGGTGGACGAAATTGTGATCCTTAATTAATGACTCTTTGGCATGTACCAAAAAGAACTAACTCAACTAACTGATTACTTTCTTTTCACAATTCCGTTCAACTAACCAGCAAGTGCACTGGGTCGTCCAAGTAATACCTTACGTGAGTAAGGGTCGATCCCACGGAGATTATTGGTTTGAAGCAATCAATACTTATTTTATCAATCTTAGTCAGGATGCCAATAGGATTAAAAGTGAAATTACTATATTTGATTATAAAAATAAAGGAGAATAATGGCGTTACTTGTTGTGCAGTAATGGAGAATATGTTGGAGTTTTGGAGATGCTTTGTCCTTTGACTTCAACTCTTCCTTGAAATCCTCTTCTCACACGCAGATTCCTCCCATGGCAAGCTCTATGTAGGGTGTCACCGTTGTCAGTGGCTACTTCCCATCCTCTCAGTGAAAACGTTCCTATGCTCTGTCACAGCACGGCTAATCATCTGTCGGTTCTCAATCAGGTTGGAATAGAATCCATTGATTCTTTTGCGTCTGTCACTAACGCCCAGCCCTCAGGAGTTTGAAGCACGTCACAGTCATTCAATCCCAGAATCCTACTCGGAATACCACAGACAAGGTTTAGACTTTCCGGATTCTCATGAATGCCGCCATCAATCCGGCCTATACCACGAAGATTCTGTTGGGGAATCTAAGAGATATTCATTCAGTCTGATGTAGAACGGAGGTGGTTGTCAGGCACACGTTCATAGATTGAGGAAGGTGATGAGTGTCACGGATCATCACCTTCTTCACAATTAAGCGCGAATAAACATCTTAGATAAGAACAAGCGTGTTTGAATGGAAAACAAAGGAATTGTATTAAATCATCGAGACGCTGCAGAGCTCCTCACCCCCAACAATGGAGTTTAGAGACTCATGCCATCACAGAGTATGTAATTCAGATCTGAAAAATATCATGAGGTACAAGAAATGTCTGTAAAAGTTGTTTAAATAGTAAACTAGTAACCTAGGTTTACAGAAAATGAATAAACTAAGATAATTGGTGCAGAAATCCACTTCTGGGGCCCACTTGGTGTGTGCTGGGGCTGAGATTAAAGCTATCCACGAGTAGAGGCCTTTCTTGGCGTTAAACTCCAGGTTATGACGTGTTTTGGGCGTTCAACTCTGAATCATGACGTTTTTCTGGCGTTTAACTCCAGACAGCAGCATGAACTTGGCGTTCAACGCCAAGTTACGTCGTCTATCCTTACGCAAAGTATGGACTATTATATATTGCTGGAAAGCCCTGGATGTCTACTTTCCAACGCCGTTGAGAGCGCGCCAATTGGACTCCTGTAGCTCCAGAAAATCCATTTCAAGTGCAGGGAGGTCAGGATCCAACAGCATCAGCAGTCCTTTTTCAGCCTAAGTCAGATTTTTGCTCAGCTCCCTCAATTTCAGCCAGAAAATACCTGAAATTACAGAAAAATACACACACTCATAGTAAAGTCCAGAAATATGATTTTTGCCTAAAACTAATAATATTTAACTAAAAACTAATTAAAACATGCTAAAATCTACATGAAATTACCCCCAAAAAGCGTATAAAATATCCGCTCATCAACAAGCAAAGCTTAAGTTTGGTGTTGTGATGACTTGCATCATCTACCCTTCTTTCTTGCATAAAGAAGACCATAAAAAAGCACAAATCTCATTTGATCAGTACAATTCATGCATTATTTGATGAATATTATGGTACATTACTTTGAGATGAGTTGTGCTGAATTGCAGGTGAAAAAGGGCATCAAAAATGGGAAGAAGATGATGACAAGCCATCATATACCCATTTTCTATGCTTTTTTATACAAGAAATTGATGATTTGTGCTTAAATATTGAATGCTTTTGTACTTAAATGATAGATTTCCTTGATCTTTTAATTTTATAAATCTTGTAGGAAATAAGAAGAAAAAGAAGCAAAGAAGCACAAAAAAAAGAGAAAAAAAGAGCTTTGGGACACACTTTGAAGTTGGGGTACACTTTGGAGCTTTAGGTCACGCTTTTAAAAGTGTGGCCCATGACAAAATTAATGAAGAATAGGCAAACAGCACACACTGCCCTGCTCTTGCCAAGGGCAGGGCAGAATCGTGATGCAAAGTGAGGTTGGAAGCAAGAATTTCGCTAAGGTAAAATCTGGGCGCTCACAGCATGACTATGCCTCCTTCAAAGGGATATAACTTGAGCTACAGACGTCCAATTGATGTGCTTCTAGTTGCGTTGGAAAGCTGACATTCAGAGCTTTCCAATGATATATAGCAATCCATATTTGGCACACAATTGAGGCAGGAACGAACGGCATCTTTAAGGGCAAAAAATAAGCGAAAATAAACCAATGTGCTTCCACCAAGGTTCGAAGCTGGAACCTCACCCCAAAGCAAAGTGGCGCTCAATTTTCTGCCCTGCCCTCTTGGAGAGCAGGGCAATGTCGTGCTCTTCATGGAAAATCAAGGAAAAATTGCTCCTCAAGTGCTTTCAACAAGGATCGAACAAGGCACCATGAAGAAGCAAGGAACTAAGCCTTACTTTGGTGCCAAAAAAACCAAGGAAAAATAGTTGCGTGTGTATCAACCGAGTTTTGAACATGGGGTTTCATTTTTGGAAACATTGCCCTGCCCTCTGCGAGGGCAGGGCAGCATTTTGGTGATGCACACACGGGCACGATTCTGGCAGCACCAAGGCACGATTCTGGTGCACCGAGGCATGATTCTGGCAGCACCACAGCACGATTCTGGCGCACCAATTTTTCCTGCCCTGCCTTCCGCGAGGGCAGGGCAGCATTCTGCGCACCAAGCCTGCACCACGCCGCACCAACAACGCACCAAACACCAAATCCTGCCCTGCCCTCCGCAAGGGCAGGGCAGCCTCCTGGAAGCAATTGTTCTTGGGCCGAAAATCAACCAAAATTTCATTTAAATTCAATTCCTCTCCAAATTGAACCAAGGCCATCCAAGACCCATCTCTCCTCAAATCCAAAGCAAGCAAAGCCCACATCATCACTCAAAGGCACATGGATAAATTAGATTAGGATTTTTATTTTAATTGTAATTTGTTTTAATTTCATTTTCATTTTCACTTTGAAAAGCCTATATAAAGGCATCACTCTCATTTCAGAAGGGAGAGCTCTTTCCTTTATTTTTCTTCTGTCTTAAATTTGGGATTGAGAGTGAAGGAATTCTGTTTCATTCTTGATCTAAGATTGCTCTTTGTTATTTTTCTGCATAATTCAGTGAATTGAGTTTTGGATCCAAGTTTTTCTCTACGGCTTTCATCTTCCTTTCTTCTTCAATTTGTCTTCTACTTTGATCAAGGAAGGGTTTGAGATCTAGACTTGTTTTCTAGTCTCATTGATTCCCTGAGATCAATTTTATTTTGAAATTAAGTTGAGTTCTTGGCTGCTCTTCTATTTTTACTGTTCCATTGGCTTTCAATTTACTTTCAAGCAATTTAATTCTTCTGCACTTGTTCTTCATTTTAGATTTCTGTTCATGATCCCAATCTCCTTTCCTGCATTCTGCACTTTCACATCTTTGTTCACATTGAGCTTGATTTAATTTCCTGCACATTTACATTTTCTGCAATTTAAATTTCTAGTTGCTTAATCTATTGCTCTCTTTAATTTCCTGCACCCAATCCCCTTTACATTTGATGCAATTTACAATTCTTGCAATTTAAGTTTCAGCTCTTTTACTTTCTTGTTCTTTAAGTTTCCTGCAATTTTATTTTCTGCATCTTTTAAATTCCTTGCAATTTACTTTCTGTTGATCAACTTCACACAATTCACTCAATGTTAGCTTGACTAAACTAATCACCCACTAAAATTGCTTGATCCATCAATCCCTGTGGGATCGACCTCACTCTAAGTGAGTTATTACTACTTGATGCGACCCGGTACACTTGCCGGGTGGATTTGTGTGTTGGAAATTCGTTTTTCCACAAAAACACCATCAAGTTTTTGGCGCCGTTGCCGGGGATTGATTAGATCAACAATGATTAAGTGGGTGAGAAGTCTAGATCAAGCATTTTTTTTGTTTTTGTTCTCTGTTTTAAATTGATAGCAAGGTGTTTGAGTTATTGCCTCACTAAGAAATTCATCTTTGAGATATGAATTTCAATTTCCCTTGGTGTTGTGTTTTACAAAATTCAAATGGAGTTCAACTCATCTTATGATCAAACAAATTTTATGGGATATTACCCACCATCACCAATCTCTAATGGTGGCTGGGAATATCACCAAGAGAATACACATTCTGAGCACTCCAATTCATGGAGATTTGCTTTAGAGACACAAGATGAGCAAGAAAATCATATGGGATACCAACCACCACCACAAAATGATTCATATCATTATCCTCATGGTGGATGGAAGTATCACCAAAGAATGGAAGAGCATCCACCCTCACGTTCCAGTTTCTCATTTGAAAGTTCTTCATCACTTGATTATGATTACTCTCAACCTTCATCTCTTGAACTAACAGATTGGGATTACCTTCAAGCCATTGAAATACATAGAAAACTCGTGGAAAGATACACACAACCCCAATCCTGGAAAGAAATCATCCTCAAGAAGATGAATGAGCCCTTAGAGCAAACAAGGAGGAACTTAGAACCATCAAACAGAGAGGATGAAGACCAATTTGTGGGTGAGGAAGTGGAAAAGCAAGATGAGGAAGCCTCTGTGTCAAGAGAAATTTCAGTGAAAAAGGAAGAGGTGGTGGAAGTATTTGGATATGAGCCAAGGATTCTACATTCACAAGAGCCACTTGAGGTGACAATGAAACACAAAGATTCCCTCCCAGAGGCATTAATGGAAAATCATGAAGAAGAAAGGGAGGAAGACATTCAAGAGAAGTCACACTCAACTGAAGTAGAGAAGTACATGAAGGAAAAGCTCATGGAACCACCAATGCAAGAGGCTCTTGATAAAGAAATCACTTCGACAATCACACAGCAACCAAAACTTGGATTCAAGGAAGTGAAGGCAATTAACAAAAGCACCAAGAAGAGGATTGTGACCAAGAAATCAAGGACAATATTCAGGAAAAGGTCAACTACAAACAATCCTCCCCCTGATCAAGCAAGCAAGCTCAACCAAGCCAATTTCAAAAGAAAGCTTGCTGAGAGGAAACCAAGAAAGGGGACAAAAGCTGAAACTTCTCCCCCCTTGAAGTCATTCCTCTTAACCAATTGGAAGAAGAGGAAGAAAGTGAAGAACAAAATGTCAAGCTAATGACACTAAAAGAGCACTTGTTGGGAGGTAACCCAACCGTAGGTAACATTTCTTCTCTGCTTTGTTTTCTTTTTGTGGTTTGTTTAAATTTCAATAAATTGGCATATGATTACATTCTAAGTTTGGTGTTGCCTTGCAACAAATTGTTTTCAATCTTTTTGGATGATTGCATCAAATCAAAAATGAAAGTGACGCACCAAGATTCTAAGTTTGGTGTGCCACTTATTTTTCTATGCAATTCATTCAAGCAACACCACTTGTTTACATAATCATAATGCCGCTGCAGTGTTATTTTTTTTAGTTAGACAATTTTAGTTTTCTTGATTGTTTTAGTCATTTCCTTGTTTTTAATGCTTTCTTTTATTAACTGTGTTTGTTAATACATCACCCAAACATCCTTACTCATGATAGATTCTTCACTTGGTGATTGTATTCAACAAATAACAGTTTCTTTTGTTTAGTTTTAGTTCAAATAAATTCACATATGGTTGCATTCTAAGTTTGGTGTTGCTATGCAACAAAATTTGGTTCCAATGCTTACTAGATACTTGCATTAATTTCCTGCACATTTACATTTTCTGCAATTTAAATTTCTAGTTGCTTAATCTATTGCTCTCTTTAATTTCCTGCACCCAATCCCCTTTACATTTGATGCAATTTACAATTCTTGCAATTTAAGTTTCAGCTCTTTTACTTTCTTGTTCTTTAAGTTTCCTGCAATTTTATTTTCTGCATCTTTTAAATTCCTTGCAATTTACTTTCTGTTGATCAACTTCACACAATTCACTCAATGTTAGCTTGACTAAACTAATCACCCACTAAAATTGCTTGATCCATCAATCCCTGTGGGATCGACCTCACTCTAAGTGAGTTATTACTACTTGATGCGACCCAGTACACTTGCCGGTTGGATTTGTATGTTGGAAATTCATTTTTCCACAAAAACACCATCAGAAGACAAACAAGAAGCTGGGCGTGTGAAACTGGCATGCCATTTGGGAGCAAACGCCACCAAAATGCACTGGCGTGGCATGCCAGGAGCTAAGCGTGGCACGCTAGTACTAAATTCCAGAAGGGAGATCCAAGCATGCATGTGGGCGTGGCACGCCAGGGACGGGGCGTGGCACGCTAGTACAAAATTCCAGAAAGCAAAATAGAGGACACAAAAGGGGCGTGGCATGCCAGGTTGGGCGTGGCACGCCTGACCCATCAACTACTATGGGCATGCCACTTGAGCAAAGGGGTGTGGCATGCCAACTCACCATCTCAAGAAGAACCTCCACTATGGCGTGTCACTTGGTGTCGAAGGCTTGGCACGCCAGCTCCAAAAAGTCACTTTGGCGTGCCACTTGAAGACCCAGGCGTGGCACGCCAAGCTTGGAGAGTGCATAAATACATGGGTGTGCCACTTGAGCAGCATGGCGTGGCACGCTGGTACAATGATCCACAAAAGGGGCTGAAGGCAATTGAAGACTGGGCGTGCCACTTGAAGTCGAAGGCGTGGCACGCCAACCTCTCAACATCACCTGGGCGTGCCACTTGAAGGCCGAGGCGTGGCACGCCAACTACTGGAACAAGACAAGATCATGGGCGTGGCACGCTAACCTTTAGGCGTGGCACGCTGGTATAAGTTTCCAAAGAGGATGGAAGAGGCCAATGACATGGGGCGTGCCACTTGGTATCGAAGGCGTGGCACACCATTCACTATTCTTCACTTAGGCGTGTCACTTGAGCAACCAGGCGTGGCACGCCAGTGTCATTCAGAGAGCAAAGAAGCATTGGGGCGTGCCACTTGAGTTCGTGGCGTGGCACGCCAAACAGAGGAACCATTCACTCACAAAGGGGCGTGGCACGCAAGTGTCATTCAGAGAGCAAAGAAGCATTGGGGCGTGCCACTTGAGTTCGTGGCGTGGCACGCCAAACAGAGGAACCATTCACTCACAAAGGGGCGTGGCACGCCAGACCCTGGGCGTGCCACGCTAGTGCAACTTTCCAGAGGAGCTTAGCCACGCACACAACAAGGGCGTGGCACGCCAGACCCTGGGCATGCCATGCTAGTTCAAGTTTCTAGAGGCAAAGGAAAGTGGAAAAAGCAAAGGGGCGTGCCACTTGAGCTCGAAGGCGTGGCAGGCCAACACAAGAATTCCACTATAGCGTGCCACTTGAGATCAAAGGCGTGGCACGCCAAGGTTGACAAAGGGACGAGCGTGCCACTTGAAAGATTGAGTGTGGCACACCAAGTTAGTTTGAAGGGCACGTGACACGCTGGTAAAGCGCCAGCCATACGCCAGCTAAGAAGTCACGCTTATTGAGTGTTTTCTTTCCCTCCGAAATGTAATTTTCCCTTTTTCACTTTTCTAATTCTTTTATTTTTTACTAGGAGTAGTATAAATACCCCCAAGGAGTACTGAAGATGGGTTAAGCAGTTAGTTCTAAATCCACTTTTACACTCCACTTTTGAGTACTTTTCAAGCTTTGAGTAGCTAACTTCCCTCTCATTGAGAGAGGGAGCTCTGTTGTACTTGATGGATTGATAATAGTGAAATTCTTCTTTTCTTCATCTTCTCTTTGATTTGCTAGAAGGAATTTTGTTTTTAATGCTTAGTGTTCAATTATCTTGGGAAAGAGATTGAATGCAATTGGGTTTCATGGGAACCTTGGGAAAGGAAACATGAAACCATGCTTGAAATCCCTTCTCACACTTGAGTAGAATCTGGGTTTTGGTGATGGGATACATGACATATAATCCCCCCTCTATCTGGATCTATGAGGGTGTGTGGTATAATCAGGGACCAAGCATATCTCTCTTCATGAGCAATTAGACCAAGGAATTGGCTATTGATCAAGATCTGAGAGATTGAGTAACCAAGGGATTGGGGCTCAATCAATCATTATTGCCAAGAGGTCAATGAGTTACATGATTGAGGAGGATATAAGCTAGATTTGATCCAAAGAGACAATATCTCCCAATCTCAATGAATTTCCCCATTCTTATCTATCCATTTCTTTATAGCTCAATTTTACATTCAGCAATTCCCCACTCCCATTTACATTCAAGTCATTTATGATTCAGCACTTTACATTCTGCAATTTCCATTCCTGCACTTTATTGCTTTTCTTTATATTCTAGTCATTTACGTTTATGTTATTTACAATTCTGCACTTCACAATCTTATTGATCTGCTTGACTAATTCATCAATCAATTAAAACTGCTTGAATTTGCCAATCTCTGCGGATACGATCCCACTCTACTATGGGTTATTACTTGGAGATAATTTTGGTGCGCTTGCCAAAAGAACCAATTCACTAATTTTTGAAAGGGGTAGTGAATTCGGTCATCAGATGAGAGATAGCCATTGACAATAGTGATACCTAACATACAGCTTGCCATGGAAAGGAGTATGAATGATTGGATGAAGGCTGTAGGAAAGCAGAGATTCAGAAGGGATAATGCATCTCCATATGCTTATCTGAAATTCACACTAATGAATTATATAAGTATCTCTATCTTTATTTTATGTTTATTTATCTTTTAATTATCAAAACTCCATAACCATTTGAATCCGCCTGACTGAGATTTACAAGATGACCATAGCTTGCTTCAAGCCGACAATCTCCGTGGGATCGACCCTTACTCATGTAAGGTTTATTACTTGGACGACCCAGTGCACTTGCTGGTTAGTTGTGTGAAGTTGTGAAAAAGAGTTGAGATTACAATTGTGCGAACCAAGTTGTTGGCGCCATTGAGATCACAATTTTGTGCACCAGCTTGCTCTTCTTCTACCAATTAACAAAGAATTGATGCACAGATACACATATCAAGAGGTCTTTTAAGGGTTGTAATGGGGTTAGGGTCAAGGTAGAAATGTACTTGGTTAAGTGGACTAAAATTTGAATCCTTGATTAACCTAAACTTCCCACCTAATTTAAGACAATCCATGTAATTACAATGCAAGACCTAACTGTCCATTAACTATGTTTACCACACATTCATGCATCCCAAATTTAAGTATAACTCATATGGATTGATATTATTACTTAACTTGGGGTATTTTGTCCCTTTTTATTATTTGCTTTTTTTTCTTTTCTTTTTGTCATATTTTTTTATTTCTCTTTTTTTTTTCTTTTGTTTTTCTCAATGCATATGATTAAAGTATTGCATGCATAAACATGTGCATTACATTCTTGTTCATATTCTCTCAAGACTACACAACACCCAATTCTCAAACCAAATGTTTCCAAACCCAACTTCCCCACACTTAAATTATAAACACTCTCACTAGTCTAAGCTAACCAAGGATTCAAATTAAGGATATTATTGTTTTCTGTTTAGAGTTAGTGATGTGCTATAGTAAAGAACAGAGGGGTAAAATAGGCTCAACTTTGGTTTGCATAGGATAATGAAAGGGTAAGGCCATATGGTTATGTAAGCTAAGTGAAACAAGGCCTCAATCATATAAGTATATGCATACATTAAACCATGGAAATATAGAATCAAGTAAGATATAGATCACAATTTTAGAGAGAACAACATACACCAAAACAAAATATTGGTTGATAAAATGCAACCAGTCAAATAGGCTCAAAATCTCACGGGTTTTGTGTGTTCGAGCTCTAAACCATGTTCCAAAATAAATTTCTTCAAGCAAGTTTAATAAAAATTTTAATTCAAATTAGTGATATGGGATAAAAAAGTTTCTGGAAAAAGAAATTTTACTTCAACCAAGCAATGGTAAAATATGCACAAAATGTAACAAACATGCAATCAAACATGAAAATGCATCAATGAACTAATAAAGGAAATCCCACATTGGTGTTGAGAAGGAACTAACCTACAGAAGTCGGTATCGACCTCCCCACACTTAAAGATTGCATCGTCCTCGGTGCATGCTGAGATGTGCAAGTGGACGGGTGGCTCCAACTAACGCTTTTTCTCCAAAGGTTGTGCGGTAGACTTGTTTATTGATCCAGTTAGAAACTTTTCCTTTTCCTTCTTGGTGGCCATCCTGAAAAAGGGAGAAAGGAAAGGGACATGTAATTCAAATAGCTAAAACCGGGAGGAGAAAAGTCCAAGTGATAATCAATGCCAAGGTAAAAGATAATGCCTTAAATACATGGTCGCGACTACATGCAAATAGGACATCAATTGAAGTCAATGAAGGCATATTAGAGCGATTAGATGCAAGAGGTTTAAAATCATACAAGCAAAGGCATGAGAAGCATAGATCAAGCATCAGGTTCAATAATAAGTATCATATGGAAGGACAGAATGAGCATATTTAAGATGACAAATGTGTATAATATACTCAAAACAAGTGGATGGCAAGAGTTGTGAAAAAGAGTCACAAAAGTAGGAAGAATATGAGAGAAAAGAATTCAAAATGCTATGTTGGCTTTTTCACAAACACTTGGTGTTCAAGTTAAAATAGGAATGAAAATAAGTAATCCAAATGTGTATGAGATCCATAAGAAAATATCGATTGTCAAAGTGCTCCTCATAATATCCACAAGCTCAAATATAAGAGAATAAATGCCCAAATAAAGCTCCAACACCAACATAAAAAATGCATGAGAAAAGGATGAAAGGGAAACCAAAAATAAGTAAGCTAATGTGAAATTTATAAGAAAGAAAAATAATTAAATATATTAATTAATTGAAGAATGAAAGAGTAGAATAGAGGAGGGGGAAAGAAAAGAAACCTGATGAGGAAGATGAAGAGAGGAAGAAGAAAGTAGGAAGTAAGAAGTAAGAAGAAATAATGAAGAAAGAGAGAAGAAGAAGAAATTAGAAAGGAGAGAATTAGGATTGGGGGAGGGATAATTGAAATCTAGCGGTGGACTGTTTTAATTGTGCGTCACATGCGACGCGTACACGTACGCGTGGGTGGCGTAAAATCCAAATGATGCATAAGCATCTGGCACACGCACACGTGACCTGGGTTGTGCGATTCGTGGGAAGGCCGTCTCGCTCACACACAACTCTCTGTTCAATACGCTATTTACGTCGATTTCTTGGGTCACGCGTACGCATCGAGGACACTTACGCGTGGTCTGCTGAAAGAGTAAGCAACGCGCACGCGTGAAGGATGCGCACGCGTGGGCTTGCTTGTGCGCAAAGCACACTTCCAATGCTACTGCCGCCCAACTCTCTGTTTACTTCCTTGGTGTTGCAAATTCACGCCTGACGCGTATGCATCAGCGACGCTTGCGCGTCGAACACCCTTTTTTTATATGCAGAATGCAGATGAATATGCAAAAATTATAAATGAACACTAAGAAAAACAAAATAAATTGGAATTAGGAATGAAGAGGAATGATCATACCATGGTGGGTTGTCTCCCACCTAGCACTTTTCTTTATTGTCCTTATGTTGGACATTTGGTGAGCTCCTTGTCATGGTGGCTTGTGCTTGAACTCATCTTGAAACTTCCACCAACGCTTGGACTTCCGATAAGCTCCAACATCTCCAAGTGAATTCACCAAGCCTTGATGAAGTTCTTTACAAGCTTCGAGCTCCCAAAGTTGATCCTCTTGTATGCCAGGATCCAAAATCTTGTTTCTACACCCGTCTTTGAGTGGATCTTCATTATTCCAACCGGGTGCCAAGCAGTCCAAATTCTCAATGAAGTACCAAAATTGCGTCTTAGACCCATCTAATTGATCATCGGTCCGACCCTTGCATCTCGCTCTAGAAATCTCAACCTTGATAAGCCTTGATTTGCAACTCCAACCACTAAACATCCTTCTCTTACGCTTAACTCCACAAAGCCTCCTAAGTTGGCCATTCGTTTCTAGAATACCATACTCAAGTGGGACTATAAAGCGAATAGAGATAAGTTTTACCCACTCAAGTGAAGGAGTAGATGGCACCCTAGGTAAAGAAGTCTCTAACGATCTTGACAAAGCATACTCAATTCCTGTCCACCCCTCTCGAAGGACTACCACCTTTTGAAGAGATTTTTCAACTTCTAGTTCTTCCTCATCAGATTCATATAACTCTTCTCCATCACTCAAATCATTAATATGAGGTTGAGAGAGATCTACCTCAATGTTGCTTTCAATTTTGTTGGGAGAAGGCTCTTCTAACTGAAGAATTTCACTTGTTGGTGCAAAGTCATTACTAGGAAGGCTTGATTCATGATCATCATCACCAAGGGAACTTCCTTCTTGATCTATTCCATCCAATTCTTTATAAGGAACATGCCTCGGAGGTTATGCACTAACCTCCTCAATATCAAATTCAAGCTTCTTGGAGGAATACTCTACAACTCGTGATTCCCACGGAGGTTCAGCGTCCCCTAAGTCTTCAACCACTTCCTCTTCTTCAACTATTAGGTTTCCTCCACTTGTTCCAGTACAAAGTCATGCTCCTCACTGTTCACCTGGGTTTCTAGTGTCTCCTTCATGCTACATTCTTCATTAGATTCTCCACATGAAGCCATGAGAGTTACTTGAGTGTCCAGCCATTGGGAGGCTAATCGACTTGTTAACTCGCTCAAGGAGGCCGTGAAATTTAGCACATTCTCCTGGAACTCTTGTGTCGTCCCTTGCATCTATCTTTCCTCTGGAAGAAGAACATTTGTAGTGTCATCCATGGGAGGTCGGGATGGATAGGAGGGTTCATTATTGGGAGGAAAGGTTCATGATATGAGGGTGGTCCATCATAATAAAGATGTGGCGGTTCAACACTCTCCATCTTGTCCACTTGTTGCGTAACACACTTTAATTCCTTGTTCTCCAGTTGAGATTCTTTAGCTATGGAAGCTTCGTGTGCTTTTCGGCTTACCACTTGTTCCAATTGATGAACGGCTGCTTGAAATTGATCCATTGTGTCCTTGAGACGATCCCATGACTCTTGTTCCTCTTGGATAACATAATTAGGATCATATGGCTCTTGGATCAATTGGTATGGACAAGGTGTATATGGAAGTGGTGGTTGGTATGCTGGATATGGGTTAGGATCATATGGAGGTGCTTGGTGGTAAGGGGCTTGTGAGTATGGTGGTTCAAACCTATGTTGAGGAGGGGGTTCATAGGCATATGATAGTTCTTGTTGGTAACTGATAAACCCCATTTTTAAGGGTTTATCTTGTATTGAATTTAGAGTATTTTGATGACCTTTTCTCGCATTTAACCTATGAATCAGCATGGTTTTGTAATCTCTCCCGTATTTGTGCTTAAGTGTAAAAACATGCCTTTTAAGCCTTGTTTTGATGAATTCTAATTCCTCTTTGATTCCATAAGATGCCTTGATGTGTTTACTAGTAATCTCAGGTTGAAATAGGCTAGACATGAATCAAAGGAGCAAGGAAGGAATCATGCAAGTGGAGAGAAGCACAAAAGACAAAGAATTGATCTCGGCCAAGCACGCGCACGCGCACAAGGCACCCGCGCGCACATTGCAGAATCGGCCAGGGACACGCACGCGTACCGTGCGTGCACGCGTCGAAGCCCGCACATGACTTCATTAAAGCAACACGTGCTTGGCGATTTGGAAGGGTTTCTGAACCCATTTTGGCGCCAATTACTGATAGAAAGGAATAAAAGGATCAAGGATTAAGGGGAAGGCATCAATCTATCATATAGCATAATTAGGATTAGTTTAGAGTTAGTTTTAGAGAGAGAAGCTCTCACTTCTCTCTAGAATTAGGATTAGGTTTAGGTTAATCTCTCTTCTTAGATCTAGGTTTAATTCATGCTTTAATTCACTTCTCCTTTATCAAATCTTAATCTTCTCCTCTTCCTCTTTCTAGTTAGATGCTTTAATAATTGTAATTCTTCATTTTGTTTTGGATAGATTGTTGTTCATTTGTTTTCTTTCAATAATGCAATTTGAGGTAATTCATGATAATTGTGATTTCCTTGATTGTTGTTGTTAATTCTTTGTATTCAATTGTAGTTAGAATTCATTCTTGTTGTGATTTACTTTACTTTTCTTTTGTGCCTTCCAAGTGTTTGATGAAATGCTTGGTTGGATTTTAGTATAGATTTTGTTCCTCTTGGCTTTGGTAGAGTGATTAGTGACTCTTGAGTTATCTAATTCCTTTGTTGATTGATAATTAGGGATTGCTAATTGATTTGAATGCCTCTAAAGCTAGTCATTCTTCTAGGAGTTGATTAGGACTTGAGGAATCAAATTAATTCATCCACTTGACTTCCCTCCATGGTTAGAGGTTAACTAAGTGGGAGCAATGAACAATTCTCATCACAATTGAGGAGGATAACTAGGATATGACTTCTAGATCTCATATCTTGCCAAGAGCTTTGTTAGTTATTAGTTTATTTCCTTTGCCATTTATATTTCTTGTATAAAATCTCAAAAACCCCAAATATAGCTCACAACCAATAACAAGACACTTTATTGTAATTCCTAGGGAGAACGACCCGAGGTTTCAATACTTCGGTTTATAAATTTAGGGGTTTGTTTTAGTGACAAACAATCTTTTGTATGAAAGGATTATTGTTGGTTTAGAAACTATACTTTACAACGAGATTTCATTAGTGAAATTCTAAACCGTCAAAAATCTAATCATCAAAATGGCGTCGTTGCCAGGGACTTGCAATGGTGTTATGTTATTGGTTATTGTACATATGTGAATAGTGTGAATATCTTGCTTTTTGCTTTATTTGCTAGTTGTAGAATTTTGTTTCTCTTGATTTCTAATAGCTTTTGAATTTTATTTTCTCTTTCCATTATGAATTCTCATTTTGGCTATGAGTGTGATTACAACTATGTTGTAGGTGATGAGAACTTCAATGAGAATGTGTATCAAGGATGGGATAATCAAAGGTGGGAAGAGCCATATGCTTATGATCAATCCTGATGGCAACAACCCCCACCAATGCACTATGAAGAAGAGCCATTCTATGATGCATATCAATCAAATGGCTATGGTGAATCTCCTTGTGATTTTCAACAATCACCATCATATGCCTATAAATCTCACCCTCAACATGAACCTCAACCGTTCTCACAAGCCTTTCCATACCAAGCACCTTCCTATGATCCATATCTATCATATGACCAATCATCCATACCATATTCTTATGGCCATTATGAGCAAGAACCTTTAAAACCACCACAACCCTATCAAGATTACTCCCAAGAACCACCTCAATACACACAATCTCCACAACCTTACCAAGAAGAACCACCTTCCTATTATGAACCCTCTCTCCAAAATAATGAACCTTCTTACTCACCCCAAACCCCAATAGACGATCCTCTCACTTTGTTACTTCAAGGACAAGAAGCCATGAAGCGGGATACACTTGAGTTTATGACCAATTTGACCAAGGTGGTGCACACTTTAGCCCACCAATGCTTGAATACTCAAGGTACTTCCGTGACCACATGTGAAAGGTCAAAAGAAGAGCAAAGCATGAAGGAGAAATTGGAAAATTCGGTGGAAAAGGAGGAGTCAAATTTTGTGTTAGAACATTTGGAGAAGCCTATGATCATTGAAGAAAAGGAATAAGTGGTTCAAGATTTAGGAGATGTTGAAAGTCCATGGGAATGTAGCCTCATGGAGAACTCTTCCAAGAAGCTTGATATTGATGTTGAAGAGGGTGCGCAACCTCCAAGGCATATCATCGTTGGAGACTTGGAAGAGGCTTATCAAGAGATGGATTCAATCATGGATGAATTTCTCTCTACAATGGAATCCTCTCCCATTGGACATGGAGTTGAAGTTATAAAAGAGTGTGCACAACCTCCCATACCCTTGGTGAGCAATGAGAAAGAGAGTGAATCGAAAGAGAGCTACCAAGAGGAAAAAGTTGGCATGGTGTATATTGAAATTGAAGAATATGAAGAGGTTAATCAAGAGATGGATTCATTCATCAATGAATTCCCATCCAAAATTGAATCACCTCCCATTGGGCAAGATGAAGTTCTTGAAGACAACACCAAGCCAAGTGAAAAAGGGGAAAAGGTTGAAATTGAAGAAGCTTGCGAAGAGGTGGAAACAACCAAAGAAGAGCCTAAAGAAGTAGACCTTACATTGTCTAAGTGTGGGGAGGTCTCCCACCCCAAGTCACCATCCAACACAACATTCAAGTGGGTAAAACTCTTATCCCTAAGCTTTACTTTCTCACTTGAATATGCTTTAATTAAAAATGATGGTCAACTTAGAGCTCTTTGTGGAGTTAAGAGTAGGAAAGAATTGTGTAGTGATTGGAAATGTCATTTTAAGCTCATGACGGTTGCAAGCTCAAAATTCAAGAGCAATGGTTGGTGTGGAACCAAATGGCATGGGTCTAGGAAGTTGTTTGGAAGCTTCTTTGAGAATTCCAAGGCCATACCACCCGGATGGAATAATGACGATCAATTTAAGGACGGGTGTCAAAACAAAGTGTGGGATCCGGATCGCACAATGAAAATCAAATTTGGGAGCTCATGGTTTGTGGAGAACACCATCAAAGCTTGAAGATATTGAAATTGAAGAATGGACCTTATTGGAGATTCAAGCATTGGTGGAAGTTCCAAGATGAGTACAAGCACAAGCCACCTTGATAAGAAGCTCCCCATAAGTCCAACTTAAGGACAATAAATAAAAGTGCTAGGTGGGAGACACCCCACCATGGTAAACTCTTTCCATACTCTTTTAGTTTTGTTAATAAGTGAATTGAGTTGCCATTGTAGGTAAATGTTTCATAAAAATTTGTTTGTACAACTTAATTGTTAGCTTAGTCAAATGTATGTTGTGTTTAGTAGTAGATGAATAATATCAAATTGCATTTTTGTGAATTGTATGATGGTTGATTGAATAAAGAGTTGTGAGCAGTATGGGGAGCACCTGAGCATAATTTTTCTGCTTAAAAAAAAAAGAGGGGGGAGTGGACGCGCGCGCACGCTGTACGCGCACGCATTCCTGAGCGGATGCATCATCACCCACATTCCAGAGAGTTGGGCCTCTCTTGGGTAAACACTATGCCCTGAGCCCAACACAACCCACGCTACGTGCGTGCGCGCCGATCACAAGAACAAGGAAGTGCACGCGGACGCGCACCTGCCGCGTCCGCGTCGATCTGCTGCTGCAAAATCTTGAGCCAATCCCCAGAGAGTTGCGCTGGACCTGGGCCAACTTTAAGCCCCTAGCCCAACTCAACTCGCGCGGACGCGCAATCACCGCGTGCGCGCCCATATGCAAAAAGGAGGAACAGACGCGAGCGCACGCAGCGCGCTTGCGCACCTTAACGACAAACTACCAATGTACGCAGACGCGCGCTTGCCGCGCGCGCGTCCCCTATATGATGCCGCCACTCCAGGCCTTTGCCCAGAGAGTTGGGCATGCGTCAAGCCCGCTCTAGGACTCCAGCCCAACCCCATGTACGCGTGCGCGCGCTGTACGCGCACGCGCCCTTGTATAGTTTGCCCATCCACGCTTGAGCGCGCTGTACGCTCACGCGTGGATCCCTAGTTTCTTCAATGTACGCGGACGTGCATGGTGCGCGCTCGCGTCGATTCAAAAAATAGGATAACTCTAATGCGCGAAGAGCACTGCGCAGTCGCGCACTCACCATCTCCTTCCTCTTCCCCCATCATCTTCCTCTTCTTTCCTCCTCCAACCTCCGTTCAGCCTCTACTCCGCCGGCCACCGCCACCACACGGCCAACCCCTCCTCGCTTTCTCTCTCTCACATACCCACTCCGCTCCTATCTTTCACTTCCCCTTCCCACCGCCGTCACTCCACCATCACCACCAGCAACAAGCACTCGGCGGTCCCTCACCTCCCCCATTTCACATTCTCCTCTCACTTTCCTTCTCTCACCATAGGCAGCTTCCCCTGTAATCAGTCTCTCACTCTTCTGAATGCCGCCACAGCTGCCGCCCTGCCATTACCGCCACCATCCACGGCGGCGCGACTCACTGATTCTATTGCTTCCTTTCCGACTCCAATTTCCTTTTCCATTTTTAGTTCTTCCCCACTCCCAGGTTCCTGCTCAAAGTCTGTTTGTTATTGATTATTTGATTCTGTTAGCTACTGTTAATTTTCTGTTAGTTAGTTAGAATTGGAATTTTGTATGTTAGGATTAGTTAGAAATAATTGCGGTTAGGTAGCTAGGACTGGATAGAGGATTCTAGGCCTGATAAGTGCTCCGTTTGTGCATAATCTGCTGTTTGTTTCCTTGGGTGCTGTATGATTGGTTTTGGGTTGCTCTTTTCTACAATTTGTGTTGCTGAATGCTTTCTCATTGCCGTTGTGCTTAATTGATGTTGTAATCATGCTGTTTGTGCTATTTTGCTATCTGGGAATGTCACTTTTAAGCCGAGATGCTGCCCAATTTTCAAGAAATTTAATTTCATTTTGGTCTTTATTATAATTTTGGGCTAATTCTCGTTACTTTCGACTTCCGGGATTTGCATTAAACATTGTGAACTTGATTTCTATGTCTAGCCACAACCCCTCTCTTATTGAGCCTAAATATCATCATACCACTAATTCACTTTTCTAACTTACTAATTTCTTCAACCATTTGACTTCCACTCACATTTAACCCTTTTTAACCATTCTTTCAAAAAAGAGTATGATGATAGCATTGCTTAATGAATTAGAGCTGTTGACTTTAGTGGACATTGCATTCTTGGTTTACTTGTTCGCTTATGCTTACTTGTTTACCAATTTACCTTTCAAGTTCAGTTCACATCATGATTGTTTATTGGCCAAGTGATATCCTGAACATGCTTTCTTTGCTTTGTGCTAAGTGCTTCATTACTTATATTCTATCATACTTTTCAGGATGTCGGATAAAGAAAAAGCTATAGCCACTACCTCCAAGAAAAGAAAACATTCTACACCCTCTATTCCCTCCATTTACAAGAATTATGCTAAGAATCCATTGAATGACGAAGAAAAGGAAAATCAGTTGCTACCTTCTACTGATCCAACCAAGTTTCCCAATCTTTATTGTGAGCTTCGCCTTTCTAAGTATCGGACGAAGAAACTGAATACTGAGAAGAAGCTTGTCCTTCCCAATGATGTACGACGATCAATTACTAGTCGGATCCTAGAGTTGGGTATGGACTTTGTTGATAGGGATTTGGGAGATATCAACATTTCTTGGGTGAAGGAATTTTATTGCAACTTCTTCCGCCCCACTTTGGATTCAGTTTAGTTAAGGGGTAGAGAGGTTATGATTACTGAGACTGCTATAGAGGAGGCATTGCAGTGCCGACATCTTCCTGATGGCACCTGCACCCATCAGCAGGCTGAGTTAGCTATTCACAGCATGACCTTTGACTATGAGGCGCTTAGGCGCGTGATCGGTTTACCAGATGCTACTTAGGTCATGGATGCGAACAACACTAAGCCTAAGGGGATGCTCTTTGCTCAGCTGACTAGAGAGGCCAAGACTTGGCAGATGATATTTGCCCACTATGTCTTGCCCACCACTCACTTCTCTGAGATCCCTATGGAGATGCTACTTCTGATTGGGTGTGTTATGGAGGGGAAGGAGGTTTATTTTCCTCAATTGATCCGGCAGTGTATGTGGCGAGCACATATTCGTGGCCTCCTTCCGTTCCCTACCTTGGTTACCAGCATGGCCGCCTTAGCTGAGGTCCCCTGGTCAGATGATGATGTGACACCACCACCCCCAGATGACGATGACAAGGAGGTTACTATTCCTTGGGGTGGTTGGGTGCATGAGAAGCCCCCAGCCAGACGTCGATCTAGGGCTAGAGCAGTGGTAGGGACAGTGATGAGCGGATAATTTGTACGCTTTTTGGCATTGTTTTTAGTGTGTTTTTAGTATGATTTAGTTAGTTTTTAGTATATTTTTATTAGTTTTTAGTTAAAATTCACTTTTCTGGACTTTACTATGAGTTTGTGTGTTTTTCTGTGATTTCAGGTATTTTCTGGCTAAAATTGAGGGTCCTGAGCAAAAATCTGATTCACAGACTGAAAAGGACTGCAGATGCTGTTGGATTCTGACCTCCCTGCACTCGAAGTAGATTTTCTGGAGCTACAGAAGCCCAATTAGCGAGCTCTCAACGGCATTAGAAAGTAGACATCCTGGGCTTTCCAGCAATGTATAATAGTCCATACTTTGCCCGAGATTTGATGGCCCAAACTGGCGTGGCAAATCAGCCTCAGAATTTCCAGCGTTTAACGCTGGAACTGGCATAAAACTTGGAGTTAAACGCCCAAACTGGCATAAAAGCTGGCGTTTAACTCCAGAAAAGGTCTCTACACGAAAATGCTTCATTGCTCAGCCCAAGCACACACTAAGTGGACCCAGAAGTGGATTTTTACGTCATTTACTCATTTCTGTACACCCTAGGTTACTAGTTTACTATTAATAGGATCTTTTGACATTGTATCTGTACCTCGTGACATTTTTACACGTTTCTTTGTGTACATTCCATGGCATGAGTCTCTAAACCCCATGGTTGGGGGTGAGGAGCTCTGCTGTGTCTTGATGGATTAATGCAATTACTACTGTTTCTTATTCAATCATGCTTGCTTCCATTCTAAGATATCACTTGCTCTTAACCCGGATGAATGTGATGATCTGTGACACTCATCATCATTCTCAACTATGAACATGTGCCTGACAACCACCTCTGTTCTATTTTAGATTGAGTAGATATCTCTTGGATTCCTTAACCAGAATCTTCGTGGTATAAGCTAGAACTGATGGCGGCATTCAAGAGAATCCGGAAGGTCTAAACCTTGTCTGTGGTATTCTGAGTAGGATTCAATGACTGAATGACTGTGACGTGCTTCAAACTCCTAGCAGGCGGGGCGTTAGTGACAAACGCAAAAGAATCAATGGATTCTATTCCGGCCTGACCGAGAACCGACAGATGATTAGCCATGCTGTGACAGAGCATAGGAACATTTTCACTGAGAGGATGGGAGGTAGCCACTGACAACGGTGAAACCCTACATACAGCTTGCCATGGAAGGAGCCTTGCGTGTTTGAAGAAGAAGACAGTAGGAAAGCAGAGATTCAGAAGACGGAGCATCTCCGAAACCTCAACCTATTCTCCATTACTGAAAAACAAGTAACCAATTCATGATCTTTTGCTTTTTACAATCAATCCTAATAATTTCTGATATCCTGACTAAGATTTACAAGATAACCATAGCTTGCTTCAAGCCGACAATCTCCGTGGGATCGACCCTTGCTCACGCAAGGTATTACTTGGACGACCCAGTGCACTTGCTGGTTAGTTGTGCGGGATTGCAAAAGTGTTATTGCAATTTCGTGCACCAAGTTTTTGGCGCCGTTGCCGGGGATTGTTCGAGTTTGGACAACTGACGGTTTATCTTGTTGCTTAGATTAGGACTGTTTTATTTTTGTTGGTTTAGAGTCTTTTAGTTGAGTCTAGTCTCATATTTTAAGTTTGGTGTCAATTGCATGCTTTTGTTTTTCTTTTAATTTTCGATTTTGCATTTCTTTAGTCCCTTTTTGATTCGTAAAAATTCTAAGTTTGGTGTCCTCTTTGTGTTTTTCTTTTAAAATTTTCGAAAATTAGTGTTTGATTTTCTAAAAATTTTAAGTTTGGTGTCATTTTGTTGTTTTTCTCTCTCCTCTTTTCTAAAATCAAATCTTTTTCATAAAAAAAATTTTCAATCATATCTTTCTAATTGCTAATCTCAAAATCTTTTTTTCAACTAATTGATTCAGTTTTCAATTTGCTTTGATCTTAGTTTCTTTTTGATTTTCGAATTTTTTTTATTTTAATTTCCTTTTGTTTTATTTTATTTTATTTTTTTTTTCAGTTAATTCAAAAAAAAAAAAAAACAAAACAAAATTTATCTCTTTGCAATCATTATCATTTCCCTTTTGTCCATTATGGACTTAAGTGGGATTAATCAGTCCAAAAGGACTCTGGGGTCATATGCTAACCCCATTACAGCTGCATATGGGAGTAGCATCTGTACACCTCCCATCAAAGCAAGCAGCTTTGAGCTAAACCCTCAACTCATTATCATAGTGCAGCAAAATTGCCAGTATTCTGGTCTTCCACAGGAAGAACCTACTGAGTTTCTGGCACAGTTCTTACAAATTGCTGACACAGTACATGATAAAGAGGTAGATCAGGATGTCTATAGACTATTACTGTTTCCATTTGCTGTAAAAGATCAAGCTAAAAGGTGGTTGAATAACCAACCTACAGCCAGCATAAAGACATGGAAACAGTTATCAGACAAATTCCTGAATCATTTTTACCCTCCAAAGAGGATGACACAGTTAGGGCTGGACATCCAAGGCTTTAAACAAGAGGATAATGAATCCCTTTATAATGCCTGGGAGAGGTATAGAGGTATGCTAAGAAAATGCCCCTCTGAAATGTTTTTAGAGTGGGTACAATTAGACATCTTCTACTATGGGCTTACAGAAAAAGCTCAGATGTCTTTAGACCACTCAGCTGGTGGATCTATACACATGAGGAAGACAATTGAAGAAGCTCAAGAGCTTATAGACACTGTTGCTAGAAACCAATATTTGTACTCTAGCAATGAGTTCTCTCCAAAAGAGGAAGTCATGGCAGTAGTCACTGATCCTAATCCTCAAGAACAGATGATTGAGCTTAATCAACAATTGCTCCGGATGACAGAACAGTTAGCAGAATTTAAAGAGATGCTCTATGAAACTAAAGTTGCTAACAAGAACATAGAACTGCAGTTGAATCAAGCAAAACAGCAAATATCTAAACAGATAACAGAGGAATGTCAAGCAGTTCAACTGAGGAGTGGGAAGACACCGAATAACACTGCTCAAAGTAGTAAAAAGTCAGTAAAGGAACAATTGACAGAGGATAGCCAAACCACTATCCAAAATCCCTCTGAGGACAGTAAGAGCCCAGAGAGGAATACTAATGGCGTTCAAACGCCAGAAAGGGAGGAAAAGCTGGCGTTAAACGCCCATTCCCTGCCCAGTTCTGGCGTTCAAACGCCAGAAAAGGGAGAAAATTTGGCGTTAAACGCCCAATGGGTAGCCAAGTCTGGCGTTCAAACGCCACAAAGGGGTCAGACACTTGCAAGTGCTGATAACAACCCCCTTAAGCATGCTTATTCAACCACTTCTGTAAGGAATAAACCTGCAACAACTAAGGTTGAAGAATATCAAGCCAAGATGCCTTATCCTCAGAAACTCCGCAAAGCGGAACATGATAAGCAATTTGCCCGCTTTGCAGACTATCTAAGGACTCTTGAAATAAAGATTCCGTTTGTAGAGGCACTTGAGCAAATACCTTCTTATGCTAAGTTCATGAAAGAAATCTTAAGTCATAAGAAGGATTGGAGAGAAACTGAAAAGGTGTTTCTCACTGAAGAATGCAGTGCAGTCATTCTGAACAGCTTACCAGAAAAGCTTCAAGATCCAGGAAGCTTTATGATACCATGCACATTAGAAGGTGCTTGCACCAAGACAGCCCTATGTGATCTTGGAGCAAGCATCAATCTAATACCTGCATCCACTATCAGAAAGCTTGGGTTGACTGGAGAAGTCAAACCAACCCGGATATGCCTCCAACTTGCTGATGGCTCCATTAAATATCCATCAGGCATAATAGAGGATATGATTGTCAAGGTTGGGCCATTTTCCTTTCCAACTGACTTTGTAGTGCTGGAAATGGAGGAGCACAAGAGTGCAACTCTCATTCTAGGAAGACCTTTCCTAGCAACTGGACGAACTCTCATTGATGTGCAAAAAGGGGAAATAACCCTGAGAGTCAATGAGGATGAGTTCAAGTTGAATGTTGTCAAAGCTATGCAGCATCCAGACACATCAAATGACTGCATGAGCACTGATATTATTGACTCTTTGGTGGAGGAGGTCAATATGACTGAAAGTCTTGAATCAGAGCTGGATGACATCTTTAAAGATGTTCAGCCTGATCTGGAGGAACTAAAGGAAATAAAAGAAATTCTGAAAATTCCTCAGGAAGAAGATACGCCTCCTAAACCAGAGCTCAAACCACTACCACCATCCCTGAAATATGCATTTCTGGGAGAAGGTGACACTTTTCCAGTGATCATAAGCTCTGCTTTGAATCCACAAGAAGAGGAAGCACTAATTCAAGTGCTAAGGACACACAAGACAGCTCTTGGGTGGTCCATAAGTGATCTTAAGGGCATTAGCCCAGCAAGATGCATGCACAAAATCCTATTGGAGGATGATGCTAAGCCAGTGGTTCAACCACAAAGGCGGCTAAATCCAGCCATGAAGGAGGTGGTGCAGAAAGAGGTCACTAAGTTACTAGAGGTTGGGATTATTTATCCTATTTCTGATAGCCCCTGGGTGAGCCCTGTCCACGTTGTCCCCAAGAAGGGAGGCATAATAGTGGTTCATAATGAAAAGAATGAACTAGTTCCTACAAGAACAGTTACAGGGTGGCGCATGTGTATTGACTACAGAAGGCTCAATACAGTCACCAGAAAGGATCATTTTCCTTTACCATTCATAGACCAGATGCTAGAGAGACTAGCAGGTCATGAATACTACTACTTTTTGGACGGCTACTCAGGTTACAACCAAATTGCAGTAGATCCTCAGGACCAAGAGAAAACAGCGTTTACATGTCCTTCTGGAGTATTTGCCTACAGAAGGATGCCTTTTGGTCTGTGCAATGCACCTGCAACCTTTCAGAGGTGCATGCTCTCTATCTTCTCAGATATGGTAGAGAAATTTCTGGAAGTCTTCATGGATGACTTTTCAGTATTTGGAGACTCATTCAGCTCCTGCCTTAACCATCTAGCACTTGTTCTGAAAAGATGCCAAGAGACCAACCTAGTTTTAAACTGGAAAAAATGTCACTTTATGGTGACTGAAGGAATTGTCCTTGGGCATAAAATTTCGAACAAAGGAATAGAGGTGGATCAAGCTAAGGTGGAGGTAATTGAAAAATTACCACCACCTGCCAATGTTAAGGCAATCAGAAGCTTTCTTGGGCATGCAGGATTCTACAGAAGGTTTATAAAGGATTTTTCAAAAATTGCCAAACCTCTGAGTAATCTGCTAGCTGCTGACACTCCATTTATCTTTGATAATGAGTGTCTGCAGGCATTTGAGACTCTGAAAGCTAAGCTGGTCACAGCACCAGTCATCTCTGCACCAGACTGGACATTACCATTTGAACTAATGTGTGATGCCAGTGACCATGCCATTGGTGCAGTACTGGGACAAAGGCATGGTAAGCTTCTGCACGTCATTTATTATGGCAGCCGTATTCTAAATGATGCACAGAAGAACTACACAACCACAGAAAAGGAGTTACTTGCAGTGGTTTATGCCATTGACAAGTTCAGATCTTATTTAGTAGGATCAAAAGTGATTGTGTACACTGACCATGCTGCTCTTAAATATCTACTCACAAAGCAGGATTCAAAACCCAGGCTCATAAGATGGGTGTTGCTTCTGCAAGAGTTTGATATAGAAATAAGAGACAGAAAAGGGACAGAGAATCAAGTAGCTGATCACCTGTCCCAGATAGAACCAGTAGCAGGAGCATCCCTCCCTCCTACTGAGATCTCTGAAACCTTTCCGGATGAGCAATTGTTTGCTATTCAGGAAGCTCCATGGCTTGCAGACAGTGCAAACCATAAGACTCAAAGTTTTCCTTCTGTAACCATGGAGAGGAAGCATGAAGAGCTTCTCTCAAATCAGAGTCAAACAGAGCCCCCACAGTCAAACTCTAAGTTTGGTGTTGGGAGGCCACCACCAACTTCTAAGTTTGGTGTTGAACCCCCACATTCAAACTCTAAATTTGGTGTTGGGAGGTTCTAACATTGCTCTGAACATCTGTGAGGCTCCATGAGAGCCCACTGTCAAGCTACTGACATTAAAGAAGCGCTTGTTGGGAGGCAACCCAATGTTATATTTATTAATTTCCTTTGTTATTTTATGTTTTCTATAGGTTGATGATCATGGGAAGTCACAAACTCAATTGAAAAAGCAGAAACAGAATGAAAAACAGGAAGAAAAACAGCTCACCCTGGAGGAAAACCTTGCTGGCGTTTAAACGCCAGTAAGGGCAGCAAATGGGCGTTTAACGCCCAGTCTGGCACCATTCTTGGCGTTTAACGCCAGAAAGGGGCACCAGACTGGCGTTAAACGCCAGTATTGGGCACCAAGCTGGCGTTAAACGCCAGAAATGGGCACCAGCCCGGTGTTTAACGCCAGGATTGGTAGTAGGAGCATTTTTGCTCGCCACTTGGTGCAGGGATGAATTATCCTTGACACATCAGGATCTGTGGACACCACAGGATCCCCACCTACCCCACCTCTCTCTCTCTTCTTTCTTATTTTGCTCGAGGACGAGCAAATCTTCTAAGTTTGGTGTGGTAAAAGCGTTGCTTTTTGTTTCTCCATAACCATCTATGGCACCTAAGGCCGGAGAAACCTCTAGAAAGAGGAAAGGGAAGGCAAAAGCTTCCACCTCCGAGCCATGGGAGATGGAGAGATTCATCTCAAAAGGGATGCACTTTCCTCCACAAAACTATTAGGAGCAAATCAACACCTCCCTAGGAGAATACAACTAAGGGTGGAGCACCAAGAACATTTCATCCTCCTCCATGAAATTAAAAGAAGATCATAGAATCATGAGAGAGGAGCAACAAAAGCAAGGAAGAGACATTGAGGAGCTCAAGCACTCCATAAGATCTTCAAGAGGAAGAACAAGCCGCCATCACTAAGGTGGACCCGTTCTTTAATCTCCTTGTTCTTTATTTTCTATTTTTCGAAATTTTTATGCTTATGTTTATCTATTCTTGTGTCTTATTACATGATCATTAGTATCTTAGTGTCTATGCCTTAAAGTTATGAATGTCCTATGAATCCATCACCTCTCTTAAATGAAAAATGCTTTAATCACAAAAGAACAAGAAGTACAGGATTTCGAATTTATCTCTGAAACTAGTTGAATTAGTTTGATGTGGTGACAATACTTTTTGTTTTCTGAATGAATGCTTGAACAGTGCATATGTCTTTTGAATTTGTTGTTTTAAGAATGTTAAAATTGTTGGCTCTTGAAAGAATGATGGAAAAGGAGAAATGTTACTAAGGATCTAAAAAATCATAAAAATGATTCTTGAAGCAAGAAAAAGCAGTGAATACAAAAAAAAAAAAGAAGAAGAAAAACGAAAAAAAAAAGAGAAAAAGAAAAAGAAAAAGAAAGAAAAATAAAGAAATAAAGTTGTGATCCAAGGTAAAAAGAGTGTGCTTAAGAACCCTGGACACCTCTAATTGGGGACTCTAGCAAAGCTGAGTCACAATCTGAAAAGGTTCACCCAATTATGTGTCTGTGGCATGTATGTATCCGGTGGTAATACTGGAAGACAGAGTGCTTTGGGCCACGGCCAAGACTCATAAAGTAGCTGTGTTCAAGAATCATCATACTTAACTAGGAGAATCAATAACACTATCTGGATTCTGAGTTCCTAAAGAAGCCAATCATTCTGAATTTCAAAGGATAAAGTGAGATGCCAAAACTGTTCGGAGGCAAAAAGCTACTAGTCCCGCTCATCTAATTTGGAGCTAAGTTTCTTTGATATTTTGGAGTCTATAGTATATTCTCCTCTTTTTATTCTATTTTGATTTTCAGTTGCTTGGGGACAAGCAACAATTTAAGTTTGGTGTTGTGATGAGCGGATAATTTGTACGCTTTTTGGCATTGTTTTTAGTGTGTTTTTAGTATGATTTAGTTAGTTTATAGTATATTTTTATTAGTTTTTAGTTAAAATTCACTTTTCTGGACTTTACTATGAGTTTGTGTGTTTTTCTGTGATTTCAGGTATTTTCTGGCTGAAATTGAGGGTCCTGAGCAAAAATCTGATTCAGAGACTGAAAAGGACTGCAGATGCTGTAGGATTCTGACCTCCCTGCACTCGAAGTGGATTTTCTGGAGCTACAGAAGCCCAATTGGCGCTCTCTCAACGGCATTGGAAAGTAGACATCCTGGGCTTTCCAGCAATGTATAATAGTCCATACTTTGCCCGAGATTTGATGGCCCAAACTGGCGTGGAATATCAGCCTCAGAATTTCCAGCGTTTAACGCTGGAACTGGCATAAAATTTGGAGTTAAACGCCCAAACTGGCATAAAAGCTGGCGTTTAACTCCAGAAAAGGTCTCTACACGAAAATGCTTCATTGCTCAGCCCAAGCACACACTAAGTGGACCCAGAAGTGGATTTTTACGTCATTTACTCATTTCTGTACACCCTAGGTTACTAGTTTACTATTAATAGGATCTTTTGACATTGTATCTGTACCTCGTGACATTTTTACACGTTTCTTTGTGTACATTCCATGGCATGAGTCTCTAAACCCCATGGTTGGGGGTGAGGAGCTCTGCTGTGTCTTGATGGATTAATGCAATTACTACTGTTTCTTATTCAATCATGCTTGCTTCCATTCTAAGATATCACTTGCTCTTAACCCGGATGAATGTGATGATCTGTGACACTCATCATCATTCTCAACTATGAACATGTGCCTGACAACCACCTCTGTTCTATTTTAGATTGAGTAGATATCTCTTGGATTCCTTAACCAGAATCTTCGTGGTATAAGCTAGAACTGATGGCGGCATTCAAGAGAATCCGGAAGGTCTAAACCTTGTCTGTGGTATTCTGAGTAGGATTCAATGACTGAATGACTGTGACGTGCTTCAAACTCCTAGCAGGCGGGGCGTTAGTGACAGACGCAAAAGAATCAATGGATTCTATTCCGGCCTGACCGAGAACCGACAGATGATTAGCCATGCTGTGACAGAGCATAGGAACATTTTCACTGAGAAGATGGGAGGTAGCCACTGACAACAGTGAAACCCTACATACAGCTTGCCATGGAAGGAGCCTTGCGTGTTTGAAGAAGAAGACAGTAGGAAAGCAGAGATTCAGAAGACGGAGCATCTCCGAAACCTCAACCTATTCTCCATTACTGAAAAACAAGTAACCAATTCATGATCTTTTGCATTTTACAATCAATCCTAATAATTTCTGATATCCTGACTAAGATTTACAAGATAACCATAGCTTGCTTCAAGCCGACAATCTCCGTGGGTTCGACCCTTGCTCACGCAAGGTATTACTTGGACGACCCAGTGCACTTGCTGGTTAGTTGTGCGGGATTGCAAAAGTGTTATTGCAATTTCGTGCACCAGACAGCCGGACCTTCAGCAGCCCCGTCCTCTTCTACAGCAGCAACTCCATCTTCTTCGACAGCCCCTTCTTCAGCACCTGAGCCGACTTATCTACTGGTTCAGCGTCTGTTTCGGTTCTTAGAGCGCGAGAGGCGCCATGTCAGGCGCCGACTGGATCGGATGGATCAGGCACTCCTCTCCCTTGGCGCTGAGTTACCTCCACTTCCAGACTCTCCGGCCTCCGATGAGCAGGATCATCAGGAGGAGGATGCGGATGCGCCGACTCAGCAGGATGCACCTCCAGCCGCTCCTGACACCACAGAGATTCCACAGAACCATGAGGAGCTGGCCCCACAGCCTCAGACAGATTCAGCACCTACCGTTGTACCTTCCACTGATCCTCCAGTTTAGCATCGAGGACGATGCTCGATCTTAAGTGCGGGGAGGTCACCGGTAGCATCATTAGAGGACCGGTGAACATTTTGGCCACTTTCCTAGTTATCTTACTTTGCATACCTTTTGTATATATTTGATGCATTTTGAGCTTATTTTGGATACTCTTACTATTTTAGTTCGTTTTGGATACCTTTACTACTTATTTTGGGTTTTAGATGTTCTGGATGCTTTTGGATATTTTTAGGTGTTTTGGATGATAGATTTTATACTTTTAGTTGGATTTTTCTTTATACATTTTTGCATATTCTCTTGTGTATATCTTTTTTTTTTTTAATTTGTGGTTGTGATTAGAAACCATGTTACCCTGTCACCCTTTTTGCATAAGAAAGTGTTTTAAGTGAAAAGAAAAGGGTAAACTAAGGAAAATTTTTGAGATTTTTCAATCACAACAATGCTTAGTCAAATATTGAGATTTCCCAAGAAATTTAATTATAGGGCACCAACCCAATTGATTGAAGAAAATTATGGTGAAACTTGCTTGAATTCTTACTTTGTGAAGCATGTATTGAATTAAGAACACAAGCTTGTGAGACTTGAGCCAATTGATGTGGTTACATTTTATAACCACTTATTTTCCATCCTTGTGTGAAATTGTTCTCTATCTATGATTATAGCCACTTATATATCCATTTATTTCTTGTATTCATGCATTTGTATGATTGAGGCCATTATTTTATTAGCCCACTTACCCAAATAACCTACCTTTTACTCTCTATTGTTAGCCAATTTTGAGCCTATGCTTAGCTAACTTGTTCTCATTTTAGCACATTACAAGCCCAAGGCGGAAAACCAATGGAAAGTCCTTGTTGGGATCTTTGATTAGCTTAGGCTAGTGAGAGTGTTTATTATTCAAAGTTGGTGAGGCGTGGGAACATTGGATGGGATAAAAAGGGTAGTACACTTTCATATTTAGGAATTGGGAACATATTCATGTCTTGATTGAATGTATAAGACCTTATGCAATTGATGTCCTTGCACAAAGTATAAAAAGAAAAGAAAAAAAGAAGAGGAAAATAAAATGAAAAAAAGGGGATATAGAAAAAAATGAAAAGAGAAGAAAAAAAAATTAATAAAAGGGGACAAAATGCCCCAAAGTGAAGTCAATAAAAAGGAATCAATGCATAAGTGTTATGAATCAAGGAATAGAATGCATGAACATGTAAGAAAAAGTGAAGAATGGGTAGTTAGAATAGTTTGAATTTGTATAGGTCACTATATAGTTAGGTGGAAAAGTCTATACTAATCAAAGATCTAATTCTAGTCCACTTAACCATAAATGATCCTACCTTGACCCTAACCCCATTACAACCTAAATGAAAGACCTCATGATGAATGTATGCATGCATTGAATAAGTGTTGATTGTAGAAGAAGATCAAATTTTGGAAAGCATGATTAGAGGAGAATTGAGTGAATTAACCCTTAAACACTTGAGTCAATAGAGCGGATACACATCCGGTGAGGGTTCAAAAGTTCAATTACATGTGTTCACCCATATTATTTATATTCTTGCAAGTTTGAACCCTTTTTGATGATTCAATACAATTGTGGTTTGGACTTAATTCCTATTGCCCTAGCTCTTGTGCTTACACATGTTCTCTTGGGAATTGATTTGGTTGAACTAAGCATTTGCATTTACTTTAGGTAGTTGCATTTAGATAGGACTCATATAGTTTAGTTGTATTCAATAAATGTCATACCCCTTAGTTCCTTCTTATTTTAGCATGACGACATGCTAAGGTTTAAGTGTGGGGAGGTTGATAAACCCCATTTTTAGGGTTTATCTTGTATTGAATTTAGAGTATTTTGATAACCTTTTCTCGCATTTAACCTATGAATCAGCATGATTTTGTAATCTCTCCCGTATTTGTGCTTAAGTGTAAAAACATGCCATTTAAGCCTTGTTTTGATGAATTCTAATTCCTCTTTGATTCCATAAGATGACTTGATGTGTTTGCTAGTAATCTCAGGTTGAAATAGGCTAGACATGGATTAAAGAAGCAAGGAAGGAAGCATGCAAGTGGAGAGAAGCACAAAAGACAAAGAATTGATCTCGGCCAAGCACGCGCACGCGCACAAGGCGCCCGCGCGCACATTGCAGAATCGGCCAGGGACGCGCACGCGTACCGTGTGCACACGCGTCGAAGCCCGCACATGACTTCATTAAAGCAACACGTGCCTGGCGATTTGGAAGGGTTTCTGAACCCATTTTGGCGCCAATTACTGATAGAAAGGAATAAAAGGATCAAGGATTGAGGGGAAGGCATCAATCTATCATATAGCATAATTAGGATTAGTTTAGAGTTAGTTTTAGAGAGAGAAGCTCTCACTTCTCTCTAGAATTAGGATTAGGTTTAGGTTAATCTCTCTTCTTAGATCTAGGTTTAATTCATGCTTTAATTCACTTCTCCTTTATCAAATCTTAATCTTCTCCTCTTCATCTTTCTAGTTAGATGCTTTAATAATTGTAATTCTTCATTTTGTTTTGGATAGATTGTTGTTCATTTATTTTCTTTCAATAATGCAATTTGAGGTAATTAATGATAATTGTGATTTCCTTGATTGTTGTTGTTAATTCTTTGTATTCAATTGTAGTTAGAATTCATTCTTGTTGTGATTTACTATACTTTTCTTTTGTGCCTTCCAAGTGTTTGATGAAATGCTTGGTTGGATTTTAGTATAGATTTTGTTCCTCTTGGCTTTGGTAGAGTGATTAGTGACTCTTGAGTTATCTAATTCCTTTGTTGATTGATAATTAGGGATTGCTAATTGATTTGAATGCCTCTAAAGCTAGTCATTCCTCTAGGAGTTGATTAGGACTTGAGGAATCAAATTAATTCATCCACTTGACTTCCCTCCATGGTTAGAGGTTAGCTAAGTGGGAGCAATGAACAATTCTCATCACAATTGAGGAGGATAACTAGGATAGGACTTCTAGATCTCATATCTTGCCAAGAGCTTTGTTAGTTATTAGTTTATTTCCTTTGTCATTTATATTTCTTGTATAAAATCTCAAAAACCCCAAATATAACTCACAACCAATAACAAGACACTTTATTGTAATTCCTAGGGAGAACGACCCGAGGTTTCAATACTTCGGTTTATAAATTTAGGGGTTTGTTTTAGTGACAAACAATCTTTTGTATGAAAGGGTTATTGTTGGTTTAGAAACTGTACTTTACAACGAGATTTCATTAGTGAAATTCTAAACCTTCAAAAATCTAATCATCAGTAACTACAAGGGGGTCCACCATAACTATTGTCTTCGTATGAATCATAGAATGGTTGTTGGTCATAGTGCATTGGAGGGGTTTGTTGCTAAGAGGGTTGATTAAATCCTTGTGGCTCCTCCCATCGTTGATTGTTCTAACCTCGATGCATGTTCCCATTATGGCTTCCATTTTCTACAACATAATTTGAACTAAACTCATAGCCAAAGGGGTGAGAATTCATAGTAGTAAGAGAAAATAATAACAAAAACTAATAAAAATAAGCGACAAAGTCCTAAAACTAACAAAAACAAGTAAACTATAAAAAAACAAATATTTACAATAACCAATAATAAGGCACACGTTTGTAATTCCTCGGTAACGGCGCCATTTTGATGATCGAATTTTTGTGTGGTCTAGAATTTTACAATAAATTCTCGTTACAAGTATAGTTTCTAAACCAACTAAAATCTTTTCATACAAAAAATTTGGTTGTCACAAGTAACAAACCCCTAAAAATAATAGCCGAAGTATTCAAACCTCGGGTCGTCTCTCAAAGGAATAGCAGGGAAGTGTATTTATTATTAGTTATGAGTTGTATATTTTGGGGCTTTAAGATAGGAAACAAGAAAAGTAAATTGCAAAGGAAACAAACTAACAACTATAAAAGCTCTTGGCAAGGTGTGAGAACTGGAAGTCCTATCCTAGCTATCCTTATCAATTGTGATGAGAATTGTTCATTGCTCCTGTTATGGACCGCTCTAGGCCTAGTCCACCTACTCGCCGGGTTGGAGCAGCACCTCCGGCCCAGACCTAAACCAACAATAAAGGAACCCGATGGGTCGGCTCTCGTATACCCGACCCGGGCAGCATACGGCCACGCTTCCTGTGTGGACCAAACCACCTAGCTAAAACGGTCGGGTCGGAGTCCTCGGAACTGGATCCGAATCCCCGACCTAACGGTTAGGATTGCCAACGCTTTTCCACGTGAGCAGGAGGAGCACAAAGTATCTTGGATAGTGGGCCAGGTCACCTTTAGGCCCACCCAGCACGGTATATAAGGGGAGAGGTCAGCACTCCCCCAAGGTACACATCATTTTACCTAATTTGGCTACCAACTCGTACGGACACTGACTTGCTCGTCGAAGTGTCCTTGCAGGTGGCCACCCCCTCCCCGCTCCACATGCTTCCTCTGACATTATCGACATTCGAATCTTCGCTCTACGTCAATCCAGGGTCTCATCCGTTCCCCCGTGTCTAAGCACCCGACCTATCCAGGAACCGAAGTCTCTAGGTAACGAACAGCTCCCACTTAGTTAACCCTCTAATTTTGAAGGAAAGTCAAGTGGATGAATCAATTTGATTCCTCAAGTCCTAGTCAACTCCTAAGGAAAGACTAGCTTTAGTGGAATCCGAATCAACTAGCAACTTTCAATTATCAATCAACAAAGGAGTTTGATAACTCAAGTGTCACTAATTACTCAACACTTGGAAGGCACAACACAAAAGCACAGAAAAGCAATAAGAGATAATAAAATCCAAACAACCAATTGATGGCATCAATAACATAAATCGAAGAAATCAATCATAAATATGAAATACCTCAAATTGCATTAAATAAAAAATCAAATCTAACATGAGAATTCATAAACTAAATGGGGAAGATAAAGTAAATCACCAAAAGAGGATAAACTAAAATGCTAGAATAAATAAGAGTAGAAGAGAACTAAATTAAAGTAGAGTAGAAATCTGAAATTGAAAATAGCTAAATATAAGAATCCTAAAACCTAGAGAGAGGAGAGAGTCTCTCTCTCTAGAAAACTACATCTAAAACCTAAATTGTGAATAATGGGAAGTTGTGTAAATGCCTCATAATTCCCCCACTCTGCAGCTTCTATTCTGTGTTTTTGGGCTTGGAACTGGGCCAAAATGGAGCCCAGAAGTCACCTCCAGCGTTTTCTACATTTTCTGCACGTGGCGCATGTCATGCTTACGTGTCAGTCACGCGTACGCATCGATGGTCTTCTTCGCGTGTCACGCGTATGCGTCAGGTGCGCATGCGTCGCTGTGCAATTCTCCAAATCACGCGCACGCGTCAGGTACACGCACGCATCAGGTACGCACACGCGTCGCTCCTCGCTGGTTATCTCCTTTAATTCCTATGCTCCTTCTACTTTTGCATGCTTTATTTCCATCCTCTAAGTCATTCCTACCCTGTAATCCCTGAAAACCCTTAGCATACATATCACGGCATCGAATGGTAATAAGAGAGGATTAAAGCTAGCAAATTTAAGGCCAAAGAAGCATGTTTTCAATCATAACACAAAATCAGGAAGGAAAATGTAAAACATGCGAACTTTATGAATAAGTGTGAGAGTAGTGGATAAAATCCACTCAATGAAGCACAAGATGTACCACGAAATAGTGGTGCATCAAGAGTCTAATGTGAAATTCAGCTGTCTACATCAGTGTTCTGTTACCATTTGTGCATCAAAAATTAGCCTAGGGACTAATGTGAGTCACATTCATAAAGTTTGAGGACTAAATAGAGGCAATTGAAACTTCATGGACTAAATTGAAGCTTGCATGTAAGTTAAGAGACCAAATAGAGTATTATCTCTAGACTAGCAAGATGTATTATCGTATGAATATACAGGTTAATGATCAAATTAGTCCTTGAAAGATTAGTCGATCGTCATTTTTATCCTGAATGATTTTTTAATCAAATTAGTCCCTTAAAGATTTAACATTAATCTCGTTTGTCCATTCGTCAAATACTTAACACCTTCCATTAACATTTTCCACATGTATCATTAAATGATAAATCAGCAATGATAAAATGACGTTATTTTTTGGTATTAGGGTATATTGTGTCAAAATGTGCTGTTTCTCTTTTCCTCTCTCTCAAAATGCATGAAATATCGCAATAGTCAGAGAGAATAGAATGGAGTTCAGATGAATCATTTGAAGGGATGAGGAAGCCATAATTGGTGATACTGTGCAGAGTGCGATTGCGCTCATTCTTCATGGTTTAGGGTACCAATGCTAAGCCATGGTTGGCGCTATGACCACTAACTAGTGACATTAACGACATGGCAACATGGAGCAATAGTGACACCAATTACACAGAGAGCCAGAGAGACTGACACAGTGATGCAACAGAAAAACCGACAGTAATTTTGGTCAGATTTCAAAGTTTAAAGGTAGACAAAAGTGAGAGATTGAGAGAAGTGAAAATGGAGCCATGGAGCTTGGAGGTGGAGGTAAGGTTGTGGATTGTAAATCATAAAAGTGAGAAAGATTGAGAGATTGGGGAGTTATTACTTGGATTTCCATATCTTTAACTCAGATTGGGCTTTGAATTGGTCAAAATGCATTCTGGACTAAGAAGATAACTTTTAGATTGGCTTCTTTCTAAAATGCAACCATGTGCCTCAAATGCCATCCTGACGATTCAACGACTTTCTCCGATGTTGCTCAAGGCAACTTCCTCCAATTCAAAGTGTAGAACCGCAACAGAAGGGAGAGGTAGAATTTTAAAATCATACCCTTTGATCAAAGCATTGTGTTCTTCTCTTTGATTAGAGCTATGTTACCTTTTCTCTCTTTGTGTGTTTGATATTTTGTATTTTGTGTGAAGAAGGAAAGAAAGAGTGTCTGAGCAATGATTGGTGAGAGCTTCAAATAGGGAGAGATGAAGAGAAACAGTGTTGTTTTGATATGTGTTGTGTCACTTAACAATTCATGTGGCAAAATATTAACAAAAACGGAGATGCGCAAGGAACAAAAGGCATTCTACTCCATCCAAGCGATTCAAGCCCCACCTCAAGTCCTTCAAATTGAGGCACCCCCTAGAATATGTGGCTTGTGCTCTAGCACCGCACATTACACTGATCAATGCCACCAAGTACAAGAGGACTAGACTCTCGCAGTAGCCAATGTGAGCCATAACCGTCCACCTTATCAGTCTCAAGGCCAAAACAACTACCCTCATGGTAATAATTCCAATCAAGGGTGGAGGAATAATGCACAAGGGAACAATCAAAATCAAAGATGGAACAACTCTTTTTCTTACTACCACAATAACCACCAAGCCAATCAATACCACAACAATAACCATCAAGAACCTCACCAAAACTAAAATAATCATTCTAGATACCAGGCACCCCACCAAAGACAACAATCTAATCAACCTTCTTCTTCTTCCACCAACCAAGTTGATGATTTAAACTGTGCACTCCAACAAGAGTAAGAAATACTTAGAGCTGTGGTGGAGAAAAATGAAGAGAACAGTAGAGCACAATTCAGTAACATGAGTGCTCAATTGTCCAACATAACCGTATTTCTCTCAAAGATGTGCCTACCTCCTACCAACAACACCAACACCAACCAAGCCTCTAGCTCATCTAGCCTTCCTTCTCAACCCCTCTCAAAGCTAAAAGGTAGCATCAATTCAATCTGTAACAACCCTGATTTTCGAGTATGCGAGATATTTTCTGAAGGCACGGATTTCGCCAGAAGATCAGTAAAGGGAACACTTCTTTTATATCAACAAGTATCTCAATCCTCATTGTCATTATGTCATCCTTAAGCTAGAACCTTTTCCAAGGCAAGCTCGATAACGCGGACACGAAGAACATAGTTTTTGAACCGTATCGGTTAGGAGTTTAGATCCGGTTTTTCGTAGATAGTCTCAGTTTGACGAACTGGACTCGATTCATGAGAGAAGAGAGATAATAGGGTAATATTATCATTATATTAGTAATAAAAGTTTCTTGAATGATATTATAAGGTTACCTGGTCAGTTTTAGTTAAAAACAGAAAATCGGTTTAACCGGATTTACGGTTTACTGGTGCAGCTTAGCACCAGCACTCTCTGATGACTTTAGCAATGCTAAGGCCTCATTATTCATGTTTTATTCTCATAATAAATATGTTACTAGTGTCATTTATGCTAGTAGCTCAGAAAATAATTTTTAGAGATGTTTTTGCAAGTGTTCCGATACACATAGTTTTAGTAGTTATACACCAGAGATATTTTAATATTATTTTAATCCACCTCCAAGCCAACCAATCACAACTCACCCTACACCCCGAAAACCCCCAAGGCTGCCTCATTTGCTCATTGTGGCCGAAAATAACCAAGAGAAAAAGGAGAGAAAGTTCTTGGTTCATAAATCTTCAAAGCTTGATTTCTTCTGAACTAAAACTCAAATCAAAACACCGATTTCACCAAAATGATCCTCTCTTCTTCCTCTACATAACCATGTGAATTATCAAGGCTGGAAATAAGGTGAGATGGCTGTCTCCCTCCCTCTTCAATTCGGTTTCAAGGAAACATGGGTAAAAATGTGTTTTCTTGATGTGTTTTAGGAGGAAAAAGTGCTTAAGGACCACCTGAAAGTTTGATTGAATTAGGAGCAGCAAAACCAGGTAGGGTGTCACGAAATTAATCTTGATTATTTGTGTTTGATTTGTGTGAATGTTGTATAAATTGGCTGTGCTAAAAATTGGTTGCATATATGATTGATTCTTGGTGAAAATTTGGTGAAATTTTGATGAAATTTGATGAAATTCAAGCTTTATGTTCATGTTCTTGGAGCAGCTGGAAAAACGAAACCCTAGGCTTAAATTGAGGTTCAATTTGTGATGAAATCATGTAGAAAAGATGGGGTTTTAGTGGCTGCTAATTTATTATGAATTGTAGTAAAAATCGGTTGCTGAAAAGACTGAAAAACGGGTAAAAACAGAGAAAGAATTTGAAGAATTTATGAAGAACATGAAGAACACTTTGAGTGTGATGAAGAACAATGAAGAACAGGCCTTAGATCTTAAAAAGGGCAAGGAAGTAAAATTTTTGGTGTTTAAGGGGTTGTTTAGTAATTTATGAAAGTTAGGATGGTAAAAGTAGAAATATTAAAAGTTACGGGTGGTAAAAAGTGAATTTTAAAGGTTAAAAGTAAAAGGTAAGTTAATTTTCGAAAATATAATAATAAAATAATAAATAATAATAAAATATTAAATAATAATATTTAATTAAAAATATTATTTTAATAAAAATAATAAAATAATGCAGAAAAGGCAGTTTTCTGTAAAAGCTTTAGAAAGACAACTTTAAGTGCAGAATCTCATAATTACCTTCATAAAACACTTAGGGAGTGGTAAGAACATATTAGTGAGGCAAAGATAAAAGAAAGATAAAAAGTTGAAGAAAAGATAAGACTCAAAGAAAAAGTCTGTAAAGTTTTAATGACAGAAAAACAGATAAAATTAGTGAACGAACTAGAACAACATAGTTAGTCCTTGAGTTGCGACTAGGGTTAGGTATAATATGAAAAGTTAAACTGTTTCAGTATAGACTTAATGAACCTATACTTGGGGCAGAATAACTATTCATACCGAAATTTACATAAGCTTTAAATACATACGTTAAGCAGAGAAATCAGAGTAAAGTAAAGAGATAAAGAGAAAAAGAGTGATATGGATACAGAAGAAAGAGGTACCGCATAAGAATGTGAAAGTGATAATGAATAATGAGAATGTTAATGAATGATGATAATGAGAATGATTATGTAAGAATCTGCTGCAGAGAGGCAGTCAGATAGATGGTGGTACGACCACTGAGAACGCTTTCCTGGGATACCTTGCTATAATGCTTTGCTGTAAGACAGAGGTTGCTTACAGAGGTATCAAGATGAATGTGCTCCTGTAAGACAGAGGTTGCTTACAGTGAGTGTGTTGTGGCTCCTGTAAGACAGAGGTTGCTTACAGTGAGTATGTTGTTGCTCCTGTAAGACAGAGGTTGCTTACAGTGAGTCTGTTGGGCATATATCGGCTAATAAGTTTCGCCCTGCAAGACAAAGGTTGCTTGCAGTGGATACCCTGCAAGACAAAGGTTGCTTGCAGTGGATATTGCCAACAGGAAAGCCTTATCCAGACAGAGGTTGCTGGGTAACGTCGGGAGCGGGTATGTAACCGACAGATGAGCTCATTACCTGCGCTAGGACTAGACATGCATCATACTTGGTTGTGCATTTTCTCTATTATGATTGTTGCATGAATGTATGCTTTCTTTGTTTGTGTTCTATTCTCCGTGTTTGTGTCTGTGTTTTACTTTCTTGTATTCTTCTGTTTGCGATCTTTTTCTGTTTTCTCTATTTTCTCTATTTATCTGTCTTCTGTTACTACTTCTCTATATTCTGCTATTAGTCTGCTAAATAAGACAAAATTAACAAATGTAACTAATAACCCCGGCCCTACTAAGAACTCCCCAGTTCTTACCCCTTCTCTCTCCCTTCCCCCTCCAGATGGAAGCATGAGTACCCTTCCGTAGTTTGCTGATGACCGTTCGTAAAGAGAATTCCGCTCTAGGTAGTCTTCTGAGTCTAGGGTGAATCTCTTTATCTATGTATATGTATATACTGTGAGACCAGCCAACGTCTGCACCCCGTTCGTATGCGCACTTTAATCTGAATCCTGTGTACGAGACTCCCGTTGTGTGGCTACTTGATGAGGTACCAGAGAGACGTCAAGTGGCAATGTCTGATCGTGCAGAGGAGTAACAAATGATGTTCTACCTTTTGATGATGTTCCACCTGACTTGAGTTTTGAAGACCTAGAATGTACTTTCCCTCGCTTTAGTAGTTTAGAGGGACTAGGCGAGTATAGAGTCTAGGCTAGCCTGGGTGCCAGCTTAGGGACTTCTTGAACAGGTCAGGACCTGGGATGTTGTCTATATATATATATGTATATAGATATTATTTAGTTATATCTAGGGGTGTTCTAACTAAAGGTCTATACTCTAACAAAGGCTGGATCACTGAATCTTGTTAACTGCTTGTAATGTATTTATGTGTGGTTGTTTATAACTGTTTTATCTGTTATTATTTGTGAATTGATTATAAATGATTATGTTTATTAATCCAAATGTTTTCAAAAAAAATATATATATATATACCTCGCAATTTAACTACGCTTTTAACAACGAATCAGGCTCATATGATAAATAATAGATAATAACTAGGAAGACAAATTGGTAGCACTCAGTTTCCGGTGTGTCCTAGGCGTACTGAAAATTGGGTCATTACAATTTGGTATCAGAGCAGTTCGTTCCCAATAGAGCCTGGGGAGTGGACTGACTATGCTTCATTGCATACTCTGCTTGTGTGTCTCATGCTGTTAGGGTAACTTTAAGATACATTTGGCATGAATGTCTATGAGTGCTCATTTTGGGAATGTTCGTGCTAAACTTGAGATATTAAGACTGATCACCTTAATGTTGATTGTTTGGTGCGGATAAGACCTCAATGACTGTGAATAGGCATGGTTTAATTGAGCTCCGAACGATGAATCGACGTGAGCCACAGCTATTTTCATAGCTGTTATGATCTTAATGGCTATGGATGTGTGAGATTTGGATGCTATCAGCAACAGACCAATCTCTTCGTTAGGATGGCATGAAAGAAATAGACCGCTTGAAGATGGATTCTTGCATGCGGCTGAAATTTTGAGGGCAAAATTTTCTTTTAGGAGGGTAGAATGTAACAACCCTGATTTTCGAGTATGCGAGATATTTTCTGAAGGCACGGATTTCGCCAGAAGATCAGTAAAGGGAACACTTCTTTTATATCAACAAGTATCTCAATCCTCATTGTCATTATGTCATCCTTAAGCTAGAACCTTTTCCAAGGCAAGCTCGATAACGCGGACACGAAGAACATAGTTTTTGAACCGTATCGGTTAGGAGTTTAGATCCGGTTTTTCGTAGATAGTCTCAGTTTGACGAACTGGACTCGATTCATGAGAGAAGAGAGATAATAGGGTAATATTATCATTATATTAGTAATAAAAGTTTCTTGAATGATATTATAAGGTTACCTGGTCAGTTTTAGTTAAAAACAGAAAATCGGTTTAACCGGGTTCACAGTTTACTGGTGCAGCTTAGCACCAGCACTCTCTGATGACTTTAGCAATGCTAAGGCCTCATTATTCATGTTTTATTCTCATAATAAATATGTTACTAGTGTCATTTATGCTAGTAGCTCAGAAAATAATTTTTAGAGATGTTTTTGCAAGTGTTCCGATACACCTAGTTTTAGTAGTTATACACCAGAGATATTTTAATATTATTTTAATCCACCTCCAAGCCAACCAATCACAACTCACCCTACACCCCGAAAACCCCCAAGGCTGCCTCATTTGCTCATTGTGGCCGAAAATCACCAAGAGAAAAAGGAGAGAAAGTTCTTGGTTCATAAATCTTCAAAGCTTGATTTCTTCTGAACTAAAACTCAAATCAAAACACCGATTTCACCAAAATGATCCTCTCTTCTTCCTCTACATAACCATGTGAATTATCAAGGCTGAAAATAAGGTGAGATGGCTGTCTCCCTCCCTCTTCAATTCGGTTTCAAGGAAACATGGGTAAAAATGTGTTTTCTTGATGTGTTTTAGGAGGAAAAAGTGCTTAAGGACCACCTGAAAGTTTGATTGAATTAGGAGCAGCAAAACCAGGTAGGGTGTCACGAAATTAATCTTGATTATTTGTGTTTGATTTGTGTGAATGTTGTATAAATTGGCTGTGCTAAAAATTGGTTGCATATATGATTGATTCTTGGTGAAAATTTGGTGAAATTTTGATGAAATTTGATGAAATTCAAGCTTTATGTTCATGTTCTTGGAGCAGCTGGAAAAACGAAACCCTAGGCTTAAATTGAGGTTCAATTTGTGATGAAATCATGTAGAAAAGATGGGGTTTTAGTGGCTGCTAATTTATTATGAATTGTAGTAAAAATCAGTTACTGAAAAGACTGAAAAACGGGTAAAAATAGAGAAAGAATTTGAAGAATTTATGAAGAACATGAAGAACACTTTGAGTGTGATGAAGAACAATGAAGAACAGGCCTTAGATCTTAAAAAGGGCAAGGAAGTAAAATTTTTGGTGTTTAAGGGGTTGTTTAGTAATTTCTGAAAGTTAGGATGGTAAAAGTAGAAATATTAAAAGTTACGGGTGGTAAAAAGTGAATTTTAAAGGTTAAAAGTAAAAGGTAAGTTAATTTTCGAAAATATAATAATAAAATAATAAATAATAATAAAATATTAAATAATAATATTTAATTAAAAATATTATTTTAATAAAAATAATAAAATAATGCAGAAAAGGCAGTTTTCTGTAAAAGCTTTAGAAAGACAACTTTAAGTGCAGAATCTCATAATTACCTTCATAAAACACTTAGGGAGTGGTAAGAACATATTAGTGAGGCAAAGATAAAAGAAAGATAAAAAGTTGAAGAAAAGATAAGACTCAAAGAAAAAGTCTGTAAAGTTTTAATGACAGAAAAATAGATAAAATTAGTGAACGAACTAGAACAACATAGTTAGTCCTTGAGTTGCGACTAGGGTTAGGTATAATATGAAAAGTTAAACTGTTTCAGTATAGACTTAATGAACCTATACTTGGGGCAGAATAACTATTCATACCGAAATTTACATAAGCTTTAAATACATACGTTAAGCAGAGAAATCAGAGTAAAGTAAAGAGATAAAGAGAAAAAGAGTGATATGGATACAGAAGAAAGAGGTACCGCATAAGAATGTGAAAGTGATAATGAATAATGAGAATGTTAATGAATGATGATAATGAGAATGATTATGTAAGAATCTGCTGCAGAGAGGCAGTCAGATAGATGGTGGTACGACCACTGAGAACGCTTTCCTGGGATACCTTGCTATAATGCTTTGCTGTAAGACAGAGGTTGCTTACAGAGGTATCAAGATGAATGTGCTCCTGTAAGACAGAGGTTGCTTACAGTGAGTGTGTTGTGGCTCCTGTAAGACAGAGGTTGCTTACAGTGAGTATGTTGTTGCTCCTGTAAGACAGAGGTTGCTTACAGTGAGTCTGTTGGGCGTATATCGGCTAATAAGTTTCGCCCTGCAAGACAAAGGTTGCTTGTAGTGGATACCCTGCAAGACAAAGGTTGCTTGCAGTGGATATTGCCAACAGGAAAGCCTTATCCAGACAGAGGTTGCTGGGTAACGTCGGGAGCGGGTATGTAACCGACAGATGAGCTCATTACCTGCGCTAGGACTAGACATGCATCATACTTGGTTGTGCATTTTCTCTATTATGATTGTTGCATGAATGTATGCTTTCTTTGTTTGTGTTCTATTCTCCGTGTTTGTGTCTGTGTTTTACTTTCTTGTATTCTTCTGTTTGCGATCTTTTTCTGTTTTCTCTATTTTCTCTATTTATCTGTCTTCTGTTACTACTTCTCTATATTCTGCTATTAGTCTGCTAAATAAGACAAAATTAACGAATGTAACTAATAACCCCGGCCCTACTAAGAACTCCCCAGTTCTTACCCCTTCTCTCTCCCTTCCCCCTCCAAATGGAAGCATGAGTACCCTTCCGTAGTTCGCTGATGACCGTTCGTAAAGAGAATTCCGCTCTAGGTAGTCTTCTGAGTCTAGGGTGAATCTCTTTATCTATGTATATGTATATACTGTGAGACCAGCCAACGTCTGCACCCCGTTCGTATGCGCACTTTAACCTGAATCCTGTGTACGAGACTCCCGTTGTGTGGCTACTTGATGAGGTACCAGAGAGACGTCATGTGGCAATGTCTGATCGTGCAGAGGAGTAACAAATGATGTTCTACCTTTTGATGATGTTCCACCTGACTTGAGTTTTGAAGACCTAGAATGTACTTTCCCTCGCTTTAGTAGTTTAGAGGGACTAGGCGAGTATAGAGTCTAGGCTAGCCTGGGTGCCAGCTTAGGGACTTCTTGAACAGGTCAGGACCTGGGATGTTGTCTATATATATATATGTATATAGATATTATTTAGTTATATCTAGGGGTGTTCTAACTAAAGGTCTATACTCTAACAAAGGCTGGATCACTGAATCTTGTTAACTGCTTGTAATGTATTTATGTGTGGTTGTTTATAACTGTTTTATCTGTTATTATTTGTGAATTGATTATAAATGATTATGTTTATTAATCCAAATGTTTTCAAAAAAAAATATATATATATATACCTCGCAATTTAACTACGCTTTTAACAACGAATCAGGCTCATATGATAAATAATAGATAATAACTAGGAAGACAAATTGGTAGCACTCAATTTCCGGTGTGTCCTAGGTGTACTGAAAATTGGGTCGTTACACAATCACCTTGAGGAGTGGTACAATTCTTAAGAAAGTCGAGCACGAGCCTGTCAAGCTAGCGGAGGATGCTCCTAATGTAGAAGCTGGTGACACAATGGAGATTGATGAAGATGAAAAGGAGGAGGAAGTTGCACGGAAGGAAGAAGAACAATTGAGGACTAAGGTACTGAAGCGGAAGATTACCTTAGAGGAACAAATTCCTATACCTTTCCTTACGTTAGCTAAGAAGGCCAAGAAGCATGAGGAGCTTGATCCCAACATAGTACAAATCTTCAAGAATGTTGAGGTAACTATTCCGCTTTTTGATGCCATACATCAAGTTTCGAAATATGCTAAGTTCCTTAAGGACGTGTGCACTCATAAAGAGAACATTGGTGGACTAGGGGTGAATCCTCTAGGAAATTCTATTTCTTCTGTGATGGAAGATTTTCCTGAAAAATATGGTGATCTCGATGCTTGCTTAGTATCTTGTATGTGCAACTTAGGAGCATGTGTAAGCGTCATGCCACTCTCGATTTATGAGGAGTTGAACCTTCTACTGTTGAAGAGATCTGGAGCTAGGTTTGTGCTTGCGGACAAGAGTATAATCTCAGTTGTGGGTGTTGCTGAAAACATGCTGGTGAGAATTCAAGACTTAATCTTTCCAGTGGATTTTCATATCCTAGAAACACCTCCCATCAATTTGGATAGGACATCCTCCATCTTACTTGGGAGGCCATTCTTGAAGACATCCCGGTTTAAATTAGATGCATTTGTAGGGGATTATTCATTTGAAGCTAAAGGGAAGGTGGTGCAGTTCAATTTGGAGGAATCTATGAGGCAACCTTTAGGAGTTCACTCAATTTTTGGTTGTGACATTGTTAAAGATGATATAGTTGAAGAAAAAACTGGAAGTGATGATGAGATAAGTGTCAGTGGAGACTTGGGTGTAGGGAGACTCAGCAAGGAAAAGGGGAAGGATCTACAACTTCCATACCCTGAAGCAGACAAGGCACCTAATTATGGTGAAATTGACAAGTGTGAGCATTCACCCTTGAAGGACGCTCTTCCCAAGGCCAACAATAAAGATAAGATGGTGTTCCTACTTATGGATGCACCCAAGGGAGGAGGAACTTAAGCTCATGACCGTCCAACTTAAGGACGTTAAAGAAAAGTTCTAGGTGGGAGACACCCCACCATGGTAAAATCTTCCTTGTAGATAAATTCTTGCATTCTAAAGTTCTTGTGTGAATTTTGTGATTTCTTGATGTTGTTGAATTTGTTTGGGTGTGCTAGAATTTTTTTGATTTTATTGAATTGTTGTGATATTCATGAGAATTTCATTAATCTTGGCTTGGTTGAATTGGTTATGTTGAAGAAAATGCTTCATTTTGAGTATTGCATGAATTTGTGAATGTTTTCCTGAACTATCTTATTTGAATCCCTGCCAAGTTTGTGTTAAAATTGCCTTTCCTCATGTTTAAAAAAAAAGAGGGGGTCACCCACGCGCAAGCGTGGGACACGCATACGCGTCGATGCGTGATAAACCATTATTTTATGGTTTATCTTGTGCTAATTTGAGTGGTTTTTATCAAGCCTTTGCACACTTTTTCATACTATTTGTATGGTTTTACATTTTCCCTTCCTAACTTTGTGCTATGATTGAGAACATGCTTTTTTGGCCTTAAATTTTCTAGGTTTAAATCCTCTCTTATTACCATTCGATGCCGTGATATGTGTGTTAAGTGCTTTCAGAGATTACAGGGCAGGAATGGGTTAGAGGATGGAGAGGAAGCTTGCAAAAAATTGAAGGAACACAAGAAACTAAGGAGATAACCAGGGAGCAGTGACGCGCACGCATGGCTCACGCGTGCGTGCAACATGGAGAAAATTGCATTGACGCGTGCGCGTGCCTGACGCGTACGCGTCGACTGGAGTTCTGCAATATGACAAGAGCGTGTGCTTGATGCGAACGCGTGACATGCCAAAACGACCAGCGACGCGAACGCGTGACTAACGCGTACGCGTGACATGCGCGATCTGCAGAATTAACAGAAAATGCTGGGGGCAATTTCGGGCCGTGTTTTGACCCAGTTTTCGGCCCAGAAACATAGACTAAAGCAAGGGAACATGCAGAGACTCAGGACAAACATTCATTATTCACAATTTTAGGTTTTAGATGTAGTTCTCTAGAGAGAGAGAGATGCTTTATCCTTTCTCTTAGGTTTTAGGATTAGGATTTATTCTTCTTCTTCTCAATTCAATGTTCAATGTTCTTTTAATTTACTTTCTCTTTTATTTGTTTATAAACTCCATGTTAGATTTGATTTTCTGATTTAATACACATTAAGGTATTTCAGATTTATGATTGCTTTCTTCTATTTATGATATAAATAATTTGGATTTTTCTCCTCCCTTTGCTTTGGTTGAGTAATTGGAGACACTTGAGTTATCAAACTCCTTGTTGATTGAAAATTGGAATTCTTTGCTGATTGATTTGAATTCCTTTAACTCTAGTCTTTTCTTAGGAATTGGCTAGGACCTGAGAAATCAAATTGATTTATCCACTTAACATACCTTCATCGTTAGAGGTTGACCAAGTCGGAGCAAAATCCAATTCTCATCAGTCATCACAATTGATAAGGATAACTAGGATAGGACGTCCAGTTCTTATACCTTGCATTGGTTTTCATGATAATTAGTTTACTTTCTTGTCATTTACATTCCTTGTTCGAACCTTTCAAAAACCCAAAAAGATACTTTTCTCATAACCAATAATAACACACCTCCCTGCAATTCCTTGAGAGACGACCTGAGGTTTGAATACTTCGGTTTATTTTTATTGGGTTTTGTTATTTGTGACAAACAATTTTTTGTACGAAAGAATTTTAGTTGGTTTAGAAGCTATACTTTCAACGAGCCTTTATTTGTGAATTCTAGACCATACTAGAACCCGTTCGTCAAAATGGCGCCGTTGCCAGGGAATTGCAAATGTGTGCCTTATTATTGGTTATTGTAAATACTTTTTTTTGCTTATTTGTTAGTTTTTGTTAGTTTAGGACTTAGTTGCTTAATTTTAGTAAATTTTATTTTTCTTTCCTACTATGACTTCTCACCCCTTTGGCTACGAGCGTGGTTATAAGTATGTTACAAGAAGAGGAGTTTATAATGCCAACATGCACCATGGTTGGAACAATCAAAGATGGGAGGAGCCACAAGGATTTGATCAACCCTCTTAGCAACAACCTCTACCAGCTTACTATAAGCAACAACCATTCCTTGATGCATATCAAGATAATGGTTATGGTGGACCTTTACGTGACACTCAATACCCACCACAACACGTCTATGAACCCCTTCCTCAACATAGCTTTGAACCACCATACTCACAAGCCCCTTTCCACCATTCACCTTCATATGACCCTAATCCATATCCACCATACCAACCACCTTATGAGCCAAACGAACCATTCAAAGAACCACCCCAATTCCAACCCAACAATTCCCAAGAACCACCACCTTAATATATACCACCTCCATATCCCTATCAAGATGGACCATCTCCATATCCTTATCAAGATGAACCACCTTCCTATCATGAATCCTTTCTCTGAAGTAATGAATCCTCATACCCACCCCAATCTCCAATGAATGAAACCCTCAGTGTACTTCTTCAAAGGCAAGAAAGGATGAATAAGAAGGTACTAGAATTCACAGTTGCCTTAACCGAAGTAATAAATCAATTAGCCTCCCAATACTTAAATATTCCAAATACACCCATGGCCACTCATAGAGAATCAAGTGAGGAGCGTAGTATGAAAGAGAGATTGGAAACTCCGGTGGAAATTGAGGATTGTGATTTTGTATTAGAGCAAGTGGAGAAAGTCAAAATTATCGAAGAAGAGGAAGTGGTTGAAGACTTAGGAGATGCGAAACCTCCATGGGAAAGTCAAGTCATAGAGCCTCCTTCCAAGATGTTTGAAATTGATGTTGAGGAGGGTGTACTACCTCCAAGGCATATCATGGTTGAAGACTTTGAGGAGATTGATCAAGAGACAGATTCAATGATTGATGAATCCTTATCCACAATTGAATCCTCTCCCATTGGACTTGATATGGAGATTAAAGAAGAAGAAGCACAACCTCCCATGCCCTTGGTGAGCAATGAAGAGATTGAATTGGAAGAAAGCTACCAAGAGGAAGAGGTTGAAGTTGAAGAGGCTTGTAAAGAGGTGGAAGTTGTTAAGGAAGAGCTCAAGGAAATGGAGCTGGAAATCACCTTGCTAAAGTTGTTGGAGACCTCTCCTCTAAAGCCATCACCATCTATTCCTTCATTCAAGTGGGTAAATCTTTCATCTCTAAGCTTAAATAGTCCACTTGAATATGCCTTGCTTGAGACGGATGGGCAACTTAAAGCTCTTTGTGGCTATAAGAGTAAGAGGGAGATGGTCAATGGTAAGAGTTGTCATACAAAGTTTAATATGGTTGCACGTACCAAGTTGAAGTGCAAGGATTGGTGTAGAGCTCAATTAAATGGGTCTAGGAAGTTGTGTGGACGCTTCGCTGAGAATTCAAATTGCTTGCCACCTGGTTGGAACAATGATGATAAATAAGAAGACAGGTGCAACGGCAGGGTTTGGGACCCCGGAGTTCCTCTCAACAATCAACACTCTTAGGGCCTTGTCACTTGCTTTAACTTGCTCAAGGGCTTTATGTGCCTAGTTTTGGACCCCGAGGCTATTGTGTAAATCATGTTGCTTGTATGCGAAGTTTGTATTCGTAGATTTTGATGAATGACAAACCAAACAAACGACATGAAAGACAAACCAACAAACAACTTGAATGAACAAGCATGATTGAAAGATCAACCAACATTCAACGTTGAGGAATGAAGAGTTGAAAGCAACACAACAACAACAAGAAACTCAAGTCCACAACATTTGAAGACAAGTATAGTGTCTTAGGACTTAGGTAACTTCTTGTTAAGAACCAATTGCTAAATCTCTCAACACACACTCACAAAATGTTTTGATGCACATCTTGCAATTCGATGCTAGCCAAATGGTTTAAAAACTTGTTTTCAAAGGTACAAAAGCATAGGAATTGACTCCAACAAGTTTGAGATCAATCCTAAGCATTTTGAAGTGATTTTAAGCCATTCTTTAAGGTTTGCATCGATGCACACTCATCTTGCATCGATGCAAAGCATGCAACGACTTGTTGCATCGATGCAAAGATGTTTGCATCGATGCAACCTAGCTGAAAATTCAAATTTCAGCATCAAAGACACATTTGCATCGATGCAAAGTGTTATGCATCGATGCAAATAATTCAAAAACATAAAAAACGGCTAGTTTTGACATAAATGCTCCATCCCATTAATTCCCCAACGTTTCTAAGGTTTGGGGAATCTATAAATGGATGGATTGAAGCCTTATTTCACAACTTTGAGTATTTGGAAACTATCTTGTTCATATTCTTTTATTCTACACATTTTTAAAGTGATATAACACACAATTTGAGAGAGCAATATCAATTGGTTCAATAGTGCTAAACTTGTAATCATACACTCTTCTAGAGAGTACTCATTTCATCTCAACAATTCTCTGAGAATTGTTTTCTTGTACACCTTGTAAATTGGAGTGTGATCTCCAAGGTTGAGTCAAGAGTTATAAACACTATAGTCGGTGAGGATACCAAAGAGGTATACTAAATACTCAAGGCAAATCTTAGAGAAAGGTATCTCTAAGTGGAGTAGGTTAGTATACGAGTGGTGATCATATACCGTGAGGTGTTAGAAACTAAGGACTCAGATTGTAAAAGGTTTTGTGCGAGCACCTTGAAGCTTGGCAATAGTGGAACTTCTCAATTGCGATTGAGAAAGAAAGTGGACGTAGGACAAGGATTGTGCCGAACCACTCTAAATAGCGTTTGCATCCTTCCAAACTCATCTTTTCAATATTATTGTCTTTTACTTTTGAGCAAATAAATTGTGATCGAAAAGTAGCTTCGTAAGTACTTAAGGAGTGGCTTAAGTCCGATTGGTGAAAAGCTTGATCAATTTATTTGAGTTGGTGTCTATTGGAAAGTAAAAGCTCCTTATAAATGCTTAGCAATTGAGTTAAGCTCTTGGAAAAATACTAGTACAATAACACTTTTGTATATTGTCTTTAACTTTCGCAAAAAGATTCATTGTTGTTGAATTACTCAATTCACCCCCCTCTTGAGTAATTGTGCATAGGATCTACAAGTGGTATCAGAGCTTAACCCTTTGAAAGACTTAACTGTTTAAGGGAAAAGATCATGGCAAGCACAGGCTTTAACAACAACAACACTAGCGAAGGTAACTCAACCGCTAGACCTCCTCTTTTTAGCGGAACAAATTACTCTTATTGGAAAAATAAGATGAGAATTTGGATCCGTTCTCAAGATGTGAGAATTTGGAAAGTAATTGAGAATGGAAATCACATTCCAACAAAGACAACAAGCGCTAAAGAAGAAGGAGTCTCCGTCTTGAAGCAAGTACCGAAAGGAGAAGATGAATATAGTGACGATGATTGGAAGAAAGTGGCAATGAATGATAAAGCCATCAACTTCATTCATTGTGCACTTAACGAGCATGATTATATGAAGATCTCTACATGTGAAACCGCTAAAGAGATTTGAGATAAACTCCAAATCACTTACGAAGGAACCGACCACGTTAAAGAATCAAAGGTATTTATGTTGGTTCATGAATGGGAAAATTTTAAAATGAAAGATGAAGAGAGCATTGAAGAAGCTCTTGAAAGACTCTCCAAGATCTTCAACAATCTAAGCATGCTTGGCACAAAGTACAATGATAAACAAATTGTGACCAAGGTGCTTACAAGCCTTACACCAAAATGGAACTCCAAAGTGAACGCCATTGTGGAAGGAAGGCTCTATGATCAACTTACATTTGATCAACTGCGAGGAAATCTTCTCACCTATGAAATGACTATGCTAAATAGACAAAAAGGTGAAGAAAGCAAGAAGAAAAGTCTCGCCCTTAAAACAACATCACTGCAAGAAGAGAGTGATGATAATGAAGAAGAAGGAGATGAAGAATTTGTACTCTTATTAAAAAGATTCAATAAGTTTGCAATGAAGAAAAACTTCAAGAGCAAAACAAAGGTACCAAAATGCTATGAGTGTGGAGAAGTTGGACACATCAAACCCAATTGTCCAAAACTTCAAAAGGAGGACAAAAACAAGAAATTTCAGAAGAAGGAGAAAGCATACATATCATGGGAGAACGAGGATGAATCCGACTCCGATGACAACGAGGTTGCAAATCTTTGCTTAATGGCAAGCGAAGAAAAGGTTAGTGATAACAACCCCACTTCTTTTAATTTACAAGATGAATATGATGCCTTACTTGAGGTGTACACAAAACTTACCCAAGATTATTCTCTCCTAAAGAAAAAGAATATGGAACTTTTAAAACAAAATGAGATGTTGAAAAACGAGAATATCAATCTTGGAAAAGATAAGTGTAGCACAAGTAGTGATCCATACAAATCTTGTAAAATGCATGAAAATGAAATTACAAATCTTAAGAACACTTTAGCTAAGTTCAATGAATCTTCAAAGAACTTAGATAAAATGTTGAAAAACCAAAAGCATGTTCATAATAAGGAAGGCTTGGGTTTTGAAAAAGGAAAATTTAAAAATGCTAAAACTCCTATTAGGCAACCGCAAGCCCAAAAGGTAAGCATGCCTAAAAGGAATGAAGCCTTTAAACATCCTCCTCAACATGCTTCATTTAGAAATTATAATCACAATGTATATAGATCAAAAGATGTTGCATTTAGGAAACAACCTAGGCAACCATTTAGAAACATGCATAGGATGCATAATCCAAATGTCATATGTCATTATTGTAATAAAGTAGGTCATATAGCACCCGTATGCTTTACTAGAATTAAACATATAAACTTTCGTAGTCAAGATACGAGATGGGCACCTTATGGGCATTATGCTCATACTAACCATCAAGGACCCAAATTCACTTGGGTACCTAAAACCAAATTTTAATTATTTTGTAGGTACATGTTGGAGCTAAGGATACAAATTGGTATGTTGATAGTGGATGCTCCAAACACATGACCGGCGATGAATCAAAGTTCACCGCAATAGAGCCTACAAACGGAGGAAACGTGATCTATGGAGACAACAACATCGGCAAAGTAATCGGCGTTGGAAAAGTTTATGAGTTGATGAATGAGTGATTAATCTTGAGGTAGATTGAAGAATTTGAAGATTATAAACAATGGAGGATCAACAAATTGAAGCTTATAATGGTTTAAGTGAGTATATACATGTTGGAACTCAAAATGATGCATGCTGCATCGATGCAACCAAGCTTTGCATCGATGCAAAGCACACGACGTGCTATGTGCATCGATGCAAAGACCATTGCATCGATGCAAACACGACCAAATTACACAAAAACAAGTGAATTTGGCATTTTTGAGCAACAAAACCCCATTTTTGAGCAAAGTCACTTTTCATTGCTTTATGCTTATTTGATTATATGAATTGTTAAACTAACTCCTAGTAAGTTAAGGATTTCTATTATGGTTTAAATACTTTGATATTTCCTTCATAATTTTGTTTAATGATTAATGCTTGTATGCTTGTTTGGTGAAATAACTCAAAATAGGCTTGGTACCCCTATTTTAAGTTAATATGCATGCCTTGATATATTTCATTTCTTTAGGGGGAATTATGCATGCTTATTATATATAAAAAAAAAAAGAGGAAATCAAATTCTTTTTTGATAGGGGGAATATCTCATTGTTTTATGCATTTCAAACTCCCTTTCTTTTTGATAATGTCAAAAGGGGGAAGAAAAGTTTGAGGATATTTGAAGTTTTGAACTTTTGAAAAAGGAAGAAAAGTTTGAGGTTTTGATCTTTTGAAAAAGAAGAAGTTTGAGGATTTGAAAAGAAGAAATAAGTTTGCGAAACAATGATTTCAAAAAGACTTCCGCTAAGCAAAAACTTTGATATCTAAATCTTTAAGGGAACAAATGCACACATTTAGGGGGAACTCTTGCAAAATTTTTTTGAAAAAGTCTTCTCCAAAGCTTTCTATAAAACAAAGTGCATTATTGTTGCTTTCAAAATCATTTATAAATACATATCCTCAAAATTGGTTTGTCATTATCAAAAAGGGGGAAATTGTAAATCATGTTGCTTGTATGCGAAGTTTGTATTCGTAGATTTTGATGAATGACAAACCAAACAAACGACATGAAAGACAAACCAACAAACAACTTGAATGAACAAGCATGATTGAAAGATCAACCAACATTCAACGTTGAGGAATGAAGAGTTGAAAGCAACACAACAACAACAAGAAACTCAAGTCCACAACATTTGAAGACAAGTATAGTGTCTTAGGACTTAGGTAACTTCTTGTTAAGAACCAATTGCTAAATCTCTCAACACACACTCACAAAATGTTTTGATGCACATCTTGCAATTCGATGCTAGCCAAATGGTTTAAAAACTTGTTTTCAAAGGTACAAAAGCATAGGAATTGACTTCAACAAGTTTGAGATCAATCCTAAGCATTTTGAAGTGATTTTAAGCCATTCTTTAAGGTTTGCATCGATGCACACTCATCTTGCATCGATGCAAAGCATGCAACGACTTGTTGCATCGATGCAAAGATGTTTGCATCGATGCAACCTAGCTGAAAATTCAAATTTCAGCATCAAAGACACATTTGCATCGATGCAAAGTGTTATGCATCGATGCAAATAATTCAAAAACATAAAAAACGGCTAGTTTTGACATAAATGCTCCATCCCATTAATTCCCCAACGTTTCTAAGGTTTGGGGAATCTATAAATGGATGGATTGAAGCCTTATTTCACAACTTTGAGTATTTGGAAACTATCTTGTTCATATTCTTTTATTCTACACATTTTTAAAGTGATATAACACACAATTTGAGAGAGCAATATCAATTAGTTCAATAGTGCTAAACTTGTAATCATACACTCTTCTAGAGAGTACTCATTTCATCTCAACAATTCTCTGAGAATTGTTTTCTTGTACACCTTGTAAATTGGAGTGTGATCTCCAAGGTTGAGTCAAGAGTTATAAACACTATAGTCGGTGAGGATACCAAAGAGGTATACTAAATACTCAAGGCAAATCTTAGAGAAAGGTATCTCTAAGTGGAGTAGGTTAGTATACGAGTGGTGATCATATACCGTGAGGTGTTAGAAACTAAGGACACAGATTGTAAAAGGTTTTGCGCGAGCACCTTGAAGCTTGGCAATAGTGGAACTTCTCAATTGCGATTGAGAAAGATAGTGGACGTAGGACAAGGATTGTGCCGAACCACTCTAAATAGCGTTTGCATCCTTCCAAACTCATCTTTTCAATATTATTGTCTTTTACTTTTGAGCAAATAAATTGTGATCGAAAAGTAGCTTCGTAAGTACTTAAGGAGTGGCTTAAGTCCGATTGGTGAAAAGCTTGATCAATTTATTTGAGTTGGTGTCTATTGGAAAGTAAAAGCTCCTTATAAATGCTTAGCAATTGAGTTAAGCTCTTGGAAAAATACTAGTACAATAACACTTTTGTATATTGTCTTTAACTTTCGCAAAAAGATTCATTGTTGTTGAATTACTCAATTCACCCCCCTCTTGAGTAATTGTGCATAGGTTCTACATATTGGAATTGCAAACATTGGTGGAGATTCCGGGATGAGTTCAAGCACAAGCCACCATGACAAGGAGCTCACTATATGTCCAACTTAAGGACTTTAACTAAAAGTACTAAGTGGGAGACAACCCACCATGGTATAATCGTTCCTTTTATTCCTAGTTTATTTTATTTTAATTTTATTAGTGTCATTCATAATGTTTGCATTAGCATCTGCATACTAAATTCTACATTTTGCATAATAAAAAAAGGGGGCAAACCACGCGTGCGCGCAGGCCATGCATGGGCGTCGATTGTAGTTTCGCATCCCCATCCAACGAACAGAAAGTTGCGATGGAATCGTGCGGCTGGTGTACTCTGCGCACAAATCGACCCACGTGCACGTGTCTATGACGTGAGTACGTCAATTTGCCACAAGGGAAAGCCACGCGTACGCGTCACGCACGCGCACGCGTGGATAGGGAAATTGGCGTAAATAGCATGTGGGACAGAAAGTTGTGCTGCCCCCATGCTGGAACTGTGCTAGAGGCATAAGGTCATCCACGCGTACGCGTCCCTGACGCGTGCGCGTCCTTTTTCCTTCCAAGACCACCCACGCGTACACATGGGCGACGCGTACGCGTCGCATGGCAAATACAGTTCTCACGAGCACGCGTGTTGCACGTGCGCGCGTCGCTTCCCGATTTTTCATTCCTTTCTCCTTTCTTCCTTCATTTTTCTTATTGCATTTAACAATTTTTCTCTTTCATGCTTAGTTATTTATGGTTTCTTTTCCACTTTTCTTTTTCTTCACGCATTAATTTTTATATTGGTGTTGGAGCTTTATTTGGGTCTTATATTATTATACTTGACCTTGTGGATATCATCAAAGAGTGATTTGACAATTAATATTAATTTTTAGATTTTTACATGCATACCAAGTGTTTGTGAAAAGCCCGTATAGCATTGTGCATCCTTCATTATTCTATCCTTCTACTCTAATGCCTGTTTTTCACATAACCCTTCCAATATTTTATTAATTAAATATAATTTTCAATACAAATATTATTGTTAGTCTGTTACGACTGATAATATATTTTGGCTTTTAATGCTTGATCTATGCTACTCATGCCTTTGACAGTATGCCAATAAATATCTTGCATTTAATTGCCTCAATTTATCATGCTATATTTCCATTGATGTCCTAATTTCATGGAGTCGCAACCATGTGTTAACGACATTCTTCTTTACTTTGGCATGATTATCACTCGTACTGCCCCCTTCCTTGCTCTATCCCTTTGACTTCATGTCCCTTTCTCTTCTCCCTTTTTAGGATGGCCACCAGGAAGGGTAAAGAGAAAGCCTCTATAGAAAGCACCAGCTGAGGAACCACAATCTCCGCCCATCTGCACAGCTTTGCATGCACCGAGGACGGTGCAATCTTTAAGTGTGGGGACGTCGATACCGACTTCCGTGGGTTAGTTATTTTCTTTTCAACACCAATATTCAATTTTCTATGTTAATTTAGTTGTTGCATTTGCATGTTTGATTGCATATTTGTTTGATTTTGTGCATGTTGTTCTACTACTAATTGGTTGAAGCAATATTTTCCTTTTTCAAGACCCTTTTTATAGCATTTCACTAATTTAAATCAAAATTTTTGTGTTAAAACTTGTTGGAAGTTGTGTTTGGAACATGAATTATAACTAAGAATACACAATCCTGTGAGATTTGATTTTAATTACATGGTTACATTATTTAACCATAATATTTTATTCTTGTGTGTTTCCTTCTCTATGATTACAATCTTTACTTTGTTCCACTCTATATGTCCAATGTTTAGTATATTTAAATGTATGCATATGATTGAGGCCATTATTTGATTATTAGCTCATTTATCCCAATTAGCCTACCCTTACATTTACCTTTGTTAGCCACTTTGAGCCTTTTAATCCCCATTTGTTCTATATTTTACCACATCACTAGCCTTAAGTGGAAAAACAATTAAATACCCCAATTGAATCTTTGGTTAGCTTAAAGATAGGGATTGTGTATCAACTAAGTGTGGGGAAACTGTGAGAACATGCGTTAATAAGGGAATGTCTTATGATTATCAGTTTGATAAAATATTGGGAAATTAGGTATCTACTAATGTAAGACCAAAAAAATTAAAAAGCATTGTGCATTGATGGCTTATGTTTACTTTTATATTTTTAATAAAAAATATAAAAAAAAGAAAAAACCAAAAATATTCAAGTAATTAAGTAAATAAATAAATAAATAAGGGGACAAAATTATCCCAATGTTAAGTTTAATGAAAGGTCAATGCATATGTGATAAAATCAAAAGAAATATTTGGTACATTAGTATGTGATACAAAAGTGGGAATTATGGGTAGCTAGACATAATTTTAGAGTTACATAGAATATGTGTGTGTGTTAGGTGAAAGCTTAGGTTAGTCAAAGATTCATATTTTGGCTCACTTAGCCATACATATATCATCACCCTCACCTTAGGCCCTTTACAACCTTGAAAAGACCTCATAATGTTTGCATTGGTATACTAAATATTTTTTTATTGGTTAGATGAAGAACAAAGTTTTAGAAAGCATGACTAGAGAAGAGTAGAGTGATCAATCCTAGACACTTGAGAGATTAGAGTGCATATACACTATCAGTGAGGGTTCAATGCTTAATTCTATGTTCCCTGCTTTCATGAGCTATCTTCTTACAAGTTTACTTGTCTTTATTGTATGATTTGAATTAGTGGAATCTGATCTACTTTTTGTCTTGAAAAACTTGTTTACTTTTGACCAAGTAGATAGAGCCATCTTAGCATATAGTTGCATTCATATATAGGTTGCATTTCATGAGTCTTACTTTCCCACATTCATTCTTTTTGTCTCCTTGAGCTTAGCATGAGAACATGCTAATGTTTAAGTGTGGGAAGATTGATAAACCACTATTTTACGGTTTATCTTGTGCTAATTTGAGTGGTTTTTATCAAGCCTTTACACACTTATTCATACTATTTGCATGGTTTTACATTTTCCCTTCCTAACTTTGTGCAATGATTGAGAACATGCTTCTTTTGCCTTAAATTTGCTATGTTTAAATCCCCTCTTATTACCATTCGATGCTGTGATATGTGTGTTATGTGTTTTCAGAGATTACAGGGCAGGAATGGCTTAGAGGATGGAGAGGAAGCTTGCAAAAAATGGAAGGAACACAAGAAACTAAGGAGATAACCAGCAAGCAGCGACGTGCACGCATGGCTCACGCGTGCGTGTGACATGGAGAAAATTGTAGTGATGCGTGCGCGTGCCTAACGCGTACGCATGGATTGGAGTTCTTGATGAGCGGATAATTTATACGCTTTTTGGCATTATTTTTAGGTAGTTTTAAGTATGATTTAGTTAGTTTTTAGTATATAATTATTAGTTTTTATGCAACAATCACATTTCTAGAATTTACTATAAGTTTCTGTATTTTTCTGTGATTTCAGGTATTTTCTGGATGAAATTGAGGGACCTGAGAAAAAATCTGATTCAGAGGTTGAAAAAGGACAGCAGATGCTGTTGGATTCTGACCTCCCTACACCCGAAATGGATTTTCTGGAGCTACAGAATCCCAATTGGCGCGCTCTCAATTGCGTTGAAAAGTAGACATTTTTGGGCCTTTCAGAAATATATAATATTTCATACTTTTTCCGAGATTTGATGGCCCAAACTGGCGTTCCAAGTCAGCATAAAAATTCTGGCGTAAAACGCCCAAACTGGCACCAAAATTTGAGTTAAACGCCCAAACTGGCACCAAAGCTGGCGTTTAACTCCAAGAAAAGCCTCTACACGTGAAATCTTCAATGCTCAGCCCAAGCACACACCAAGTGGGCCCAGGAAGTGGATTTCTACACTATCTACCCTAGTTAGTCATTTTCTGTAAATCCTAGCTACTAGTTTTAGTATAAATATTACTTCTTCTTATTGTATTAGACATCTTGGTTATTCTGGTTCCCCCTCTGAGGCTGAAGCCAATGAACACCATTATCACTTTTGTATTTTCAACAGTGGAGTTTCTACACCTCATAGATTAAGGTGTGGAGCTCTGCTGTTCCTCATGAATTAATGCAAAGTACTATTGTTCTTCTATTCAATTCACGCTTATTCTTATTCTAAGATATTCACTCGTACTTCAACCTGATGGATGTGATGATCCATGACACTGATTATCATCCTTCCTTATGAACGCATGCCTGACAACAACATCTGTTCTATCTATGAGAGCTTGAGTGTGTATCTCTTGGCCTCCTGGTTCACGACGCATAGTTGCCTCTCCTGACAACAGAGCTTTCCATTCTGTGCAATCAGAGTCTTCGTGGTATAAGCTAGAATCAATTGGAAGCATTCTTGAGATTCGAAAAGTCTAAACCTTGTCTATGGTATTTCGAGTAGGATCTGGGATGGGATGACTGTGACGAGATTCAAACTCGCGAGTACTGGGCGTAGTGACAGTGCGCAAAAGGATCAATGGATCTTATTCTGACACAATCGAGAACCGACAGATGATTAGCCCTACGTAACCCGTAGCCGGACCATTTCACTGAGAGGATGGATAGTAGCCATTGACAACGATGATCTCCCAACCTATAGCTTGTCATGGAAGGGAGTACGCATGATTGGATGAAGGCAGTAGGAAAGTAGAGATTCAGAAGGAACATAGCATCTCCATACGCTTATCTGAAATTCCCACCAATGAACTACATAAGTATTTCTATCTTATTTTATGTTTTATTTATCTTTTTATCATCAAAACCTCATAACCATTTGAATCCACCTGACTGAGATTTACACGATGACCATAGCTTGCTTCAAGCTGACAATCTCCGTGGGATCGACCCTTACTCACGTAAGGTATTACTTGGACGACCCAGTGCACTTGCTAGTCAGCTGCACGGAGTTGTGAGAGAAGTGTGAACTCACGATTTTGTGTACCAAGTTTTTGGCGCCGTTGCCAGGGATTGTTCGAGTTTGGACAATTGACAGTTTATCTTGTTGCTTAGATTAGATAATTTTCTTTATTTTATTCTTTAAAATTTTTAAGAATGAATTCTAGAGTTTCAGATGATGCTTTTATCATCACAGGAGCCTTTTTGATTCACATCAATTTGGCTATTGTATGTAATGTCCTGCTGAAGCTTGTTTAGCCCTCTGTAATCCTTTTTAGACTGAAGCTTTAGACTAACATTGCATGATTCCTGCAATTCATAATAAAAATTTTGAGTTTCTTATTTCCTTTTCCAAAATAATTTTCGAAAAAAAAAATTATAAAATCATAAAACAAAAAAATATTTTGTGTTTCTTGTTTGAGTCTAATGTCAAATTTTAAGTTTGGTGTCAATTGCATGTTTCTATTTTTTTTGCAAATTTTTGAAAACTCATGCGTGGTGTTCTTCATGATCTTCAAGTTGTTCTTGATGATTTTCTTTGTCTGATCTTTAAATTCTCTTGTTTTGTGTCTTTTGTTGTTTCTCATGTGCATTCTCAATTTGTTAGTGTCTCTAGTATGAAAACTTCTAAGTTTGGTGTCTTGCATGTCTTTCTTTTCTTAAAAATTTTTCAAAAAAAAATATGATCTTGATGTTCATCTAGACATTCAAAGTGTTCTTGCATGCATTGTTTATTTGATCTTAGTTTTTCATGCTTAGTTTTATTTTGTTGTTTTTCTCTCTCATCATTAAAAATTCAAAAAAATTTCAAAATTATGTCTTTTCATGTCAATAATACAGAGAATTGAAGATTCAGAACATCCAGCAAAGGAATCATAGAGAAAAAGCTGGGCGTTCAAAACGCCCAGTGAAGAAGGAATTCTGGCGTTTAAATGCCAGCCAGGGTACCTGGCTGAGCGTTTAACGCTCAAGAAGGTAGACAAGTGGGCGTTAAACGCCATATGGATACCATTATGGGCGTTTAACGCCAGGATAGCACCAAGGAGGTAAATTTCGTTTTCAAATCAAATATTTTTCAATTTTTCAAGTTTTAAAACTAATTTTTCAAAATCTTATCATTTTTATATCCTCTCTTATCAATCATCTCTTTTTCAAAACCAAATCTTTTTTATTTTTCTTTTAATATTTTCAAAAATCCTTGCTAACAGTTAATGTTGTGATTTAAAAATTTCAAGTTTGTTACTTTCTTATTAAGAAAGGTTCAATATTTGAATTTTAGAATCATATCTTTTAATTTCTTGTTAGTCAAGTCATCAATTTTAAAATCAAATCTTATTTTTTTAAATTCTTTTTCAATCATATCTTTTTAAAATCATATCTTTTTAAAATCAGATTTTTTCAATCATATCTCTTTTAATTTGATTTCAAACTCTTTTTTTATCTTCTTATCTTTTTAAAATTATTTTCAAACCTTTTTCAACTAATCACTATTTCTTACCTTTTTCAAAACCACCTAATCACTTTTTCTCTCCCAATTTTTGAAAATCACTAACCACTTTTTCAAAAAACTTTTTTGTTATTTTTGAAAACTCTCTCTCTCATCTCCTTCTATTTAATCACTAACACTTATTGTCCTTTGATAATTCGGACCCCCTTTCTCTCTATAAGTTCGAATTATCTACCTCACCCTTCTATTCTCCTTTTCCTCTGACACATCAAGGAATCTCTATACTGTGACATAGAGAATTCCATACTTCCTTGTTTTCTTCTCTTTCATATGAGTAAGAACAAAGATGAAGGCATTCTTGTTGAAGCTGACCCTGAACCTGAAAGGACTCTGAAGAGAAAGTTAAGAGAAGCTAAAGCAAAACTCTCTGGAGAGGACCTAACAGAAATTTTCGAAAAAGAAGAAGACATGGTAGCCGAAAATAACAACAATGCCAACAATGCAAGGAAGGTGCTTGGTGACTTTACTCCACCTACTCTCGACTTCTATGGGAGAAGCATCTCTATTTTTGCCATTGGAGCAAACAACTTTGAGCTTAAACCTCAATTAGTTTCTCTAATGCAACAGAATTGTAAGTTTTATGGACTTCCATTAGAAGATCCTCATCAGTTCTTGGCTAAATTTTTACAAATCTGTGACACTTTTAAGACCAATGGAGTTGATCTCGAGGTCTACAGACTCATCCTTTTCCCATTTGCTATAAGAGACAGAGCTAGTATATGGTTGAAATCACAACCTAGAGACAGCCTGAACTCTTGGGAAAAGCTGGTCAATGCCTTCTTAGCTAAATTCTTTTCACCTTAAAAGATGAGTAAGCTTAGAGTGGAAATTCAAACCTTTAAACAAAAGGAAGCTGAATCCCTCTATGAAGCTTGGGAAAGATACAAGCAATTGATTAGAAGTGTCCTTCTAACATGCTTTCAGAATGGAACATCATAGAAATCTTCTATGATGGTCTGTCTGAGTTATCCAAGATGTCATTGGACCATTCTGAAGGTGGATCTATTCATCTGAAGAAGATGCCTGCAAAAGCCCAGGAACTCATTAAAATGGTTGCAAATCACCAGTTCATATACACTTCTGAAAAGAATCCTGTGAACAATGGGACAACTTAGAAGAAATGAGTTCTTGAGATTGATACTCTGAATGCCATATTGGCTCAGAACAAAATATTGACCCAGCAAGTCAATATTATTTCTCAGAATCTGACTGGATTGTAAGCTGCATCTGGCAGTGCTAAAGAAGCCTCCTTTGAAGGAGAAGCTTATGACCCTGAGAATCCTGCAATGGAAGAGGTGAATTACATGGGAGAACCCTATGGAAACACCTACAATTCTTCATAGAGGAGTCACCCAAATTTCTCATGGAAGGATCAACAGAAGCTTCAACAAGGCTTCAATAACAATAATGGTGGGAGAAATAAGTTTGGCAATAGCAAACTTTTTCCATCATCTTCTCAGCAACAGACAGAGAATTCTGAGCAGAGCCTTTCTGGCTTAGCAACCATAGTCTCTGATCTATCTAAGACCACACTAAGTTTCATGAATGAAACAAAATCCTCCATTAGAAATTTGGAGGCACAAGTGGGGCAGCTGAGTAAAAGAGTTATTGAAACTCCTCCTAGTACTCTCCCAAGCAATACAGAAGAGAACCCAAAAAGAGAGTGTAAGGCCATAACTATGACCAACATGGCCGAACCTAGAGAGAGAGTGAAAAGGCAGTGATTCCCAGTGAGGAAGACCTCATGGGACGTCTAATGACCAATAGGGAGTTCCCTCATGAGGAACCAAAGGAATCTGAGGCTCATCTAGAGACCATAGAGATTCCACTGAACTTTCTATTACCATTCATGAGCTCTGAAGAATATTCTTCTTCTGAAGAAGATGAAGTTACTACTGAAGAGCAAATTGCTCAGTATCTAGGAGCAATCATGAAGCTGAATGCCAAATTATTTGGTAATGAGACTTGGGAGGATGAACCTTCATTGCTCATTAATGAACTAAACACCTTGGCTCAGCTGAAGATACCTCAAAAGAAATCGGATCCCGGAAAATTCTTAATACCTTGCACCATTGGCACCATGACCTTTGAGAAGGCTCTGTGTGACCTGGGGTCAAGTGTAAACCTCATGCCACTCTCTGTAATGGAGAAACTAGGGATCTTTGAGGTGCAAGCTGCAAGAATCTCACTGGAGATGGCAGACAATTCAAGGAAATAGGCTCATGGACTTGTAGAGGATGTCTTAGTGAAGGTTGAAGGCCTTTACATCCCTACTGACTTCATAATCCTAGACACTGGAAGAATAAGAATGAATCCATCATCCTTGGCAGACCCTTCCTAGCCATAGCAAAAGCTGTGATTAATGTTGACAGAGGAGAGTTGGTCTTTCAAGTGAATGAGGACTACCTTGTGTTTAAGGCTCAAGGATCTCCTTCTGTGCACATGGAGAAGAAGAATGAAAAGCTTCTCTCAGTACAGAGTCAAACAAAGCCCCCACATTCAAACTCTAAGTTTGGCGTTGGGAGGTCCCAACCATGCTCTGAACATCTGTGAAGCCCCATGAGAGCTCACTATCAAGCTATTGACATTAAAGAAGCGCTTATTGGGAGGCAACCCAACTTTTATTTATCTATCTTAAATTTCTATTTTATATTTGTATTTTATGTTTTCTTTAGGTTGATGATCATGTGGAGTCACAAAAATAACTGCAAAAATCAAAGCAAATTCAAAAACAGCATTAAAAATAGCACACTCTGGAGGAGGAACTCACTGGCGTTTAAACACCAGTGAGGGTAGCAGAATGGGCGTTAAACACCCAGTCTGGCACCATTCTGGGTGTTTAACGCTAGAAAAGGGCACCAGACTAGTGTTTAACACCAGAAAAGGGCACTAAGCTGGCGTTAAACGCCGGAAAGGGAAGAAAAGCTGGCGTTAAACGCCAGAAATGGGCAGCAACCTAGCGTTTAATGCCAGGATTAGCACTCAGAGGGCGTTTACACGCCAGAATAGTGCATGGATGAGAATTCCTTGACACCTCAGGATCTGTAGACCCTACAGGATCCCCACCTACCTCAACTCACTCTCTCTCTTCTTCACAAATTCTAATAATACCCTTCCCCAATACCCCTCACCAATCACCTCCATCTACTCTTCCCCAAATACCCTACCTACCCCACGATTCAAAATTCAAAAACTTTCCCTGCCAAACCCAACCCCTCACACACGGATACCCCTCTCTTTCACTCTTATATAAAACCCTCATCACTCTTTCATTTTCACGCCTCATCCACACTTTTCCCCTCCTTGGCCGAACCCTTCTTCACCCTCCATCTCCTCCATCTCTTCTTTTCCTCTGTTCCCTCTTTCTTCTTTTGCTCGAGGACAAGCAAAACTTTTAAGTTTGGTGTGGTAAAAGCATTACTTTTTGTTTTTCCATAACCATTTATGGCACCTAAGGCTGGAGAAACCTCTAGAAAGAGGAAAGGGAAGGTTAAAGCTTCCACCTCTGAGTTATGGGAGATGAAGAGATTCATCTCAAAGGTCCATCAAGACCACTTCTATGAAGTTGTGGCCCAGAAGAAGGTGATCCCTGAGGTCCCTTTCATGCTCAAATGGAATGAGTATCCAGAGATCCGACATGAGATTCGAAGAAGAGGTTGGAAAGTTTTCACCAACCCCATTCAACAAGTCAAAATCTTAATGGTTCAAGAGTTCTATGCTAATGCATAGATCACTAAGAACCATGATCAAAGTGTAAACCCAAACCCAAAGAATAGGCTTACCATGGTTCAGGAGAAATACTTAGATTTCAGTCCGGAAAATGTAAGGTTGGCATTCAACTTGCCAATGATGCAAGGAGATGCACGTCCCTACACTAGAAGGGTCAACTTTGATCAAAGGTTGGACCAAGTCCTGATGGACATATGTGTAGAAGGAGCTCAGTGGAAAAGAGACTCCAAAGGCAAGCCGGTTCAATTGAGAAGGCATGACCTTAAACCCGTGGCTAGAGGATGGTTGGAATTCATCCAACGCTCTATTATCCCTACTAGCAACCGATCCGATGTAACTGTGGATCGGCTATCATGATCCATAGCATCATTGACGTTAGGATTTTTGCTAGTAAAGAATTTTATAAAAATAGTCGCGTTGTAGATATAGATTCTAAACCAACAGAAATCCCTTCGTGCAAACGTTTTGATTGTCACAAGTAACAAACCCTTTTTAAAATTGATAACCGAGTATTTAAACCTCGGGTCGTCTTCTCAAGGAACTGCAGGGAAGTGTGTTCTTATTATTGGTTATGGAGATTGTAAATTGGGGTTTGAGAATGAGGAATGAATATGGCAAATAATTTAAATGGCAATTAAAATAAATAAATACTAAGGCAAATCCTTTGGCAAGGTATGAGAAATTGGAAGTCCAGACTTAGTTATTCTTATCAATAATAATGAAAGTTGAATCTTAATTCCACTTAGTTAACCTTTGCTAAAGCAAAGGAAAGTCAAGGGACTAATTAGTTTGACCTTCGAATCCTATTTATTTCCTAAGAAAAGGTTGGGATTATTAAAGTTCAATTCAATTAGCAAAGATAACAGTTATCAATTATGTTGAGCTAAGATAACTCCTGAGTTACTGATTTCTTAACCGAGACCAAAAGGAAAAGGAATTAAATCTACTGGAATAAAAATGTCTTCAGATTGGGAATAATCAATAACATAAATAAAAGAAAGCAATATTAACTGAAATACCTTAAATAACATTAATTTGAAAGAGTAATCTGTAACATAGAAGAATTCATACTAAATTGAAAAGCAAGTAATGAAAAAGGAATATTGAACCTGATAAAAAGATAATCCTCAAAGCAAATAAAATTCTAAATCTAAATCCTAATCCTAAAGAGAGAGGAGAGAACCTCTCTCCAACTAAACCTAAATCATGGAAAGTGACTAAAATTCGGAGACTCCCCTCAATGGATGCATTCCCCCACTTCATAACCTCTGGTCTATGCCTTCTGGACTTGGATTTGGGCCAAAAATGGCTTCAGAACTCGCTATGAGCGTTTTCTGTAATTTCTGGTGCGTGGCCTCTGTCACGCGTCCGCGTGGGTCACGCGGTCGCGTCAATTGGAGTTTTCCTTGTCGCGCGGTCGCGTCAGTCATGCGGCCGCTTCATAGGTGTTCTTCTTTAGGTGCGCGGTCACGTCAGTCATGCAGCCGCGTCGCTGCTTCTTCGCGCTTGGCATGCGGCCACGTCGTCCATGCGGTCGCGTCGCTGCCAGTTTCTTCAGAAACTCCGTTTTGTGCTTTCCTTCTATTTTTGTATGTTTCCTTTCCATCCTTTGAGTCATTCCTGCCTTAGAAGATCTGAAACTACTTAACACACTAATCATGGCATCGAATGATATTAAAGGGTAATTAAAATAATTAATTTTAAAGCATAGGAAACATGTTTTTCACATACATCACATAATAAGGAAGGAAAAGTAAAACCATACAATTAATATGAATAAGTGGGTGAAGGATTGAATAAATCACTCAAACTAAGCACAAAATATATCACAAAATATGGGTTTATCAATCATGATTGGAGAGGAAGTGGAAGTTCATGAAATTATACCTCTAGAACTATACAAGGTTGCTGACAAACCTTCCACTTTAGCAAGGTTAGCCTTCCCTCATCTCATTTGTCACCTATGCAATTTAGCTGGAATTGTCATAGAGGAAGACATCCTCATTGAAGAGGACAAGCCCATCACTAAAAAGAGGATGGAGCAAATAAGAGAGCCCACTCATGGACCTCAACAAGAGCATGAGGAAGTCCCTCATCAATAAATCCCTGAGATGCCTCAAAGGATGCATTTTTCTCCACATAACTATTGGGAGCAACTCAACTCCTCTTTGGGAGATTTGAGTTCCAATATGGAGCAACTAAGGATGGAGCACCAAGAGCACTCCATTATTCTCCATGAAATTAGAGAGGATCAAAGAGCTATGAGGAAAGAGCAACAAAGACAATGAAGAGACATTAAGGAGCTTAAGCACTCCATAGGATCTTCAAGAAGAAGAACTAGCCTCCATCACTAAGGTGGACCCGTTCTTTAATCTCCTTGTTCTTATTTTTCTGTTTTTTTTTTATTTTTGTGCTTGATGTTTTGTCTATGTTTCTGTCTTTATTACATGATCATTAGTGTCTTGTGTCTATGTCTTAAAGTTATGAATAATTCCATGAATCCTTCACCTTTCTTAAATGAAAAATGTTCCTAATTACAAAAGAACAAGAAGTACATGAATTTCAAATTTTATCTTGAAATTAGTTTAATTATTTTGATGTGGTGGCAATACTTTTTGTTTTCTGAATGAATGATTGAACAGTGCATATTTTTTATAGTGAAGTTTATAAATGTTAAAATTGTTGGCTCTTGAAAGAATGATGAACAAAGAGAAATGTTATTGATAATCTGAAAAATCATAAAATTGATTCTTGAAGCAAGAAAAATCAATGAAAAACACAAGCTTGCGAAAAAAAATGGTAAAAAAGAAAAAAAGAAAGAAAAAGAAAAAGCAAGCAGAAAAAGCCAATAGCCCTTTAAATCAAAAGGCAAGGGTAAAAGGAATCCAAGGTTTTGAGCATTAATGGATATGAGGGCCCAAAGGAATAAAATCCTGGCCTAAGCAACTGAACCAAGCTGTCCCTAACCATGTGCTTGTGTCATGAAGTTCCAAGTGAAAAGCTTGAGACTGAATGGTTAAAGTCGTGATCCAAAGCAGAAAGAGTGTGCTTAAGAACTCTAGACACCTCTAACTGGGGACTTTAGTAAAGCTGAGTCACAATCTGAAAAGGTTCACCCAGTTATGTGTCTGTGGCATTTAGGTATCCAGTGGTAATACTGGAAAACAAAGTGCTTAGGGTCACGGCCAAGACTCATAAGGTAGCTGTGTTCAAGAATCAACATACTGAACTAGGAGAATCAATAACACTATCTTAATTCTGAATTCCTAGAGATGTCAATCATTCTAAACTTCAAAGGATAAAGTGAGATGCCAAAACTGTTCAGAAGCAAAAAAGCTACTAGTCTCGCTCATCTAATTGGAGCTAAGCTTCATTGATATTTTGGAATTCATTGTATATTCTCTTTTTTTTATTCTATTTTCTTTTCAGTTGCTTGGGGATAAGCAACAATTTAAGTTTGGTGTTGTGATGAGCGGATAATTTATATGCTTTTTGGCATTGTTTTTAGCTAGTTTTTAGTATGATTTAGTTAGTTTTAGTATATAATTATTAGTTTTTATGCAAAAATCACATTTCTGGACTTTACTATGAGTTTGTGTATTTTTCTTTCATTTCAGGTATTTTTTGGTTGAAATTGAGGGACCTGAGCAAAAATCTGATTCAGAGGTTGAAAAAAGACTGCAGATGCTGTTGGATTCTGACCTCCCTGCACTCAAAATGAAGTTTCTGGAGCTACAGAAGCCCAATTGGCGTGCCTTTAATTGCGTTGAAAAGTAGACATTTTGAGCTTTCCAGCAATATATAATAGTTCATACTTTGCATGAGATTTGATGGCCCAAACTGGCGTTTGAAATCAGCATAAAAATTTTGGCGTAAAACGCCCAAAGTGGCACCAGAATTGAAGTTAAACGCCCAAACTGGCACCAAAGCTGGCGTTTAACTCCAAGAAAAAGCCTCTACACGTGAAAGCTTCAATGCTCAGCCTAAACACACACCAAGTGGGCCCCGAAAGTGGATTTCTGCACTATCTACCCTAGTTACTCATTTTCTGTAAACCCTAGCTACTAGTTTTAGTATAAATATTACTTCTTCTCATTGTATTAGACGTCTTGGTTATTCTGGTTCCCCCTCTGGGGCCGAAGCCAATGAACACCATTATCACTTATTTATTTTCAATGGTGGAGTTTCTACACCTCATAGATTAAGGTGTGGAGCTCTGCTGCTCCTCATGAATTAATGCAAAGTAGTATTGTTCTTCTATTCAATTCACACTTATTCCTATTCTAAGATATTCACTCGTACTTCAACCTGATGGATGTGATGATCCATGACACTCATCATCATCCTTCCTTATGAACGCATGCCAGACAACCACTTCCGTTCTATCTGCGAGAGCTTAAGTGTGTATCTCTTGGCCTCCTGGTTCACGACGCATGGTTGCCTCTCCTGACAACAGAACCTTCCATTCCGTGCGATCAGAGTCTTCGTGGCATAAGCTAGAATCAATTGGCTGCATTCTCGAGATCCGAAAAGTCTAAACCTTGTCTGTGGTATTTAAAAAACCCTTATTTTATGATTCATCTTGTGCTTAAATTGAGTGTTTTTATTAACTCTTCACCCACTTATTCATGTAAACTCCATGATTTTACCATTCCTTCCTTGTTTTGTGATATATGAGAAAACATGTTTCCTATGCTTTAAAAATATTAAATTTCATTATCCTTTATTACCATTTGATACCGTGATTTGTGTGTTGAGTACTTTAAGGTTTTATGGGGCAGAAATGACTTAAAGGATGGAAAGGAAACAAACAAAAATGGAAGGAAAGCACAAAATAGAATTTTTGAAGAAACTGGCAGCGACGCGTCCGCATGGACGACGCGAACGTGTGCTTTGCGCAAATTGGCATCTGCGCGATCGCATGGATGACGCGAACTCGTGACTCGCGAAACACAGATGACGCGGGCGCGTGACTGACGCAACCGCGTGAAAGAGCAACACTCCAGATGGCACGACCGCGTGACCCACGCAGACGCGTGACGTGCGTGATCTGCAGAATTTGCCGAAGTCGGTGGTGGACGAAATTGTGATCATGCTTGTATTATTTGTGATCAATGTTCTAATTGGCTCTTTGGTATGTACACAAAAACTATTGTGGCTCTTGGTTAAATTCACAACTCCGTTCAACTAACCAGCAAGTGTACTGGGTCGTCCAAGTAATAAACCTTACGTGAGTAAGGGTCGATCCCACAGAGATTGTTGGTATGAAGCAAGCTATGGTCACCTTGTAAATCTCAGTTAGGCAGATTAAATTTGTTTATGGGTTTCGAAAATTAATAATAAAAGGAAATAATAAAAGGGATAGAATACTTATGCAGATTCATTGGTGGGAATTTCAGATAAGCATGTGGAGATGCTGCATGGCTCAAGGACGCCTGCCCTCCTACTGCTTCTACTCAATCCTTCTTACTCCTTTCCATGGCAAGCTGTGTATAGGGGTTCACCATCAACGGTGGCTACTTTCAATCCTCTCGGGAAAATGGTCCTCTGCGGCTGTCACTGGAATAGAATCCCTTGATTCTTTTGTGTTTGTCACTAACGCCCAGCACTTGCAAGTTTGAAGCACGTCACAGTCATTCATTACCGGAATCCTACTCGGAATACCACAGACAAGGTTAGACTTTCCGGATTCCCAGGATCCTACTCGGAATACCACAGACAAGGTGAGACTTTCCGGATCCTCATAAATGCCGCCATCTATCTAGCTTATACCACGAAGATTCTGTTGGGGAATCTAAGAGATACACGTTCAAGCTCGGTTACATGTAGAACGGAAGTGGTTGTCAATCACGCGCGTTCATAAGTGAGAATGATAATGAGGGTTATCTAACTCATCACATTCATCATGTTCTTGGGTACGAATGAATATCTTGGAATAAGAATAAGAGAGATTTGAATAAAAGAAAATAGAACTTCATTAATACTTGAGGTACAGCAGAGCTCCACACCCTTAATCTATGGTGTGCAGAAACTCCACCGTTGAAAATACATAAGTGAAAGAGGTTCAGGCATGGCCGAATGGCCAGCCCTCTCCATGATCAAGTGACCGAATATTCAAAGAGATTAAACTGTCAAAAGATGTCTAATACAATAGTTAAATGTTCTATTTATAATAAACTAGCTTATAGGGTTTACATGAGTAAGTAATTGATGCATAAATCCACTTCCGGGGCCCACTTGGTGTATGCTTGGGCTGAGCTTGATCAATCCACGAGCTGAGGCTTCTCTTGGAGTTGAACTCCGAGTTATGACGTGTTTTGGGCGTTCAACTCCGGATCATGACGTTTTTCTGGCGTTTAACTCCAGACAGCAGCATGTACTTGGCGTTCAACGCCAAGTTACGTCATCATTTTTCGAGTAAAGTATAGACTATTATATATTTCTGGAAAGCCCTGAATGTCTAATTTCCAACGCCGTTGAGAGCGCGCCAATTAGAGTTCTGTAGCTCCAGAAAATCCATTTTGAGTGCAGGGAGGTCAGATTCCAACAGCATCAGCAGTCCTTTTGTCAGCCTTTTTCAGAGTTTTGCTCAAGTCCCACAATTTCAGTCAGAATTTACCTAAAATCACAGAAAAACACACAAACTCATAGTAAAGTCCAGAAATGTGAATTTAACATAAAAACTAATGAAAACATCCCTAAAAGTAGCTTGATCATACTAAAAACTACCTAAAAACAATGCCAAAAAGCGTATAAATTATCCGCTCATCACAACACCAAACTTAAATTTTTGCTTGTCCCCAAGCAACTGGAAATCAAATAGGATAAAAAGAAGAGAATATACTATAAATTCCAAAATATCAATGAATATTAATTATAATTAAATGAGCGGGACTTGTAGCTTTTTGCTTCTGAACAGTTTTGGCATCTCACTTTTTCCTTTGTAGTTTAGAGGGATTGGCGTCTCTGGGGAACTTAGAATTTGGGATAGTGTTATTGACTTTCTTAGTTAAGCATGTTGATTCTTGAACACAGCTACTTATGAGTCTTGGCCGTGGCCCTAAGCACTTTGTTTTCCAGTATTACCACCGGATACATAAATGCCACAGACACATAACTGGGTGAACCTTTTCAGATTGTGACTTAGCTTTGCTAAAGTCCCCAGTTAGTGGTGTCCAGAGCTCTTAAGCACACTCTTTTGCCTTGGATCACGACTTTAACCACTTAGTCTCAAGCTTTTCACTTGGACCTTCATGACACAAGCACATGGTTAGGGACAGCTTGATTTAGCCGCTTAGGCCTGGATTTTATTTCCTTGGGCCCTCCTATCCATTGATGCTCAAAGCCTTGGATCCTTTTTACCCTTGCCTTTTGGTTTTAAGGGCTATTGGCTTTTTCTACTGCTCCTTCTTTTTCTATATACTCTTTTTAGCCATTTTTTTTCACTGCTTTTTCTTGCTTCAAGAATCAATTACATGATTTTTCAGATCATCAATAACATTTCTCTTTGTTCATCATTCTTTCAAGAACCAACAATTTTAACACTCATAAACAACAATATCAAAAGACATATGCACTGTTCAATCATTCATTCAGAAAACAAAAAGTATTGTCACCACATCAATATAATTAAATTAAATTCAATAATAAATTCGAAATTTATGTACTTCTTGTTCTTTTGAATTAAAACATTTTTCATTTAAGAGAGGTGAAGGACTAATGGATTTTATTTATAGCTTTAAGGCATGGTTACACACTAATGATCATGAAATTAAGACACAAAACATAGATAAACACAATATTAAAAACCGAAAACAGAAAGAAATAACGAACAAGGAATGGATCCACCTGAGTGAGGGTGGCGCCTTTTTGAAGAACCAATGGTGCTCTTTGAGCTCCTCTATGTCTCTTCCTTGCTTCTGTTGAATGATTCCTAGTAATTTTTGTGTTCCTCCCCTTAGTTGCTTCTAATATTTGTGTGGAGGACAACTTATCCCCTGAGGTATCTCAGGGATCTCTTGATTTGCAGCCACATGTTCTACCACTGAGCTATGACGGCTTATATTTTTAGTCTTTCCATCTCCCATGACTCAGAGGTGGGAGCTTTTTGTCTTCCCTTTGAGGTTTCTCTGGCTTTAGGTGCCATTAACGGTAATGAAAAAGCAAAAAAGTTATGCTTTTACCACACCAAACTTAAAATATTGCTCGCCCTCGAGCAAGAGAAGAAAGAAGAGAAGAAGAAGAAGAAGAAGAAGAAGAAGAAGGAGAAGTTGAATTGTAAAGGTAGGTGGGGTGTATGGGGAAGAGTGGAGAAATGTGGGTGATGAATGAAGAACAGAAGGGATGACCATGAATGGAGAGAGAGAGGGCGAGGTAGGTGGGGATCCTGTGAGGTTCACAGATCCTGAGGTGATCCTGTGGGGTCCACAGATCCTGAGGTGTCAAGGAATTCCATCCCTGCACCAAATAGGCATGTAAAATGCCTTTGTGCATCATTCTGGCGTTTAAACGCCCATTGGTGCATATTCTGGGCGTTCAACGCCCATGTAAAGCATGTTTCTGGCGTTGAACACCAGTTTCATGCTTGTTACTGGCGTTCAGCGCCAGCTTTTCTTCTCTAGGCACATTCCTGGCGTTCAGCGCCAGAATGTTGCTTGTTTCTGGCGTTCAGCGCCAGAATGGTGCTCTGTTCTGGCGTTGAACGCCGGCCAGATGCACCTTACTGGCGTTGAACGCCAGCCTGTGCGTCCTCCAGGGTGACAATTTTTTCTTCTGCTGTTTTTGATTCTGTTTTTAATTTTTATGATTTTTTCGTGACTCCTCATGATCATGTACCTAATAAAACACAAAATAACAATAAAATAAAAATTAAATAAATAAAATTGGGTTGCCTCCCAACAAGCGCTTCTTTAATGTCAATAGCTTGACAGTGGCTCTCATGGAGCCACAAGGTGATCAGGTCAATGTTGTATAGTTGTCCACACCAAACTTAGAGTTTGGATATGGGATCTTAACACCAAACTTAGAGTTTGGTTGTGGCCTCACAACACCAAACTTAGAGTTTGACTGTGTGGGCTCTTCTTGACTCTGAACTGAGAGAAGCTCTTCATGCTTACTCTCTTTTGTCACAGAGGGATGGCCCTGTGCCTTAAACACAAGGTAGTCCCCATTCAATTGAAGGACTAATTCACCTCTGTTGACATCTATCACAGCTCCTGCTGTGGCTAGGAAAGGTCTTCAAAGGATGATGCAATCATCCTCTTCCTTCCTAGTGTCTAAGATTATGAAATCAGCAGGGATGTAAAGGCCTTCAACCTTTACTAACACGTCCTCTACTATTCCATAAGCTTGTCTCAATGACTTGTCTGCCAGTTGTAATGAGAACAAGGCAGGTTGTACCTCAATGATCCCCAGCTTCTCCATTACAGAGAGTGACATAAGATTTATCCCTGACCCCAGATCACACAGAGCTTTTTCAAAGATCATGGTGCCTATGGTACATGGTATTAAGAACTTGCCAGGATCTTATTTCTTTTGAGGTAGAATTTTCTGAATCCAAGTATCCAGTTCATTAATGAGCAAGGGAGGTTCACTTTCCCAAGTCTCATTACCAAATAACTTGGCATTCAGCTTCATGATAGCTCCTAAATATTGAGCAACTTGCTCTCCAATTATATCTTCATCCTCTTCTGAGGATGAATAGTCTTCAGAGCTCATGAATGGCAGAAGGAGATTTAATAGAATTTCTATGGTCTCTGTATGAGCCTCAGATTCCTTTGGATCCTTAATAGGAAACTCCTTCTTACTTGAGGAACGTCCCAGGAGGTCTTTCTCACTAGGATTTTCGTCCTCCTCCTCCCTTGTACATTCGGCCATATTGACTATGTCAATGGCTTTGCACTCTCCTTTTGGATTCTCTTCTGTATTACTTGGGAGAATACTGGGAGGAGTTTCAATGACTTTCTTACTCAGCTGGCCCACTTGAGCCTCCAGATTTCTAATGGAGGATCTTGTTTCACTCATGAAACTGAAAGTGGCCTTTGACAGATCAGAGACTATATTGGCTAAATTAGAAGTGTTTTGTTCAGAATTCTCTGTCTGTTGCTGAGAAGATGATGGATATGGCTTGCTATTGCCCAGCCTATTGCGTCCACCATTGTTAAAACCTTGTTGAGGTTTTTGTTGATCCTTCCATGAGAAATTTGGATGATTTCTCCATGATGAGTTATAGGTGTTTCAATAAGGTTCACCCATGTAATTAACCTCTGCCATGGCAGGGTTCTCAGGATCATAAGCTTCTTCCGAAGCTTCCTCTCTAGTACTGTTGGATGCATGTTGCAATCCATTCAGATTTTGAGAAATCATGTTGACCTGTTGAGTCAACACTTTGTTCTGAGCCAATATGGCATTCAGAGTATCAATTTCAAGAACGCCTTTCTTTTGAGGTACCCCATTGTTCACGGAATTCCTCTCAGAAGTGTACATGAACTGGTTATTTGCAACCATGTCAATGAGCTCTTGAGCCTTTTCAGGCGTTTTCTTTAGGTGAATAGATCCACCTGCAGAATGGTCCAATGACATTTTCGAAAATTCAGAGAGACCATAATAGAAAATATCTAATATGGTCCATTCTGAAAACATGTCAGATGGACATCTTTTGGTCAGCTGCTTGTATCTTTCCCAAGCTTCATAGAGGGATTCACCATCTTTTTGTTTGAAGGTTTGAACATCCACTCTCAGCTTGCTCAGCTTTTGAGGAGGAAAGAATTTATCCAAGAATGCAGTGACAAGCTTATCCCATGAGTCCAGGCTATCCTTGGGTTGTGAATCCAACCATACTCTAGCTCTGTCTCTTACAGCAAAAGGGAAAAGCATGAGTCTGTAGACTTCAGGATCAACTCCATTCGTCTTTACAGTCTCACAGATCTGCAAGAATTCAGTTAAAAACTGATAAGGATCTTCAGATGGAAGTCCATAAAACTTGCAGTTTTGTTGCATTAAAGCAACTAGCTGAGGTTTCAGCTCAAAGTTATTGGCTCCAATGGCAGGAATGGAGATGCTTCTTCCATCAAACTTGGACGTTGGCTTTGTGAAGTCACCAAGCATTCTCCTAGCATTATTATTATTATTTTCGGCTGCCATCCCTTTCTCTTGTTCGAAAATTTCTAAAAGGTTGCTTCTGGATTGTTGTAATTTAGCTTCTCTTAATTTTCTCTTCAGAGTCCTTTCAGGTTCTGGATCAATTTCAACAAGAGTGCCTTTATCCCTGTTCCTGCTCATATGAAGGAGAAGAAACAAGAAAAGAAAGAGGAATCCTCTATGTCACAGTATAGAGATTCCTTTATGTTAGTAGAAAAAGAAAGAGGTAGAAGAATGAAGAAGAGGGTTCGGATTTTGGATGAAGAGAGGTGAAGAGAAGTGTTAGTAATTAAATAATTAAATAGAAGAAGAAAAGAAAAAGGAATTTTCGAAAATAATTTTGAAAAAGAGGTTAGTAATTTTCGAAAATTAGAAATAAAATGTAATTAAAATTAAACATGAAACAATTAATTAATTAAAAAGAATTTTTGAAAAAGAGAGAGATATTTTCGAAAATAGAAGAGGGAAAAGTAGTTAGGTGGTTTTGAAAAAGATAAGAAACAAACAAAAAGTTAGTTAGTTGATTGAAAAAGATTTGAAATCAAATTTGAAAAAGATATGAAGATAGTAAGTTAGATAAGAAATTTTGAAATCAAATTTTGAAAAAGATAAAATTTTTGAAAAAGATCAAATAAAAGATAAAAAAGATTTAATTCAAAAATTTTGAAATTACTTACTTCACTAACAAGAAACTACAAGATAAGATTCTAGAACTTAAAGATTGAACCTTTCTTAACAAGAAAGTAACAAACTTCAAATTTTTGAACCAATCACATTAATTATTAGTGAATTTTTCGAAAATTACATATAAAGATAAGAAAAAGATTTTGAAAATATTTTGAAAAAGATTTTTGAAATTTTCGAAAAATAAAAAAATGAAAAAGATATGATTTTTGAAAAAGATTTTAAAAAGATAAGATTTTTAAAATTGAAATTTTGACTTGACTTGTAAGAAACAACTAATTTTGAAAATTTTTGACCAAGTCAATCCCAAAATTTTGAAATTTTGGAGGGAATTAAGAAAAAGATATTTTTTTTTGAATTTTTAATTATGAGAGAGAAAAACAACAAAAATACTTTATTGCATGAAATTTTTGGATCAAAACAATGAATGCATGCAAGAATGCTATGAATGTCAAGATGAACACCAAGAACACTTTGAAGATCATGATGAACATCAAGAACATATTTTTGAAAAATTTTTGATGTAAAGAAAACATGCAAGACACCAAACTTAGAAATCTTTAATGCATGGAAAATATGAATGTAAAAATGCACATGAAAAACAAGAAAAGACACAAAACAAGAAATCATCAAGATCAAACAAGAAGACTTGTCAAGAACAACTTGAAGATCATGAAGAACACTATGAATGCATGAAATTTTCGAAAAAAAATGCAAGAAAATTTTTTAAAGCATGCAATTGACACCAAACTTAAAATTTGACTCAAGACTCATACAAGAACACAAAATATTTTTAGTTTTTTATGATTTTCTAATTTTTTTGTATTTTTATTAATTTTTTTTTGAAAATAATGTGAAGAAAAACGAAAAATAAAAGAAAAATTTTGAAAAAGATTTTTGAAAAGAAAATTACCTAATCTGAGCAACAAGATGAACCGTCAGTTGTCCATACTCGAACAATCCCCGGCAACGGCGCCAAAAACTTGGTGGACGAAATTGTGATCATGCTTGTATTATTTGTGATCAATGTTCTAATTGGATCTTTGGTATGTACACAAAAACTATTGTGGCTTTTGGTTAAATTCACAACTCCGTTCAACTAACCAGCAAGTGTACTGGGTCGTCCAAGTAATAAACCTTACGTGAGTAAGGGTCGATCCCACAGAGATTGTTGGTATGAAGCAAGCTATGGTCACCTTGTAAATCTCAGTTAGGCAGATTAAATTTGTTTATGGGTTTCGAAAATTAATAATAAAAGGAAATAATAAAAGGGATAGAATACTTATGCAGATTCATTGGTGGGAATTTCAGATAAGCATGTGGAGATGCTGCATGGCTCAAGGACGCTTGCCCTCCTACTGCTTCTACTCAATCCTTCTTACTCCTTTCCATGGCAAGCTGTGTATAGGGGTTCACCATCAACGGTGGCTACTTTCAATCCTCTCGGGAAAATGGTCCTCTGCGGCTGTCACTCGCATGGCTAATCGTCTGGAGGCATCACCCATGGTTGATGGCTACATCCCATCCTCGCAGTGAAAACTAATGCTCACGCACTCTGTCACAGTACGGCTAATCACTGGTTGGTTCCTGCGCCTACTGGAATAGAATCCCTTGATTCTTTTGCGTTTGTCACTAACGCCCAGCACTTGCAAGTTTGAAGCACGTCACAGTCATTCATTACCGGAATCCTACTCGGAATACCACAGACAAGGTTAGACTTTCCGGATTCCCAGGATCCTACTCGGAATACCACAGACAAGGTGAGACTTTCCGGATCCTCATAAATGCCGCCATCTATCTAGCTTATACCACGAAGATTCTGTTGGGGAATCTAAGAGATACACGTTCAAGCTCGGTTACATGTAGAACGGAAGTGGTTGTCAATCACGCGCGTTCATAAGTGAGAATGATAATGAGGGTTATCTAACTCATCACATTCATCATGTTCTTGGGTACGAATGAATATCTTGGAATAAGAATAAGAGAGATTTGAATAAAAGAAAATAGAACTTCATTAATACTTGAGGTACAGCAGAGCTCCACACCCTTAATCTATGGTGTGCAGAAACTCCACCGTTGAAAATACATAAGTGAAAGAGGTTCAGGCATGGCTGAATGGCCAGCCCTCTCCATGATCAAGTGACCGAATATTCAAAGAGATTAAACTGTCAAAAGATGTCTAATACAATAGTTAAATGTTCTATTTATAATAAACTAGCTTCTAGGGTTTACATGAGTAAGTAATTGATGCATAAATCCACTTCCGGGGCCCACTTGGTGTATGCTTGGGCTGAGCTTGATCAATCCACGAGCTGAGGCTTCTCTTGGAGTTGAACTCCGAGTTATGACGTGTTTTGGGCGTTCAACTCCGGATCATGACGTTTTTCTGGCGTTTAACTCCAGACAGCAGCATGTACTTGGCGTTCAACGCCAAGTTACGTCGTCAGTTTTCGAGTGAAGTATAGACTATTATATATTGCTGGAAAGCCCTGGATGTCTACTTTCCAACGCCGTTGAGAGCGCGCCAATTGGAGTTCTGTAGCTTCAGAAAATCCATTTTGAGTGCAGGGAGGTCAGATTCCAACAGCATCAGCAGTCCTTTTGTCAGCCTTTTTCAGAGTTTTGCTCAAGTCCCTCAATTTCAGTCAGAATTTACCTGAAATCACAGAAAAACACACAAACTCATAGTAAAGTCCAGAAATGTGAATTTAACATAAAAACTAATGAAAACATCCCTAAAAGTAGCTTGATCATACTAAAAACTACCTAAAAACAATGCCAAAAAGCGTATAAATTATCCGCTCATCAGTCGGCCCCAGTGACTTCTAAACCTCTTTTTGGTCCAGATCCAAGCTCAGAGAACACAGATTAAAGTCTATAAATTGAGGAATCCACCCATTCATCAAGGGGGAATACCAGATACAACATATATTCATACATAGTTTTAGGATTTAGATGTAGTTTTTAGAGAGAGAGGTTCTCTCCTCTCTCTTAGGATTAGGATTAGGATTTTTGTTAGGATTTAGGAATATTTTCATCTTCTTTATCTCAGGTTCAATATTCCTTTCATTTATTTTCCAACTTAATTTATGAATTCCCATGTTACATTTGATATCTTTATTAATTCAATTTGAGGTATTTCAGACTCATGATTTCTTTCTTCTATTTATTATATAAATAATTTAGATTTTTCCCTTTTGGCTTTAGTTGATTAATTGGTAACTCTTGAGTTGTCAAACTCATCGTGATTGATAATTGTTATCTTTGCTGATTAATTTAGATTCCTATAACTCTAGTCTTTCCTTAAGGAGTTGACTAGGACTTTAGGTGTTAAATTGATTTGTCCACTTAACTTACCTTCATAGTTAGAGGTTGACTTAGTGGTAGCAAAAATATAATTCTCATCACCATTGATAAGGATAACTAGGATAGGACTTCCAGTTTTCATACCTTGCCAAGAGTTTTATTAGTTAATAATTTATTGATTCCTGCAATTTATTTCTCTTATTCAAACCTTTTTAAAACCCAAAAATACTGTTTTTCATAACCAATAATAAATCATACTTCCCTGTAATTCCTTGAGAAGATGACCCGAGGTTTGAATACTTTGGTTTATAAATTTATTGGGTTTTGTTACTTGTGACAACCAAATGTTTGTAAGAAAGGGATTCTTGTCGGTCTAGAAGCTATACTTACAACAGAAATTTATTTGTGAAAATTCTAGATCGCGTGAGAGTTTCGCTCTTCAAAATGGCGCCTTTGCCGGGGAATTGCAAACGTGTGCCTTATTATTAGTTATTGTAAATATTTTTCTTTTACTTGTTTATTTATTTCTGTTTTCCCTTCCTATTTCTAATAGCTACTATGAGTTCTCACCCCTCTCGCTTTGAGTTTGGTTCTACTTTTGTTGAAAGGAATGGAAGCTATAACAGGACTATGCATCACGGTCTAAGCAATCAAAGATGGATGGAGCCAAGAGGATATGATCAACCCTTTAGGCAATAACACCTTCCTAGATATCATGGACGAGGACCACTCTACAATGCATACCAAGCTGATAGATATGGTGGACCCCCTTGTATCTACCAACAAGCCCCACCCTGTGCTTATAGACCATCCTCTCAACATAGCTTCGAACTACCACACTCACAAGCCCCTTTTCACCATTCACCCCCGTATGACCCTTATCCGCCCCAATTCCAATCCAATTACTCCCAAGAACCACCACTTCTCTATGTACCATGTCCATATCCATCAAGCCAAGAATCAGAGGTTTGCTTCGAAGAATCAGTAGATCAATTTCATGCAACCCTTCATCAATTGGAGCAAGCAATAAATCAATTATCTTCTAGACGTTCGGACACTCAAGGAACTCCCATGGCTTCATGTAGAGAATTTAATGGAGAACGTAGCATGAAGGAGACACTAGAAACTCCAGTGGACAGTATAAAGTATAACTTCGTACTAGAAGAAGTAGAGGAAGCTGTCATTATAGAAGAAGAAGAGTTGGTTGAAGATTTAGGAGATGCTGAACCTCCACAGAAATCCAGATTTGTGGAGAATTCCGTCAAGGATGCTACAATTGATGTTAAGGAGGATAGTGCACAACCCCCAAAGCAGGTATCTTATGAAGAACTGGATGGAATAACCCATGACGCATGTTTCCTTGAGGATGATAATCACAAGTCAAGTTCTCCTAGTAATGAACTTGCATCTGCAAGTGAATTCTGTGAGATAGAAGAATCTTCCCCAAGTAAATACAAAGATGATGCAGAGGTAGACTTTTCTCAACCTCCCAATTATGACTCAAGTAATGAGGAAGATATCGAAGACCTTGATCAAGACATGGTTGAAATTGAAGAAATTTGCAAAGAAGTGGATGAATTCACTGAAAACCACAAGGGAGCAAAGCTTGCAGAGCCATCGGAAACACTTTTCCCAAGGCCAGGACCACCCAACTCCAACTTTAAGTGGGTAAAATCCTTGACCTTTATCTTTACTTTTACACTTGAATATGGTTTACCTGAAATAGATGGCCAGCTTAGAGCTCTTTGCGGCTTTAAGAGCAAAAGGGAAATAACTCGCACTCAGAGTTGGTATGCGAGATTCAATGAGGTTTCACACTTCAATTTAAGGTGCAAGGATTGGTGTCAAGCTCAATTGAAAGGATCTCGGAAGCTGTTTAGTCACTACAGTGAGAATTCAAATTACTTATCACTCGGCTGGAAAAATGCAAATCAAGACAAAAACGGGTGTAAAAGTAAAATTTGGGATCCTGGAATCTGTTCTGACATTCAACACCCCGGGAGCCTAGAAACCTGTTTGAAACTGCTCAAAGGCTTTAAGTGCCTTGTTTGGGTCCCCGGAGAATGCTGGCATTCTAAACACTGGTGGAGATTTCTAGATGAATTCAAGCACAAGCCACTGTAAGAAGAAGCTCATCAAATGTCCAACTTAAGGACTTTAACTAAAAGTGCTAGGTGGGAGACAATCCACCATGGTATAATCGTTCCTTTTCCATTTTACTCTATTTTTGAATTTTGATTAAACCTGGAATATTTGCATGATATTCATTGCATTTTGCATTTTGCATACTGCATCACAAAAAAAAATTTTACCCCACGCGAGCGCGCAGGCCACGCGTGGGCGTGGAATGGACATCGGCGTAAAGATCCAACGCCTAGAAAGTTGCGTTGGAATCGTGCGGCTAGTGTGCGTTTGGCACAAAACGGCCCACGCGTTCGTATCCCTGAAGCAAACGTGTCTCTTGCACAAAAATGATCCTACGCGTTCGCGTCGCATGGATATTATGGCCCCTAAATGGAAACAGAGAGTTGCGCCAAAATGACGCTGGAACTGTGCGTCTAGCACAATTCACAATGACACGTTCGCGTGCCTCAAGCGTCCGCGTCACTCATCTCTTACCCAAGTTACGCGATCGTGTCAATCACGCGACCGCGTCAACCCCTTTCACCCTAATCACGCGATCGCGTACTCCTCGCGTTCGCGTGGATTTGAATCCACTGAATCCAAAATCACGCAAAACCCTACCCATCGTGCCCCACCCCCCATTCCCCCCTTCTCCTTCCTTCTCTGCAACCCCATACCTCCTCTGCAACCACCACCGCCGCGCCTAACACCCCAACCACCAGACAACCCCGCGACACTCCCCCTCCCTTCTTTCTTTCCTTTTTCTCCTCCCTCACCTCTCTCTCTTCTCACCCACCTCCCCCTCCGCCACTGCCCCTCCCGCCGCGGCTAACCTCAGCCCACCGCTGACCACCTATCCTTCCGAGCACCTCAACTCTTGACCCCATCTCCTTCCTCCACCCTCCCTCTCCTCCATCACCCTCAACCGCCCACCATACCATCCCTGCCACCACCTCAGCCCACCGCCGCGCCACACCTTCCATCGCCGTCGCATCAGCAACACTACCACCACTTTCTCACCATCTCTCTGCTCCATACCTCTGTTCATACACACACTAGGTTTTACCGAACACCGTTCCCTTTACCAGTTTCGTAGTTTGTTTATTTTTCAGATTCTGTTCAAATTAGGATAGTTAGAGATGCATGATTGTAGTGGATTTTAGGTGGTTAGGTAGCTAGGATGTGGTTAGTGGATTTAGGCCTGACAATTGCACCGTTCTTGTTACCTGTTTTATCTATTTCGCAATTCTGATTTTGTTGTGATAATTATATTGTTCATATGTTATTCTTCCATACTTCATGCTGCTGTTACATTGTTCCTTCCTGTTCATGCTATTTGTGTCTCTTTGCAGCATTATTTATTTTTATATGAACTACTTTATCCTGCTATGTATTTCCCAGGAACATCCAATTTTAGCCGGAATTTTGACCAATTTTCTACAGATTATTTCATTTTTTTCCATTCATGTCTTGGTTTTGGCAATTTTGATTTTTGCAATACTCAGCTACCACCAAACCAATTCATGAATGCATAGGGCTAGCATTCTTATTCCATTTGATTCCCTGGTTAACACTTTGCATTATTGATGATTTCATTCTCCTTTTCCACTTCCCCTATCTATATGAATTATCATCAGCTAACTGCAAATCTTGCTTGAATATGAGTTGCTTATTCTTTCAATCTGTGGATTTCTTGTTAACTAGGAAACCCATCATCATGCCACTTACCTTAACTGTCTTTTTCCTAACTCACCGCTTTTACTTTCTAACTTCCTTTTTACCTATTAACCATTCCAAATTTCTGACTTCTCGTTTTACTTCACTACTTTGATTTTCTAACTCAAGGCTTGATCATTGCTTTTCCTATTTAACATAAATTCCACTTATCATGTATTTTGGATTGTCATTTTCATTTTCAAACTTTTTCACTTGACCATATTCCAAAATGCACATATATTTAACTCATTTCATGCTCCTCTTGCTCTTTTTCCACTATGTGCTTATATTGCTATCATTTTATTTGCTTACGTGTTTTTCTACTTTTATTCTTCAATTATATCTTGGAATTTCTGCTTTTCAGGATGTCTGAATCTCAAAGCAGAGGAAAGGGCAAAGTAACCACTGGCAAAAGGAAAAGAGGCGAATCTTGCATGATGATTCCTGGCAGGAGAAGAATTTTACCCTGCAGGAAAAAGCTGATTAGTTGGTCCCTGCAGCTGACCCAGTGAAATTTGCAAACAAATACTGTGAGCTGAAGTACCCAGTTTTTGCCACATCCAGGAACTTGTACCTAGAAAGGACACTCAAAATTCCAGAAGAACTCAAGCAGTACACTTCAGACCAAATTAAACAGAGAGGCTGGTTCTTCCTAGAGAGAAACTTGACTGAGATCAACTCATTCTGAGTCAGAGAATTCTACTGTAACTACTTTCTATCATCCTTGGATGCAGTACAGCTCAGAGGCAAACAAATTCTAGTTATTGAGGAAGCCATAGAAGACATCCTCCAGCTCCCACCTAAATCAGATCAGCCAGACGGTTACCAAAGAGCTGAGGAGGATATGAGATTCATGAGATTTGACTGGGATGCAGTGAAACAGGCTATCACTCTTGATCCTACTGTTCCATGGGTCATGGGAAAGAGCACAGTGGTACCCAAGGGAATCAGGCTCATATATCTGAATGATGAGGCTCAGCTATGTCAACAAATTCTGAGTAACTACGCAATGCCGAGCACTCATGAGGCGGAGGTGCCAGTTGCTATGATTACCCTCATCTGGTGTGTGATGATGGGTAAGAACCTATATCTACCCCGCTTCATTCGGCATTACATGGCCAGGGTCCATGTTAGAGGCACCCTCCCATTTCTATTACTGATTACTCAGTTGGGTCGCTGAGCTGAGGTACCTTGGGAAATCGCTGATGAAAAGCCATCTGCCGCAGACTGCAGAAAGATCATTCTCCACAGCAGGAAGTTTCAGGCTCTTGGCTACCAACCTCCGTTTCTCACTGGCTCTGCTGAGGCAGCTACATCTTCAGCTGCTCCTTCCGCTTCCACTGCCCCAGTCCCATCCACTGCACCCCCACCTGCTCCTGAGCCCGTCTATTTTCTAGTACACCGACTCTTTGACCGCTTAGACCAGATGGAGCGCCGTCACCAGTAGCACTTTGAGAGGTCTGAACGTCGCAACAGGCGACGTTATGAGAGGTCTGAGCGTCGCCATATGTGACGCTATGAGCACCTCAAGCTAATGATCCGATCTAGTGGCGACATCTCCTCCGAGCCCGACACACCATCAGACACATCTGAGGAGGAGGCGAGCGATCATGAGGAGGATGCACCTACCCAGGCTGAGCAGGGAGGACCCGAGCATACTGCCCCACATCATGAGGAGCACCACCAGCAACAGACTGCTGATCCGGAGATTCCTTTACAGACAGAGCCTCTGCTTCAGCAGACCACTCCTCCTACACTTACAGAGATTGCAGACCTTCCGACTACCACTGAGACACCGGCAGCCCATCCTTCCGGAGATGACACTTCTTCACACCCAGTTTGAGTGAGCATTGAGGACGATGCTATTATTTAAGTGTGGGGAGGTTGCCATCTCTAGCATATTTTTTTGGTGAACCACTACATACTCTTATCTTATTTTGTTTAGTTTCTATATTTTATTTGCATATTTTTCTCCTTTTTTTTGCTTTTGTTGTATTTCTGCATTTTGCACTTTGGGCTGTATATATCTCAGATATTCTAGCTTAATTTGCACTCTTAGTTTACTAGTTATATATTAAGTGGATTAATTGGTATAGTTTGCCCTTTTAGCATATGATAAGTCGGTTTAATTGAAAATAAAAGAGTAAGCTAGGAACTTTAGTAAATTAAAACAATCCACACACCTTGTATATATAGCATTACATGTTAGTTAGTTAACAACATTTATTCAAGGAGAAACACTAAGATTTTAAGGGGCACCTTAAGATTTACATTGAGTTGAATGGAAACTCTTGATTTCTACTTGCCTGACATACATAACTGATATATGATTTCTGAGCTTGAGAACACACAGCCCGTGAGTTTTGAGCTTAATTGTATGGTTACTTCAAACCATAAATTTCATTCCCGTGTGTTTCACATTTCTTTTCTATGCTTGCAATCTTTATTTTGTTTTAACCTATATGTCCAATTATAGAATATAGATACATACCAAGAGATGATTGAGGCCATTATTTATAATTTTGCTCACTTATCCCAAAAGGCCTACCCTTTTACATCACCCTTGTTAGTCCCTTGAGCCTTTTGACCCCTCTTCTATTTTATAACCACACTACTAGCCATAAGCAGAAAAACAAAATAAAAATCCCAAGTTGAATCCTTGGTTAGCTTAAGATGGATATTGTGTATAATTTAAGTGTGGAAAATTTTATTGGAACATGGGATGATAGAAAAAGGTAAAGAATTAAATTGAACAAGTTATTTCAAAATTTGGGAAGCATGCTCATTGATAAACCACTATTTTATAGTTTATATTGTGTTTAATTGTGTGGTTTTGTCATGATCCTTACCCACTTATTCATCAATTTATAGTTTATATTGTGTTTAATTGTGTGGTTTTGTCATGATCCTTACCCACTTATTCATCAATTTAGCATGCATTTAGATTTCCTTCCTGAATTTATTACATGTTTGAAAATTGCTTCCTAGAGACTTTAATTATTTAATTTTAATTCTCCTTTATTCCATTCGATGCCGTAATCTGTGTGTCAAGTGTCTCATGCTTTATAAGGCATGAATGAGACGGAGATTGGAGAGGAAGCTAGCAAAAATGGAAGGAACACAAGAATTTGAGGAGATAACTAGCGAAAAGTGACGCGGTCGCATGGCTCACGCGACTGCGCGAAGGAGCGCAAATCGTGGTGACGCGGCCGCATGGCTTGCGCGGCCACGCGGATTGGAAAGCACAAGCAACGCGGTAGCTTGGATGACGCGAACGCGTGAAGAGGAAAAGCGCAAGCGACGCGTCCGCATGGATGACGCGATCGCGTGAAATGCGCGATCTGCATAATCTGCAGAATCCGAAACCAGCGATTTTGGACCCTATTTCGGCCCAGTTTTCGGCCCGAAACAGTAGACTAGAGTCAGAGAATATGCAGAAATAACGGAGACACATTCATTCAGTAGTTGAGATCTAGTTTTTCACTCTCTTAGGTTTTCTCTCTATAGCTTTTAGAATTTTAACTTTCAATTGGTCTTAGCATTGGAACATTGAGAAGAGTTATTTCCTCATCAAGACCTCATCACTCTAGTTTGTTCTCTTAACTTGGTTTTATTCTTCCATGTTCTTTGTTATGTTCAATTTTGTCATTCAGATACTTTTATGATTAATTAATGCAAGGACTATTTCTTTTTAATTTAATTTCAATTCCAATAATCATGTCTTCTTTTAATTCCCTTTCATGTGCCATGAATTCTTTATTTACAATGCGTGAGTAGTTTCATTACTTGATGGGGAATTGATTAAAAGGAACTCTGAATTGGAAGGATTGAAGGAAAATTTGTAGTTGGGTTAATTGTTGGATTGCTATCATGTCACCAACGCCAATCCCTTTGAACTAAGTGGGTTGTAACTCGTGAACAGATCTGGCATTCCAACTTGTTTGACTTTCCCTTACCTAGTAAGGGATAACCAAACAGAGTAACCATTAATTATAAATTAATCTTAGAAATCATTCCGTCAATGATAGAGATTCTAACCAATCAATTCCCAGTCAAGGCTTTCATTTATATTATTTAAAATTCCTCAATTTAAATCCCAATTTACTTAGCTCAACTTTTTGGAATATCTTATTAATAAAACAGCACACTTTTCTGCAACTCGTTGGGAGACGACCTGGGACTTAAAACTCCCAGTAATTTTAATTTAAACTTTCTATGACATATTTCTAAATTGATAGGCAGATTTTCGGTGAGTTAAGAACTATACTCGCAACGTAACCATTTTAATAAACTTTTAATTCACCAGCTTCTGCACTCCATCAATTTTTGGCGCCGTTGCCGGGGAGTTGCAATAGAGTGCTAATTTTATTAATTAGATTTTATTTACTTGCATTTTATTTAATTTTGCTACTATGAGCTGCGTGTTTCTTCTGTCAAATGACACGTTCACTTCCTGATCCGCGCTTGCTAATATTCGATCCTGAAATTGAAAGAACAATTTCACGAATAAGGTGAGAACAGCGTAGGTTAGTCCACTCTGAGGGCAGATCTGAAAGTGAATCTGAGGAAGAGACCAGCCCCCGTTCTACTGATTCGGTTGTTTTACGTGCAGAAAACATGGCAGCTAGAAGAGTTACCATTCAGGAGGAAGGAGCTCCTGATTTTACAATGCAACCGTTTCAAGCGCTTCATCCAGCGGTAGCTATGGATTTTGAAATAAAGACCGCACTGCTAAATTTGATGCCCAAGTTTCATGGCCTACCTGCTCAAGAGCCTATCAAGCACTTGAGAGATTTCTAGGCAGCCTGTTCTATTGTCAGGCGTAATGGCACTGATGAAACTTCAATTCTGCTAAAAGCTTTTCCGTTCTCTCTTGAGGGAAAAGCAAGAGAGTAGTACTACACTCAACCTCTAGCAAATGTATCCAACTGGGATACACTCAGAAAGGAGTTTCTGGAGAAATTCTTTCCATCTTAAGTTACTGATAAACTGAGGAAGGATATCTCTACAATTGTTCAGGATGACAATGAGACTCTCTTTGAATGCTGGGAGCGCTTCGATAATCTTCTGGAAGCATGCCCCCACCACATGATTGACAAAATCGTGCTACTCAGCTATATCACACAAGGTATGAGGCCCCAAGATAAGACCACATTGGAAAGTGCCAGCAATGGGTCTATGAAGAAGTACAAGACCACTGATGAAACTTGGCAATTGATCAGTAATTTAGCTGAATCTACTCGGAATCACAGACAGAAGCAAGGTCGTTCAAGGGCCGTTACAGAAGTATCTTCTGGCATAGAGACTGCTGCTCTAAATCGAAGCATCTGTGAAATGACCAACCTGCTGAAGCAAATGCAGTTAAATCAACAAGCTCAGCAAACTCAACCGCAGCAAAACCAACAACTAGTTCCACAAAGAATTTGCAGAATTTGTGCCGATTACAGTCATTACACTGATGAATGCCCGCAGCTCCAACAAGAAGACAACATGGTGGCATCCACTCACAACTTCTATGACCGCCCCAACCAAGGGTACAATCAAAGTGGAAATAATAACCATGGATGGCAGGACAATTCAAACCAGAATTGGAGGGACAACAATAATAGGGGAGGCAGAGATAATCAGGGAAATCAGAGGTGGAATAATTACAACAACAGGCAGCAAAATCAACCTTACCGAGCATCTCACCTGAGGCAAAACCAAGGACCACCGAACAATCAGCAGCAAACCTCTCAAATTACTCATTCTTCTGTATCTTCTAATGAAGATTTATTACAAGCTTTTGAGAAAAGACAACTGGCCATGGAAAATACCATCGTGAACAGTATTAACGCCAGTCTGAATGGTTTCACCTCTACTCTGCAAGCTTTTATGACACAACTTGGTTCAACAAAAAATTCCAGTAACCAACCTTCAAGCACCACTGGAATCCCCTCTCAACCATTACCCAATCCAAAGGAAGGCATTAATTCCATCACCCTGAGGTCCGGAACCACACTGCAGAAGAGGAATCAGGAGGAACCAAGCTCACCAGAATACGCCTCAGCTGAAGAGGTGGTAGAAATCGAAGATGTTTCAGAGGAAGAGGATATATAGGACATAGCTGAAGAAGATATAGCTCAACCACAGGAAGAAGCACAAAAAGGTGCAGGCACCACAGAAAACACTACTCCCATCCCATTTCCACAACTTGCAAGGAAGCCTAGGAAGCAGCTGGAACCTGATCCTAAAATGGTAGAAATATTCAAAAAGGTTGAGGTAACTGTTCCCCTTTTTGATGTTATTCAGCAGGTACCTAAATATGCAAAGTTTCTAAAAGACTTATGTATCCATAAAGACAAAATTAATGAATTAGAAACTATTCCTTTAGGTAGTTCTATATCTGCTTTAATGGGAGGATTACCTGAAAAATGTAGTGATCCAGGTCCTTGCATAGTTAATTGTACTATTGGTGGTGTAGTAATTTATGATTGCATGTGTGATTTAGGAGCATTGATGAGCGGATATTTTATACGCTTTTTGGGGGTAATTTCATGTAGATTTTAGCATGTTTCAGTTAGTTTTTAGTAAAATAATATTAGTTTTTAGGCAAAAATTATATTTCTGGACTTTACTATGAGTTTGTGTGTTTTTCTGTGATTTCAGGTATTTTCTGGCTGAAATTGATGGAGCTGAGCAAAAATCTGACTTAGGCTGAAAAAGGACTGCTGATGTTGTTGGATCCTGACCTCTCTGCACTCGAAATAGATTTTCTGGAGCTACAGGAGTCCAATTGGCGCGCTCTCAAAGGCGTTGGAAAGTAGACATCCAGGGCTTTCCAGCAATATATAATAGTCTATACTTTGCGCAAGGATAGACGACGTAACTTGGCGTTGAACGCCAAGTACATGCTGCTGTCTGGAGTTAAACGCCAGAAAAACGTCATGATCCGGAGTTGAACGCCCAAAACACGTCAAAACCTGGAGTTTGACGCCAAGAAAGGCCTTTACACGTGGAAAGCTTTAGTCTCAGCCCCAGCACACACCAAGTGGGCCCCAGAAGTGGATTTCTGCACCAATTATCTTAGTTTATTCATTTTTCTGTAAACCTAGGTTACTAGTTTACTATTTAAACAACTTTTACAGACTTATCTTGTACCTCATGACATTTTCAGATCTGAATCACATACTTTTTGACGGCATGAGTCTCTAAACTCCATTGTTGGGGGTGAGGAGCTCTGCAGCGTCTCAATGAATTAATACAATTCCTTTATTTTCCATTCAAACACGCTTACTCGTATCTAAGATGTTCATTCGTGCTTAATTGTGAAGAAGGTGATGATCTGTGACACTCATCACCTTCCTCAATCCATGAACGTGTGCCTGACAACCACCTCCGTTCTACATCAGACTGAATGAATATCTCTTAGATTCCCCAACAGAATCTTCGTGGTATAAGCTAGATAGATGGCGGCATTCATGAGAATCCGGAAAGTCTAAACCTTGTCTGTGGTATTCCGAGTAGGATTCCGGGATTGAATGACTGTGACGTGCTTCAAACTCCTGAGGGCTGGGCGTTAGTGACAGACGCAAAAGAATCAATGGATTCTATTCCAACCTGATTGAGAACCGACAGATGATTAGCCGTGCTGTGACAGAGCATAGGAACGTTTTCACTGAGAGGATGGGAGGTAGCCATTGACAACGGTGACACCCTACATAGAGCTTGCTATAGAATGGGTTTTGCGTGTGGAGAAAGGATTTCAAGGAAGAGTTGAAATTCAGAGGACAAAGCATCTCTAAAACTCCAACATATTTCTCACTACTACACAACAAGTAACGCTATTATTCCCTATTATTTTAACTTACAATTTTAAATACTTTGGCTTCTTACAAATAAATCCAAATAACTTTATTAGCCTCCTGACTAAGATTGATAAAATAACATTGATTGCTTCAAACCAATAATCTCTGTGGGATCGACCCTTACTCACGTAAGGTATTACTTGGACGACCCAGTGCACTTGCTGGTTAGTTGAACGGAGTTGTGAACATACTAAAGATCAAAAGATAGAAATCACAATTTCGTCCACCAAGTTTTTGGCGCCGTTGCCGGGGATTATTGAGTTTGGACAATTGAAGGCTTATTTTATTTCTTAGATTAGGAATAATTTATTTTTATTTTTATTATTATAGAGTCATTAAATCTTGATAGGATAGTTTCTTTTCAAAAATTTCTTTTCAAAATTTATTATTTTTCGTTATTAGTTGCTAATTTTCGTGAGTTTAGTGTCTTGTTCTAAGTTTGGTGTCAATTGCATATCTTATATTTTTCTTTAAAATTTTCGACTTGTGTTCTTTGTTCTTCATTGATCTTCAAGTTGTTCATGTTTATTTTTCTTGTTTGATCTTTAATTTTTCTTGTTCTGTGTCTTTTCTTGTTTTTCTTGTGCTTTTTCAAAACATTAGTTTTCAAAAAATTTATTTTATCCATAAAAATAATACATCTTTAAAATACGTTACATTTTTTTAAATCAGTTGGTTATAGCGTTGGCTTATGTTCTTGCCAATTGGGCACCAGTTCTTTTGAAAATCTTTTTTCAAAAATAATTTTTCTTGATCGAATCTTGTGCCAAACTTTAAGTTTGGTGTTTTCTTGTTAATCTCCTTATAATTTTCGAAAATTTTCTTAGAGTTTTCTAAAAATTTTAAGTTTGGTGTTCTTTCTTTTGTTCTTGGTGTTCTTGTGAATCTTCAAGGTGTTCTTGGATATTTCTTGTGTCTTGATCTTAAAATTTTTAAGTTTGGTGTTCCTTGGTGTTTTCCCTCCAAAAATTTTCGAAAATAAGGAGCACTAAATCTAAAAATTTTAAATCTTGTGTCTTTTGTGTGTTTTTCTCTTTCATCATAAAATTCAAAATTAAAAAAAAAATTTTATTTTCTAACCAATTTTAAAACTACTTTTTCGAAATTTTTAATATAAAATTCAAATTTCAATTCCAAATTTTTCGAAAAATTTTTCACAAAATATTTTCAAAATATTTTTTTTATATATATTTCGTTTTATTTATTCCACTTTTATAAAATAAATAAAATCAACATATAAATTATCCCTTGTGATCTAGTATGGAAGCAAGTAGGAATGAACAGTCCAAGAGGACTCTGGGGTCATATGCTAACCCCACTACTGCTTCATATGGGAGTAGTATTTGTATACCTTCCATTGGAGTTAGTAGCTTTGAGCTGAATCCTCAGCTCATTATCATGGTGCAGCAAAATTGTCAGTATTCTGGTCTTCCACATGAAGAACCTACAGAGTTTCTGGCACAATTTCTGCAAATTGCTGATACAGTACATGATAAGGAAGTAGATCAGGATATCTACAGATTATTACTGTTTCCATTTGCTGTAAAAGATCAAGCTAAGAGGTGGTTAAATAACCAGCCTAAGAACAGCATAAAAACATGGAAACAGCTGTCAGAAAAATTCCTGAATCACTATTTCCCTCCCAAACGGATGACACAGCTAAGGCTAAACATCCAAGGCTTCAAACAAGGAGATAATGAATCCCTTTATGATGCTTGGGAGAGATACAGAGAGATGCTAAGAAAATGCCCCTCTGAAATGTTTTTAGAATGGGTGCAATTAGACATCTTTTACTATGGGCTTACAGAAAAAGCTCAGATTTCTCTAGACCACTCAGCTGGTGGATCTATACACATGAGAAAAACAATTGAAGAAGCTCAAGAGCTTATTGATACAGTTGCCAGAAATCAGCATCTGTACCTAAGCAGTGAATCCTCTGTGAAAGAAGAAGCTAAAACAGTAACTGCAGAACTCAGTCCAGTGGATCAGGCTAATGAATTCAATCAGCAATTAGATTTTCTAACCCAGCAGCTAGCCGAATTCAAGGAAATATTACAGGAAACAAGAATGGCCAACAGGAACATGGAAGCACAATTAAAGCAGACAGAAAAGCAACTGTCAAAACAAATAACAGAAGAATGCCAAGCAGTTCAATTAAGAAGTGGGAAAACATTAAATACCTCACTTCAAAACAGCAGGAAACCAAGAAATGAACAAGAGGATACTCAAAATCCCTCTGAGGACAATCAGAGCCCAGAAAGGAACAAAGCTGGCGCTGAACGCCCAGAACATGCTCATTCCTGGCGTTCAACGCCAGAAACAAGCATGGATCCGGCGTTGAACGCCCAAAGGGAGCATGGTTCTGGCGTTCAAACGCCAGTAACAAACAAGGAAGTGGCGTCTAACGCCACTCCAGCTCCCATCACTAGCATTCAAATGCCAGTGGGGAATCAGTCACATACAAGTGCTGACCCTTCTAAAAAGGCTTCCCAACCCACTTCTGTAGGTAATAAACCTGCAGCAACTAAGGTTGAGGAATACAAAGCCAAAATGCCTTATCCTCAAAAACTCCGCCAAGCGGAACAGGATAAGCAATTTGCCCGCTTTGCAGACTATCTCAGGACTCTTGAAATAAAGATTCCGTTTGCAGAAGCACTTGAGCAAATACCCTCTTATGCTAAGTTCATGAAAGAAATCTTAAGTCATAAGAAGGATTGGAGGGAAACTGAAAAAGTCTACCTCACTGAAGAATGCAGTGCAGTCATTCTGAAAAGCTTACCTGAGAAGCTTAAAGATCCTGGGAGCTTTATGATACCATGCACATTAGAGGGTAATTGCACCAAGCAAGCTTTATGTGATCTTGGGACAAGTATCAACTTAATACCTGCATCTACTATCCGAAAGCTTGGTTTAACTGAAGAAATTAAACCAACCAGGATATGTCTTCAACTTGCTGATGGCTCCATTAAGTACCCATCAGGCGTGATTGAAGACATGATTGTCAAGGTTGGGCCATTTGCCTTTCCTATTGACTTTGTGGTGCTGGAAATGGAGGAGCACAAGAGTGCAACTCTCATTCTAGGAAGACCTTTCCTAGCAACTGGCCGAACCCTCATTGATGTCCAAAAAGGGGAAGTAACCTTGAGAGTCAATGAGGAGGAGTTCAAGTTAAATGTTGTCAAAGCAATGCAACATCCAGACACCCCAAATGACTGCATGAGTGTTGATATTATTGATTCTCTGGTAAGAGAGGTCAATATGGCTGAGAGTTTGGAATCAGAGCTAGAGGACATCTTTAAAGATGTTCAGCCTGATTTGGAGGAGTCAGAAAAGATAATAGAACCTCTGAAAATCCCTCAAGAAGAGGAGAAACCTCCAAAACCCGAACTCAAACCATTACCACCATCCCTGAAATATGCATTTCTGGGAGAAGGTGATACCTTTCCTGTAATTATAAGCTCTACCTTAGAGCCACAGGAAGAGGAAGCACTAATTCAAGTGCTAAGGACGCACAAGACAGCTCTTGGGTGGTCCATTAGTGATCTTAAGGGCATTAGCCCAGCCAGATGCATGCACAAAATCTTGCTGGAGAATGACGCCAAGCCAGTGGTTCAACCACAAAGGCGGCTGAATCCAGCTATGAAAGAAGTGGTGCAGAAAGAGGTCACTAAATTACTAGAGGCTGGGATTATTTATCCTATTTCTGACAGCCCCTGGGTGAGCCCTGTCCAAGTTGTCCCAAAGAAAGGAGGCATGACAGTGGTTCATAATGAAAAAAATGAACTGGTTCCTACAAGAACAGTTACAGGGTGGCGTATGTGCATTGATTATAGAAGGCTCAATACAGCCACCAGAAAGGATCATTTTCCTTTACCATTCATAGACCAGATGCTAGAAAGACTAGCAGGCCATGAATACTACTGCTTCCTGGATGGATATTCAGGTTATAATCAAATTGCAGTAGATCCCCAGGACCAGGAGAAAACGGCGTTCACATGCCCATCTAGAGTATTTGCATACAGAAGGATGCCATTTGGCCTGTGTAATGCACCTGCAACCTTTCAGAGGTGCATGCTCTCCATTTTCTCTGATATGGTGGAAAAATTTCTGGAAGTCTTCATGGATGACTTTTCAGTATTTGGAGACTCATTCAGCTCCTGCCTTAACCATTTAGCACTTGTTCTGAAAAGATGCCAAGAGACTAACCTGGTTTTAAACTGGGAAAAATGTCACTTTATGGTGACTGAAGGAATTGTCCTTGGGCACAAAATTTCGAACAAGGGAATAGAGGTGGACCAAGCTAAGGTAGAAGTAATTGAAAAATTACCACCACCTGCCAATGTTAAGGCAATCAGAAGCTTTCTGGGGCATGCAGGATTCTATAGGAGGTTTATAAAGGATTTTTCAAAAATCGCCAAACCTCTGAGCAACCTGCTAGCTGCTGACACGCCATTTATCTTTGATAAAGAATGTCTGCAGGCATTTGAGACTCTGAAAGCTAAATTGGTTACAGCACCAATAATCTCTGCACCAGACTGGACATTACCATTTGAACTGATGTGTGATGCCAGTGACCATGCCATTGGTGCAGTATTGGGACAAAGGCATGACAAGCTTCTGCATGTCATTTACTATGCCAGCCATGTTCTAAATGATGCACAGAAGAATTACACAACCACAGAAAAAGAGCTACTTGCAGTGGTTTACGCCATTGACAAGTTCAGATCCTATTTAGTAGGATCAAAAGTGATTGTGTACACTGATCATGCTGCTCTTAAATATCTACTCACAAAGCAGGATTCAAAACCCAGACTCATCAGATGGGTGTTGCTTCTGCAAGAGTTTGACATAGAAATAAGAGACAGAAAAGGGACAGAAAATCAAGTAGCAGATCACCTGTCCCGAATAGAACCAGTAAAAGGGGCGTCCCTCCCTCTCACTGAGATCTCTGAAACCTTTCCGGATGAGCAACTGTTTGCCATCCAGGAAGCGCCGTGGTTTGCAGACATTGCAAACTACAAGGCAGTGAGATTCATACCCAAAGAGTACAGTAGGGTGCAATCAAAGAAATTAATCACAGATGCAAAGTACTATCTTTGGGATGAATCATATCTCTTCAAGAGATGTGCAGACGGAGTAATCCGTAGATGTGTGCCTAAAGAGGAAGCACAGAAGATCCTTTGGCATTGCCATGGATCACAGTATGGAGGACATTTTGGAAGTGAGCGAACAGCCACAAGAGTCATCCAAAGTGGCTTCTACTGGCCTACTCTCTATAAAGATTCCCGTGCATTTGTGCTTAATTGTGACAGTTGCCAAAGATCAGGCAACCTACCTCACAGCTATGCCATGCCTCAACAAGGAATCTTGGAGATTGAGTTGTTTGATGTATGGGGCATTGACTTCATGGGACCCTTCCCACCATCATACTCAAACACTTATATTCTGGTGGCAGTGGATTATGTATCCAAATGGGTGGAGGCTATTGCAACACCCACCAATGACACTAAAACAGTGTTAAAATTCCTCCAGAAACACATCTTCAGCAGATTTGGTATTCCTAGAGTGTTAATCAGTGATGGGGGCACTCATTTCTGCAATAAACAGCTTTATGCTACTCTGGTTCGTTATGGAGTTAGCCACAGAGTAGCTACTCCATATCATCCACAGACTAATGGGCAAGCTGAAGTCTCAAATAGAGAACTCAAAAGAATCCTGGAACGGACTGTAATTAACCGTAGAAAGGATTGGGCAAGAAGCTTGGATGATGCTCTATGGGCATACAGAACAGCATTCAAGACCCCTATAGGGACCTCTCCATACCAGCTTGTGTATGGAAAGGCATGTCACTTGCCAGTGGAACTGGAACATAAGGCCTACTGGGCAACCAGATTCCTAAACCTTGATGCCAAATTAGCTGGAGAAAAACGATTGCTTCAGTTAAATGAGCTAGAGGAATTTAGACTCAATGCTTTCGAGAATGCAAAGATTTATAAAGAGAAAGCGAAAAGATGGCATGATAAGAAATTGTCATCCAGAGTCTTCGAGCCGGGGCAGAAAGTTCTGCTATTTAATTCTAGGCTCAAATTATTCCCCGGGAAATTAAAATCCCGGTGGAGAGGTCCATATGTCATTACAAACGTATCACCATATGGATACATAGAGCTTCAGGATAATGACTCTAACAAAAAGTTCATTGTTAATGGACAAAGAGTCAAACATTATCTTGAAGGCAATTTTGAGCAAGAATGCTCAAAACTGAGACTTGATTAAAACTCAGTAATAGTCCAGCTAATGACATTAAAGAAGCGCTTGCTGGGAGGCAACCCAGCCAATCACAAAATTTAATTTTATTCGTATTAAATATTTTACAGGTAGATGTCAAGGTATCTTCAAGGTGAAATAGCAAATGGTTGAAGTCACAGAGTTACAGGGAAGTTTGGAAGCTCACTGGCGTGAAAAAGCCAGTAAGAAATACTTTGGGCGTTAAACGCCCAAAAGAAGCTCCCACTGGGCGTTTAACGCCAGTAAGGGTAGCCATCTGGGCGTTAAACGCCAGAAAGGAGCATCTTCTGGGCGTTAAACGCCAGAAAGATGCACCTTCTGGGCGTTTAACGCCAGTCTGCTAGCATCCTGGGCGTTCAGAAAAATGCCCAGTGACGAAGGACTTTCTGGCGTTCAACGCCAGAAAGAAGCACCAGATGGGCGTTGAACGCCCAGGAGAAGCAACATGTGGGCGTTGAACGCCCAAACCATGCACCATGTGGGCGTTTAACGCCAGGATGGTGGGAGGAGGTACAATTTCGTTTCTCTTCATATTTTTTCAAACTTTTTATGTTTCAATTCATGATTTCTTGCATAAACATATTCCAATTTATTATTTTCAATTCCAAAAATTTTGGATCCTAATTTCTAAAATCCAAGTTTACAAATGTTTTAGATATATCTTAACCCAAAAAAACAAATGGCTTTTAAATCCAATCCATCATCTTTTCAAATTTGTTTTCAAAACTTAATTAATATTTTTTTTAAAATCTTTTTCAAAAGTAAATTTAAAATTTTATCTTTTAAATTATTATTCATATCTTTTCTTTAAAAAATTATATCTTTTTCTTATCATATCTTTTAAAATCATATCTTCTATCTTATCTCTTTCTTATTTTTCGAAAATATCCCACCCCCCTCCCTTTATATTGTATTCGGCACCCTCCTCATCATCACCATTCCCCATTGCTCTCCTCCTATCCCTCTTCTTTCTTCTCTTTTGCTTGAGGACAAGCAAAGCTCTAAGTTTGGTGTGTTTTACCCGTGATCACAAAAACTATTGTGTCTCTTGATCATGGCTCCTAAAGGGAAACAACCCAACCCAAGAGGCAAGAAAGAAAGCAATCCAAAGCCACTTTGGAATCAAGGGAAGTTCTTAACTAAAGAACATTCAGACCATTACTACAAGATAATGAGTCACAGATCTGTGATCCCGGAAGTCAGATTTGATCTGAAAGAAGATGAATATCCGGAGATCCAAGAGCAGATTCGAAACAGGAATTGGGAAATTCTGGCCAATCCTGAAACGAAAGTGGGAAGGAACATGGCAGACAGAAAGGCAAAGAATCATTGGAGCGGCTCTCTTTGATCATAAGACCGTAGTCAGAGGAAAGATCATTCATACCAATGCTGACAAGATCAGGGAGATATTCAAGATTCCTCAACTGAAGAATGACCCAGACTCCTTTAATAGGAGAATGATGAGGGTCAATAAAGGATTGGACAAGATCTTGGAAGATATATGCGTCCATGGAGCCAAGTGGACTACCAGTACAACTGGCACCCCAGTTCAACTCAAAAGAGAAGATCTAAAACCAGTAGCTAGAGGCTGGCTGGATTTTATTAGTCGCTCCATATTACCCACCAGCAACCGTTCTGAAGTTACCATCAAAAGAGCTGTCATGATTCACTGCATCATGCTGGGAAAAGAAGTGGAAGTCCATCAGCTGATCTCATGTGAGCTATATAAAATTGCAAACAAGAATTCTAAGGACGCCAAATTGGCTTATCCAAGCCTAATTTCTATGCTTTGCAAAGATGCTGGAGTGAAGATGGGAATAACTGAATATATCCTAATTGAAAAGCCCATTACTGGAATATCAATGGTCAGACAACAGCAACAAGATGATTCAACCAAGAGGAGAGCACAAGAAGCCCTCCCTGAACTGCCCCAATTCGAATATTGGGAACATCTTGAGGCTTCTATTTCCAGATTGCAAGAAGCTATGGATCAAATAAAGGAAGAACAGAATAATCAAAGTAGCATGATTTGCAAACTGCTCAAGGAACAGGAGGAGCAAGGGCGTGATCTAAGGGAGCTGAAGCGCCAAAAATTAATCCCTGAAAAGTGCTCCATGGATTAAAAGAACATCTACTACTCAAAACAACAGGTTGCTGAGTTCCAATTTTCCTGCTTTAATTTAGTGATAGCGTTTTTATTTTATTGAAATTCATCTTAGGAGATATTTAGTAGTAATTAGTATGTCTATTTTGATTTTATTTCCAATTAAGCTATAGTTTATTTTTCTCATCATCATCAGGCATAAATAAAGTAGTAGATTTTATTTTAGAATAAAGAAGTAATCTATATTTTTCGAGTTCTTAATAATAAAATTTATAATTAATTATATGTGGTGGCAATACTTTTTGTTCTCTGAATGAATGCTTGAACAGTGCATAATATGTACTTTGAATTTGATGAATATTGGCTCCTGAAAGGATGAGGAACACGAAAAATATTATTGATGATCTGAAAAATCATGAAATTGATTCTTGAAGCAAGAAAAAGCAGTTCAAAAAAAAAAAAAACACAATATTCACAAGCCATGGGCACTAGCCAAGAGTAAAAAGGATCCAAGGCTTTGAGCATCAACGGATAGGAGGGCCCAAGGAAATAAAATCCAGGCCTAAGCGGCTAAAACAAGCTGTCCCTAACCATGTGCTTGTGTCATGAAGGTCCAAGTGAAAAGCTTGAGACTGAGTGGTTAAAGTTGTGATCCAAATCAAAAGAGTGTGCTTAAGAGCTCTGGACACCACTGACTGGGGACTCTAGCAAAGCTGAGTCATAATCTGAAAAGGTTCACCCAGTTATGTGTCTGTGGCATTTATGTATCCGGTGGTAATACTGGAAGACAAAGTGCTTAGGGCCACGGCCAAGACTCATAAAATAACTGTGTTCAAGAATCAACATACTACACTAGGAGAGTCAATAATACTATCTGAATTCTGAGTTCCTAAGGATGCCAATCATTCTGAAAATTTAAAGATACAAGGAGATGCCAAAACTGTTCAGAGGCAAAAAGCTACAAGCCCCGCTCATTTAATAAGAATCTGAGCTTCAATTAAAACTCGGGAATATTATTACTTCTTTATTTCTGTTAAAACCTATTTTATTTATCTAGTTGCTTGAGGACAAGCAACAGTTTAAGTTTGGTGTTGTGATGAGCGGATATTTTATACGCTTTTTGGGGGTAATTTCATGTAGATTTTAGCATGTTTCAGTTAGTTTTTAGTAAAATAATATTAGTTTTTAGGCAAAAATTATATTTCTGGACTTTACTATGAGTTTGTGTGTTTTTCTGTGATTTCAGGTATTTTCTGGCTGAAATTGAGGGAGCTGAGCAAAAATCTGACTTAGGCTGAAAAAGGACTGCTGATGCTGTTGGATCCTGACCTCCCTGCACTCGAAATAGATTTTCTGGAGCTACAGGAGTCCAATTGGCGCGCTCTCAACGGCGTTGGAAAGTAGACATCCAGGGCTTTCCAGAAATATATAATAGTCCATACTTTGCGCAAGGATAGACGACGTAACTTGGCGTTGAACGCCAAGTACATGCTGCTGTCTGGAGTTAAACGCCAGAAAAACGTCATGATCCGGAGTTGAACGCCCAAAACACGTCAAAACCTGGAGTTTGACGCCAAGAAAGGCCTTTACACGTGGAAAGCTTTAGTCTCAGCCCCAGCACACACCAAGTGGGCCCCAGAAGTGGATTTCTGCACCAATTATCTTAGTTTATTCATTTTTCTGTAAACCTAGGTTACTAGTTTACTATTTAAACAACTTTTACAGACTTATCTTGTACCTCATGACATTTTCAGATCTGAATCACATACTTTTTGACGGCATGAGTCTCTAAACTCCATTGTTGGGGGTGAGGAGCTCTGCAGCGTCTCGATGAATTAATACAATTCCTTTATTTTCCATTCAAACACGCTTACTCGTATCTAAGATGTTCATTCGTGCTTAATTGTGAAGAAGGTGATGATCCGTGACACTCATCACCTTCCTCAATCCATGAACGTGTGCCTGACAACCACCTCCGTTCTACATCAGACTGAATGAATATCTCTTAGATTCCCCAACAGAATCTTCGTGGTATAAGCTAGATAGATGGCGGCATTCATGAGAATCCGGAAAGTCTAAACCTTGTCTGTGGTATTCCGAGTAGGATTCCGGGATTGAATGACTGTGACGTGCTTCAAACTCCTGAGGGCTGGGCGTTAGTGATAGACGCAAAAGAATCAATGGATTCTATTCCAACCTGATTGAGAACCGACAGATGATTAGCCGTGCTGTGACAGAGCATAGGAACGTTTTCACTGAGAGGATGGGAGGTAGCCATTGACAATGGTGACACCCTACATAGAGCTTGCTATAGAATGGGTTTTGCGTGTGGAGAAAGGATTTCAAGGAAGAGTTGAAATTCAGAGGACAAAGCATCTCTAAAACTCCAACATATTTCTCACTACTACACAACAAGTAACGCTATTATTCCCTATTATTTTAACTTACAATTTTAAATACTTTGGCTTCTTACAAATAAATCCAAATAACTTTATTAGCCTCCTGACTAAGATTGATAAAATAACATTGATTGCTTCAAACCAATAATCTCTGTGGGATCGACCCTTACTCACGTAAGGTATTACTTGGACGACCCAGTGCACTTGCTGGTTAGTTGAACGAAGTTGTGAACATACTAAAGATCAAAAGATAGAAATCACAATTTCGTCCACCAAGCATGTGTCAGTATAATGCCTTTGTCTATATATGATGTTTTAAGGCTCCCTCCCTTAAAAAGGTCGGCAGCTCGTTTTGTGTTAGCAGATAAAAGCATTATTACAGTGGCTGGAGTTGCTGAAGATGTTTTGGTGAACATTAAAGGGCTCACATTTCCCACTGATTTTTATATCTTGGAGATGCCCCATAATGATTTAGATAAGCCATCATCAATCCTACTTGGAAGACCATTCCTGAATACATCAAAATTCAAATTGGATGCTTTTTCAGGGACATACTCCTTTGAAATAGATGGCCGCATAGTAATCTTCAATTTGAATGGAGTCATTGACAACCCCCCAGAAGATCGTTCTATCTTCCAGTGTGATGTCATAGACGAAAGTGTGGCTAAAGTTCAAAAAGAAGAGTTTGAAGAGAGGCACACTGGACAAGGTCCAAATGTGGGGACCCTTTTAACTGACAATGAGAACACTTCGCCATTTTCACAAGCCCCAGATAACCCAGAGCCTACCCATGATCAAAAGTTAGAATTGAAACCTCTCCCTCCACATCTCAAATATGCTCACCTTGAGGATGAGCAGAAGCTTCTGGTTATTATTGCAAGAGAACTGACTTCTCAACAAGAAGAGCAGTTACTTGATGTACTGAGGAAGCATAAGAAGGCAATTGGGTGGAGTTTGGCAGACATAGTAGGAATCAACCCTCAAGTATGTGAGCACAGAATATTTTTAGAAGAGGGAGCAAGACCTGTCCGTCAACTGCAAAGAAGATTGAATCCCACCATCTTGGAAGTTGTCAAAATGGAAGTGACCAGACTATTGGAGGCAGGTATCATATATCCCATTTCAGACAGTGAATGGGTAAGCCCAGTACAAGTGGTGCCCAAGAAATTTGGAGTCACTACAGTGAAAAATGAACATGGAGAGCTCATAGCAACTAGAGTTCAGAATGCTTGGAGAGTCTGCATTGATTACAGGCATCTCAACCAAGCTACTCGTAAGGATCACTATCCACTTCCATTCATTGATCAAATGCTGGATCGCATGTCAGGTAAATTACATTATTGCTTTTTAGATGGTTACACAGGTTATTTCCAGATTCATATAGCTCCTGAGGATCAGGAAAAGACTACTTTTACATGTCCTTTTGGGACCTATGCTTATAAGAGAATGCCCTTTGGCTTGTGCAATGCACCAGCTACTTTCCAAAGGTGCATGATGAGTCTTTTCTCTGATCTTATTGAGGACTGTATTGAAGTTTTTATGGACGATTTTAGCGTTTATGGTGATTCTTTTAACCTTTGCTTAGATGGATTATCTAGAGTATTAGATTGATGTATTAATACAAACCTTGTATTGAATTTCGAAAAATGCCACTTTATGGTAAAGCAAGGGATTGTATTGGGACATGTGGTATCTAATAATGGCATTTCTGTAGACCCAGCAAAGGTAAATGTTATTTCTAGTTTACCTTACCCCTCTTCTGTGAGGGAAGTCCGTTCGTTCCTTGGCCATGCAGGTTTCTACAGGAGATTTATTAAGGGCTTTAGTAAGGTGGCAATTCCCTTATCCAGATTACTACAAAAGGATATTGAGTTCGAGTTCAGTGAGGATTGCAAACAAGCATTTGATAAGCTAAAGACTGCTCTAACTCAAGCTCCAATTGTGAGAGGACCCGACTGGAGCCAGCCATTTGAAATCATGTGCGATGCTTCCAACCATGCAGTAGGAGCAGCACTGGCTCAGCGTGAAGGTAAGAATCCTTTTGTTATTGCCTATGCGTCTAAGACTTTAGACACTGCCCAGTCCAATTATACTACTACTGAGAAAGAGCTACTTGCTATTGTTTTTGCTCTGGATAAATTCTGGGCTTATTTACTTGGTACTAGAGTAGTAGTGTATTCGGACCATGTAGCTCTAAAGTATCTATTGGCTAAAAAAGAATCTAAACCAAGACTTATACGTTGGATACTGTTGTTACAAGAATTTGATTTAGAAATCAAGGATAATAGTGGTAATCAAAATTTAGTAGCAGACCACTTGAGTCGCCTTGAACATATTAAGGATGATTCTACTCCTATAGATGATAATTTTCCTTTTGACAACCTACAAGCAGTATCTGAGGTAGTCCCTTGGTATGCACCTGTTGCTAATTATTTAGTTAGCCGCACATTTCCTCCACATTTTTCTAAACATCAAAGAGACAAGCTGAAAAGCGAGTCTAAATATTATATATGGGATGACCCATATTTATGGAGATGTGGCGCTGACCAGATAATTAGACGTTGTGTACCTCAATCACAATTCCAGTCCATTTTAGAGGCCTGTCACTCATCTGAGAGTGGAGGACATTTTGGCCCTCAACGAACAGCTAGAAAGATCTTAGATTGTGGATTCTGGTGGCTTACTCTTTTTAGAGATGCTGTTGAGTTTTGTAAATCTTGTCACCCATGCTAGAAATTTGGTAACATATCCAAGAGGGATGAGATGCCTCAACAATATATTCTTTTCTGTGAAATTTTTGATGTTTGGGGCATTGACTTCATGGGTCCATTTCCAAATTCTAGTGGATATTTTTATATATTGTTAGCTGTAGATTATGTTTCCAAATGGGTAGAAGCAATTCCTACCCGCACTGATGATGCTAACACTGTTGTTTCCTTTGTGAGAAACCATATTATATGCCGCTTTGGATCACCACGAGCGATCGTGAGCGATCAAGGCACCCATTTTTGTAACAGGAGACTAACAGGATTGATGAAGAAGCATGGGATAATCCATAAAGTTGCAACAGCTTACCATCCCCAAACTAATGGGCAAGCTGAGGTGTCAAACAGAGAAATTAAACGTATCTTGCAAAAGATAGTAAAGCCTCACAGAAAAGACTGGAGCACCAGACTACAAGATGCACTGTGGGCATATAGAACAGCATACAAGACACCCATTGGGATGAGTCCCTTCCGCTTAGTTTATGGAAAAGCTTGTCATCTTCCAGTTGAAATCGAACACAGAGCCTTCTGGGCAGTTAAAGAGTGCAACATGGAAATTGAGAAGGCCGGAGCTGAAAGGAAGTCGCAACTGTAGGAACTGGAGAACCTTCGCCTAGAAGCTTATGAAAACTCCAGAATATATAAGGAAAAGATGAAAGCTGTGCATGATCAAAACATCAAGAAGAGAGAGTTCCAACTTGGAGATTTTGTTCTCCTTTACAAATCTCGACTGAGGCTCATGCCCGGTAAGCTGAGATCAAAATGGGATGGTCCATATAGAGTAGAGAAGGCTGAACCGTACGGAGTTTATCACCTAAGCCATCCTTCAAGCTCTGAACTTATTAAGGTTAATGGACACCACCTGAAGCTGTACTATGGTGAGAAGGTGCAGAAAAGCAAGGAGCTTGAGATCTTCCACCTGGAACATCCCCACATAACAACAAACTGAGCTAGTGGAGCGTCCAACTTACGGACGTTAAAGCAAAGTGCTTGGTGGGAGACAACCCACCGCGGTACGATCGTTCTTTTCTTCACTTTTAGTTTTTCTTCTTTAAATAACTCTTCTCTTTATTAGTGCCTTCGTGTTCTTTCAATTACATGTCTTTATCTTTCCTTTTTAAAAAAAAAAAAGATATAATAATAATTTTCGCCGCACGACGCGATCGCACCAGCGACGCGTCCGCATGGCAGGGGAGTAAAGCAAAATAAAAAAATGAACAGAAAGTTACGCAGGAGTAGCGCTGGAGTCGTGCCAAAGGCACAAATTATCCCACGCGACCGCGTCGCTGACACGACCGCGTCGCATGGAAATCATGGGCTCCCACGCGACCGCGTGCTCCACGCGGCCGCGTACCCTGCATTTTCGATGTAAATGGGTGCACAATGCCATATTGTGCGAGAGTGGTGCTGGATTGGTGCTAGAAGCACAATCCTTGTCACGTGACCGCGTTGTCGACGCGGCCGCGTCAATCATTTTCTGACACACACTCACGCGATCCCGTCACCCAATTTTGGCAATTAAAATGAATCGAACAGAGAGTTGTGCTGGAGCGAGGCTGGACTCGCGCCAGCAGCGCAACACGGGTCACGCGACCGCGTGACTGACGCGATCGCGACGTCTTACCTGACGCGCACCCACGCGAACGCGTGCCTTCTGCGGCCGCGTCGCATGCGCCGCACAGCTCAACCCAATGGCCAAATTATCTTATCTTTCTCTCCTCCAAACCCTACTTTTTCTTTTCCCCCCTTCTTTCTTCTTTCTCCCTTCCCCCCTTCTACCTCACCTTTCACTCTCTCTCTCTCTCCCCTCCATTAACAAGGTTTTACCTTCTTCTCTTTTCCATCATCCTTATTATATTATGTATATATATTATTATTCTCTTTTTCTTTTCTTTTTCTTTTCAAATCATTCTTTTTCTTTCTTCTTTTTCTTTTCCTTTTACATGGTGTTAGAAACCTTTTGAGTCATTATCTATCATTATATGCTTGTGGATTATTGCAAATTGTTTGACAATTATTTTTCTCCTATTTAAGGGATTGCTTGCATGTTTCTCTTCATATTTTCTATACCCTATTCACCATGCATGCTATATGTTTGTGAAAAAGCTCATGTGGCATTATACACTTCTCTATGTTGCTACACTATTCATTGCTTGCTTTTCACAACTTTTCCTTGTTATTTTATTAATTAAATTTAATTGTCAATACCAACGTGATAGTTTGTTACAAATGGTAATCTAACCTGAACATTGTATGTTTGATATATGCTACTCTTGCCTTTGCCTGCATGCCAATAAACCTCTTGCATTCCATTGTCCTACATGCACTTGCTATATTTCCATTAATGTGCTTTTCACATGTAATCTGGACTATGTGTTAATGCCATTTATCTTTATTGTGCATTGACTATCACTTACAATACCCTCTTCCTTGCTCTATCTCTTTGAATTTAATTTCCTTTCTTTTCCCTTCTTTCAGGATGGCCACCAAGAACGGAAAAGAGAAAGCTACTTCCAAACCACCAGCAAGAAGAGGAACTAAAAGAGCATTAGTGGCAGAGCCTTCTTCCACCGCAGTCAAGCCCTCAACAAAAAGAGTTAAGAGGATAATAAAGGTTGACGACAAGGAGAAAGCCTTTCCAGCAAAGGACACTACGCGATTTCCTAATCGCTACTGTGAGCAGATGTTCCCTATCCTAGCAAAAAGGAATTATAACAATGAATACCTTCTTATCCTCCCGTCCAATATTGCCACCTTTGTTGAGCCGCAAATTGAGCGAAGACAATGGGGTTTCCTACGGAGACAGCCAAGGCAGGTCAATCTTTCTTGGGTAGTTGAGTTCTACTCCAACTTCTACATACCGACCCTGCAGTCTGTTTATGTCCAGCAAAAGCAAGTCCCCATCACAGAAGAGGCCATTCAGCAAGTTCTGAGTCTTCCCCCTATTCCAGCAGGAATGGACACTTTTCAAGAGGCCACCTTTCAGCGCCAGAGATACCAATTTGACTGGGACTCCGTTCTCAGAGTCATCGCTTTACCTGGCAGCCGTTGGATCTACGGATACCACCGCAACCGCCCTAAGGGAATCTTGGCTTTCGCACTTACCTTGGAGGCTTGCGTATGGGCACAGATCATGTCCCATTACGTCTTTCCGAGCACTCATGAGTCCTCCTTCACTGCGGACATGGCTGTTCTACTATGGTGCATCCTTACAGACCAACCTCTGAATCTCTCAAGACACATCGGGAATGCTATGGAGCATGTCAAAATCGCGGGCAACTTACCTTTCCCCGCCTTGGTCTCAAATCTTGTCTCAACAGCCGGAGTCTCCTACAGAGCTGGGGACACCAAAGCCATGCTTCCACGGGATGATCAATATGTCCCTAACGGGAAATACCACAGATTTTCAGCAGCCACTACAAGCCAGCCTACTGAGCCGGTTGAAGATATTCCTTCTTCAACACCACAAGCATCTACCACTGAGAAATTGCTCCAGCAGATACTTGAAAAGTTGGATCGGCATGAACAGAAAGCAAAGATGAGAGAGCGCCGTAACGAGCGCCGATTCAAAAACCTCAAGGAGCTACTCAAGGGACGCTTCAGAGACTCAGACACCCCGGACTCCACTTTTTTTACCAGCACCGGGAGCCATGATGGTCCCGACTGTGGCGATACTGCCACCAGCCCACCCCTATTCCTGACAGATGGCACCGAGGACGGTGCAAAGCCTTAAGTGTGGGGAGGTCGGTCAGTACCTGACTTCCGGAGGTAAATTCTCTTCTCTGACACCAATAATTAGGATATTTTAGTTAGATTTTTCATTCTTTTATAGAATAGAATAAATTGCATAGGTTAGGATAATTGCATGCATGTTCTACTTGATTGAAAAGACAATAAGTTCTTTTAAAAATCTATCTTTGGAACAAAATTTCACTAATTTTTCAAAACTTTTATGATAAATCTGCTTGAGTTGTATTTGGAACATGATGTTTGAGCTAAAGAACACACAACCTGTGAAAGATTTGAGCCTTTATGTATGGTTACATTATTTAACCATAATTATTTTATTCTTATGTGTTTACTTCTCTATGATTGTAATCTATATTTTGTTTTATCTTATATGTCCAATATTTATTATATTTACATGCTTGCACATGATTGAGGCCATTATTTATTTAAACTCACTTATCCAAATCAAGCCTACCCTTTTCAATTACCCTTGTTAACCACTTTGAGCCTTTAAAACCCCATTTGTTCTATATTTCACCACATTACTAACCTTAAGCTGAAAAACAATTGCATATCCCAAATTGAATCTTTGGTTAGCTTAAGATAGAATTGTGTGTGCTAGTTAAGTATGGGAAATTGTGGGAACAAAAGTCGTTAAGGGAATGTGTCATGAAAATTTAAAGGAAATTTGGATACCCATTCATGTGAAACTATAAGAATCAAAAATCTATGTGCATTGATAAGCTTTATTTATATCAATTCAAAAAAAATGATAAAAAAATAAATAAGGGGACAAAATTACCCCAATGTTAAATTCAGAATTCAAAGATCAATGCACATATGATAGAATTAAAATATAAGGTTGAAACATGAGTATGGGTTGAAAAAAGAAATTATGGGTAGCTAGGCATGAGTTTAAAAGTATATAGAATATATGTATATTAGGTGAGAGCTTAGGTTAATTAAAGATTCAATTTATAAAGCTCACTTAGCCATATATATATACCCTTACCTGCACCTTGGCCCCATTACAACCCTGAAAAGACCTCATGATGTTTGCATTGATATATTAACTATTGTTGATTGGTTAGGAGAAAAACAAAAGTTAGAAACATGACTAGAGGAGAATAGAGTGATTACCCTATACACTAGAGATTAGAGCGTACATACATTATCAGTGAGGGTTCAATGCTTGAATTTTCATGTTTCCAGCCTTTATAAGCTATCTTCTTGCACTTTTATCGATTTTATTATATGATGATAGAATTAGTGGAATTTGATTTGTAATTTTTTTGAAGGGCTTATTTACTTTTGATCAAGTGGACAATAATCATATAGTTGCATTTATTTATATATGTAGGATTGCATTGCATTTCATGAGTTTCTGCATGTTCATACTTATTTCATTGTCTCCTTCAATTTAGCATGAGGACATGCTAATGTTTAAGTGTGGGGAGGTTGATAAACCACTATTTTATAGTTTATATTGTGTTTAATTGTGTGGTTTTGTCATGATCCTTACCCACTTATTCATCAATTTAGCATGCATTTAGATTTCCTTCCTGAATTTATTACATGTTTGAAAATTGCTTCCTAGAGACTTTAATTACTTAATTTTAATTCTCCTTTATTCCATTCGATGCCGTAATCTGTGTGTCAAGTGTCTCAGGCTTTAAAGGGCATGAATGAGACGGAGATTGGAGAGGAAGCTAGCAAAAATGGAAGGAACACCAGAATTTGAGGAGATAACCAGTGAAAAGTGACGCGGTCGCATGGCTCACGCGACCGCGCGAAGGAGCGCAAATTGCGATGACGCGGCTGCATGGCTTGCGCGGCCGCACAGATTGGAAAGCACAAGTAACGTGGTAGCTTGGATGACGCGAACGCGTGAAGAGGAAAAGCGCAAGCGACGCGTCCGCATGGACGACGCGATCGCGTGACATGCGTGATCTGCATAATCTGCAGAATCCGAAGCCAGCGATTTTGGACCCTATTTCGGCCCAGTTTTCGGCCCGAAACAGTAGACTAGAGTCAGAGAATATGCAGAAACAACGGAGACACATTCATTCAGTAGTTGAGATCTAGTTTTTCACTCTCTTAGGTTTTCTCTCTATAGCTTTTAGAATTTTAACTTTCAATTGGTCTTAACATTGGAACATTGAGAAGAGTTATTTCCTCATCAAGACCTCATCACTCTAGTTTGTTCTCTTAACTTGGTTTTATTCTTCCATGTTCTTTGTTATGTTCAATTTTGTCATTCAGATACTTTTATGATTAATTAATGCAAGGACTATTTCTTTTTAATTTAATTTCAATTCCAATAATCATGTCTTCTTTTAATTCCCTTTCATGTGCCATGAATTCTTTATTTACAATGGGTGAGTAGTTTCATTGCTTGATGGGGAATTGATTAAAAGGAACTCTGAATTGGAAGGATTGAAGGAAAATTTGTAGTTGGATTAATTGTTGGATTGCTATTATGTCACCAACGCCAATCCCTTTGAACTAAGTAGGTTGTAACTCGTGAACAGATCTGGCATTCCAACTTGTTTGACTTTCCCTTACCTAGTAAGGGATAACCAAACAGAGTAACCATTAATTATAAATTAATCTTAGAAATCATTCCGTCAATGATAGAGATTCTAACCAATCAATTCCCAGTCAAGGCTTTTATTTATATTATTTAAAATTCCTCAATTTAAATCCCAATTTACTTAGCTCAACTTTTTGGAATATCTGATTAATAAAACAGCACACTTTTCTGCAACTCGTTGGGAGATGACCTGGGACTTAAAACTCCCAGTAATTTTAATTTAAACTTTCTGTGACATATTTCTAAATTGATAGGCAGATTTTCGGTGAGTTAAGAACTATGCTCGCAACGTAACCATTTTAATAAATTTTTAATTCACCAGCTTCTGCACTCCATCACTCATATGAAATCAAAGTAATTAAATTACCATGTGCATAAAAAAATAGAAAAATTTCCCCAAATGCAAAATAAAAAGAATCAATGCACATGGGACAAAATTCAAAAGATAAATTTGGTACATGAGCATGTAATACAAAAGTGGAAAATTTTGGGTAAGTAGGTAAGAGAACTCTGAAATTATGTAAAGTGTATATGTTAGGTGAGATCTTAGACTAATTAAGGATTCACTTTGTTAGCTCACTTAGCCTTATATGCACACCTTTACCCTTACCCTGACCCCATTATAACTTGGAAAAGACCTCATGATTTTTGTATGTCTATATTCAATATTTTGTTGATTGGTTAGATGAAAAATAAGGTTTTAGAAAGCATGACTAGAAAAGAAGAGAGTGATTAACCCTAAACACTGAGTGATTAGAGAGCAAACACAAAATTTAGTGAGGGTTCAATAGCTCATTCTCATATATCCATGCTTAATTATTAATTGTCTAGCAAGTTGTGAACTACCTTAACTAAACTCAATTGTAACTGTGCTTTACTATGATTTGGCCCTAATTGTATATATATGATTCCGTGAAGATATGAATTAATTTAACTACATGTAAGCCTTATATACAAATGAATAATAACTAGAATTGCATGACTCATTTAGGTAGTTGCATTTAGAATAGATTGCATTGCATATGATTCCACCATTTTACCTTTACTCTTTTCTCTTGGATTTAGCATGAGGACATGCTATTGTTTAAGTGTGGAGAGGTTGATAAACCCCTATTTTATGATTCATCTTGTGCTTAAATTGAGTGTTTTTATTAACTCTTCACCCACTTATTCGTGTAAACTGCATGGTTTTACCATTCCTTCCTTGTTTAGTGATATATGAGAAAACATGTTTCCAATGCTTTAAAAATATTAAATTTAATTATCCTTTATTACCATTCGATGCCGTGATTTGTGTGTTGAGTACTTTCAGGTTTTATGGGACAGAAATGACTTAAAGGATGGAAAGGAAACATACAAAAATGGAAGGAAAGCACAAAATGGAATTTTTGAAGAAACTAGCAGCGACGCGTCCGTATGGACGACGCGAACACGTGCTTTGTGCAAATTGGCATCTGTGTGATCGCATGGATGACGCGAACGCGTGACTCGCGAAACACAGATGACGCGGACGCGTGACTGACGCGGACGTGTGACTGACGCGACCGGGTGAAAGAGCAACACTCTAGATGACGCGACCGCGTGACTGATAGGCAAAATTGTGATTTACACTTTTTATAACTTGAACAATTCTTAGTAATGGCTCCAAAAACTTGGTGCACACTACTATGGTTCACTCACATTCTTCACAACTTTGCACAACTAACCAGCAAGTGCACTGGGTCGTCCAAGTAATAAACCTTACGTGAGTAAGGGTCGATCCTACGGAGATTGTTGGTATGAAGCAAGCTATGGTCATCTTGTAAATCTCAGTCAGGCATATTATAATGGTTATAAAGATTTTCAAAATTAATAATAAATAAAGCATAAAATAAAGATAGAGATACTTATGTAATTCATTGGTGAGAATTTCAGATAAGTGCATAGAGTTGCTTTGTTCCTGTTGAATCTCTGCTTTCCTACTGTCTTCCTCCAATCATTCTTACTCCTTTCCATGGCAAGCTGTATGTAAGGCATCACTGTTGTCAATGGCTACTTCCCATCCTCTCAATGAAAATGGTCCAAATGTTCTGTCACAGCACGGCTAATCAGTTGTTGGTTCTCAATCATGTCGGAATAGGATCCATTGATCCTTTTGCATCTGTCACTACACCCAACAATCGCGAGTTTGAAGCTCATCACAGTCATTCAATCCCTGAATCCTACTCGGAATACCACAGACAAGGTTTAGACTTTTCAGATTCTCATGAATGCTGCCAATGGATTCTAGCTTATACCACGAAGACTCTGATCTCACGGAATGGAAGGCTCGGTTGTTAGGCGAGGGTGACCATGCGTCGTGCATTAGGAATTCAAGAGATATACACTCTAGCTCTCGCTTGTAGAACGGAGGTGATTGTCAGGCACGCGTTCATAAAGATGGATGATGATGAGTGACACGGATCATCACATCCATCAGGTTGAAGTGCAGTGAATATCTTAGAATAAGAATAAGCTTGAATCGAATAGAAGAACAGTAGTAATTGCATTAATTCTTGAGGTACAGTAGAGCTCCACACCTTAATCTATGGTGTGTAGAAACTCCACCATTGAAAATACATAAGTGATGAAGGTCCAGGCATGGCCGAGAGTCCAGCCCCAAAGGTCTAAGAACTAAACGTCCAAAGATTTGCCCTAGTACAATAGTAAAAAGTTCTATTTATACTAAACTAGCCACTAGGGTTTACAGAAATAAGTAATTGATGCAAAAATCCACTTCTGAGGCCCACTTGGTGTGTGCTTGGGCTGAGCTTGAGCTTTACACGTGCAGAGGCTTTTCTTGGAGTTAAACGCCAAGTTGTAACGTGTTTTTGGCGTTTAACTCTGGTTTGTGACGTATTTCTGGTGTTTTACTCTAGAATGCAGCATGGAACTGGTGTTGAATGCCAGTTTGTGTCGTCTAAGCTCGAACAAAGTATGAACCATTATATATTGCTGGAAAGCTCTGGATGTCTACTTTCCAACGCCGTTGAGAGCGCACCATTTGGAGTTCTGTAGCTCTAGAAAATAATTTCGAGTGCAGGGAGGTCAGAATCCAATAGCATCAGCAGTCCTTTGTTAGCCTGAATCAGATTTTTGCTCAGGTCCCTCAATTTCAGCCAGAAAATACCTAAAATCACAGAAAAACACACAAATTCATAGTAAAGTCTAGAAATGTGAATTTTGCATAAAAACTAATGAAAACATCCCTAAAAGTAGCTAGATCTTACTAGAAACTACCTAAAAACAATGCCAAAAAGCGTATAAATTATCCGCTCATCACAACACCAAACTTAAATTTTTGCTTGTCCCCAAGCAACTGAAAATCAATTAGGATAAAAAGAAGAGAATATACTATAAATCTTAAAACATCAATGAATATTAGTTCTAATTAGATGAGCGGGACTAGTAGCTTTTTGCTTTTGAATAGTTTTGGCATCTCACTTTATCCTTTGAAGTTTAGAATGATTGGCATTTATAGGAACTCAGAGTTTAGATAGTGTTATTAATTCTCCTAGTTAAGTATGTTGATTCTTGAACACAGCTACTTTTATGAGTCTTGGCCGTGGCCCTAAGCACTTTGTTTTCCAGTATTACCACCGGATACATAAATGCCACAAACACATAACTGGGTGAACCTTTTCAGATTATGACTTAGCTTTGCTAAAGTCCCCAGTTAGAGATGTCCAGAGCTCTTAAGCACACTCTTTTTGCTTTGGATCACAACTTTAACCACTCAGTCTCAAGCTTTTCACTTAAACCTGCATGCTACAAGCACATGGTTAGGAACAGCTTGATTTAGCCGCTTAGGCTTGGATTTTATTTCCTTGGGCCCTCATATCCATTGATGCTCAAAGCCTTGGATCCTTTTTACCCTTGCCTTTTGGTTTTAAGGGCTATTGGCTTTTTTCTTCTTGCTTTTTCTTTTTCTTTTATATTTTTTTCGGCACTTTTTTTCGCAATCTTTGTTCTTTACTGCTTTTTCTTGCTTCAAGAATCAATTTTTTGATTTTTCAGATCATCAATAACATTTCTCTTGTTCATCATTCTTTCAAGAGCCAACAATTTTAACATTCATAAACAACAAGATAAAAAATATGCACTGTTCAAGCATTCATTCAGAAAACAAAAAGTATTGTCACCACATCAATATAATTAAACTAATTTCAAGGATGAATTCGAAACTCATGTACTTCTTGTTCTTTTGAATTAAAAACATTTTTCATTTAAGAGAGGTGAAGGATTCATGGAATTATTCATAGCCTTAAGACATAGTTACTAAATACTAATGATCATGTAGTAAAGACACAAACATAGACAAATATGAAGCTAAAAAAAAAACCGAAAAACAGAGAAATAAGAACAAGGAAGTTAAGGAATGAGTCCACCTTAGTGAGGGTGGTGCCTTTTTCTTGAAGGACCAGTGGTGTTCTTGAGCTCCTCTATGTCTCTTCCTTGCCTCTGTTGCTTGATCCCTAGTGATTTTGCTACTCTATCCATAGTTGCTCCCAATAATTGTGTGGAGGAAAATGTATCCCCTGAGGTATCTCAGGGATTTCTTGATGAGGGAATTCCTCATGCTCTTGTTGAGGTCCATGAGTGGGCTCTCTTGATGTGCAGTCAAATGCACTACTACTGAGCTATAGACCCTTGAGATGAATATCTCCATCTTTCATGACTCGGAGGTGGAAGCTTTTGTCTTCCCTTTTCTCTTTCTAGAGGTTTCTCCAGCCTTAGGTGCCATAAATGGTTATGGAAAAACAAAAAAAAGCTATGCTTTTACCACACCAAACTTAGAATGTTGCTCGCCCTCGAGCAAAAGAAGAAAGAATAGAAGAAGAAGAAGAAGAAGATATGGGGGAGAGGGAGAGAGGTTTATGGTTTGGTCATGTAGGGTGGGTTTGGGTGGGAAAGAGATTTTGAATTTGAAGGTAAGTGGGATTTATGGAGAAGAGTGGGTGGATGTGATTGGTGAAGGGGTAATGGAGAAGAGAGATTGAGGTGATTGGTGAAGGGTATAGTGTTATTGGATTGTGTGAAGAAGAGAGAAGTGAGGTAGGTGAGGATTCTGTGGGGTCCACAGATTCTGAGGTGTCAAGGATTTATCATCCCTGCACTAATGAGGCGTGTAAAACGCCCTCTGCATGAAATCCTAGCATTCAACGCCAGATTGATGCTTGTTTCTGGCGTTCAACGCAAGCTCTATGCTTGTTTTGGGCGTTCAACGCCAATTTACAGCATGTTTCTGGCGTTAAACGCCAGTTCCATGCTTGTTTCTGGCGTTGAACTCCAGCTTTCCTCAGGGTGCAATCCTGGCATTTTAACGCCAGACTGCTGCTTGTTTTTGGCGTTCAACACCAGATTCATGCTCTGTTCTGGCATTGAACGCCAGCCAGATGCTCTTTACTGGCGTTTAAACGCCAGTAAGCTCTTCCTCCAGGGTGTGCTGTTTCTTCTGCTATTTTTGATTCTGTTTTTAATTTTAGTAATTGTTTTGTGACTCCACATGATCATGAACCTAATAAAACATAAAAGAACAATAAAAATATAGATAAATAAAAATTGGGTTGCCTCCCAATAAACGCTTCTTTAATGTTAATAGCTTGACAATGAGCTCTCATGGAGCCTCACAAATCCTCAGAGCATTGTTGGGACCTTCCAATACCAAACTTAGAGTTTGAATGTGGGGGTTTAACACCAAACCTAGAGTTTGGTTGTGGCCTCCCAACACCAAACTTAGAGTTTGATTGTGGGGGCTCTATTTGACTCTGTTTTGAGAGAAGCTTTTCATGCTTCCTCTCCATGGTTGCAGAGGAAGATCCTTAAGCTTTAAACACCAGGTAGTCCCCATTCAATTGAAGGACTAGCTCTCCTCTGTCAACATCAATCACAGCTCCTGCTGTGGCTAGGAAGGGTCTTCCAAGGATGATGGATTCATTCTTATCCTTCCTAGTGTCTAAGATCATGAAATCAGCAAGGATGTAAAGGCCTTTAACCTTTACTAACACGTCCTCTACTAATCCATAAGCCTGTCTTATTGACTTGTCTGCCATCTCTAATGAGAATGTGGCAGCCTGTACCTCAAAGATCCCCAGCTTCTCCATTACAAAGAGTGGCATAAGATTTATACCCAACCCCAGGTCACACAGAGCCTTCTCAAAGGTCATGGTGCCTATGGTATAGGGTATTAAGAATTTACCAGGATCTTGTTTCTTTTGAGGTAAAGTTTGTTAAACCCATGTATCTAGTTCACTAATGAGCAAAGGAGGTGCATCTTCCCAAGTCTCATTACCAAACAACTTAGTATTCAGCTTCATGATAGCTCCTAGATATTGAGCAACTTACTCTCCAGTTACATTTTCATCATCTTCAGAGGAAGAATAGTTTTAAGAGCTCATGAATGGCAGAAGGAGGTTTAATGGAATCTCTATGGTCTCTATATGAGCCTCAGATTCCTTTAGGTCCTCAATAGGAAACTCCTTCTTGTTTGGGAGACATTCCATGAGGTCTTCCTTATTGGGATTCACGTCCTCCCTTCCTCTCTAGGTTCGACCATTTTGATTACGTCAATGGCCTTGCACTCTCTTTTTGGATTCTATTCAGTATTTTGCTTGGGAGAGTACTAGGAGGAGTTTCAGTGATTTTTTTTACTCAGCTGGCCCACTTGTGCCTCCAAATTTCTGATGGATGACCTTGTTTCACCATGAAACTTAAAGTGGCCTGGTGGACGAAATTGTGATCAACAATAATGGCTCTTTGACATGTGCCAAAAAAAACTAACTCAGCACTTTCTTTTCACAACTCCGTTCAACTAACCAGCAAGTGTACTGGGTCGTCCAAGTAATACCTTACGTGAGTAAGGGTCGATCCCACAGAGATTGTTGGTATGAAGCAAGCTATGGTCACCTTGTAAATCTCAGTTAGGCAAATTATATTGGTTTATGGATTTTTGAATAATTAATAATAAATAGAAAATAAAAAGGGATAAAAATACTTATGTAAATCAATAGTGGGAATTTCAGATAGGCGTGTGGAGATGCTAGAATCCTTTCGAATCTCTACTTTCTTATTGCTTTCATCCAATCCTTCTTACTCCTTTCCATGGCAAACTGTATGTAGGGTATCACCATCATCAATGGCTACTTTTAATCCTCTTAGGAAAATGGTCCTATGCGCTGTCACTGCACGGCTAATCGTCTGGAGGCATCACCCTTGTTGATGGCTACATCCCATCCTCTCAGTGAAAATGGTCCAAATGCTCTGTCACAGCACGGCTAATCATCTGTCAGTTCTCAATCAGGTTGGAGTAGAATCCATTGATTCTTTTGTGTCTGTCACTAACGCCCAGCCTTCAGGAGTTTGAAGCTCGTCACAGTCATTCAATACCGGAATCCTACTCGGAATACCACAGACAAGGTTAGACTTTCCGGATCCCCATGAATGCCGCCATCTATCTAGCTTATACCACGAAGATTCTGTTGGGGAATCTAAGAGATATGCGCCCGGCCTAAAGTAGAACAGAAGTGGTTGTCAGTCACGCGCGTTCATAGGTGAGAATGATGATGAGTGTCACGGATCATCACATTCATCAAAGTGTTGTGCAACGTATATCTTGGAATAAGAATAAAGAGAATTGAATAGAAAGTAATAGTAATTGTATTGAAACTTGAGGTACAGCAGAGCTCCACACCCTTAATCTATGGTGTGCAGAAACTCCACCGTTGAAAATACATAAGGGGAAGGTTCAGGCATGGCCGAATGTCCAGCCTCCTCAATGATCAAAAGGCCGAATGATCAAAGACTAAACAGTCAAGAGATTAAACTGTCAAAAGATGTCTAATACAATAGAAAATTATCCTATTTATACTAGACTAGCTACTAGGGTTTACATGAGTAAGTAATTGATGCATAAATCCATTTTCGGGGCCCACTTGGTGTATGCTTGAGCTGAGCTTGATCTATCCACGAGCTGAGGCTTCTCTTGGAGTTGAACTCCAAGTTATAACGTGTTTTGGGCGTTCAACTCCGGATCATAACGTGTTTCTGGCGTTTAACTCCAGACAGCAGCATGTACTTGGCGTTCAACGCCAAGTTACGTCGTCAATTTCCGAATAAAGTATAGACTATTATATATTACTGGAAAGCTCTAGATGTCTACTTTCCAACGCCGTTAAGAGCGCGCCATTTGGATTTCTGTAGCTCCAGAAAATCCATTTCGAGTGCAGGGAGGTCAGATTCCAACAGCATCAGCAGTCCTTTTTGTTAGCCTTTTTCAGAGTTTTGCTCAAGTCCCTCAATTTCAGCCAGAAATTACCTGAAATTACAGAAAAACACACAAACTCATAGTAAAGTCCAGAAATGTGAATTTAACATAAAAACTAATGAAAACATCCCTAAAAGTAGCTTTAACTTACTAAAAACTACCTAAAAACAATGCCAAAAAGCGTATAATTATCCGCTCATCACAACACCAAACTTAAATTGTTGCTTGTCCCCAAGTAACTGAAAATCAATTAGGATAAAAAGAAGAGAATATACTATAAATTCCAGAATATCAATGAATATTAATTATAATTAGATGACCGGGACTTATAGCTTTTTGCTTCTGAACAGTTTTTGCATCTCACTTTTTCCTTTGAAGTTCAGAATGATTGGCTTCTCTAGGAACTTAGAATTTCGGATAGTGTTATTGACTTTCCTAGTTAAGCATGTTGATTCTTGAACACAGCTACTTATGAGTCTTGGTCGTGGCCCTAAGCATTTTGTTTTCCAGTATTACCACCGGATACACAAATGCCATAGACACATGACTGGGTGAACCTTTTCAGATTGTGACTCAGCTTTGCTAGAGTCCCCAGTTAGAGGTGTCCAGAGCTCTTAAGCACACTCTTTTGCTTTGGATCACGACTTTAACTACTCAGTCTCAAGCTTTACACTTGGACCTTCATGACATAAGCACATGGTTAGGGACAGCTTGATTTAGCCGCTTAGGCCTGGATTTTATTTCCTTGGGCCCTCCTATCCATTGATGCTCAAAGCCTTGGATCCTTTTTACCCTTGCCTTTTGGTTTTAAGGGCTATTGGCTTTTTTTGCTTGCTTTTTCTTTTTCTTTCAAATTTTTTTCACCATTTTTTTTTCGCAAGCCTTTGCTTTTTCACTGCTTTTTCTTGCTTCAAGAATCAATTTCATGATTTTTCAGATCATCAATAACATTTCTCTTTTTTTCATCATTCTTTCAAGAGCCAACAGTTTTAACATTCATAAACAACAAGATAAAAAATTATGCACTGTTCAAGCATTCATTCAGAAAACAAAAGTATTGTCACCACATCAATATAATTGAATTAATTTCAAGGATAAATTCGAAATTCATGTACTTCTTGTTCTTTTGAATTAAAACATTTTTTCATTTAAGAGAGGTGAAGGATTCATGGAATTATTCATAACTTTAAGACATAGTTACTAACTACTAATGATCATGAAGTAGAGACACAAAACATAGATAAACACAGCATAAAAACCGAAAAGCAGAAAGAAATAAGAACAAGGAATGAATCCACCTAAGTGAGGGTGGCGCCTTCTTAAAGGTCCAATGGTGCTTTTTGAGCTCCTTTATGTCTCTTCCTTGCTTATGTTGCATGATTCCTAGTAATTTTGGTGTTCCTATCCTTAGTTGCTCCCAATAATTGTGTGGAGGACAATTTATCCCCTGAGGTATCTCAGGGATCTCTTGATTTGCAGTGAAATGTTCTACCACTGAGCTATAAACCCTTTAGATGAGTCTTTCCATCTCCCATGACTCAGAGGTGGAAGCTTTTGTCTTCCCTTTTTTCTCTTTTTTTTTTTTGAGGTTTCTCTGGCCTTAGGTGCCATCAATGGTTATGGAAAAACAAAAAGCTATGCTTTTTACCACACCAAACTTAGAAAATTGCTCGCCCTCGAGCAAGAGAAGAAAGAAAAGATGATGAAGAAGAAGAAGATATGGAGGAGATGGAGGGATGTGTGTATTCGGCTATATGGGTGTGATTGGATGGGAAAGAGATTTTGAATTTTGAAGGTAGGTGGGGATCCTATGAGGTCCACAAATCCTGAGGTGTCAAGGAATTCCATCCCTGCACCAAATAGGCATGTAAAATGCCTTTGCGCACCATTCTGGCGTTTAAAGGCCGAGTGGTGCACATTCTGGGCGTTCAACGCTCATATGTAACATGTTTCTGGCATTGAACGCCAGTTTCATGCTTGTTACTGGTGTTCAGCGCCAGCTTTTCCTCTAGGCACATTCCTGGTGTTCAAACGCCAGGATGTTGCTTGTTTCTGGCGTTCAGCGCCAGATTCATGCTCTGTTCTCGCGTTGAACGCCAGCCAGATGCTCTTTACTGGCGTTGAACGCCAGCCTGTGCTTCCTCTAGGGTGTGATTTTTCTTCTGCTGTTTTTGATTCTGTTTTTAATTTTTATATTTTTTTCGTGACTCCACATGATCATGTACCTAATAAAACACAAAATAAAAATAAAATAAAATAAAATAAAAATTAGATAAATAAAATTGGGTTGCCTCCCAACAAGTGCTTCTTTAATGTCAATAGCTTGATAGTGGCTCTCATGGAGCCACAAAGGTGATCAGGTCAATGTTGTATAGTCCCAACACCAAACTTAGAGTTTGGATATGGGGTCTTAACACCAAACTTAGAGTTTGGTTGTGGCCTCCCAACACCAAACTTAGAGTTTGACTGTGGGGGCTCTTCTTGACTCTGAACTGAGATAAGCTCTTCATGCTTACTCTCTTTTGTCACAGAGAGATGGCCATGTGCCTTAAACACAAGGTAGTCCCCATTTAATTGAAGGACTAATTCACCTCTGTTGACATCTATCACAGCTCCTGCTGTGGCTAGGAAAGGTCTTCCAAGGATGATGCATTCATCTTCTTCCTTCCTAGTGTCTAAGATTATGAAATCAGCAGGGATGTAAAGGCCTTCAACCTTTACTAACACGTCCTCTACTATTCCATAAGCTTGTCTCAATGACTTGTCTGCCAATTGTAATGAGAACAAGGCCGGTTGTACCTTAATGATCCCCAACTTCTCCATTACAGAGAGTGGCATAAGATTTATCCCTGACCCCAGATCACACAGAGCTTTTGCACAGGTCATGGTGCCTATGGTACAAGGTATCAAAAACTTGCCAGGATTTTGTTTCTTTTGAGGTAAAATTTGCTGAATCCAGGTATCCAGTTCACTAATGAGCAAGGGAGGTTCACTTTTCCAAGTCTCATTACCAAACAACTTGGCATTCAGCTTCATGATAGCTCCTAAATATTGAGCAACTTGCTCTCCAGTCACATCTTCATCCTCTTCAGAGGAAGAATAGTCTTCAGAGCTCATGAATGGCAGAAGGAGATTTAATGGAATCTCTATGGTCTCTATATGAGCCTCAGATTCCTTTGGATCCTTAATAGGAAACTCCTTCTTGCTTGAAGGACGTCCCAGGAGGTCTTCCTCACTAGGATTTTCGTTCTCCTCCTCCCTTGTGCATTCGGCCATATTGATTACATCAATGGCCTTGCACTCTCCTTTTGGATTTTCGTCTGTATTGCTTGGGAGAATACTAGGAGGAGTTTCAATGATTTTCTTACTCAGCTGGCCCACTTGTGCCTCCAGATTTCTGATGGAGGATCTTGTTTCACTCATGAAACTGAAAGTGGCCTTTGACAGATCAGAGACTAGATTGGCTAAATTAGAAGTGTTTTGTTCAGAATTCTCTGTCTGTTGCTGAGAAGATGATGGAAAAGGCTTGCCATTGCTCAGCCTATTGCGTCCACCATTGTTAAAGCCTTGTTGAGGCTTTTGTTGATCCTTCCATGAGAAATTTGGATGATTTCTCCATGATGAGTTATAGGTGTTTCCATAAGGGTCACCCATGTAATTAACCTCTGCCATTGTAGGGTTCTCAGGATCATAAGCTTCTTCAGAAGCTGCCTCTTTAGTACTGTTGGATGCATTTTGCCATCCATTCAGACTTTGAGAAATCAGGTTGACTTGCTGAGTCAACACTTTGTTCTGAGCCAATATGGCATTCAGAGCATCAATTTCAAGAACTCCTTTCTTCTGAGGTATCCCATTATTCACAGAATTCCTCTCAGAAGTGTACATAAATTGGTTATTTGCAACCATGTCAATGAGTTCTTGAGCCTCTACATGCATTTTCTTTAGGTGAATGGATCCACCTGCAGAATGGTCCAATGACATTTTCGAAAATTCAGATAGACCATAATAGAATATATCTAATATGGTCCATTCTGAAAACATGTCAGATGGACATCTTTTGGTCAACTGCTTGTATCTTTCCCAAGCTTCATAGAGGGATTCACCATCTTTTTGTTTGAAGGTTTGAACATCCACTCTCAGCTTGCTCAGCTTTTGAGGAGGAAAGAACTTATCCAAGAAGGCAGTGACCAGCTTATCCCAGGAGTCCAGGCTATCCTTGGGTTGTGAATCCAACCATATTCTAGCTCTGTCTCTTATAGCAAAAGGGAAAAGCATGAGTCTGTAGACTTTAGGATCAACTCCATTCGTCATTACAGTCTCACAGATCTGCAAGAACTCAGTTAAAAACTGATAAGGATCTTCAGATGAAAGTCCATAAAACTTGCAGTTTTGTTGCATTAAGGCAACTAGCTGAGGTTTCAGCTCAAAGTTGTTGGCTCCAATGGCAGGAATGGAGATGCTTCTTCCATCAAATTTGGACGTTGGCTTTGTGAAGTCACCAAGCATTCTCCTTGCATTATTATTATTTTCGGCTGCCATCTCCTTCTCTTGTTCGAAAATTTCTGAAAGGTTGTTTTTGGATTGTTGTAATTTAGTTTCTCTTAGTTTTCTTTTTAGAGTCCTTTCAGGTTCAGGATCAATTTCAACAAGAGTGCCTTTTTCCCTGTTCCTGCTCATATGAAAGAGAAGAAAACAAGAAAAGAAAGAGGAATCCTCTATGTCACAGTATAGAGATTCCTTTATGTTAGTAGAAGAAGAGAGGGGAGAAGAATGAAGAAGAATGAATAGTCTGTATAAAGAGTAAGGATAGGGGAGGTGAAGAGAAGTGTTAGTAAATAAATAATTAAATAGAAGAAGAAAAGAGAAGGGAAATTTCGAAAATAATTTTGAAAAAGGGGTTAGTAATTTTCGAAAATTAAAGATAAGATAAGATTAAAATTTAAAACAATTAAAAAGAAATTTTTTTTTGAAAAAGAGAGAGGTATTTTCGAAAATTGGAGAGGGAAAAGTAGTTAGGTGGTTTTGAAAAAGATAAGAAACAAACACAAAGTCAAAGAGTTAGTTGAAAAAGATATTAAAATCAAATTTGAAAAGATAACAAGATAAGAAGTTAGATAAGATATTTTGAAATTAAATTTTGAAAAAGATAAAATTTTTGAAAAAATATGATAAAAGATAAAAAGATTTAATTCAAAAATTTGAAATTACTTACTTCACAAATAAGAAATTACAAGATAAGATTCTAGAACTTAAAGATTGAACCTTTCTTAACAAGAAAGTAACAAACTTCAAATTTTTGAATCAATCACATTAATTGTTAGTGAATTTTTCGAAAATATGATATAAAGATAAGAAAAAGATTTTGAAAATATTTTGAAAAAGATTTTTGAAATTTTCGAAAAATAGAAAAAAATGAAAAAGATATTGATGAGCGGATAATTTATACGCTTTTTGGCATTGTTTTTAGTATGTTTTTAGTATCTTTTAGTTAGTTTTTAGTATATTTTTATTAGTTTTTAGTTAAAATTCACTTTTCTGGACTTTACTATGAGTTTGTGTGTTTTTCTGTGATTTCAGGTATTTTCTGACTGAAATTGAAGGTTCTGAGCAAAAATCTGATTCAGAGACTGAAAAGGACTGCAGATGCTGTTGGATTCTGACCTCCCTGCACTCGAAGTGGATTTTCTGGAGCTACAGAAGCCCAATTGGCGCGCTCTCAACGGCGTTGGAAAGTAGACATCCTGGGCTTTCCAGCAATATATGATAGTCCATACTTTGCCCAAGATTTGATGGCCCAAACCGGCGCTCAAAGTCACCCTCAGAAATTCCAGCGTTAAACGCTGGAACTGGCATAAAACATGGAGTTAAACGCCCAAACTGGCATGAAAGCTGGCGTTTAACTCCAGAAAAGGTCTCTACACGAAAATGCTTCATTGCTCAGCCCAAGCACACACCAAGTGGGCCCGGAAGTGGATTTTTTTGTCATTTACTCATTTCTGTAAACCTTAGGATACTAGTTTACTATTAATAGGATCTTTTGACATTGTATCTGTACCTCATGACAATTTTACACATTTCATTGTATACTTTCCACAGCATGAGTCTCTAAACCCCATGGTTGGGGGTGAGAAGCTCTGCTGTGTCTTGATGGATTAATGCAATTACTACTGTTTCTTACTCAATCATGTTTGCTTCCATTCTAAGATATCACTTGTTCTTAACCCGGATGAATGTGATGATCCATGACACTCATCATATTCTCAACTATGAACATGTGCCTGACAACCACCTCTGTTCTACCTTAGATTGAGTAGATATCTCTTGGATTCCTTAACCAGAATCTTCGTGGTATAAGCTAGAACTGATGGCGGCATTCAAGAGAATCCGGAAGGTCTAAACCTTGTCTGTGGTATTCTGAGTAGGATTCAATGATTGAATGACTGTGACGTGCTTCAAACTCCTAGCAGGCGGGGCGTTAGTGACAGACGCAAAAGGATCGATGGATTCTATTCCGGCCTGACCGAGAACCGACAGCTGAATTCCGCTATGCTGTGACAGAGCATATGCAATCGTTTTCACTGAGAGGATGGGAGGTAGCCACTGACAACAGTGAAACCCTACATACAGCTTGCCATGATGGAGCCTTGCGTGTTTGATGAAGAAGACAGTAGGAAAGCAGAGATTCAGAAGATGGAGCATCTCCAAGACCTCAACCTATTCTCCATTACTGCTGAACAAGTACTAATTTCATGTTCTTTTGCTTTTTACAATCAATCCTGATAATTTCTGATATCCTGACTAAGATTTACAAGATAACCATAGCTTGCTTCAAGCCGACAAGCTCCGTGGGATCGACCCTTGCTCACGCAAGGTATTACTTGGACGACCCAGTGCACTTGCTGGTTAGTTGTGCGGGATTGCAAAAGTGTTATTGCAATTTTGTGCACCAAGTTTTTGGCGCCGTTGCCGGGGATTGTTCGAGTTTGGACAACTGACGGCTTATCTTGTTGCTTAGATTAGGACTGTTTTATTTTTGTTGGTTTAGAGTCTTTTAGTTGAGTCTAGTTTCATATTTTAAGTTTGGTGTCTTTTGCATGCTTTTATTTTTCTCTTGATTTTCGATTTTGCATGTTCTTAGTCCCTTTTTGATTCATAAAAATTCTAAGTTTGGTGTCCTCTTTGTGTTTTCCTTTAAAATTTTCGAAAATTAGTGTTTGATTTTCTAAAAATTTTAAGTTTGGTGTCTTTTTGTTGTTTTTCTCTTTCCTCTTTTCAAAAAATCAAATCTTTTTCATAAAAATTTTTCAATCATATCTTTTTAATTGCTGTTTTCAAAATCTTTTTAATTAACTAATTGATTTAGTTCTCAATTTGCTTTGATCTTGTTTTCTTTTTGATTTTCGAATTTTTTTTTATTTTAATTTTCTTTTGTTTTATTTTATTCTTTTTTTCGTTTAATTCAAAAAAAAAAACAAAATTTATCTATTTGCAATCATTATCATTTCCCTCTTGTCCAGTATGGACCTAAGAGGGATTGATCAGTCCAAAAGGACTCTGGGGTCATATGCTAACCCCATTACAGCTGCATATGGGAGTAGCATCTGCACACCTCCCATCAAAGCAAGCAGCTTTGAGCTAAATCCTCAACTCATTATCATAGTGCAGCAAAATTGCCAGTATTCCGGTCTTTCACAGGAAGAACCTACTGAGTTTCTGGCACAGTTCTTACAAATTGCTGACACAGTACATGATAAAGAGGTAGATCAGGATGTCTACAGACTATTACTGTTTCCATTTGCTGTAAAGGATCAAGCTAAAAGGTGGTTGAACAACCAACCTACAGCAAGCATAAAGACATGGAAACAGTTGTCTGACAAATTTCTGAATCATTTTTACCCTCCAAAGAGGATGACACAGCTAAGGCTGGACATCCAAGGCTTTAAACAAGAGATAATGAATCCCTCTATAATGCCTGGGAGAGGTATAAGGTATGCTTAGAAAATGCCCCTCTGAAATGTTTTCAGAGTGGGTACAGTTAGACATCTTCTACTATGGGCTTACAGAAAAAGCTCAGATGTCTTTAGACCACTCAGCTGGTGGATCCATACACATGAGGAAGACAATTGAAGAAGCTCAAGAGCTTATAGACACTGTTGCTAGAAACCAATACTTATATTCTAGCAATGAGTTCGTTCCAAAGGAGGAGGTCATGGCATTAGTCACTGATCCTAATCCTCAGGAACAGATGAATGAGCTTAATCAACAATTGCTCCTGATGACAGAACAGTTAGCAGAATTTAAAGAAATGCTCCATGATACTAAGGTTGCTAACAAGAGCATAGAACTGCAGTTGAAACAAGCAAAACAACAAATATCTAAACAAATAACAGAGGAATATCAAGCAGTTCAACTGAGGAGTGGGAAGACACTGAATAACACTGCTCAAAAGAGCAAAAAGCCAAATAAGGAACAATTGACAGAGGATAACCAACCCACTGTTCAAAATCCCTCTGAGGATAGTAAGAACCCAGAGAGGAATGCTATTGGCGTTCAAACGCCAGAAAGGAAAGGAAAGCTGGCGTTAAACGCCCATTCCTTGCCCAGTTCTGGCGTTCAAACGCCAGAAAAGGGGGAAAAGTTGGCGTTAAACGCCCATTTTCCACCCAATCTTGGCGTTCAAACGCCAAGGGGGGATCAGACACCTGAGAGTGCTGATAATTATCCCTCTAACAAGGCTTCTTCAACCACTTCTGTAAGGAATAAACCTGCAGCATCTATGGTTGAAGAATATCAAGCCAAGATGCCTTATCCTCAGAAACTCCGCAAAGCGGAACAGGATAAGCAATTTGCCCGCTTTGCAGACTATCTAAGGACTCTTGAAATAAAGATTCCGTTTGCAGAGGCACTTGAGCAAATACCTTCTTATGCTAAGTTCATGAAAGAGATCCTAAGTCATAAGAAGGATTGGAGAGAAACTGAAAAAGTGTTTCTCACTGAAGAATGCAGTGCAGTCATTCTGAAAAGCTTACCAGAAAAGCTTCAAGACCCTGGAAGCTTTATGATACCATGCACATTAGAAGGTGCTTGCACCAAGACAGCTCTATGTGATCTTGGAGCAAGCATCAATCTAATACCTGCATCCACTATCAGAAAGCTTGGGTTGGCTGGAGAAGTCAAACCAACCAGGATATGCCTCCAACTTGCTGATGGCTCCATTAAACACCCATCAGGCATAATAGAGGACATGATTGTTAAGGTTGGGCCCTTTGCCTTTCCCATTGACTTTGTGGTGCTGGAAATGGAGGAGCACAAGAGTGCAACTCTCATTCTAGGAAGACCCTTCCTAGCAACTGGACGAACTCTCATTGATGTACAAAGAGGGGAAGTAACCCTCAGAGTCAATGAGGATGAGTTCAAGTTGAATGCTGTAAAAGCTATGCAGTATCCAGACACACCAAATGACTGCATGGGCGCTGACATTATTGACTCTCTGGTAGAAGAGATCAATATGGCTGAAAGCTTAGAATCAGAGCTTGAGGACATCTTCAAAGATGCTCAACTTGATCAAGAAGAACTAGAGGAAGCAAAGGAATTTTCGAAAATTCCCCAGGAGGAGGATAAACCTCCCAAGCCTGAACTCAAACCTCTACCACCATCCCTGAAGTACGCATTTCTGGGAGAGGGTGACACTTTTCCAGTGATCATAAGCTCTGCTTTGAATCCACAGGAAGAGGAAGCACTAATTCAAGTGCTAAGGACACACAAGACAGCTCTTGGGTGGTCCATAAGTGATCTCAAGGGCATTAGCCCAACTAGATGCATGCACAAGATCCTGTTGGAGGATAATGCCAAACCAGTGGTTCAACCACAGAGGAGGCTAAATCCAGCCATGAAGGAGGTGGTGCAGAAAGAGGTCACTAAATTACTAGAGGCTGGAATTATTTATCCTATTTCTGATAGCCCCTGGGTGAGCCCTGTCCAAGTTGTCCCCAAAAAGGGAGGCATGACAGTGGTTCATAATGAAAAAAATGAACTGGTTCCTACAAGAACAGTCACAGGGTGGCGTATGTGTATTGACTACAGAAGGCTCAATACAGCCACCAGAAAGGATCATTTCCCTTTACCATTCATAGACCAAATGCTAGAAAGACTAGCTGGTCATGATTACTACTGCTTTTTGGATGGCTATTCAGGCTACAACCAAATTGCAGTAGATCCTCAGGACCAAGAGAAAACAGCATTTACTTGCCCTTCTGGCGTGTTTGCCTATAGAAGGATGCCTTTTGGTCTGTGCAATGCACCTGCAACCTTTCAGAGGTGCATGCTCTCTATCTTCTCAGATATGGTAGAGAAATTTCTGGAAGTCTTCATGGATGACTTCTCAGTATATGGAGACTCATTCAGCTCCTGTCTTAACCACCTATCACTTGTCCTGAAAAGATGCCAAGAGACTAACCTGGTCTTAAACTGGGAGAAATGTCACTTTATGGTGACTGAGGGAATTGTCCTTGGGCACAAAATTTCAAGCAGGGGAATAGAGGTGGATAAGGCAAAGGTAGAGGTAATTGAAAAATTACCACCACCTGCCAATGTTAAGGCAATCAGAAGCTTTCTGGGGCATGCAGGATTCTACAGAAGGTTCATAAAGGATTTTTCGAAAATTGCAAAACCTTTAAGTAACCTGCTAGCTGCTGACACACCATTTGTGTTTGACGCACAGTGTCTTCAGGCATTTGAGACCCTGAAAGCTAAACTGGTCACAGCACCAGTCATCTCTGCACCAGACTGGACATTGCCATTTGAATTAATGTGTGATGCCAGTGACTATGCCATTGGTGCAGTGTTGGGACAGAGGCATAACAAACTTCTGCATGTCATTTATTATGCTAGCCGTGTTCTAAATGATGCACAGAAGAATTACACAACCACAGAAAAAGAACTACTTGCAGTGGTTTATGCCATTGACAAGTTTAGATCCTATCTAGTAGGATCCAAAGTGATTGCGTACACTGACCATGCTGCTCTTAAATACTTACTCACAAAGCAGGATTCAAAACCCAGGCTTATCAGATGGGTGTTACTTCTGCAAGAGTTTGATATAGAAATAAGAGACAGAAAAGGGACAGAAAACCAAGTAGCTGATCATCTGTCCCGAATAGAACCAGTAGCTGGGGCGTCCCTCCCTTCTACTGAGATCTCTGAGACTTTCCCAGATGAGCAACTCTTTGCCATCCAGGAAGCTCCATGGTTTGCAGATATGGCAAACTATAAAGCTGTGAGGTTCATACCCAAGGAGTACAACTATGTGCAAAGAAAGAAATTAATTTCAGATGCCAAGTACTACCTCTGGGATGAACCATATCTCTTTAAGAGATGTGCTGATGGAGTGATCCGTAGATGCGTACCCAGAGAAGAAGCACAAAGGATCCTATGGCACTGCCATGGATCACAATATGGAGGACATTTTGGAAGTGAGCGAACAGCCACCAAAGTCCTCCAGTGCGGCTTCTACTGGCCTACTCTCTATAAAGATTCCCGAGAGTTTGTGCGTAACTGTGACAGTTGCCAAAGAGCTGGTAACCTGCCTCACGGATATGCCATGCCTCAACAAGGGATATTAGAGATAGAATTGTTTGATGTATGGGGAATTGACTTCATGGGGCCATTCCCACCATCATACTCAAACACTTACATTCTGGTGGCAGTGGACTATGTATCTAAGTGGGTAGAAGCAATTGCTACACCCACTAATGATACTAAGACCGTGCTAAAATTCCTCCAGAAAAACATTTTCAGCAGATTTGGTGTTACCAGAGTACTAATCAGTGATGGGGGCTCTCATTTCTGCAACAAACAGCTATACTCTGCTATGGTTAGATATGGAATCAGCCATAAAGTGGCAACTCCGTATCATCCACAGACAAATGGGCAAGCTGAAGTCTCTAACAGAGAGCTAAAAAGAATCCTAGAACGGACTGTGATAGCCCGAAGAAAGGATTGGGCAAAAAGCTTGGATGATGCTCTGTGGGCATACAGAACAGCATTCAAGACTCCTATAGGAACCTCTCCATACCAACTGGTGTATGGGAAGGCCTGTCATTTGCCTGTGGAACTGGAACATAAAGCCTACTGGGCAACCAGATTCCTAAACATGGATGCTCAGTTAGCTGGTGAAAAAAGATTGCTCCAGTTAAATGAGCTAGAGGAGTTCAGACTCAATGCCTTTGAAAATGCAAAAATTTATAAGGAAAAGGCAAAGAAGTGGCATGACAAGAAGTTGTCAACCAGAGTCTTTGAGCCAGGACAAAAGGTTCTGCTCTTCAACTCCAGGCTCAAATTGTTCCCAGGAAAACTCAAATCCCGGTGGAGGGGTCCGTATGTGATCACAGGAGTGTCACCATATGGATATGTTGAGCTTCAGGATATTGATTCTGACAGAAAGTTCATTGTTAATGGACAGAGAATCAAGCATTATCTTGAAGGCAATTTGAGCAGGAGTGCTCAAAACTGAGACTTGAGTAATTCTCAGTGAAGGTCCAGCTAAAGACAGTAAAGAAGCGCTTGCTGGGAGGCAACCCAGTCATTAGGAGGTTATATGATTTGTTCTTACAGAGGCAAGTATCAAAAATGAAGGAATTCACAGAGTTACAGAAGGATTCAGCTCAAAAAGCAGAGAAAATGAGCTTACTGGCGAAAAAATGCCAGTAAGGGGCATTTTGGGCGTTAAACGCCAGAATGGGTACCATTCTGGGCATTTAACGCCAGGAATAGTGCCATTTTGGGCGTTAAACGCCAGAATGGGCACCATTCTGGGCGTTTAACGCCAGGTGTGCAGCATCCTGGGCGTTTTGAAAAACGCCCAGTGATAAAGGATTTCTGGCGTTTAACGCCAGCCAGGGCACCTGGCTGGGCGTTAAACGCCCAAAAGGGGCAACAAATGGGCGTTAAACGCCAGAATGGGTGCCATTCTGGGCGTTTAACGCCAGCAAGGTGGGGGGACCACAATTTTGTTTTCAAATCAAATTTTTTCAAACTTTCCTTTTCTCACCCATACTTTTCTACAAAATCACACTTCAATCATTCACTTTCAAGTCTTCAAAAATCAAAACCATTCTTCAAATTTATTTCAAATCAATTACAAACATTGTTCAAAAATTTCACCCTTTTCTCAATTTCTTTCCATATCTTTTCAAATCTCTCTCTCTTTTTTTCGAAAACTCCCCTCCCCACCTTATAAATACACGTTTGGCTCCCTCATTCCACCACACCATTCGAATTTCCTCTTCCTCCCCCTCTCTTCTCTCTTTTCTTTTGCTTGAGGACAAGCAAAACTCTAAGTTTGGTGTGCTTTTCCGTGATCACTAAGCCAAGATTCATCAAGATTATGGCTCCTAAGGGAAAACAAACCAATTTAAGAGGAAAGAAAGAGACTAATCCAAAGAATCTTTGGAATCAAGAGAAGTTCTTAACTAAAGAACATGAAGACCATTATCACAAAATAATGGGTCTGAGGTCAGTGATCCCGGAAGTTAAATTTGATCTGAAAGAAGATGAGTATCCGGGGATCCAAGAGCAAATTCGAAACAGAGGATGGGAAGTTCTAACCAATCCTGAGACAAAGGTTGGAAGGAACATGGTTCAGGAATTCTACTCAAATCTGTGGCTGACAGATAAGCAGAGAATGACTGGAACCGCTTACCATACCTATAGAACTATGGTCAGAGGGAAAGTTATGTACTTCCATCTGGACAAAATAAGAGAAATCTTCAAGTTACCTCAACTGCAAGATGATCCTGACTCCTTTAATAGGAGGATGGTGAGAGTAGATAAAGGGTTGGATCAAGTTCTAGAGGACATATGCCTCCCTGGAACTAAGTGGATAACCAATTCTAAGGGTGTCCCAAACCAACTCAAGAGGGGAGACCTCAAACCAATTGCAAGAGGTTGGCTAGACTTTATTGGGCGTTCCATATTGCCCACTAGCAACCGTTCTGAGGTTACCATCAAGAGAGCAGTGATGATTCATTGCATTATGCTTGGAAAAGAAGTGGAGGTTCATCATGTGATTGCCTGTGAGATCTACACAATTGCAAATAGGAATTCCACTGTAACCAAATTGGCTTACCCAAGCTTGATCTTCTTGCTCTGTAAAGAGGCTGGGGTGAAGATGGAAGCAGATGAATTCATACCCATTGAACATCCAATCACCAAGAAGTCAATGGAAGGAACAAGAGAAGCAGGGGCGTGAAATCCAAGAGATGAAACGCCAAAAGCTCTCCTCTCAAGCTGAGGGAGCATCCACTTCTCAAAACCAAGGTTGTTGAGTCCTAACTCTGTGAAAACCTCTATTATTAGTAGCCTATGTTTGCGTTTTTGTTTTCTATTTTTAGTTTCATTTTATATTTTGAGTCTTGTTCTTAATTCATAATTAATAAGATTTAAAGTTTATGCCTTAAAGCTATGAATATCCTATGAATCCATCACCTCTCTTAAATGAAAAATGCTTTAATCACAAAAGAACAAGAAGTACAGGATTTCGAAATTTATCTCTGAAACTAGTTGAATTGGTTTGATGTGGTGACAATACTTTTTGTTTTCTGAATGAATGCTTGAACAGTGCATATGTCTCTTGAATTTGTTGTTTTGAGAATGTTAAAATTGTTGGCTCTTGAAAGAATGAAGAGAAAGAGAACTGTTATTGAGGATCTGAAAAATCATAAAAATGATTCTTGAAGCAAGAAAAAGCAGTGAATACAAAAAAAAAATTCGAAAAAAAAAAGAAAGAAAAAAAAAAGAGAAGAAAAGAAAAGAAAAAGAAAGAAATAAAGTTGTGATCCAAGGCAATAAGAGTGTGCTTAAGAACCCTGGACACCTCTAATTGGGGACTTTAGCAAAGCTGAGTCCCAATTATGTGTCTGTGGCATGTATGTATCCGGTGGTAATACTGGAGACAGAGTGCTTTGGGCCACAGCCAAGACTCATACACTAGCTATGTTCAAGAATCATCATACTTAACTAGGAGAATCAATAACATTATCTGAGTTCTGAGTTCTCATAGATGCCAATCATTCTGAACATCAAAGGATAGAGTGAGATGCCAAAACTGTTCGGAGGCAAAAAGCTACTAGTCCCGCTCATCTAATTGGAACTATGTTTCTTTGATATTTTGGAGTCTATAGTATATTCTCTTCTTTTTATCCTATTTTGATTCTCAGTTGCTTGGGGACAAGCAACAATTTAAGTTTGGTGTTGTGATGAGCGGATACTTTATACGCTTTTTGGCATTGTTTTTAGTATGTTTTTAGTATCTTTTAGTTAGTTTTTAGTATATTTTTATTAGTTTTTAGTTAAAATTCACTTTTCTGGACTTTACTATGAGTTTGTGTGTTTTTCTGTGATTTCAGGTATTTTCTGACTGAAATTGAAGGTTCTGAGCAAAAATCTGATTCAGAGACTGAAAAGGACTGCAGATGCTGTTGGATTCTGACTTCCCTGCACTCGAAGTGGATTTTCTGGAGCTACAGAAGCCCAATTGGCGCGCTCTCAACGGCGTTGGAAAGTCGACATCCTGGGCTTTCCAGCAATATATGATAGTCCATACTTTGCCCAAGATTTGATGGCCCAAACCGGCGCTCAAAGTCACCCTCAGAAATTCCAGCGTTAAACGCTGGAACTGGCATAAAACTTGGAGTTAAACGCCCAAACTGGCATGAAAGCTGGCGTTTAACTCCAGAAAAGGTCTCTACACGAAAATGCTTCATTGCTCAGCCCAAGCACACACCAAGTGGGCCCGGAAGTGGATTTTTCTGTCATTTACTCATTTCTGTAAACCTTAGGATACTAGTTTACTATTAATAGGATCTTTTGACATTGTATCTGTACCTCATGACAATTTTACACATTTCATTGTATACTTTCCACAGCATGAGTCTCTAAACCCCATGGTTGGGGGTGAGGAGCTCTGCTGTGTCTTGATGGATTAATGCAATTACTACTGTTTCTTACTCAATCATGTTTGCTTCCATTCTAAGATATCACTTGTTCTTAACCCGGATGAATGTGATGATCCGTGACACTCATCATATTCTCAACTATGAACATGTGCCTGACAACCACCTCTGTTCTACCTTAGATTGAGTAGATATCTCTTGGATTCCTTAACCAGAATCTTCGTGGTATAAGCTAGAACTGATGGCGGCATTCAAGAGAATCCGGAAGGTCTAAACCTTGTCTGTGGTATTCTGAGTAGGATTCAATGATTGAATGACTGTGACGTGCTTCAAACTCCTAGCAGGCGGGGCGTTAGTGACAGACGCAAAAGGATCGATGGATTCTATTCCGGCCTGACCGAGAACCGACAGCTGAATTCCGCTATGCTGTGACAGAGCATATGCAATCGTTTTCACTGAGAGGATGGGAGGTAGCCACTGACAACGGTGAAACCCTACATACAGCTTGCCATGGAAGGAGCCTTGCGTGTTTTATGAAGAAGACAGTAGGAAAGCAGAGATTCAGAAGATGGAGCATCTCCAAAACCTCAACCTATTCTCCATTACTGCTGAACAAGTACTAATTTCATGTTCTTTTGCTTTTTACAATCAATCCTGATAATTTCTGATATCCTGACTAAGATTTACAAGATAACCATAGCTTGCTTCAAGCCGACAATCTTCGTGGGATCGACCCTTGCTCACGCAAGGTATTACTTGGACGACCCAGTGCACTTGCTGGTTAGTTGTGCGGGATTGCAAAAGTGTTATTGCAATTTCGTGCACCAGATATAATTTTTGAAAAAGATAAGATTTTTAAAATTGAAAATTTGACTTGACTTGTAAGAAACAACTAATTTTGAAAATTTTTTACTAAGTCAACTCAAATTTTCAAAAATTATGAGAAAATTAAGGAAAAGATATTTTTTTTGATTTTTGAATATTTTAATTATGAGAGAGAAAAACACAAACATGGCCCAAAACATGAAAATTTTGGATCAAAACACTTAATGCATGCAAGAACACTTTGAAGATCATGATGAACATCAAGAACAAAATTTTGAAAAATTTTTGATGCAAAGAAAACATGCAAGACACCAAACTTAGAAATCTTTAAGGCATGGACACTAACAAACAAAAAATGCATATAAAAAACAACAAACAAGAAGACTTGTCAAGAACAACTTGAAAATCATGAAGAACACTATGAATGCATGAAATTTTCGAAAAATGCAAGAAAAATTTTTAAAAACATGCAATTGACACCAAACTTAAGAATTGACTCAAGACTCAAACAAGAAACACAAAATATTTTTGATTTTTATGATTTTATGATTTTTTTGTATTTTTATAAAATTTTTTCGAAAATAAAGTTTGAAAAAAAAAACGAAAAATAAAAGAAAAATTTTGAAAAAGATTTTTGAAAGGAAAATTACCTAATCTGAGCAACAAGATGAACCGTCAGTTGTCCATACTCGAACAATCCCCGGCAACGGCGCCAAAAACTTGGTGGACAAAATTGTGATCAACAATAATGGCTCTTTGACATGTGCCAAAAAAAACTAACTCAGCACTTTCTTTTCACAACTCCGTTCAACTAACCAGCAAGTGTACTGATACGTAAAAATTAAGATTCACGTACTTACCGACAAGTATACCGGGTCGCATCAAGTAATAAAACTCACCAAGAGTGAGGTCGATCCCATGGAGATTGGTATATTAAGCAATTTTAGTCAAATGGTATATTTAGTCAAGCAAACATGGTTTGGATTTCATGAGAATTGAATTTTTTGATATACTTGCAGAAAATTAAGTGACAATGAATTTAAAGAACTAGAATAAAAGAAGACAATGAAAGTGAATAGCTAAAAATTAAAGTGCAGGAAACTTAAATGACATTGAAACTAAATTGCAAGGAAGTAAAGATTGCAGAAATTTAAAGAGCAAGGGAATAGATTGTAAGGAAAAGAGAAACAGAATGTAAATGGCAAGAATGATAAATTGCAAGAATGTAGAAGAGAATTGGGTAGTGGGTATTCAAAATAACTAAAGAACAAAAGAGATGAATGATAGAGAGATCATTAGGGCTCAGAGATGTAAATTATCATGGATTGACTTGGTTCAACTCCTTCTCAATCATGGGTATAGATCCATGGCAGATTGTGAATAATTGGATCCTAATCTCTTGGCAATCCAATTTCTCTCAACACAATCAATTGCCACTCTCGTGATCTAATTGGTCATGAGAAGATGTGAAGCTCAATTTCTAATCCAAAGCCACACAACTTCCAGGATCTCAACCAAGGGAGGTTACATCTCACATACCAACCCAAAGTGTATTGATCAAAGAAATCATGAAAGGATAACTCTAAACTGAATTCTATGGATTCTTTCTCAAGTTCACCATACAATTCATATAGATTCAATCCTTCTCTCGAATGTAATTGAATCTGTGAAGAACAAGAGTTTCCTATTGGATGAACCACTTGAATTGAGAAAGAGAAGAATTGTTGTCAACCCATTCAAATAAACAGAGCTCCTCCCCCTAATGAAGGTGGGGTTTAGTGAATCATAACTCTAAATTCAACAACAATTGCAAATATAAACATTAAAATTCAATGGAGAAGAAATGAAGAATAAAGAAGAAGAAGTTCTTAAAACTGAAATTTGAAAATTGCAAGAGAGACAAAATAGCTTTCGGGTATCCTCCCGAAAGTGAAGAATAATCACAATGTCAAAGTAAAAGTAAAAGTCTCTAAAAAGTGGAAGAAGAGTCCTCCAAGTACAAAATTTAACTCTATTTATACTACTCCTAAGACTCATTTGGAGGTCCTCAATTGGATTGGCAATGTGGGCTTTTCCATGGTTAAGTTCCTGGTCCAATTAGGGAAGAATTCCCCTTTGAAAGTGGTGAAGAGAACAAGAGCAATTCCTCATCAATTCTGGCCCATCTGAGCGTTGTTGCCAAAAACGTCAGCTCTATGCACGTTGGCAACGTGCAAGTAATTTCCTGGGCACCAGGCTTGGTGCTTGGGCATTGCCAGCCCAAGTTGTTGCCAAACACTTGGCTTTTTTTGAATTCAGTTTTTGGTGCCCAAAGTTGCCTCTTGTTTGAGCTTCAATTTTGTGTTTCACTATAGACTATCATACATGGTTAGAAAGCTCTGAATGTAAGCTTTCCAATGCAACTGAAAACACCTCAATTGGATCTCTATAGCTCAAGTTATGCTCCTTTGAAGAAGGTATGGTCAGGCTGCCTGGCGTTTTTGGTGAACACGCCCATGATAACGCCCAAGGTTGGGGCTCTAAATGAAGCTGACTTTTGAACCTTCAACTGAACTCTAATACCTCACTATGATATATGGCTGGAAAGCTCTTGATGTCTACTTTCCAATGCCACTGATTTCACCTTATTTGGAGTTTTCTAGCTCAAGATACACGCCCTTGAAGAGAGCAACATCAAGCTGCCTGGGCGTTGTTGCCCACGTTGCTGGCAAACACGCCAGCAACAACGCCAGGCTCTCTTTTCTTCTTGGCTTGGGCGTTGTTGCCCACGTTGCTGGCAAACACGCCAGCAACAATGCCGAGATGACTTCCTCCTCCTTGCTTGGGCGTTGTTGCCCACGTTGTTGGCAAACACGCCAGAGACAACGTGCCAACATCTCCCCTGGTAGCTTCCTGGCGTTGCCAACTTGGTCTTCAAGTTGGCAACGTGCAATGTTCTTCCCTGGTGGCTTCCTAGCGTTGCCAACTTGGTCTTCAAGTTGGCAACGTGCAATGCTCCATTTCCTTGTTCTAGGGGCTTAAAGTTGCCTCTAATTTAAGCTTCCATTTCATGCTCCATTATGAACTGTTATATATCGTTGGAAAGCTCTGGATGTCTACTTCTCAACACAATTGGAAGCATGTCAATTGGATCTCTGTGGTTCAAGTTATTCATCCTTGAAGAGGGGAAGGTCAGGCTGTAAATTCTGTTGAACATGCACTAGCACGTTGCCAACTTGGTTTCCAAGTTACCAACGTGCTAATCCTCCTGGCAGCACCAATTTGGGTGTTGGCAACTTGGAAACCAAGTTCCCAACGTGCTATCTCATCCTGGTTGCCTCAAATGGGCGTTGCCAACTTGAGGATCAAGTTGGCAACGTGCATCTCCTTCTTGCTCCAAGATTTCCTTGCACCATTGTCTTCTTGCTTCATCACCTATCATAAACCAAAGAACTTTTCTCAAAGTTTTGCCATCTTATGCATTAAATTTCAAGGAAATCATTCACCTTAACTTGCATATAAACTTCTTGAATCATTTGCATAGATTATGTCAAATTTCACTTAGTTCTTGGTTTATGAATGCATGGAGGAAAAGTTCACAAATTTGTCTATTTATTTCAAAGAAAATGAATGAAGCTAAGCTAAAACTAACTAAACTAACTAAGTAAAATGGTAAATATGCGAATGCATCACAACACCAAACTTAAAATGTTGCTTGTCCTCAAGCAATAGAAAATGATTTGATAACAGAATTTAAGATGCACAAATATTTAAACAGAGAGGAACTCCTTTCAAGAAGTCTATCATCCTTAGTTGTGTAGCCATTTATTCAATGCAAATGATCAAGGCTCATTTACTTCTTTATCAAAATGCTTGCTTTAATACCAGACTAGCTAGATTTATTAGACTCCCTTTTTTCATACCTTAGCACCTAATCCTTAACTTGATTCTTTTCTTTCCAGTTTCCTTTGCTTTAATTGAGCTAAATATCTTGTCTTAAGGCGGCTTTTTAGCATAAGCTTTCAACCAACAATCCCAAACCAGTTGGTTTAAGTTGTTAAGTGTTGAAACACTCTTAAAGATTTACTAGCTCAAGCCTCTCTCCTTAACACATTCTATCACAGGCATATAACTTTGGGATTGTACTTGGATAGTGGTGTCCAGCACCTCTTTGGGTTGCTAAATGTTCTGTTATGGAGCTACTCTTGAAGTGGGGTTTTCAATCGATAATCCCGAGTTAGTTAACTCAAGTTATCGGGTGATGAAGCACCCCTCGGATTTACTAGCCCAAGTATGTCTCCTAACATCAATCACCACAGACACATATCCAAATTTGGTCATTGATGCCTAGCTTTTCATTTTTTTTTCTTTCTCTTTTTTTTCGTTAAGGACTCTTGTGCTTTGAATTTCTTGAGCCTTGTAATTTTTAACCAACTAGTCTTTTATAAACAAGCATCCTTTTGAATTCTTAAACCTTGATTCATTTACAAAGAAACCATGTATACTATCATTCTCTAAGAAACAACTTCATTCTTTCTAAGCCAAATTTCCCTCTGTTCTTGTTTAAATTCCATCTTTTATTCAATCATCAAACAAAAGGACTTAGGACAAACATACATTTCAAACATGATGTAGACATGAGAATGCATAACATAAACAAAAAAAAATGCATAAAAGAGGGATCTTAGAAGGTATATCATGTCTCAGATATACATCTTCTTTATTTATTGAAATACTAAAAGAAACTTCACCACCTTTAAGCTTTGGGTTCCTTTCCTTTGCTTGATTCTCCTTGCTTTCCTTTGCCTTTTGGATCTTGCTTTTTCTTGCTTCTTATTTCTCCTTGTTGTTTTGTTGTTGATCCTTCCTCTATCTTTCTCCATATCCCCGAGCTCACCATCCTATCTCTTAGCCTTTCAATGTTGAACTTCACCCTTGCAATTTCCTGTTCTTCTAAAATCTTATGTGCTTCATTGAATGTTTGGATTTTTGGGTTGAGCACTGGGAGTGTTCCACAAATGTAGCTGAGTTTTTCTTGAGTGCACATATCATAATCAATTCTATCTCTGTGTCTAGCTTCTTTAAACATTCTGTTTTCATTGAATTCTCTGTAAAGCTTATCTTCTCTATCATCCATCCTTTGAAGAAGCTCCTTTTGTTGAGCTTGCTCTTTCCTTAACTGAACCTGCTCTTGTATTACTTTATTCATGGATCTTTCATATTCAGCAGTTGAGTTTTTGATGGCTTCATACATCTTAGTATATTGCTCTTGTTGAAGTTCCATCATGTGCGTTTGATATTCCTTCTGCTGCTCCATCCATTGAGCTTGGGCTCCTCTTTGTTGATCCATCAATTGTCAAAGATCTCTTTGTTGTTGAGCTTGCTCATTTTGGCTTCTTTGAATTTGTGAGTATTGCCCGGAGATTCCTTCTAACGCAGCTTGAAGTTGGTTCATGCTTAGTGCAGCTGGTTCTTCTCTATCATCTTGTTGTTCTCCTTCTCCTTGCTCCCATTCTTCTTCTTGCTCCTCCTCTTGCCTTGTTTCTTTCCTCCTCTTTCTTCTTGCTAAAGGTTGCCTCTCTAATTGGGTTGTGGTGACATACTCCATTAACTTCTTGGTGATGGGTTTCCCAGTGGAGACTATGTCTGTGGAATCAAATTCTCCAAGTGGCACTCCGGCTTCTTCACATAAACGCAAGATAGTGCTAGGATATCCTAGCCAGCCGTCTCTTTGACACCTTCGGCTATGTTAATGATGTTCTTGGCTATGGTTTCTCCCACATCTATCTCCCCTCCTTTCATTATACAATGAATCATTATAGCTCTGTTCAATGTCACCTCTGAGTTGTTTGAGGTGGAGATTAATGATCTTCTCACTATATCATGCCATCCTTTTGCTTGAGGTATGAGATCACCCCTTCTGAGTTTGAGTGGTTGTTTGTGTGAGTCCAACACCCAGTCTGTGCTTACTTTACATAAATCACTTAGAACATCTACACACCTTGGGTCATATTTGATCCTCTCCTCATAGCTAGGTTGCTTGAACCGTTTTGGTTTGGTTTTTAGCACTCTATTGATGGTGTCTGGGCTAAATGGAACTACCACTCCTCGTACATAACTCAAGTATGGTTCTTCCTCCTCATCTTTCTTTATGACATTGGCATAGAATTCATGGATGAGAAGCATACTTACAATTTGGGGTTAGTCACATAGAAGCTCCCATCCCCTTTTTCTAATCACTTTGTGTATGTCTGGGTATTCTTCATCTTTTAGTTTGAAAGGAACCTCCGGGACAATATCTCTGCTTATCATCCAATTGAAGATGCGTTCATGGTATTCAGATTTGAACTTTCTTTCATCAAATGTGGGTTGCTCTTGCATGGGTTGCTTATCCTTCTTCTTCCTAGCTCGTGTTGATGAGGCCATTGAATTGTGATGGTCGAATCTTCCCAACACCAAACTTGAAGCAATGCTTGTCCTCAAGCATACAAGAAGTGTAAGTAAGGGAAGCTTAGATTGGTAAGCTTATAGGGTAAGAAATGAAGGTTTGAAAGTGATTGAAAGGGATTTGTGGAGTGAAGGTGGTTCGGTCATCCTAGGGGTTAAGGTTTGTGAGACAAGTGTGAATAAGAGAAGAAGTGTTTTTTTGGATGAGTGGGTGAAGTATGGCGGTAATCTATATATTGAGAATGAAGTGAAGTGTGGTTATTGTTGGGTGGGATGCAACGTTGCTTTGCATGGTGGAGACATTGCCTTAATGGTTTGGTTGTGTCATGGGAAGTATGAACCTTCTTAGCTAATGCATGTTGAGTTGCTTTTCCTGAAGCACAAACTCCAAGGCACATGTGACTTCCTCTTTCTTCTATGTGCATCCGTGAATCCATATTTCAAGATTCTCTATCACTTCTTTCTTTCACTTCTCTGCAACAAAGATTCAAAAGCCTTAAGATTCTTGAAAACAAATTCTTGACTTATGCTATCTATATTTTTTTTTTGAAATCCTAATGAGGCATTAATTAAAATGACAAATTTAATTCTAAGGGTGTTTTCATATGCTGAATTAAACTAAAATATTTTTTTTCTAGCATTTTATGCATGCATGGACACCAAACTTAGTTTGTGACTAAGTGTTGCAAAAGGAAATTTGCATTTCTTTAAGGTTTGCCACACCAAAGTATGATATATGGTTGGAAAGCTCTTGATGTCTACTTTCCAATGCCACTGATTTCACTTCATTTGGAGTTTTCTAGCTCAAGATACACGCCCTTGAAGAGAGCAACATCAAGCTGCCAGGGCGTTGTTGCCCACGTTGTTGGCAAACACGCCAGCAACAACACCAGGCTCTCTTTTCTTCTTGGCTTGGGCGTTGTTGCCCACGTTGCTGGCAAACACGCCAGCAACAATGCCGAGATGACTTCCTCCTCCTTGCTTGGGCGTTGTTGCCCACGTTGTTGGCAAACACGCCAGAGACAACGTGCCAACATCTCCCCTGGTAGCTTCCTGGCGTTGCCAACTTGGTCTTCAAGTTGGCAACGTGCAATGTTCTTCCCTGGTGGCTTCCTAGCGTTGCCAACTTGGTCTTCAAGTTGGCAACGTGCAATGTTCTCCCCTGGTGGCTTCCTGGCGTTGCCAACTTGATCCTCAAGTTGGCAACGTGCAATGCTCCATTTCCTTGTTCTAAGGGCTTAAAGTTGCCTCTAATTTAAGCTTCCATTTCATGCTCCATTATGGACTATTATATATCGTTGGAAAGCTCTGGATGTCTACTTCTCAACACAATTAGAAGCATGTCAATTGGATCTCTGTGGTTCAAGTTATTCATCCTTGAAGAGGGGAAGGTCAGGCTGTAAATTCTGTTGAACATGCACTAGCACGTTGCCAACTTGGTTTCCAAGTTGCCAACGTGCTAATCCTCCTGGCAGCACCAATTTGGGCGTTGGCAACTTGGAAACCAAGTTGCCAACGTGCTATCTCATCCTGGTTGCCTCAAATGGGCGTTGCCAACTTGAGGATCAAGTTGGCAACGTGCATCTCCTTCTTGCTCCAAGATTTCCTTGCACCATTGTCTTCTTGCTTCATCACCTATCATAAACCAAAGAACTTTTCTCAAAGTTTTGCCATCTTATGCATTAAATTTCAAGGAAATCATTCACCTTAACTTGCATATAAACTTCTTGAATCATTTGCATAGATTATGTCAAATTTCACTTAGTTCTTGGTTTATGAATGCATGGAGGAAAAGTTCACAAATTTGTCTATTTATTTCAAAGAAAATGAATGAAACTAAGCTAAAACTAACTAAACTAACTAAGTAAAATGGTAAATATGCAAATGCATCATGTACTGGGTCATCCAAGTAATACCTTACGTGAGTAAGGGTCGATCCCACAGAGATTGTTGGTATGAAGCAAGCTATGGTCACCTTGTAAATCTCAGTTAGGCAAATTATATTGGTTTATGGATTTTTGAATAATTAATAATAAATAGAAAATAAAAAGGGATAAAAATACTTATGTAAATCAATAGTGGGAATTTCAGATAGGCGTGTGGAGATGCTAGAATCCTTTCGAATCTCTACTTTCTTATTGCTTTCATCCAATCCTTCTTACTCCTTTCCATGGCAAACTGTATGTAGGGCATCACCATCATCAATGGCTACTTTTAATCCTCTCGGGAAAATGGTCCTATGCGCTGTCACTACACGGCTAATCGTCTGGAGGCATCACCCTTGTTGATGGCTACATCCCGTCCTCTCAGTGAAAATGGTCCAAATGCTCTGTCACAGCACGGCTAATCATCTGTCGGTTCTCAATCAGGTTGGAGTAGAATCCATTGATTGTTTTGCGTCTGTCACTAACGCCCAGCCTTCAGGAGTTTGAAGCTCGTCACAGTCATTCAATACCAGAATCCTACTCGGAATACCACAGACAAGGTTAGACTTTCCGGATCCCCATGAATGCCGCCATCTATCTAGCTTATACCATGAAGATTCTGTTGGGGAATCTAAGAGATATGCGCCCGGCCTAAAGTAGAACGGAAGTGGTTGTCAGTCACGCGCGTTCATAGGTGAGAATGATGATGAGTGTCATGGATCATCACATTCATCAAAGTGTTGTGCAACGTATATCTTGGAATAAGAATAAAGAGAATTGAATAGAAAGTAATAGTAATTGTATTGAAACTTGAGGTACAGCAGAGCTCCACACCCTTAATCTATGGTGTGCAGAAACTCCACCGTTGAAAATACATAAGGGGAAAGTTCAGGCATGGCTGAATGGCCAGCCCCCTCAATGATCAAAAGACCGAATGATCAAAGACTAAACAGTAAAGAGATTAAACTGTCAAAAGATGTCTAATACAATAGTAAATTATCCTATTTATACTAGACTAGCTACTAGGGTTTACATGAGTAAGTAATTGATGCATAAATCCACTTCCGGGGCCCACTTGGTGTATGCTTGGGCTGAGCTTGATCTATCCACGAGCTGAGGCTTCTCTTGGAGTTGAACTCCAAGTTATAACGTCTTTTGGGCGTTCAACTCCGGATCATGACGTGTTTCTGGCGTTTAACTCCAGACAGCAGCATGTACTTGGCGTTCAACGCCAAGTTACGTCGTCAATTTCCGAATAAAGTATAGACTATTATATATTGCTGGAAAGCTCTGGATGTCTACTTTCCAACGCCGTTGAGAGCGCGCCATTTGGAGTTCTGTAGCTCCAGAAAATCTATTTCGAGTGCAGGGAGGTCAGATTCCAACAGCATCAGCAGTCCTTTTTGTCAGCCTTTTTCAGAGTTTTGCTCAAGTCCCTCAATTTCAGCCAGAAATTTTTTGAAATTACAAAAAAACACACAAACTCATAGTAAAGTCCAGAAATGTGAATTTAACATAAAAACTAATGAAAACATCCCTAAAAGTAGCTTTAACTTACTAAAAACTACCTAAAAACAATGCCAAAAAGCGTATAAATTATCCGCTCATCATGGCCTTAGACAGATCAGAGACTATGTTTGTTAAGCTAGAGGAGCTCTGCTTAGAATGCTCTGTCTGTTGCTGAGAAGATGATCGAAAAGGCTTATTATTGCTAAGCCTGTTTCTTCCACCATTATTAAAGCCTTGTTGGGGCTTTTGTTGATCCTTCCATGAGAAATTTGGATGATTTCTCCATGAGGAGTTATAGGTGTTCCCATAGGGTTCACCCATGTAATTCACCTCTGCCATTGCAGGGTTCTTAGGATCATAAGCTTCTTCTTCAGAAGATACCTCTTTAGTACTGTTGAATGCATTTTGTCATCCATTCAGACTCTGAGAAATCATGTTGACTTGCTGAGTCAACATTTTGTTCTGAGCCAATATGGCATTCAGAGCATCCATTTCAAGAACTTCCTTCATCTGAGGTGTCCCATTTCTCACAGAATTCTTCTCAGAAGTGTACATAAATTGGTTATTTGTAACCATGTCAATGAGTTCTTGAGCTTCTGCAGGCATTTTCTTTAGGTGAATGGATCCACCTGCAGAATGGTCCAGTGACATCTTAGAGAACTAAGATAGACCATAATAGAATATATCCAAAATGGTCCACTCTGAAAGCATGTCAGAAGGACATCTTTTGGTCATCTGCTTGTATCTTTTCCAAGCTTCATAGAGGGATTCACCATCTTTTTGTTTGAAGGTCTGAACATCCACTCTAAGCTTGCTCAGCTTTTGAGGAGGAAAGAACTTAGCCAAGAAGGCCGTGACCAGCTTATCCCAAGAGTCCATGCTATCTTTAGGTTGAGATTCCAACCATGTTCTAGCCATGTCTCTTACAGCAAAAGGGAAAAGCATAAGCCTGTAGACTTCAGGATCTACTCCATTAGTCTTAACAGTCTCACATTTCTGCAAGAATTCAGTTAAAAACTAATAGGGATCTTCTGATGGAAGTCCATGGAACTTGCAGTTTTGTTGCATTAGAGCAACTAGTTGAGGTTTCAGCTCAAAATTGTTTGCTCCAATGGCAGGGATTGAGATGCTTCTTCCATCAAACTTGAAAGTAGGTGTAGTATAATCACTAAGCATCCTCCTTGCGCCTCCACCATTGTTATTGGGTTCAGCCATATCTCTCTTTTTTTCGAGATTTTCTGTAAGGTTTTCTCTGGATTGTTGTGCTTTAGCTTCTCTAAGCTTCTTCTTCAGGGTCCTTTCAGGTTCAGGATCTGCTTCAACAAGAATGTTCTTGTCCCTGCTTCTGCTCATATGAAAAAGAAAAGAACAGAAAAAGAAGAGGAATCCTCTATGTCACAGTATAGAGATTCCTTTATGTTAGTAAAAGAAGAAAAGAATACAAGAAGGAAAAGAGGAGAATTCGAACTCAGAGAGGAAGAGGGGGTTCGAATTTTTAAGATGAAGAGAAGTGTTAGTAATTAAATAAATAAATAGAAGAAGATGAGAGAGGGAGAAATTCGAAAATAAATTCTGAAAAAGGGTTAGTGATTTTTGAAAATTAAGAGAAGAAATAAAATTAAAATTAAAATTTGAAACAATTAGTTAATTAAAAGAATTTTGAAAAAGAGGGAGGTAATTTTCGAAAATTAGAGAGAGGAAAGTAGTTAGGTGGTTTTGAAAAAGATAAGAAATAGTAAAACAAACAAAAAGTCAATTAGTTAGTTGAAAAATATTTGAAATTCAATTTTGAAAAGATTGGAAGTTAGAAAAGATTTTTGAAATCAATTTTGAAAAAAAATTATGATTGAAAAAGATATTTTGGAAAAGATTTGATTTTCAAAATTAAAATTATTCTAGAATTTAAAGATTGAACCTTTCTTAACAAGAAATTAGCAAACTTTAAATTTTTGAATCAATCTTAGTAAAGTTTTTGAAAATCATGAAATAAAGATAAGAAAAAGATTTTGAAGATTAATTTAAAAAAATTCGAAAACAAATACAAAAAATGAAAAAGATTTTGAAAAGATAAGTTTTTTTAAATTTGAAAAATTGACTTGACTTATAAGAAATAGCTAAGTTTTAAAAATTTTTTACTAAGTCAACTCAAATTTTCGAAATTTATGAGAGAAAAAAGGGAAATATATATATATATATATATAATTTTTTTTATGAACAGCAAGATTGACACAAGACATGAAAAATTAAGATCAAAACACATAATGCATGCAAGAACACTTTGAATGTCAAGATGAATACCAAGAATACTTTGAAGATCATGATGAACATCAAAAACTTATTTTTGTAAAATTTTCAAGAAAAGAAAAACATGCAAGACACCAAACTTAGAAATTTTTAATGCTTAGACACTATGAATGCAAAAATGCATATGAAAAACAACAAAAGACACAAAACAAGAAAATTTAAAGATCAAACAAGAAGACTTATCAAGAACAACTTGAAGATCATGATGAACATCAAGAACTTATTTTTGAAAATTTTCAAGAAAAGAAAAACATGCAAGACACCAAACTTAAAAATTGACTCAAGACTCAAACAAGAAACACAAAATATTTTTGATTTTTATGATTTTATTAAATTTTTTTCTTTTTTTTTCGAAAATCAATTTTTTTTGAAAAACGAAAACAAAGAAGAAAATTTTTGAAAACTTTTTGGAAAACAAAATAAGAAGAAAATTACCTAATCTGAGCAACAAGATGAACCGTCAGTTGTCCAAACTCAAACAATCCCCGGCAACGGCGCCAAAAACTTGATAAGCAAAATTGTGATTTACACTTTTTATAACTCGAACAATTCTTAGTAATGGCTCCAAAAATTTGGTGCACACTACTATGGTTCACTCACATTCTTCACAACTTCACACAACTAACCAGCAAGTGCACTGGGTCGTCAAAGTAATAAACCTTACGTGAGTAAGGGTCAATCCCACGGAGATTGTTGGTATGAAGCAAGCTATGGTCATCTTGTAAATCTCAGTCAGGCAGTTTATAATGGTTATAAAGATTTTCAAAAATAATAAAAATGAAGCATAAAATAAAGATAGAGATACTTATGTAATTCATTGGTGGAAATTTCAGATAAGTGCATAGAGATGCTTTGTTCCTGTTGAATCTCTGCTTTCCTACTGTCTTCCTCCAATCATTCTTACTCCTTTCCATGGCAAGTTGTATGTAAGGCATCACCGTTGTCAATGGCTACTTCCCATCCTCTCAATGAAAATGGTCCAAATGCTCTGGCACAGCACGGCTAATCAGTTGTTGGTTCTCGATCATGTCGGAATAGTGTCTTCCTCCAATCATCTTTACTCCTTTCCATGGCAAGTTGTATGTAAGGCATCACCGTTGTCAATGGCTACTTCCCATCCTCTCAATGAAAATGGTCCAAATGCTCTGGCACAGCACGGCTAATCAGTTGTTGGTTCTCGATCATGTCGGAATAGGATCCATTGATCCTTTTGCGTCTGTCACTACGCCCAATAATCGCGAGTCTGAAGCTTGTCACAGTCATTCAATCCCTGAATCCTACTCGGAATACCATAGACAAGGTTTAGACTTTCTGGATTCTCATGAATGCTGCCAATGGATTCTAGCTTATATCACGAAGACTCTGATCTCACGGAATGGAAGGCTCGGTTGTCAGGCGAGGACGACCATCCGTCGTGCATCAGGAATCCAAGAGATATACACTCTAGATCTCGCTTGTAAAATGGAGGTGGTTGTCAGGCACGCGTTCATAAGGATGGATGATGATGAGTGTCACAGATCATCATATCCATCAGGTTGAAGTGCAGCGAATATCTTATAATAAGAATAAGCTTGGATCGAATAGAAGAACAATGGTAATTGCATTAATTCTTGAGGTACAACAGAGCTCTACACCTTAATCTTTGGTGTGTAGAAACTCCACCATTGAAAATACATAAGTGATGAAGGTCCAGGCATGGCCGAGAGGCCAGCCCCCAAGGTCTAAGAACTAAACGTCCAAAGATTTCCCCTAGTACAATAGTAAAAAGTTCTATTTATACTAAACTAGCCACTAGGGTTTACAAAAATAAGTAATTGATACAGAAATCCACTTCCGGGGCCCACTTGGTGTGTGCTTGGGCTCAGCTTGAGCTTTACACGTGCAGAGGCTGCTCTTGGAGTTAAACGCCAAGTTGTAACATGTTTTTGGCGTTTAACTCTGGTTTGTGACGTATTTCTGGCGTTTTACTCCAGAATATAGCATGGAACTGGTGTTGAACGCTTGCTTCATCTAAGCTCGAACAAAGTATGCGCCGAGTAGGATCTTGGATGGGATGACTGTGACGAGCTTCAAACTCGCGAGTGCTGGGCGCAGTGACAGTGTGCAAAAGGATCAATGGATCTTATTCCGACACGATCAAGAACCGACAGATGATTAGCCCTACGTAACCCGTAGCTGGACCATTTTCACTGAGAGGACGGATGGTAGCCATTGAAAACGGTGATCCCCAATATACAGCTTGCCATGGAAGGGAGTACGCATGACTGGATGAAGGAAGTAGGAAAGTAGAGATTCAAATGGAACACAGCATCTCCATACGCTTATCTGAAATTCCCACCAATGAACTACATAAGTATTTCTATCTTATTTTATATTTATTTATCTTTTTATCATCAAAACCTCATAACCATTTGAATCTGCCTGACTGAGATTTACAAGATGACCATAGCTTGCTTCAAGCTGACAATCTCCGTGGGATCGACCCTTACTCACGTAAGGTATTACTTGGACGACCTAGTGCTGGTCAGCTGCACGGAGTTGTAAGAGAAGTGTGAACTCACGATTTCGTGTACCAGTTCTACAATATGACGCGAGTGCGTGCTTGACACGAACGCGTGACACGCCAAAATGACCAGCGACGCAAACGCGTGACTGACGTGTACGCGTGACGTGCGCGATCTGCAGAATTAACAGAAAATGCTAGGGGCGATTTTAGGCCGTGTTTTGACCCAGTTTTCGGCCCAGAAACACAGACTAAATCAAGGGAACATGTAGAGACTCAAGACAACATTCATTATGCACAATTTTAGGTTTTAGATGTAGTTCTCTAGAGAGAGAGGGAGAGAGGCTCTCTCCTCTCTCTTAGGTTTTAGGATTAGGATTTCTTCTTCTTCTTCTCAATTCCAGGTTCAATGTTCTTTTAATTTAGTTTCTCTTTTATTTGTTTATAAACTCCATGTTAGATTTGATTTTCTGATTTAATACACATTGAGGTATTTCGGATTTATGATTGCTTTCTTCTATTTAGGATATAAATAATTTGGATTGTTCTCCTCCCTTTGCTTTGGTTGAGTAATTGGAGACACTTGAGTTATCAAACTCCTTGTTGATTGAAAATTGGAATTCTTTGCTGATTGATTTGAATTCCCCTAACTCTAGTCTTTTCTTAGGAATTGGCTAGGACCTGAGGATCAAATTGATTCATCCACTTAACATACCTTCATCATTAGAGGTTGACCAAGTGGGAGCAAAATCCAATTCTCATCACAATTGATAAGGATAACTAGGATAGGATGTCCAGTTCTTATACCTTGCATTAGTTTTCATGATAATTAGTTTACTTCCTTGTAATTTACATTCCTTCTTCAAACCTTTCAAAAAACCAAAAAGATACTTTTTTCATAACCAATAATAACACACCTCCCTGCAATTCCTTGAGAGACGACCCGAGGTTTGAATACTTCGGTTTATTTTTATTGGGTTTTGTTACTTGTGACAAACAATCTTTTGTACGAAAGGATTTAGTTGGTTTAGAAGCTATACTTTCAACGAGCCTTTATTTGTGAATTCTAGACCACACTAGAACCCGTTCGTCAATGCGTCTACGCAACTCTTGGTACAAAAACCCGAGAGTTGTGCGAGATTTGGGCAAAAATGGTGCTAGGAGCACAATCCCTGTCCACGTGTACGCGTCGATGAAGCTTAAGCGTCATTGGTCCCCTTCGCCAACCCCCGCGCAAGCGTGGGCGACGCGTATGCATTGTTTGGCGAAATCGCAACTCTTGGTATAAAAACCAGAGAGTTATGTGGGAGTGGCACTGTCACCGTGCCTAACGCACAACTTCACTCCACGCATGCGCGTCATGTGACACTGATAAACCACTATTTCATGGTTCATCTTGTGCTCAATTGAATGTTTTTATCAACTCTTTACCCATTTATTCATACTAATCGCATGTTTAACGTTTTCCTTCCGGAATTTGTGCTATGATTGAAAACATACTTCTTTGGTCTTATATTTGCTAATATTAATCCTCTCTTATTACCATTAGATGCCGTGATATGTGTGTTCAGTGATTTCAGGGATTATAGGGCAGGAATGGCTTGGAGGATGGAAAGGAAGCATGCAAAAGCGGAAGGAATACAAGAAATTGAAGGAACTGCAAAGCTGTCAGCCTGACCCTCTCGCACTACAACGGTCATAACTTGAGCTATAGAGGTCCAAACGATGCGGTTCTAGTTGCATTGGAAAGCTAACGTCCGGGGCTTCGATTTGATATATAATATGCCATAGTTGTCCTGACGCTAGGCAACGCGAACGCGTCATCCACGCGGACGAGTCGCAATTACGAAAATCAGCGTGGCAGATTTCTTCTCCAGTGATTTCTGGGCTGTTTTCGATCCAGTTTGCGGCCCAGAAAACACAGATTAGAGGCTATAAAGTGGGGGAATCCATTCATTCATGAGGAGGTTCTCATAATTCATAATTTTAGTTTTAGATATAGTTTTTAGAGAGAGAGGTTCTCTCCTCTCTCTTAGGATTTAGGTAGGATTTTTAGAAATTATGATTTAATTTGAATCTTCATCAGGTTCAATATTTCCTTTACTTTATATTATTCTCTTATTTTAGATACTTTAATGCTTTTATTGGTATTTGATTTATGTTGCCCAATTGGCTTATGAACTTTTCATGTTAGGATTATACATTATTGAGATGTTTTTAGATTTATGATTTCAATTCAGCTTTCCACATTCTTGGCTTTGGTTAGGAAATCAGTAACTCTTGAGTTATCAAACTCAACGTGATCGATAACCGCTATCTTTACTAATTAGCTTGAACTTCTATAATCCCAACCTTTTCTTAGGAATTAACTAGGATTCAAAGATCAAACTAATTAGCCATTTGACCTTCCTTTGCAACAGCAGAGGTTAACTAAGTGGAGTTAAGATTCAATTTTCGTCATCATTGATAAGGATAACTAGGATAGGACTTCTAATTTCTCATACCTTGCCAAATGTTTATTTTCCTGTCATTTATTTTGTTTACTTGTCATTTATCATATCTGCTCCTCATTCTCAAGACCCCCGATTTACAAAACTCATAACCAATAATAAGAACATACCTCCCTGCAATTCCCTGAGAAGACGACCCGAGGTTTAAATACTTCGGTTATCAATTTATTTAGAGGTTTGTTACTTGTGACAACCAAAACGTTTGTATGAAAGGACTCTTATTGGTTTAGAAGCTATACTTGCAATTGGAATTTATTCTGAATTCTAGACCACGCAAAAGTTCTCTCATCAAAATGGCGCCGTTGCTGGGGAATTGCAAACATGTGCCTTATTATTAGTTATTGTAAATATTTTTCAAACAAAAAAAAATCATATCTTTTTCAAAATCCAATCTTATCTTTTTCAAAATATTTTCTTTTTGTTAGTTTTTGTTTCTATTTTTTTTCTATTACTATGAATTCTCACCCCTCTGGCTTCAAGTTTGATTCCAATGTTATTGTTAGGAATGGACACTATAATGAGAATAGGAATATGCATCAAGGTCAAAGCAATCAAAGATGGACGGAGCCAAGAGGATCTGATCAACCCTTTAGGCAACAACACCTTCCAAGATATCCTGGACGAAGACCATTCTGCAATGCATACAAAAATGATAGATATCCTCAACATGACTTTGGACCACCATACTCACAAGCCCCTTCCCACTATTCACCTCCATATGACCCTAACCCATATCCACCATACCAACCACCTTATGAGCCAAATGAACCATATACAGAACCACCACCTCAATATACACCATCTCCTTATCAGTATCAAGATGAACCACCTTCCTACCATGAACCCTTTCTCCCAACGAATGAACCCTCCTATCCACCCCAAACCTCCATGGAGAAAGCATTTGCTGATCTAAACTCTACTATACAAGCTCTCGTCAACCAAATCGGACCACCAAATACCTTCAATATTCAACCCTCAAGCTCCAATGCACTTCCATCTCAACCACATAATGATCCACCCATCCCATCACCACCATCCATAGAAGAGCACCCACATCCATCAATCCAAGAGCAACATGATCCCAATGATGCTATTGACATGGAACAAGAGAGAAGGGATCATCTTCGCGAATCCATACTTCATAAGGAGCTAGAAGAGGCACTAAAGGTGAAGGTAGAAGAGACCCTTGAAGATGAAGGAGCAATTGAAGGGAGTTGTCATGAAAAGGTAATCATCAAGGAGGAACAAGAGTCAAGGGGTCATTTCAAGGAAACAGTAGATCAATTTCATGCAACCCTTCATCAATTGGAGCAAGCAATAAATCAATTACCTTCCAGACATTCGGACACTCATGGAACCCCCATGGCTTCATACGGACAATCTAATGAAGAACGTAGCATGAAGGAGATACTAGAAACTCCAGTGGACAGTAAGGAGCATGAATTTGTACTGGAACAAATGGAGGAAGCCGAAATTATTGAAGAGGAAGAAGTGGTTGAAGACTTAGGAGATGCAGAACCTCCATGGGAAATTCAAGTCATAAAGCCTCCTTCCAAGGTATTTAAAATTGATGCTGATGAGGGTGTACAACCTCCAAGGCATATCATAGTTGAAGACTTGGAAGAGGTTGATCAAGATATGAAAATTAAAGAAGAAGAAGCACAACCTCCCATGCCCTTGGTAATTAATGAAGAAGAGTTTGAATTAGAAGAAAGCTACCAAGAGGAAGAGGTTGAAATCAAAGAAGTTTTCAAAGAGGTGGAAGTTGTCAAAGAGCACAAGGGAGTGGAGCTTGAAATCACCTTGCCAAAGTTATTGGAGACCCCTCCCCCTAAGTTGCCATCATCCTTCACAACATTCAAGTGGGTAAAATTCATATCCCTTAGCTTTCTAATCCCACTTGAATATGGGCTACTGGAGACGGATGGTCCACTTAGAGCTCTCTGTGGCATTAAGAGTACAACATGGTCAGTGATAAGATTTATCCTGCAAGGTTCAACATGGTTGTGTGCTCAACATTTAAACGCAAAGGTTGGTGTAGAGCTCAACTGAATGGGTCTAGGAAGTTGTCTGGCTGCTTCAGTGAGAATTCAGACTGTTTGCCACCCGGATGGAACAATATTGCTCAACAAGAAGACGAGTGCAAAAGCAAGATTTGGGACCCCGAAATTCAATCTAGAAATCAACACTCTTGGGGCCTTGTCACTTGCTTTAACTTGCTTGAAGGCTTTCTGCGCCTTGTTTGGGACCCCGGAGGCTACTGGAAGTACAAACATTGGTGGGGATTCCTGGATCAGTACAAGCATAAACCACCATAACAGGGAGCTCACCAAAGGTCCAACTTAAGGACTTTAACTAAAAGTGCTAGGTGGGAGACAACCCACCATGGTATGATCGTTCTTTTTCAATTTTATTTCGTGTTGTTTATTTTTTTTTATTTTATTTTCATTGAACCTGGAAGTTTTCATAGCATCTACATTAACACTACATATTGCATACTACATAATTGCATAATAAAAAAAAGGGAAAACACGCACGCGACGTGGCAGCGTCGCTGACGCGTCCGCGTTACTAGTGCGTTGGGAAGAAAAGAATTGAATAGAGAGTCACGCGAGAGCGTGGCTAGAGGCGCGCCATTAGCATAATTTGACCCAATGCGACCGCGTCGCTCACGCGACCACGTCATGTGAAACTTTGGCCTCCCACGCGACCGCGTCATCCACGCGGCCGCGTGCCACGAGAATCGACGTCAAAAAGGTGCATGGCCAAAAGTTGTGCTGGAATTGGGCTGGACTCGTGCTAGAAGCCCAAGCCCTCCCACGCGAACGCATGCCCCACGTGGCCGCGTCGTCTTTCAAAAATGGCCATCCACGCGATCGTATCACCCACACGACCGCGTCACCCAGATTTTTGGCAAAATGCAATTTAAACAGAGAGTTGTGCGAATATGAGGCTGCACTCGCGCCACTAGCACAAATCAAGTGACGTGATCGCGTGACCCACGCATCCGTGTCGCCTGACCTTATTGCGCATTACGCGGCCGCATCACCCACGCGACCGCGTCGCCAGCGTCGCACACCTTAACCTAATATGCCAAAATATTTTATCTTTTCTTCCCCAATCCTAATTTTTCCTCCCTCCTTTCTTACTTACTTCTTCTTCCCTTCTTTCCCTTGTCATTCTTCTTATCTTTCATTTTCTTTTACTTAATTGCATACTTTCATTCATTGCATTATTTTCATTGGTGTTGGAATTTTATTTGGGTCATTGTCTTTTTCTATTTTTTGTGGATTATTTGACAATTATATATTACTTTTTAAAGGGTTGCTTGCATGTTCAATTTAATACTTTCAAATAGCTTATTTACCATGCATGCTATGTGTTTGTGAAAACGCCCGTATGGCATTGTGCACTATTTTTAAGATTTCTTTTAATCTACTACTATAAATGCTTGCTTGTCACAAAACTCTTTTTATATTTTATTAATTAAATATAATTGTTATTACAAACATGTTGTTAGTTTGAAAGACTTGGTAATCTAACTTGGACATTGAATGCTTGATCTATGCTACTCATGCCTTTGCCAGCATGCCAATAAACACCTTGCATTCACTTGTTATCATATGCACTAGCTATTTTCCATTGATGACTTTTCACATGTACTCATGAGCGTGTGTTAACGTCATTCTTCTTTATTGTGCATTGATTACCACCTTTCCCGCTCTCTTCCTTGCTCTAACCCTTAGCTCTAAAAGTTACTTTCTTTTTCCCTTTTCAGGATGGCCACCAAGAAGGGTAAAGAAAAAGCTACTCCCAAATCACCGGCAAGGAAAGGAACAAAAAAAGCCCCAGTTGAAGCAACCCGTCCACTTGTATATCTTAGCATGCACCGAGGACGGTGCAATCTTTAAGTGTGAGAAGGTCGATACCGATCTCCATGGGTTAGCTATTTTCTTCTTTTCAACACCATTGTTTTATTTTCTTTGTTTGTTCATTATTGCATTTGCATGTTTGTTTGATTTTATGCATTTAGCTACTGCTTGGTTAAAATAATAAGTTTCTTTTTAAGATCTTATTTTTGAAAAATTTCACTAATTTAAATTGAAAATTTGTGTTAAATTTGTTTGAAGTTGTATTTGGAACATGGTTTTTGAGCCAAAGAACACACAACAACCTGTGAGATTTTGAGCTTATTTACATGGTTACATTATTTAACCATAAATTTTTATTCTTGTGTGTTTTCTTCTCTATAATTGTAATCTTTTCTTTGTTCCATTCTATATGTCCAATATTTAATATATTTACATGCTTGCATATGATTGAGGCCATTGTTTGATTCTAGCTCACTTATCCCAAAATTAGCCTACCTTTTACATCACTCTTGTTAGCCCCATTGAGTCTTTAATTCCCTCTTATTCTATAAACCACAACACTAGCCTTAAGCAGAAAAACAAATTTAAAATTCCAAGTTGAATCCTTGGTTAGCTTAAGATAAAAATTGTGTAATTGTTTAAGTGTGGGAAACCTATTGGGAACATGGATGATAAAAACAAACGGTGGGAAGTTGAAAAGAATGAAATAATTCAAAATAAAATTTTTGGGAAGCATGCTGGTGGACGAAATTGTGATTACTATCTTTTGAGCTTTAGTATGTATTTACTCTTAGGGCACTGTTTATTTTCTTTATTGGAATTCACAACTCCGTTCAACTAACCAGCAAGTGTACTGGGTCGTCCAAGTAATAACCTTACGTGAGTAAGGGTCGAATCCACAGAGATTGTTGGTATGAAGCAAGCTATGGTCACCTTGTAAATCTCAGTTAGGCAGATTAAATATTGATTTATGGGTTTCGAAAATTAATAATAAAATAAGAAATAATAAAAGGGATAGAGTACTTATGTAGATTCATTGGTGCATAGGAATTTCAGTTAAGTATATGAAGATGCTGTATGGCTCAAGGACGCCTGCCTTCCTACTGCTTCTACTCAATCCTTCTTACTCCTTTCCATGGCAAGCTTTGTATAGGGGTTCACCATCAGCTGTGGCTACTTTCAATCCTCTCGGGGAAATATCCTATGCGGCTGTCACTCGCACAGCTAACCAGTCTGGAGGCATCACCCATGGCTGATGGCTACATCCCATCCTCGCAGTGAAAACTAATGCTCACGCACTCTGTCACAGTACGGCTAATCACCGGTTGGTTCCCTCCCCTACTGGAATAGAATCCCTCTTTTGCGTTTGTCACTAACGCCCAGCAGGTTACAAGTTTGAAGCACGTCACAGTCATTCATTACCGGAATCCTACTCGGAATACCACAGACAAGGTTAGACTTTCCGGATTCCCAGGATCCTACTCGGAACACCACAGACAAGGTTGGACTTTCCGGATCCTCATAAATGCCGCCATCTATCTAGCTTATACCACGAAGATTCTATTGGGGAATCTAAGAGATACACATTCAAGCTCTGTTGCATGTAGAACGGAAGTGGTTGTCAATCACGCGCGTTCATAAGTGAGAATGATGATGAGGGTTATCTAACTCATCACATTCATCATGTTCTTGGGTACGAATGAATATCTTGGAATAAGAATAAGAGAGATTTGAATAAAAGAAAATAGAACTTCATTAATACTTGAGGTACAGCAGAGCTCCACACCCTTAATCTATGGTGTGCAGAAACTCCACCGTTGAAAATACATAAGCAAAGGGTTCAGGCATGGCCGAATGGCCAGCCCCCAAAACATGATCAATGATCTCCTAGGATGAAGAATAAAACAAAACTGAGACCAAAGATGTCTAATACAATAGTAAGAGGTCCTATATATACTAGACTAGCTCCTAGGGTTTACATGAGTAAGTAATTGATGCATAAATCCACTTCCGGGGCCCACTTGGTGTGTGCTTGGGCTGAGCTTGATCAATACACGAGCTAAGGCTTCTCTTGGAGTTGAACTTTGAGTTATGACGTGTTTTGGGCGTTCAACTCCGGATCATGACGTTTTTCTGGCGTTTAACTCCAGACAGCAGCATGAACTTGGCGTTTAACGCCAAGTTACGTCGTCATTCTTCGAATAAAGTATGGACATTATATTGCTGGAAAGCCCTGGATGTCTACTTCCAACGCCGTTGAGAGCGCGCCATTTAGTTCTGTAGCTCCAGAAAATCCATTTCGAGTGCAGGGAGGTCAGAATCCAACAGCATCAGCAGTCCTTTTGTCAGCCTTTATCAGAGTTTTGCTCAAATCCCTCAATTTCAGTCAGAATTTACCTGAAATCACAAAAAAACACACAAACTCATAGTAAAGTCCAGAAATGTGAATTTAACATAAAACTAAGGAAAACATCCCTAAAAGTAGCTTAAACTTACTAAAAACTACCTAAAAACAATGCCAAAAAGCGTATAAATTATCCGCTCATCACAACACCAAACTTAAATTGTTGCTTGTCCCCAAGCAACTGAAAATCAATTAGGATAAAAAGAAGAGAATATACTATAAAGTCCAAAATATCAATGAATATTAATTTAATTAGATGACGGGACTTGTAGCTTTTGCTTCTGAACAGTTTTGGCATCTCACTTTTCCTTTGAAGTTTATGAATGATTGGCTTCTCTAGGAACTTAGAATTTCGGATAGTGTTATTGACTTTCCTAGTTAAGCATGTTGATTCTTGAACACAGCTACTTATGAGTCTTGGCCGTGGCCCTAAGAACTTTGTTTTCCAGTATTACCACCAGATACATAAATGCCACAAACACATAACTGGGTGAACCTTTTCAGATTGTGACTCAGCTTTGCTAAAGTCCCCAGTTAGTGGTGTCCAGAGCTCTTAAGCACACTCTTTTGCCTTGGATCACGACTTTAACCACTCAGTCTCAAGCTTTTCACTTGGACCTTCATGACACAAGCACATGGTTAGGGACAGCTTGATTTAGCCGCTTAGGCCTGGATTTAATTTCCTTGGGCCCTCCTATCCATTGATGCTCAAAGCCTTGGATCCTTTTTTACCCTTGCCTTTTGGTTTTAAGGGCTATTGGCTTTTTCTACTGCTCCTTCTTTTTCTATATACTCTTTTTAGCCCCCTTTTTTTTCGCCATTTTTTTTCTTTTTTTTTTCGCAAGCTTTTGCTATTCACTGCTTTTTCTTGCTTCAAGAATCAAATTCATGATTTTTCAGATCATCAATAACATTTCTCTTTGTTCATCATTCTTTCAAGAGCCAACAATTTTAACACTCATAAACAACAAGATCAAAAGACATATGCACTGTTCAAGCATTCATTCAGAAAACAAAAAGTCTTGTCACCACATCAATATAATTAAATTAAATTCAATAATAAATTTGAAATTCATGTACTTCTTGTTCTTTTGAATTAAAACATTTTTCTTTTAAGAGAGGTGAAGGACTAATGGATTTTATTCATAGCTTTAAGGCATGGTTACATACTAATGATCATGAAATAAAGACACAAAACATAGATAAACACAATATTAAAAACCGAAAAACAGAAAGAAATAAAGAACAAGGAATGAATCCACCTGAGTGAAGGTGGCGCCTTCTTGAAGGTCCAATGGTGCTCTTTGAGCTCCTCTATGCCTCTTCCTTGCTTCTGTTTGAATGATTCATAGTAATTTTGGTGTTTCTACCCTTAGTTGCTTCCAATGTTTGTGTGGAGGATAACTTATCCCCTGAGGTATCTCAGGGATCTCTTGATTTGCAGCCACATGTTCTAACCAACTGAACTATTCCAGCTTATATTAGTAGTCTTTCCATCTCCCATGACTCAGAGGTGGAAGCTTTTTGTCTTCCCTTTGAGGTTTCTCTGGCTTTAGGTGCCATTAATGGTAATGGAAAAGCAAAAAAGCTATGCTTTTACCACACCAAACTTAAAATATTGCTCGCCCTCGAGCAAGAGAAGAAAGAAGAGAAGAAGAAGAAGAAGAAGAATATGGAGGAGAGTGAGGGGAGATGGATTCGGCTATATGGGTGGGATTGGGTGGGAAAGAATTTTGAATCTTGAAGGTGAGTGGGGTTTACGGGAAAGAGTGAGTGGTGAATGAAAAATAGAAGGGATGACCATGAATGGAGAGAGAGAGGGCGAGATAGGTGGGGATCCTGTGAGGTCCACAGATCCTGAGGTGTCAAGGAATTCCATCCCTGCACCGAATAGGCATGTAAAATGCCTTGGTGCACCATTCTGGCGTTCAAACGCCCATTGGTGCACATTCTGGGCGTTCAACGCCCATGTAATGCATGTTTCTGGCGTTGAACGCCAGTTATGCTTGTTCCTGGCGCGTTCAGCGCCAGTTTTTTCTTTGTGCACCATCCTGGCGTTTAACGCCAGGTTGTTGCTTGTTTTGGGTTCAGCGCCAGAATGGTGCTCTGTTCTGGCGTTGAACGCCGGCCAATGCACCTTCTGGGCGTTGAACGCCAGCCCGTGCGTCCTCCAGGGTGAAAAAATTTTTTTCTTCTGTTTTGACTCTGTTTTTAATTTTTTTGATTTTTTCGTGACTTCTCATGATCATGTACCTAATTAAACACAAAAATAACAAAGAACCAAAATAAAATAAAATTAGATAAATAAAATTGGGTTGCCCCAACAAGCGCTTCTTAATGTCAATAGCTTGACATGGCTCTCATGGAACCACAAGGTGATCAGTCAACTTAAGTGTGGTATTCCCAACACCAAACTTAGAGTTTGGATATGGGGTTTGTACACCAAACTTAGAGTTTGGTTGTGGCCTCACAACACCAAACTTAGAGTTTGACTGTGTGGGCTCTTCTTGACTCTGAACTGAGAGAAGCTCTTCATGCTTACTCTCTTTTGTCACAGAGGGATGGCCATGTGCCTGAAACACAAGGTAGTCCCCATTCAATTGAAGGACTAACTCACCTCTGGTGACATCTATTACAGCTCCTGCTGTGGCTAGGAAAGGTCTTCCTAGGATGATGCATTCATCATCTTCCTTCCTATTGTCTAGGATTATGAAATCAGTAGGGATGTAAAGGCCTTCAACCTTTACTAGCACGTCCTCTACTATTCCATAAGCTTGTCTCAATGACTTGTCTGCCAATTGTAATGAGAACAAGGCTGGTTGTACCTCAATGATCCCCAGCTTCTCCATTATAGAGAGTGGCATAAGATTTATTCCTGACCCAAGATCACATAGAGCTTTTTCAAAGCTCATGGTGCCAATGGTGCAAGGTATTAAGAACTTGCCAGGATCTTGTTTCTTTTGAGGTAGAGTTCTCTGAATCCAAGTATCTAGTTCGTTAATGAGCACGGGAGGTTCACTTTCCCAAGTCTCATTACCAAATAGCTTGGCATTCAGCTTCATGATAGCTCCTAAGTATTGAGCAACTTGCTCTCCATCAATCTTCATCCTCTTCAGAGGAATGATATCTTCAGAGCTCATGAATGGCTGAAGGATTTAAAGGAATCTCTATGGTCTCTAGATGAGCCTCATATTCCTCAGATCCTTAATAGGAAACCCTTCTTGCTTGAGGAACGTCCCAGGAAGTCTTCCTCACTGGGATTTTCGTCCTCCTCCTCCTTGGTGCATTCGGCCACTTTGATTAAATCAATGGCCTTGCATTTTCCTTTTGGATTTTCTTCTGTATTACTTGGGAGAGTACTGGGAGGAGTGTCGATGACTTTCTTACTCAGCTGGCCCACTTGTGCCTCCAGATTTCTAATAGAGGATCTTGTTTCATTCATGAAACTAAAGTGGCCTTTGACAGATCAGAGACTATATTTGCTAAATTAGAATTGTTTTGTTCAGAATTCTCTGTCTGTTGCTGAGAAGATGATGGATATGGCTTGCTATTGCCTAGCCTATTACGTCCACCATTGTTAAAACCTTGTTGAGGTTTTTTGATCCTTCAGGAGAAATTAGGATGATTTCTCCATGATGAGTTATAGGTGTTTCCATAAGGTTCACCCATGTAATTAACCTCTGCCATGGCGGGTTCTCAGGATCATAAGCTTCTTCAGAAGCTGCCTCTCTAGTACTGATGGATGCATGTTGCAATCCATTCAGATTTTGAGAGATCATGTTGACCTGTTGAGTCAACACTTTGTTCTGAGCCAATATGGCATTCAGCATCAATTTCAAGAACTCCTTTCTTCTGAGGTACCCCATTATTCACGGAATTCCTCTCAGAGGTGTACATAAACTGGTTGTTTGCAACCAGTCAATGAGTTCTTGAGCCTCTTCAGGCGTTTTTCAGGTGAATAGATCCACCTGCAGAATGGTCTAGTGACATTTTCGAAAATTCAGAGAGACCATAATAGAATATGTCTAATATGGTCCATTCTGAAAACATGTCAGATGGACATCTTTTGGTCAGCTGCTTATAGCTTTCCCAAGCTTCATAGAGGGATTCACCATCTTTTTGTTTGAAGGTTTGAACATCCACTCTCAGCTTGCTCAGCTTTTGAGGAGGAAAGAATTTATCCAAGAAGGCAGTGACCAGCTTATCCCATGAGTCCAGGCTATCCTTGGGTTGTGAATCCAACCATATTCTAGCTCTGTCTCTAACAGCAAAAGGGAAAAGCATGAGTCTGTAGACTTCAGGATCAACTCCATTCGTCTTTACAGTCTCACAGATCTGCAAGAATTCAGTTAAAAACTGATAAGGATTCAGATGGAAGTCCATAAAACTTGCAGTTTTGTTGCATTAAAGCACTAGTTGAGGCTTAAGCTCAAAGTATTGGCTCCAATGGCAGGAATGGAGATGCTTCTTCCATCAAACTGGGACGTTGGTTTTGTGAAGTCACCAAGCATTCTCCTTGCATTATTATTATTATTTTCGGCCATCTCCTTCTCTTGTTCGAAAATTTCTGAAAGGTTGTTTCTGGATTGTTGTAATTTAGCTTCTCTTAATTTTCTCTTCAGAGTCCTTTCAGGTTCTGGATCAATTTCAACAAGAGTGCCTTTTTCCCTGTTCCTGCTCATATGAAGGAGAAGAAACAAGAAAAGAAAGAGGAATCCTCTATGTCACAGTATAGAGATTCCTTTATGTTAGTAGAAGAAGAAAGGGGTAGAAGAATGGAGATGGAGGATTCGGATTTTTAGATGAAGAGAGGTGAAGAGAAGTGTTAGTAATTAATTAATTAAATAGAAGAAGAGAAGAGAGGGAGAAGAATTCGAAAATAATTTTTGAAAAAGGGGTTAGTATTTTTGAAAATTAAAGATGAATTAAATTGAAATTAAAATTTGAAACAATTAAAAAGAATTTTTGAAAAAGAGATAGATATTTTTGAAAATAGAAGAGAGAGAGGTAGTTAGGTGGTTTTGAAAAAGATAAGAAATAAACAAAAAGTTAGTTAGTTGATTGAAAAAAAATTTGAAATCAAATTTGAAAAAGATAAGAAGATAAGAGGTTAGATAAGATATTTTGAAATCAAATTTTGAAAAAGGTAAACTTAAAAAGATAAAAAGATAAAAAGATTTTTAAGAAAAAGATATTTTGAAAAAGATTTAATTTTTAAAATTACTTAACTAACAAGAAACTACAAGATAAGATTCTAGAAATTAAAGATTGAACCTTTCTTAACAAGAAAGTAACAAACTTCAAATTTTTGAATCAATCACATTAATTGTTAGCATATTTTCGAAAAAAATGATAGAAAGATAAGAAAAAGATTTTGAAAATATTTTGAAAAATAATTTTTGAAATTTTCGAAAAATAGAAAAAAAATGAAAAAGATATGATTTTTGAAAAAGATTTTGAAAAGATAAGATTTTTAAAATTGAAATTTTGACTTGACTTGTAAGAAACAACTAATTTTTGAAAATTTTTTGACCAAGTCAACCCAAAATTTCGAAATTTTGGAGGAAAATAAGGAAAAGATATTTTTGATTTTTAAATTTTTAAAGAAAAAAACACAAGAATGACCCAAAACATGAAAATTTTGGATCAAGACACAAGATGCATGCAAGAATGCTATGAATGTCAAGATGAACACAAAGAACACTTTGAAGATCATGATGAACATCAAGAACATAATTTTGAAAAATTTTTGATGCAAAGAAAACATGCAAGACACCAAACATAGAAATCTTTAATGCATGGAAAATATGAATGCAAAAATGCACATGAAAAACATGAAAAGACACAAAGCAAGAAATCATCAAGATCAAACAAGAAGACTTGTCAAGAACAACTCGAAGATCATGAAGAACACTATGAATGCATGGGATTTTCGAAAAAATGCAAGAAAAATTTTAAAAGCATGCAATTGACACCAAACTTAAAATTAACACAAGACTCAAACAAGAAACACAAAATATTTTTTATTTTTATGATTTTCTAATTTTTTTTGTATTTTTATTTTAATTTTTTCGAAAATAAAGTTAAGAAAAACGAAAAATAAAAGAAAAATTTTGAAAAAGATTTTTGTAAAGAAAATTACCTAATCTGAGCAACAAGATGAACCGTCAGTTGTCCATACTCGAACAATCCCCGGCAACGGCGCCAAAAACTTGGTGGACGAAATTGTGATTACTATCTTTTGAGCTTTAGTATGTATTTACTCTTAGGGCACTGTTTATTTTCTTTATTGGAATTCACAACTCCCGTTCAACTAACCAGCAAGTGTACTGGGTCGTCCAAGTAATAACCTTACGTGAGTAAGGGTCGAATCCACAGAGATTGTTGGTATGAAGCAAGCTATGGTCACCTTGTAAATCTCAGTTAGGCAGATTAAATATTGATTTATGGGTTTCGAAAATTAATAATAAAATAAGAAATAATAAAAGGGATAGAGTACTTATGTAGATTCATTAGTGCATAGGAATTTCAGTTAAGTATATGAAGATGCTGTATGGCTCAAGGACGCCTGCCTTCCTACTGCTTCTACTCAATCCTTCTTACTCCTTTCCATGGCAAGCTTTGTATAGGGGTTCACCATCAGCTGTGGCTACTTTCAATCCTCTCGGGGAAATATCCTATGCGGCTGTCACTCGCACAGCTAACCAGTCTGGAGGCATCACCCATGGCTGATGGCTACATCCCATCCTCGCAATGAAAACTAATGCTCACGCACTCTGTCACAGTACGGCTAATCACCGGTTGGTTCCCTCCCCTACTGGAATAGAATCCCTCTTTTGCGTTTGTCACTAACGCCCAGCAGGTTACAAGTTTGAAGCAGTCACAGTCAGTCATTACCGGAATCCTATCGGAATACCAGACAAGGTTAGACTTTCCGGATTCCCAGGATCCTACTCGGAACACCACAGACAAGGTTGGACTTTCCGGATCCTCATAAATGCCGCCATCTATCTAGCTTATACCACGAAGATTTTGTTGGGGAATCTAAGAGATACACATTCAAGCTCTGTTGCATGTAGAACGGAAGTGGTTGTCAATCACGCGCGTTCATAAGTGAGAATGATGATGAGGGTTATCTAACTCATCACATTCATCATGTTCTTGGGTACGAATGAATATCTTGGAATAAGAATAAGAGAGATTTGAATAAAAGAAAATAGAACTTCATTAATACTTGAGGTACAGCAGAGCTCCACACCCTTAATCTATGGTGTGCAGAAACTCCACCGTTGAAAATACATAAGCAAAGGGTTCAGGCATGGCCGAATGGCCAGCCCCCAAAACGTGATCAATGATCTCCTAGGATGAAATAAAACAAACTGAGACCAAAGATGTCTAATACAATAGTAAGAGGTCCTATATACTAGACTAGCTCTAGGGTTTACATGAGTAAGTAATTGATGCATAAATCCACTTCCGGGGCCCACTTGGTGTGTGCTTGGGCTGAGCTTGATCAATACACGAGCTAAGGCTTCTCTTGGAGTTGAACTTTGAGTTATGACGTGTTTTTGGCGTTCAACTCCGGATCATGACGTTTTTCTGGCGTTTAACTCCAGACAGCAGCATGAACTTGGCGTTTAACGCCAAGTTACGTCGTCATTCTTCGAATAAAGTATGGACTATTATATATTGCTGGAAAGCCCTGGATGTCTACTTTCCAACGCCGTTGAGAGCGCGCCATTTAGAGTTCTGTAGCTCCAGAAAATCCATTTCGAGTGCAGGGAGGTCAGAATCCAACAGCATCAGCAGTCCTTTTGTCAGCCTTTATCAGAGTTTTGCTCAAATCCCTCAATTTCAGTCAGAATTTACCTGAAATCATAGAAAAACACACAAACTCATAGTAAAGTCCAGACATGTGAATTTAACATAAAAACTAAGGAAAACATCCCTAAAAGTAGCTTAAACTTACTAAAAACTACCTAAAAACAATGCCAAAAAGCGTATAAATTATCCGCTCATCACATGCCCATGTAAAATCAAAATAATTGAATTACCATGTGCATTAAAACAAAAAAAAATATAATTCAGTATTTGAATAAAGAGGATACAAAAGAATTCCCTAAATGCAAAATAAAGCAATGCACCTGGGACAAAATTAAAACTAATGCATGAGCATGTAACATCAAAAGTGGGAAAAATTTGGGTAGTTAGGTAAAGTATTCTAAAATTGTATAAAGTATGTATATGTTAGGTGAAATCTTTGACTAATCAAGGATTCATTTTATAAAGCTCACTTGGCCATACATATATCCTTACCTTTACCTCAGCCCCATTACAACCCTAAAAAGACCTCATGATGTTTGCATTGGTATGCTAAATATTTGTTGATTGGTTAGATGAAGAACAAGGTTTAGAAAGCATGACTAGGGAAGAGTAGAGTGATTGACCCTAGACACTTGAGAGATTAGAGTGATATACACTTCCTGTGAGGGTTCAATGCTTGATTCTATGTTCCCTGCTTTCATGAGCTATCTTCTTACAAGTTTACTTGTCTTTATTTTATATGATTTGAATTAGTGGAATTTGAATTATTTTTGTCTTGGAGAACTTATTTACTTTTAACCAAGTAGGTAGAATCATTTTTGCATGTAGTTGTATTCATATAGATAGGTTGCATTTCATACATTCTATCATTCCCATTCACTCTTTTAGTTCTCTTGAGCTTAGCATGAGGACATGCTAATGTTTTAGTTCTTGATGAGCGGATAATTTGTATGCTTTTTGGCATTATTTTTAGTATGTTTTTAGTATGATTTAGTTAGTTTTTAGTATATTTTTATTAGTTTTTAGTTAAAATTCACTTTTCTGGACTTTACTATGAGTTTGTGTGTTTTTCGAAAATTTCAGGTATTTTCTGGCTGAAATTGAGGGATCTGAGCAAAAATCTGATCCAGAGACTCAAAAGGACTGCAGATGCTGTTGGATTCTGACCTCCCTGCACTCGAAGTGGATTTTCTGGAGCTACAGAAGCCCAATTGGCGCGCTCTCAACGGCGTTGGAAAGTAGATATCCTGGGCTTTCCAGCAATATATAATAGTCCATACTTTGCCCAAGATTTGATGGCCCAAACCGGCGTTCAAAGTCACCTCAAGAAATTCCAGCGTTAAACGCCGGAACTGGCACCTAATTGGGAGTTAAACGCCCAAACTGGCACTAAAGCTGGCGTTTAACTCCAAGGAAAGTCTCTACACGAAAATGCTTCATTGCTCAGCCCAAGCACACACCAAGTGGGCCCGGAAGTGGATTTTTATGTCATTTACTCATCTTTGTACACCTTAGGCTACTAGTTATCTATAAGTAGGACCTTTTACTATTGTAAAAAGGAAGAAAAAGAGGAGATCTTTTGATCATGTTTTGATGATTGAACCCTCTTTGGGAGGCTGGCCATTCGGCCATGCCTAGACCCTGTTCTTATGTATTTTCAACGGTGGAGTTTCTACACACCATAGATTAAGGTGTGGAGCTCTGCTGTACCTCGAGTATTAATGCAATTACTATTGTTCTTCCATCCAATTCCGCTTGTTCTTTGTCCAAGATATCACTTGTTCTTCAACATGATGAAGGTGATGATTGACGCCCATCACCATTCTCACTCATGAACAAGGTGACTGACAACCATTCTTGTTCTACAAGCATCTGAGGCTTAGTGAATATCTCTTGGATTCCCGATTGCACGATGCATGGTTGATCGCTGACAACCGAGTGCTCGCCTGACAAACGAGCCAACCATTCCGTGAGATCAGAGTCTTCGTGGTATAGGCAGGACTTGATGGCAGCATTCAAGAGAATCAGGAAGGTCTAACCTTGTCTGTGGTATTCTGAGTAGATTCAATGACTGAATGACTGTGACGTGCTTCAAAACTGTAACCTATGGGCGTTAGTGACAGACGCAAAAGAGGGATTCTATTCGGTAGGGGAGGGAAACCAAACCGGTGATTGGCAGTACTGTGACAGAGTGCGTGCATTAGCTTCACTGCGAGGATGGGAGGTAGCTGCTGACAACAGTGAAACCTACACGAGCTTGCCATGGAAGGAGTAAGAAGGATTGGATGAAGGCAGTAGGAAAGCAGAGAGACGGAAGGGAAGGCATCTTCATACACTTGTCTGAAGCTCTTACACCAATGATATACATAAGTATCACTATCTTTATCTTTATATTATTTTCATTCATCATACACATTGAGTTTACCTGACTAAGATTTACAAGATGACCATAGCTTGCTTCAATGCTAACATCTCCGTGGGATCGACCCTTACTCACGTAAGGTATTACTTGGACGACCCAGTGCACTTGCTGGTTAGTTGTGCGAAGTTGTGTAATGCCATGGAATTGAACCACCAAGTTTTGGAGTTCATGACCAGGGATTATGAGAGTTGTGAAAAGTATTGTTCACAATTTCGCGCACCAAGTTTTTGGCGCCGTTGCCGGGGATTGTTCAAGTTTTGAGCAAGCTTTTGGTAACAATGCCTGGGATTGTCTAGTTTGGACAACTGACGGTTCATCTTGTTGCTTAGATTAGGTTTTATTTTTCGAAATTCTTGAAGATGAATTCTAGAGTTTCATGATGATTTGTTGAAATCTGGCTGGCTGAGAAGCCATGTCTAATCTGATTGGACCGAGGTTTCAACTTATCACCACAAGAGCTTGTTGATTTTAATCAATCTTGCTTTTGGAGCAGTGATCTGCTAAGGCTTGGCTGACCTTTGGTCATGTCTAGTGTTTTGGACCGAAGCTTTCTTTGAAAGCTTGGCTGGCTGTGAAGCCATGTCTAATTCCTGGACCGGAGTCTTAGACTAGCTTGCACTGATTCCTGGAATTCTCATTAAGAATTTGATATCTTTTTCCACTTAATTTTCGAAAAACACAAAAAAATTACAAAATCACAAAAAAACCAAAAATATTTGATGTTTCTTGCTTAAGTCTAGTGTCTCATCTTAAGTTTGGTGTCAAATGCATGTTTTGTTATACTTTCGAATCCATGCATGTATTTCTTTGTTTTGATCTTTGAATTCTTTTGGCTTGTGTGTTTCTGTGTCTCATATAGTGTCAGTAGTACACAAACTGCTAAGTTTGGTGTCTTGCATGCATTGTTATTTGATTCTTGTTGCATTTTGATTATTAAAAATCCAAAAATATTTTTTTATTTGTGTCTTCTCAAGTCAATAATACAAGGAATTGAAGATTCAGAACATACTGCAGAGGAATTATACAGAAAAAGCTGGGCATTCAAAATTGCCCAGTGAAGAAGGCAGACTGGCGTTTAAACGCCAGCCAGGGTACCTGGTTGGGCGTTTAACGCCCAAAAAGGGTGCATTTTGGGCGTTAAACGCCAGAATGTATACCATTCTGGGCGTTTAACGCCAGGATGGTGCTAGGGGAAGATTTTGTTTTCAAATCAATTTTTTTTTCAAGTTTTCAAAGTTTTTCAAAACCAAATCTTTTTCAAATCATATCTTTTCAATCAAATGTTTTCAAAATCAATTTCTTTCCTTTTTCAAAGATACTTACTAACAATTAATGATTTGATTGAACATTTTTTGCCTTTTCTATTAAGAAAGGTTTTATGTTTGAATCATATCTTTTCTTGTTAGGCAAGCCATCAAATTTTTTTTTAAAATCATATCTTTTAAAATTGTTTTCAAATCATATCTTTTAAAATTGTTTTCAAATCATATCTTCTCAATCACAATTTTTTTTAACCAATCATATCTTTTAATCACATCTTTTTCAAAATAATTTCAATCATATCTTTTTAATTTCTGATTCCAAAATCTTTTTCAAAAATCATTTTTTTCTCAGTTTTCGAAAATTAAAGACTATTTTTCAAAATGTTTTCAAAATCTTTTAATTGAATTTTCGAAAATTCTCTTCCCTCCTTCCCACATCCTTCTATTTATGGAGTACCACTCCTTCTAAATGCACAATTCGAACCTTATCTAATTAAAGTTCGAATTCTTCTTCTCCTTCTTCTTTCTATTTCTCTTTTCCTCTAACACTTCAAGGAATCTCTATACTGTGACATAGAGGATTCCACATTCTCTTGTTCTCTTCTCTTTCTTATGAGCAGGAGCAGAGACAAAGGCATTCTTGTTGAAGCTGACCCTGAACCTGAGAGGACCTTGAAGCGAAAGCTAAGAGAAGCTAAAGCACAACTCTTTAGAGGACCTGACCGAATTCTTCAAGGAAGAAGAACACATGGCAGCCGAAAAAAAACAACAATGCCAACAATGCAAGGAAGGTGCTGGGTGACTTCACTGCACCTACTCCTGATTTCTATGGGAGAAGTATCTCTATCCCTGCCATTGGAGCAAACAACTTTGAGCTTAAGCCTCAATTAGTTTCTCTAATGCAACAGAATTGCAAGTTCCATGGACTTCCAATGGAAGATCTCATCAGTTCTTAGCTGAATTCTTGCAAATCTGTGACACAGTCAAGACTAATGGGGTAGACCCTGAGGTCTATAGACTGATGCTATTCCTTTTGCTGTAAGAGACGAGCTAGAATATGGTTGGATTCTCAACCTAAAGAAAGCCTGGACTCTTGGGAAAAGCTAGTCAATGCCTTTTGGCAAAGTTCTTTCCACCACAAAGATGGAGTAAGCTTAGAGTGGAAGTCCAAACCTTCAGACAGAAGGATGGAGAATCCCTCTATGAAGCTTGGGAAAGATACAAACAATTAATCAGAAGATGTCCTTCAGACATGCTTCTGAATGGAGCATCATAGGTATTTTTCTATGATGGTCTCTGAACTATCCAAGATGTCTTTGGTAGCTCTGCTGGAGGATCTCTTCATCTGAAGAAGACGCCTGCAGAAGCTCAAGAATTGATTGAAATGGTTGCAAATAACCAATTCATGTACACTTCTGAAAGGAATCCTGTGAACAATGGGACTAGTTAGAAGAAAGGAGTTCTTGAGATTGACACTCTGAACGCCATACTGGCTCAGAACAAGATATTGACTCAACAAGTCAACTTGATCTCTCAAAGTCTGTCTGGAATGCAAAATGCACCTGGCAGTACTAAGGAAGCTTCATCTGAGGAAGAAGCTTATGATCCTGAGAACCCTTCCATGGAAGAGGTGAATTACTAGGAGAACCCTATGGAAACACCTATAATTCTTCATGGAGAAATCACCCAAATCTCTCATGGAAGAATCAAGAGAGACCTCAACAAGGTTTCAATAACAATATGGTGGAAGAAACAGGTTTAGCAATGGCAAGCCTTTTCCATCATCTTCTCAGCAACAGACAGAGAGTTCTAAGCAGAATACTTCTGACTTAGCAACAATGGTCTCTGATCTAATAAAGACCACTCAAAGTTTCATGAATGAAACAAGGTCCTCCATTAGAAATTTGGAAGGACAAGTGGGACAGCTGAGCAAGAAAATTACTGAACTCCCTCCTAGTACTCTCCCAAGTAATACAGAAGAAAATCCAAAAGGAGAGTGCAAAGCCATAGACATGGCCGAATATGGAGAGGAAAGAGAGGAGGAGGACGCCACTGAGGAAGACCTCAGTGGGCGTGTACCAATCTCCTCTGAGTTCCTCAATGAGGAACAATGGGAATCTAAGGCTCAAAATGAGACCATAGAGATTCCATTGGACTTACTTCTGCCTTTCATGAGCTCTGATGAGTATTCTTCCTCTGAAGAGGATGAGTATGTCACTGAAGAGCAAGTTGCTAAATACCTTGGAGCATCATGAAGCTAAATGACAAGTTATTTGGAAATGAGACTTGGGAGGATGAACCACCTTTGCTCACCAAAGAACTGGATGACTTGTCTAGGCAGAAACTGCCTCAAAAGAGGCAAGATCCTGGGAAGTTTTCTATACCTTGTACCATAGGCACCATGACCTTCAAGAAGGCCTTGTGTGACTTAGGGTCAAGTGTAAACCTCATGCCCCTCTCTGTAATGGAGAAATTAGGGATCTTGAGGTGCAAGCTGCAAGAATCTCATTAGAGATGGCAGACAATTCAAGAAAACAAGCTCATGGACTTGTAGAGAATGTTTTGGTGAAGATTGAAGACCATTACATCCCTACTGATTTCATAGTCCTAGAGACTGGGAAGTGCATGGATGAATCCATCATCCTTGGCAGACCCTTCCTAGCCACAGCAAGGCTGTGATTGATGGTGATAGAGGAGAGTTAATCATTCAAGTGAATGAAGAATCCTTGGTGTTTAAGGCCCAAGGACATCCCTCTATCATCATGGAGAGGAAGCATGAAGAGCTTCTCTCATAACAGAGCCAAGCAGAGCCCCCACAGTCAAACTCTAAGTTTGGTGTTGGGAGGCCACAACCAAACTCTAAGTTTGGTGTTGAACCCCCACATTCAACTCTAAGTTTGGTGTTGGGAGGTTCCCACACGGCTCTGAGTATTTCTGAGGCTCCATGAGAGTCCTCTGTCAAGCTAATGACATTAAAGAAGCGCTTGTTGGGAGGCAACCCAATGTTTTATAGTTAACTATTTTCTTTTGTTATTTTATCTTTTTTGTAGGTTGATGATCATAAGAAGTCACAAAAACAATGAAAAAAAGCAAAAACAAAATGAAAAACAGGAAGAAAAACAGCACACCCTGGAGGAGAAGAAGCTGGCGTTCAAACGCCAGTAATGCTAGCTGTTGGGCGTTTAACGCCCAGTCTGGCACCATTCTGGGCGTTTAACGCCAGAAAGGGGCACCAGACTGGCGTTAAACGCCAGTAAAGGGCAACAACCTGGCGTTAAATGCCAGGAATGGGCACCAGCCCGGCGTTTAACGCCAGAAATAGCTCAAAACGTGATTTTGAGCAACATTTGGTGCAGGGATGACTTTTCCTTGACACCACAGGATCTGTGGACCCACAGGACCCCACCATCACTCTCTCTTCTTCCCCATTCACCAATCACCTCAATACCTCTTCCCCAAGAACCTTTACCCCCCTCTCTCCTATAAATACCCTTCTTCAACTCTTCATTTTCACACAACCTAAACACCCTTTCTTACCCTTCTTGGCCGAACACACCACCTTCTCCCTCTTCCTCATTTCTTTGGGAGGCTGGCCATTCGGCCATGCCTAGACCCTGTTCTTATGTATTTTCAACGGTGGAGTTTCTACACACCATAGATTAAGGTGTGGAGCTCTGCTGTACCTCGAGTATTAATGCAATTACTATTGTTCTTCCATTCAATTCCGCTTGTTCTTTGTCCAAGATATCACTTGTTCTTCAACATGATGAAGGTGATGATTGACGCCCATCACCATTCTCACTCATGAACAAGGTGACTGACAACCATTCTTGTTCTACAAGCATCTGAGGCTTAGTGAATATCTCTTGGATTCCCGATTGCACGATGCATGGTTGATCGCCTGACAACCGAGTGCTCGCCTGACAAACGAGCCAACCATTCCGTGAGATCAGAGTCTTCGTGGTATAGGCAGGACTTGATGGCAGCATTCAAGAGAATCAGGAAGGTCTAACCTTGTCTGTGGTATTCTGAGTAGGATTCAATGACTGAATGACTGTGACGTGCTTCAAACCTGTAACCTACTGGGCGTTAGTGACAGACGCAAAAGAGGGATTCTATTCCGGTAGGGGAGGGAACCAAACCGGTGATTGGCAGTACTGTGACAGAGTGCGTGCATTAGCTTTCACTGCGAGGATGGGAGGTAGCTGCTGACAACAGTGAAACCCTACACGAGCTTGCCATGGAAAGGAGTAAGAAGGATTGGATGAAGGCAGTAGGAAAGCAGAGAGACGGAAGGGAAGGCATCTTCATACACTTGTCTGAAGCTCTTACACCAATGATATACATAAGTATCACTATCTTTATCTTTATATTATTTTCATTCATCATCATACACATTTGAGTTTACCTGACTAAGATTTACAAGATGACCATAGCTTGCTTCAATGCTAACATCTCCGTGGGATCGACCCTTACTCACGTAAGGTATTACTTGGACGACCCAGTGCACTTGCTGGTTAGTTGTGCGAAGTTGTGTAATGCCATGGAATTGAACCACCAAGTTTTTGGAGTTCATGACCAGGGATTATGAGAGTTGTGAAAAGTATTGTTCACAATTTCGCGCACCAAGTTTTTGGCGCCGTTGCCGGGGATTGTTCAAGTTTTGAGCAAGCTTTTGGTAACAATGCCTGGGATTGTTCTAGTTTGGACAACTGACGGTTCATCTTGTTGCTTAGATTAGGTATTTATTTTTCGAAATTCTTGAAGATGAATTCTAGAGTTTCATGATGATTTGTTGAAATCTGGCTGGCTGAGAAGCCATGTCTAATCTGATTGGACCGAGGTTTCAACTTATCACCACAAGAGCTTGTTGATTTTAATCAATCTTGCTTTTGGAGCAGTGATCTGCTAAGGCTTGGCTGACCTTTGGTCATGTCTAGTGTTTTGGACCGAAGCTTTCTTTGAAAGCTTGGCTGGCTGTGAAGCCATGTCTAATTCCTGGACCGGAGTCTTAGACTAGCATTGCACTGATTCCTGGAATTCTCATTAAGAATTTGATATCTTTTTCCACTTAATTTTCGAAAAACACAAAAAATTACAAAATCACAAAAAAACCAAAAATATTGATGTTTCTTGCTTAAGTCTAGTGTCTCATCTTAAGTTTGGTGTCAAATGCATGTTTTTGTTATACTTTTCGAATCCATGCATGTATTTCTTTGTTTTGATCTTGAATTCTTTTGGCTTGTGTGTTTCTGTGTCTCATATAGTGTCAGTAGTACACAAACTGCTAAGTTTGGTGTCTTGCATGCATTGTTATTTGATTCTTGTTGCATTTGATTATTAAAAATCCAAAATATTTTTTTATTTGTGTCTTCTCAAGTCAATAATACAAGGAATTGAAGATTCAGAACATACTGCAGAGGAATTATACAGAAAAAGCTGGGCATTCAAAATTGCCCAGTGAAGAAGGCAGACTGGCGTTTAAACGCCAGCCAGGGTACCTGGTTGGGCGTTTAACGCCCAAAAAGGGTGCATTTTGGGCGTTAAACGCCAGAATGTATACCATTCTGGGCGTTTAACGCCAGGATGGTGCTAGGGGAAGATTTTGTTTTCAAATCAATTTTTTTTTCAAGTTTTCAAAGTTTTTCAAAACCAAATCTTTTTCAAATCATATCTTTTCAATCAAATGTTTTCAAAATCAATTTCTTTCCTTTTTCAAAGATACTTACTAACAATTAATGATTTGATTGAACATTTTTTGCCTTTTCTATTAAGAAAGGTTTTATGTTTGAATCATATCTTTTCTTGTTAGGCAAGCCATCAAATTTTTTTTTAAAATCATATCTTTTAAAATTGTTTTCAAATCATATCTTTTAAAATTGTTTTCAAATCATATCTTCTCAATCACAATTTTTTTTAACCAATCATATCTTTTTAATCACATCTTTTTCAAAATAATTTTCAATCATATCTTTTTAATTTCTGATTCCAAAATCTTTTTCAAAAATCATTTTTTTCTCAGTTTTCGAAAATTAAAGACTATTTTTCAAAATGTTTTCAAAATCTTTTAATTGAATTTTCGAAAATTCTCTTCCCTCCTTCCCACATCCTTCTATTTATGGAGTACCACTCCTTCTAAATGCACAATTCGAACCTTATCTAATTAAAGTTCGAATTCTTCTTCTCCTTCTTCTTTCTATTTCTCTTTTCCTCTAACACTTCAAGGAATCTCTATACTGTGACATAGAGGATTCCACATTCTCTTGTTCTCTTCTCTTTCTTATGAGCAGGAGCAGAGACAAAGGCATTCTTGTTGAAGCTGACCCTGAACCTGAGAGGACCTTGAAGCGAAAGCTAAGAGAAGCTAAAGCACAACTCTCTTTAGAGGACCTGACCGAATTCTTCAAGGAAGAAGAACACATGGCAGCCGAAAACAACAACAATGCCAACAATGCAAGGAAGGTGCTGGGTGACTTCACTGCACCTACTCCTGATTTCTATGGGAGAAGTATCTCTATCCCTGCCATTGGAGCAAACAACTTTGAGCTTAAGCCTCAATTAGTTTCTCTAATGCAACAGAATTGCAAGTTCCATGGACTTCCAATGGAAGATCCTCATCAGTTCTTAGCTGAATTCTTGCAAATCTGTGACACAGTCAAGACTAATGGGGTAGACCCTGAGGTCTATAGACTGATGCTATTCCCTTTTGCTGTAAGAGACAGAGCTAGAATATGGTTGGATTCTCAACCTAAAGAAAGCCTGGACTCTTGGGAAAAGCTAGTCAATGCCTTCTTGGCAAAGTTCTTTCCACCACAAAGATGGAGTAAGCTTAGAGTGGAAGTCCAAACCTTCAGACAGAAGGATGGAGAATCCCTCTATGAAGCTTGGGAAAGATACAAACAATTAATCAGAAGATGTCCTTCAGACATGCTTTCTGAATGGAGCATCATAGGTATTTTCTATGATGGTCTCTCTGAACTATCCAAGATGTCTTTGGATAGCTCTGCTGGAGGATCTCTTCATCTGAAGAAGACGCCTGCAGAAGCTCAAGAATTGATTGAAATGGTTGCAAATAACCAATTCATGTACACTTCTGAAAGGAATCCTGTGAACAATGGGACTAGTTAGAAGAAAGGAGTTCTTGAGATTGACACTCTGAACGCCATACTGGCTCAGAACAAGATATTGACTCAACAAGTCAACTTGATCTCTCAAAGTCTGTCTGGAATGCAAAATGCACCTGGCAGTACTAAGGAAGCTTCATCTGAGGAAGAAGCTTATGATCCTGAGAACCCTTCCATGGAAGAGGTGAATTACCTAGGAGAACCCTATGGAAACACCTATAATTCTTCATGGAGAAATCACCCAAATCTCTCATGGAAGAATCAAGAGAGACCTCAACAAGGTTTCAATAACAATAATGGTGGAAGAAACAGGTTTAGCAATGGCAAGCCTTTTCCATCATCTTCTCAGCAACAGACAGAGAGTTCTAAGCAGAATACTTCTGACTTAGCAACAATGGTCTCTGATCTAATAAAGACCACTCAAAGTTTCATGAATGAAACAAGGTCCTCCATTAGAAATTTGGAAGGACAAGTGGGACAGCTGAGCAAGAAAATTACTGAACTCCCTCCTAGTACTCTCCCAAGTAATACAGAAGAAAATCCAAAAGGAGAGTGCAAAGCCATAGACATGGCCGAATATGGAGAGGAAAGAGAGGAGGAGGACGCCACTGAGGAAGACCTCAGTGGGCGTGTACCAATCTCCTCTGAGTTCCTCAATGAGGAACAATGGGAATCTAAGGCTCAAAATGAGACCATAGAGATTCCATTGGACTTACTTCTGCCTTTCATGAGCTCTGATGAGTATTCTTCCTCTGAAGAGGATGAGTATGTCACTGAAGAGCAAGTTGCTAAATACCTTGGAGCAATCATGAAGCTAAATGACAAGTTATTTGGAAATGAGACTTGGGAGGATGAACCACCTTTGCTCACCAAAGAACTGGATGACTTGTCTAGGCAGAAACTGCCTCAAAAGAGGCAAGATCCTGGGAAGTTTTCTATACCTTGTACCATAGGCACCATGACCTTCAAGAAGGCCTTGTGTGACTTAGGGTCAAGTGTAAACCTCATGCCCCTCTCTGTAATGGAGAAATTAGGGATCTTTGAGGTGCAAGCTGCAAGAATCTCATTAGAGATGGCAGACAATTCAAGAAAACAAGCTCATGGACTTGTAGAGAATGTTTTGGTGAAGATTGAAGACCATTACATCCCTACTGATTTCATAGTCCTAGAGACTGGGAAGTGCATGGATGAATCCATCATCCTTGGCAGACCCTTCCTAGCCACAGCAAAGGCTGTGATTGATGGTGATAGAGGAGAGTTAATCATTCAAGTGAATGAAGAATCCTTGGTGTTTAAGGCCCAAGGACATCCCTCTATCATCATGGAGAGGAAGCATGAAGAGCTTCTCTCATAACAGAGCCAAGCAGAGCCCCCACAGTCAAACTCTAAGTTTGGTGTTGGGAGGCCACAACCAAACTCTAAGTTTGGTGTTGAACCCCCACATTCAAACTCTAAGTTTGGTGTTGGGAGGTTCCCACACGGCTCTGAGTATTTCTGAGGCTCCATGAGAGTCCTCTGTCAAGCTAATGACATTAAAGAAGCGCTTGTTGGGAGGCAACCCAATGTTTTATAGTTAACTATTTTCTTTTGTTATTTTATCTTTTTTGTAGGTTGATGATCATAAGAAGTCACAAAAACAATGAAAAAAAGCAAAAACAAAATGAAAAACAGGAAGAAAAACAGCACACCCTGGAGGAGAAGAAGCTGGCGTTCAAACGCCAGTAATGCTAGCTGTTGGGCGTTTAACGCCCAGTCTGGCACCATTCTGGGCGTTTAACGCCAGAAAGGGGCACCAGACTGGCGTTAAACGCCAGTAAAGGGCAACAACCTGGCGTTAAATGCCAGGAATGGGCACCAGCCCGGCGTTTAACGCCAGAAATAGCTCAAAACGTGATTTTGAGCAACATTTGGTGCAGGGATGACTTTTCCTTGACACCACAGGATCTGTGGACCCCACAGGACCCCACCATCACTCTCTCTCTTCTTCCCCCATTCACCAATCACCTCAATACCTCTTCCCCAAGAACCTTTACCCCCCTCTCTCCTATAAATACCCTTCTTCAACTCTTCATTTTCACACAACCTAAACACCCTTTCTTACCCTTCTTGGCCGAACACACCACCTTCTCCCTCTTCCTCATTTCTTTGGGAGGCTGGCCATTCGGCCATGCCTAGACCCTGTTCTTATGTATTTTCAACGGTGGAGTTTCTACACACCATAGATTAAGGTGTGGAGCTCTGCTGTACCTCGAGTATTAATGCAATTACTATTGTTCTTCCATTCAATTCCGCTTGTTCTTTGTCCAAGATATCACTTGTTCTTCAACATGATGAAGGTGATGATTGACGCCCATCACCATTCTCACTCATGAACAAGGTGACTGACAACCATTCTTGTTCTACAAGCATCTGAGGCTTAGTGAATATCTCTTGGATTCCCGATTGCACGATGCATGGTTGATCGCCTGACAACCGAGTGCTCGCCTGACAAACGAGCCAACCATTCCGTGAGATCAGAGTCTTCGTGGTATAGGCAGGACTTGATGGCAGCATTCAAGAGAATCAGGAAGGTCTAACCTTGTCTGTGGTATTCTGAGTAGGATTCAATGACTGAATGACTGTGACGTGCTTCAAACCTGTAACCTACTGGGCGTTAGTGACAGACGCAAAAGAGGGATTCTATTCCGGTAGGGGAGGGAACCAAACCGGTGATTGGCAGTACTGTGACAGAGTGCGTGCATTAGCTTTCACTGCGAGGATGGGAGGTAGCTGCTGACAACAGTGAAACCCTACACGAGCTTGCCATGGAAAGGAGTAAGAAGGATTGGATGAAGGCAGTAGGAAAGCAGAGAGACGGAAGGGAAGGCATCTTCATACACTTGTCTGAAGCTCTTACACCAATGATATACATAAGTATCACTATCTTTATCTTTATATTATTTTCATTCATCATCATACACATTTGAGTTTACCTGACTAAGATTTACAAGATGACCATAGCTTGCTTCAATGCTAACAATCTCCGTGGGATCGACCCTTACTCACGTAAGGTATTACTTGGACGACCCAGTGCACTTGCTGGTTAGTTGTGCGAAGTTGTGTAATGCCATGGAATTGAACCACCAAGTTTTTGGAGTTCATGACCAGGGATTATGAGAGTGGTGAAAAGTATTGGTGAAAAGTGGTGCGTGCATGATACATTGCATGAAAGATAAGTGGCACACCAAACTTAATGTGACAATTTCACTTGGAATTGATGCAAGTATCCAGTAAAGATTGGGAATCAATTTTGTTGCATGGCAACACCAAACATAGAATGCAATCACATGTCAATTCATTTGAACTAAAACTAAACAAAGGAGACTATTCTGTGCTAATAACACACTCACCAAGCGAAGAATTTATAACAAGTAAGGATTTCTTGGTGAGGTATTAACAAAAACAGTTAAGGAGCAAATAAAAGAAAGTATTAAAAACAAAAGAATGACTAAAACCAAGAGAAAGAAAAAATGCCACAGCGAAAGAAAGATAACACTGTAGAGGCATTATGATTATACAAACAAGTGGTGTTGCTGGCCTCATTGCATAAAAAAGTAAATGGCACACCAAACTTAGAAACTTAGTGTGACACTTTCTCTTGAAATTTTTGCAAGTGTCCAGAAAGATTAAAACAGATTGTTGTAGGGCAACACCAAATTTAGAATGTAATCATATACCTAATTATTGGAAATAGACAAAGTAAAGAAAGGAAATGTTACCTATGGTTGGGTTGCCTCCCAACAAGCGCTCTTTTAATGTCATTAGCTTGACATGTTGTTCTCAACTTTCTTCCTCTTCTTCTAGTTTGTTAAGAGGAATGACCTCAAGGGGAAAGAAGAGTCAGTCAATATCCCCTGTCTTGGCCTCTTCCCAGCAAGCTTTCTTTGTTTGCTTGATTTACTTTGCTTGTTGGGGCAGGGGTTGGATTGTTTGTAGTTGACCTTTTCTTTTTCATGGATATGATCACTTGTAGCTTGGTCACAATCCTCTTCTCGATGTTGTTGTGGTTTGCCTTCACTTTTTGGATACCAAGACTTGGTAGTTGTGTGATTGTTAGAGTGTTCCCTTCATCAAGAGCTTCTTGCATTGGTGGTTCAATGAGCCCTTCTTCTATGCAACTTTCTGCCTTACTTGAGTATGGACTTCCTTGATTTTCTTCCTCACTTTCTTATCCTTTCACTTCCTCCATTGCTCTCAACATCTGGGTTTAATAGCACTTTTATGGAGGAGGTTTGTTGTTCTTCCCAAGATTTCTTCATCTCCTCTTCATATCTTTCAATCACAGATTCAAGTGTTGAGAGTCTTTAGTTCAGTAAGGTCTGTAGTGGTTGTGAGTTTTCATGTTTCCTTGTCATCTCAAGTGGCCTCTGTGGATATGAAATTCTTGGCTCATATACCTCCACCACCTCATTCTTCATTGAAATCTCACTTGATACAAGAGTTTTTCTTCCACTTCCTCACTCACAAATTGGTCTTCATCCTCAATGCTTGGTAATCCTAAGTTTCTCCTTATTTTTTCTAAGCGCCTATCCATCTTCTTGAAGAAAGTTTCTTGTTCTTGTTCTTTCCAGGATTATTTTTGTCTTTCTAAGAATTGTTCTTGTCTTTCCAAAAATTTCCTGGACCATTGAAGGTAATCCTCAACTGCTGGCTCAAGAGATGAAGGTTGAGAGTAGTTTTGTGGACATAGATGTGTTGTGGTGAAGTTGTTTCGAGGGGTATGGAATGAATTTTGTGAATACTGAAATGAGTTTTCTGTGTGGTGAAATGAATTCTGTGGTTGGAGAAATGAGTTGTATTGATTTTGAAGGAAACTTTATGTTGAGGCATAGTCAAATGATGAAGAATTTTTAAATGAAGGTTTGCTCAAGTGATGATGGTTCTTGATAAGTGGAGTATGAACCGTCAAATTCTCTCTGGTTTTGCTCCTCCCATTCACAATGTGAGTCACTATTGAATTCATCACAATGTGGATCATTTTGTGGTATTGGGAGCAATCTTGCATGATTGTATTCTCAAAATGATCAAATGATGATGTCTCTTGATTAGCAAAATATGGATCATTAAGATCTCTTTAGTTTTGACCCTCCCAATCACAGCCTGAATAGTTGTCATAGCAATATGAGTCATTTTGTGGCTCTGGGAGGTGTTCATACTCATTCCTTGTTGATACTCCCATCCACCATTAGGATAATGACATAAATCATTTTATGGTGTTGGGTAGTATCTCATGGAACTGTCTTGATTATTTTGTGGCCCTAGAGCATATCCCCATTGGTTGGATTGCTCATAATTTGTCATTTCTTGGTGATATTCCCAGCCATCATTAGAATAGTCATTTGGTGATGGTGGGCAATATCCCATGAAATTTGTTTGATCAAAAGATGAAGTAAACTCCATTTGAATTTTGTAAAACATAGTCACCAATGAAAAGTTGAAATTCATGTCACAAAAGAGAATTTCTTAGTGAGGCAATAACACAAACACCTTAGTGTCAAGAGAAAACAGAAAATTAAAAGAACTTAAAGGAACAAAAACAAAGAAAAATGTTTAATCTAAACTTATCACCACTTAATCATTGTCGATCTAAATCAATTCCCGGTAACGGCGCGAAAAATATGATGGGGGAAAATTAGATTTTCACACAAAATCACCGGCAAGTATACCGGGTCGCATCAAGTAGTAAACTCACAAGAGTGAGGTCGATCCCATGAGGATTGATTGGATCAAGAAACTTTAGAATGGTAATAAATTTAGTTAAGCTAATGTTGATGAATTGAGTGATTTGTGATTGATAGAAAGTAAATAGCAAGAAATTATAAATTGAACGAAAGATAAATTGCAGGAAATGTAAATGGGATTGGGTGCTGAAAAATTAAAGGAAGTAGTAAATTCAAAGACAATAAAAATGAAGATCAACAGAATGAAAGATTCATTAGGGAATGGAAATATCATAATCTAATATGAATCAGATGGGTCTCAACTCCTTTCTCAATCATATGAGTAGATCTATGGCGGATTGAAATTGATTGGATCCCAATTCCTTGGCACTCCAATCTCTCTAATCACAATCAATCTTGCCAATTCCTTGATCCAATTGTCATGAGAAGAGGATAAGTGCATATCTCTCATACACAAGCCACACAATCTCTCAAGATCTCAATTCCTCCTAAATGGTGTTGATCAAGAGAGTTGTGAGAGATAGAGATTCAATTCTAATTTCCATTATTCTCCTTCCGAGGCTCACATGGAAATTCAATGGATCCAAACCCCCTTCCGAAGTGAATGGATCAAATCAACATAGAAGTTATTTCTCAGCTACTCAAGCGGATTGAGAAGAAGAAGATGTTCATCAATCCAATAGAATTATAATAGAGCTCCTCCCCCTAATAAAGTGGGGTTACTGGATCATTGCTCTGAGAACAAGTGCAGAAAATTTAAATTGCATGAAAATAGACTCAGTTCAAGGTAAACTCAAAATTATAGAAGAGCAGAAGTGCAGGAAGTTGAATTGCATAAAAGTAAACTGAATTCCATACAATTGAAATGTAAAAGTGCAGAAAAGAGCAGAAGTGTATCAAACTAAAATTCTACACTACACACTCTGGAGTCTCTAATCCTCCAGCCTTCTGAGCCTCCTTTTCCTAATAAAACTGATGCCTTTATATAGGCTTTCCTAAACTACCAATTGAAATAAAATTCAAAACAAATTACAATTAAATGAAATTCCTATTCTAGTTGATCCTTGTGGTCTTCATTTAGTGATTAGATTGGGCTTGCTTGCTTGTAGTTCAAACGGGCTTAGAATGAAGCTAATTTGAGCAGAAATACACTTCCAGGAGAGCGTAGCGTTCATTTGGAGAACGGAGCATTCAGACACCCACGCGTATGCGTGCTATACGCTTGCGCGTCCCTGGTGTTTTGGCTCATCGACACGTACACGTCACCCACGCGTACGTGTCCCTTGCAACGTTCGCTTTGAGAGCGTAGTGTTCGTGAAATAAACGCTCCTTCCACGCGTACGCGTCACCCACGTGTATGCGTAGATTGCAAAATGTCACATCTACGTTCCAGCATCATGTACGCATTTGCGCAAATCATCAATTTTGTCACATCGACGCGTACGCGTGATGCACGCGTACGTGTCCCTTGCCAATTTTCTAATCCAAATTTGAAAGTATCGCTGGCACTCATTCAAAGTGAACGTAGCGTTTATTGCAGGTGAACGCTGATCCTCCTTCCATGCGTGCGCGCCATGCATGCGTACGCGTGGATCTCCAAAGGTGTCATCCTGTGCGTAAGCACCTTGTACGTGTGCGCGTCACTTGTGAACGTAGCGTTCATCAAATGAACATAGCATTCTCCTGCACTGCTTATTTCTTGCTTTTTCTTACCTATCATCAACCAAACAGAATGCATCAAAGTCTCACCAAAATCATAAGATTTTGCATCCTTCCATAATAATCAAATAAATCAAATAAATCTTACAAAAATCTCATGATAATGCATAAAGTTAATAATGTTTGATTGAATCAAGACAAGCATGAAATTCTTATTCAAACACTTACTTATTGCCTAAGAAATGTATGAAAACTAACTAAAAATGAAGGAAAAAAGCTTGTGAAAACTAGCCTAAGATGACTTGTCATTAGGAACCAAGGAGGAAAAGGGGGATCATTCATTCACACTTGACATACCATTTTTAGCTAGTTGTTTGTTCTTGTTCTTCTAGAGAGAGAAATTCTTATTCCTCTCTTGATCTAGTTTGTTTTTTATCTTCTCTTATTGAAATCCTGAATTGGATCTTGTTAATTTTAATTTTCATTACTCAATTTGAATTCTTTTGTTATAATTTTGTTTAGATGTTGTGTTGAATTTGAATTCTCTTGTTAATTTCTCTCTTCTACTCATTTTATGAATTTATGGATCTTGAATTTCTATTAGTGCATTGATGTTTCCTATGATTGATAGTGTTATTCTAGTTGTTTCTATTGATAATTGTTAGTGGGTAATTGTAATTTCTAATTAATTTGCAATTTGAATATGTCTTTTGTTAATGCATACCATATATTTGATGAAAAATTTCCTTTAATTATGGAGTAGTTTCCTTTACTCTTGGCCTAGGCTAAGGGAACTAGGTAAACTTGAGTCATTGGGTGTAATTGATTTGGTGATTTGAGAACCTTAGTGGTCAAGTTGATACCCATTGACACTAATCCACTATTAAGCCAATTAGTAGTTGAATTAGGGCTTATGGTTTGAGATTGACGAAGCCATTTGACGTACCTAATGCGTTGAGGTAGACATGACATGTATTTCATGCATAGGGGTAGACTTAATGAGCTTGGTTGCTCATAATTGTCAAGATATAGTTATTAGACAAGGATGGTGACCCCAATTTCCATGCCTAGCCAAGAGTTCCTTTTATTATTCATACTTGAAACCCAAAAATCTCAATTTCTTAGTTCTTGTTATAGTTAGTTAGTTTCTTGCACATTAAGATTCTTTACATGTTAAGTCTAGTAGTTTAAATTCTTGATCATGACTCCCAACCCCGAAATTCTAACCAATATTAATGCACATGTTTGCCCATTTCTCGAGAGATGACTGATAAACCCCATTTTTAGAATTTATCTTGCATGGATTTTTGGGGATTTATCAATGATCTTCCACACCTATTCACATAAAAATGTATGATTTTGTGTTCCTTTCCCAACTTTGCTTCAGAGATGGAAACATGCTTCTTTTACACTAATTTAGACACATTTTTAATCCCCTCTATTACAACTCAATGACGTGATCCGTTTGTTAAGTGATTTCAGAACTTACAGGGCAAGGATGGCCTAGAAGGAGGGAAGGAAGCATGCATAAAGGGAAGGAGTATGAAAATAATGGAGCTTTGGAGTTTGAGCAGCGGCGCGAACGCGTACCTTGCATGTATGCACGGATGTGCACTACAAGATTGGCGTGAAGAAGCCAAATGCCTGAGCCGGCACGTTTACATGGCTAAGCCAAATCCTCAGGGACGCGCACGCACGCTTGACGCCTGCGCGCGGATTGTGATGCTCCAGGAATGCGTATGCGTACTGTGCATGTACGCGCCGATGCCGCACGTAATTTTTAAAAGAAAACGTGACCATCGATTTGGGAGCAGTTACAAGCCTTGTCTGGTGTAAATTCCTGGCGGGAAGAGCATAAGAAGACCCAAAGAATAAAGGATTGGGATTCATTCACTCATTTTTACATTTTCTAGATATTTTCCCCCTAGTTAGTTACACTTTGGAAGAGAGAGAAGCTCCAACCTCTCTCTAGAACTTTACAATCTCCATCTTAATTTCTCTTAGAATTCTTGGTGAGATCCATGGCTAACTCATTGTTCTTTTGATCCAAAGTTGTATATCTACTCTTTTCTTCTCAATTAATGCTCCTTTGATTCATTCATTCTAGATCTTAGATTTGTGACTTTGATATTTGGATTTTAATCAATGAAGTGATGAATTTCATTCAATTGTTTGGTTGTTGATGCTTGCCTTGAGTTGCATAGTTTGAATTCAAATCCTTTTTCTCAATTTCCTAATATTTCTTACTATTGCTCACCAATTGTTTGAGGAAATACCAACCCTAATTATGGAGTAGATTCCTCTTACTTGGCTTAAGGGTTGAGTTGTTGGAGATACTTAAATAGTCAACACCAATTGCTAATCCTCAATTGAGAATTCCTAATTGACTTGTGTGTTACTCAATCTAGACTCCCTTGAGGTTAGGCTAGGACTTGTGATTCAAGTAAATTATCTTCACTAAATCTTCCTCCATGCTTAGGAGTTGACTAAGTGAAGCAATGATTAATTGTTGATACAATTGATGGAAGCTATAGTGATGGAACTTCCAATTCTCACCCTTAGCCAAGGCTCCTACCATAATTGATTGTTGTTCATTTTGTTAGCTCGAATTCTTACACCAACTCTCAAAACCACAAAGAACTTCCTAATCAATGATGTACATTCTAAGGCAATTTCTAGGGAAGACGACTCGGGACTCATACTCTCGGTTATAGATTGTAGAATTATTTGATGTGAAATTTGCGTGTCGGTTAGACTATACTCACGATTGGATTTGTTGATGCCTTCTATACCGACATAACAAAGTTCTAACATCAACGACCCGAGGTTTGAATACTTCGATTTACTTTTATTGGGTTTGAACTTTGTGACAACCAATCTTTTAAAATTTGATTTGCGAGGATTGATTATCGGTTTGGACTATACTACCAACGGGAATCATTTGAGTGAAATTCCTAACCGGTATAGATCCTTGTGTCAATAATACCACCACATCAAAGTAACTAGAACACGCAACATATATATTCATCTCAAAATCTCATCCATTTTATTATTTCTTTTCTTTTAAAATTTTATTTAAACTCAGTGAGCAATACATGAGACATCTTTCAAAAGGTAAATATAAAGTACTAAAATAAACAACTTAAGTTGAAAGCAAGGAAATCCTACTAGTGATCATGCAACTAAGAATTGAAAATAGAAAACAGAATGAAATACTAAAAAGCAAAGATAAGATAAAGGGGAGGAGAGTGAAACTTAATCACCTCAGTCATAATGGCTGCTGCTCCCTTCAGGGAGTCTTCTCTGGCACTTCAGCTCTTCTAGTTCATGCCCTTACTTCTGCTGTTCCTCTATTAGCTTATGGAGGATGGTGGACTGGCTCTTGTGCTTCTGTTTCAGCTGATCCATAGTGGATACCAACTGTCCAATGGATACTGCCAGCTGAGTCTAGTACTCATGCGGAGGGAGATCTTGTCCTTGAGGTAGTTCGGGATGCTTCTTCTTAGGAGGGGAATCCGGCTTCTGAAGTGGTGGTTGCCCAAGTTCTCGAGTGTAATCCATACTCTTCTTAGTGATTGGGTTGTCCACTGCAATAAGCATATCTCTATCAATCTGGACATTGGCTGCCTCACATAAGCGGGAGATGAAGTGAGGGAAGGCTAATCTGGAGAGAGTAGAGGTCTTTATTGCAACGCTGTATATCTCCAGAGGGATTACAAGATGAACTTCCACCTCATTACCCAGCATAATACAGTGAATCATCACATCTCTCCTCATAGTAACCTCGGACCGGTTACTAGTGGAGAGGATGGAACATTGAATAAACTCCAGCCATCCTCTGACAATTGGCTTCAGATCATTACTTCTCAACTGGTATGGCCGGCCCTTGGCATCCTTCCTCCACTTGCTCCGGGGAGGCATATATGTAACACCCTAAATTTTAGCACCTCATTATCGTACTAAAAGTCCAAGTGTTACCAAACTCTACTCTTTTAAATTAATACTATATTTATTTAATATTGAGTCTTCGCAAATACAAATCGGATTTTAATTACGAAAAAGGAAAGTATTTACTTTAAACCACATAATCACACAATTATATTCATATAATAATAAATACATGGACTTATTCAAAACTCAAAATACAAGTCCTACCCCTCTAAAATCTCAAAATGACAATTGACAAGGGGTAAATCTCAACTAAACCATCAACATTAAGTACAACATATATATATATATATATATATATATATATATATATATATATATATATATATATATATATATATATTCTTGTAGATCGGTCACGACTTCGCACTAACGCTTCCTGAACCTGTCACTGAAAAGAAATCCTATAAAGAGTGAGAACACCGTCCTTGCAGGTTCTCAGTAGGGACGAAAGTACTATCAAAGTAAAGAGATACTTTCAAATAGAATTAGTTTCATTTAAAAAAAATTGTTTATCCTGGAAATAACCCTACAAAAAAATGCTTTACGGATAGTATTACTTTGAAAAGCCGTAAGGAAACCTCTTTAGTTTACAAAATAGTGCGCTGAATAGTTTAAAATTTAAAAGGACCACAACCATGTCTAAAAGGCTTTCTACCCAATAATTTCCCCCATTCAAAATCCAAAACCAGGTATAACTACAACATACATTCTCAAGCTTTTATCCAATACTCCACTCAGCCTATCTCTTTCCATTACCACCGTCTATCAGCATATAATTCAATAATTTAGTATTAAAACTCAGTTTTCAACAACATTCTATCATCAACATCAAGTACAACCCTCAGCATCACCACCGCTAGCATCAGGGATCTCTCGGTTATACAAATACAAGCAATGCAGACAAATAATACGCAAGTAGGATCAAGTAAGTTAAATAGCACATAATCACATAGAATGGCATATACAATTAGGAAAACCATTACAAATAAGCCAACCCAAACAATTCAAACATATGCAAATGATGTATGCCTATCCTATGACTGATGATATCATATCGATTATATAGCCATCCTGACATGTCCTAGTAGCTAACCATGGACTGAAACACCCATTATGGAGCAAGTGGGTTTGAGCTACAACCCACTTACTACTACCCGCTCAACCTAGAGCTAGTGGAATAACCACTACTGCTGCTACTACCCAGGCGGGTGTTTAAAAGCTCATCTTGCAACAAGTGGAATAACCACTGCTGCTGCTACTACCCAGGCGTCATGGTGCACGAAATTGTGATCACTACTTTGTCCATATTCGAATAATCCCCGGTAATGGCTCCAAAGACTTGGTGCTCAATACCATGGCATAAACACAACTTCGCACAACTAACCAGCAAGTGCACTGGGTCATCCAAGTAATACCTTACGTGAGTAAGGGTCGATCCCACGGAGATTGTTGCTATGAAGCAAGCTATGGTCATCTTGTAAATCTCAGTCAGGCAAACTCAATTGGGTATAGATGATGAATAAAGCATAAAGATAAAGATAGAGATACTTATGTATATCATTGGTGAGAGCTTCAGATAAGCGTATGAAGATGCCTTCCCTTCCGTCTCTCTGCTTTCCTACTGGCTTCATCCACTCCTTCTTACTCCTTTCCATGGCAAGCTCATGTAAGGGTTTCACCGTTGTCAATGGCTACCTCCCATCCTCTCAGTGAAAGCGATTGCATATGCTCTGTCACAGCATAGCGGAATTCAGCTGTCGGTTCTCGGTCAGGCCGGAATAAAATCCATTGATTCTTTTGCGTCTGTCACTAACGCCCCGCCTGCTAGGAGTTTGAAGCACGTCACAGTCATTCAATCATTGAATCCTACTCAGAATACCACAGACAAGGTTAGACCTTCCGGATTCTCTTGAATGCTGCCATCAGTTCTTGCCTATACCACGAAGATTCCGATTAAAGAACCCAAGAGATATTCACTAAGCCTCAGATGCTTGTAGAACAAGAATGGTTGTCAGTCACCTTGTTCATAGGTGAGAATGGTGATGAGCGTCAATCATCACCTTCATCAAGTTGAAGAACAAGTGATATCTTGGACAAAGAACAAGCGGAATTAAATAGAAGAACAATAGTAATTGCATTAATACTCGAGGTACAGCAGAGCTCCACACTTTAATCTATGGTGTGTAGAAACTCCACCGTTGAAAATACATAAGAACAAGGTCTAGGCATGGCCGAATGGCCAGCCTCCCAAAGAGGGTTCAATCATAAAAACATGATCAAAAGATGATCTAGAGATCTAAAGTGATCAAAAGATGAAAATACAATAGTAAAAGGTCCTACTTATAGGGAACTAGTAGCTTAAGATTTACAAAGATGAGTATTTGACATAAAAATCCACTTCCGGGCCCACTTGGTGTGTGCTTGGGCTGAGCAATGAAGCATTTTCGTGTAGAGACTCTTCTTGGAGTTAAATGCCAGCTTTTATGCCAGTTTGGGCGTTTAACTCCCAATTAGGTGACAGTTCCGGCGTTTAACGCTGGTTTTTCTTGAGGTGACTTTGAACGCCGGTTTGGGCCATCAAATCTTGGGCAAAGTATGGACTATCATATATTGCTGGAACGCCCAGGATGTCGACTTTCCAACGCCGTTGAGAGCGCGCCAATTGGGCTTCTGTAGCTCCAGAAAATCCACTTCGAGTGCAGGGAGGTCAGAATCCAACAGCATCTGCAGTCCTTTTCAGTCTCTGGATCAGGTTTTTGCTCAGGTCCCTCAATTTCAGCCAGAAAATACCTGAAATCACAGAAAAACACACAAACTCATAGTAAAGTCCAGAAAAGTGAATTTTAATTAAAAACTAATAAAAATATACTAAAAACTAACTAGATCATACTAAAAACATACTAAAAACAATGCCAAAAAGCGTACAAATTATCCGCTCATCACAACACCAAACTTAAATTGTTGCTTGTCCTCAAGCAACTGAAAAACAAATAAGATAAAAAGAAGAGAATATGCAATGAATTCCAAAAACATCTATGAAGATCAGTATTAATTAGATGAGCGGGGCTTTTAGCTTTTTGCCTCTGAACAGTTTTGGCATCTCAGTCTATCCTTTGAAATTCAGAATGGTTGGCTTCTTTAGGAACTCAGAATCCAGATAGTGTTATTGATTCTCCTAGTAGAGTATGATGATTCTTGAACACAGCTACTTTATGAGTCTTGGCCATGGCCCAAAGCACTCTGTCTTCCAGTATTACCACCGGATACATACATGCCACAGACACATAATTGGGTGAACCTTTTTAGATTGTGACTTAGCTTTGCTAAAGTCCCCAATTAGAGGTGTCCAGGGTTCTTAAGCACACTCTTATTGCCTTGGATCACAACTTTATTTCTTTCTTTTTCTTTTTTTTCTTTTTTTTTCGTTTTTTTTTTCGTTTGCTTCTTCTCTTTTTTTTTTTTGTATTCACTGCTTTTTCTTGCTTCAAGAATCATTTTTATGATTTTTCAGATCCTCAGTAACATGTCTCCTTTTTCATCATTCTTTCAAGAGCCAACCTTCATGAACCACAAATTCAAGATATATATGCACTGTTTAAGCATACATTCAGAGAACAAGAGTATTGCCACCACATCAAAATAATTAAACTATTATAAAATTCAAAATTCATGCAATTCTTTTCTTTTCAATTTAAGCACGTTTTTATTCAAGAAAGGTGATGGATTCATAGGACATTCATAACTTTAAGGCACAGACACTAAGACACTAATGATCACAAGACACAAACATGGATAAACATAAGCATAAAATTCGAAAAACAGAAGAATAAAGAACAAGGAAATCAAAGAACGGGTCCACCTTAGTGATGGCGGCTCTTTCTTCCTCTTGAAGATCCTATGGAGTGCTTGAGCTCCTCAATATCTCTTCCTTGTCTTTGTTGCTCCTCCCTCATGACTTTTTGATCTTCTCTAATTTCATGAAGGATGATGGAGTGTTCTTGATGCTCCACCCTTAGTTGTCCTATGTTGGAACTTAATTCTCCTAGGGAGGTGTTTAGTTGCTCCCAATAATCTTGTGGAGGAAAGTGCATCCCTTGAGGCATCTCAGGGATCTCATGATGAGTGGGGTCTCTTGTGTGCTCCATCCTTTTCTTAGTGATGGGCTTGTCCTCATCAATGGGGGTATCTCCTTCTATGTCAACTCCAACTGAATAACAGAGGTGACAAATGAGATGAGGAAAGGCTAGCCTTGCCAAGGTGGAAGACTTGTCCGCCACTTTATAGAGTTCTTGGGCTATAACCTCATGAACTTCCACTTCTTCTCCAATCATGATGCTATGAATCATGATGGCCCGGTCTATAGTAACTTCGGACTGGTTGCTAGTGGGAATGGTTGAGCGTTGGATAAACTCCAACCATCCTCTAGCCATGGGCTTGAGGTCATGCCTTCTCAATTGAACCGGCTTGCCTCTTGAATCTCTCTTCCATTGTGCGCCCTCTTCACATATGACTGTGAGGACTTGGTCCAACCTTTGATCAAAGTTGACCCTTCTAGTGTAAGGATGTTCATCTCCTTGCATCATGGGCAAGTTGAATGCTAACCTTACATTTTCCGGACTAAAATCCAAGTATTTCCCCCGAACCATAGTAAGATAATTCTTTGGATCCGGGTTCACACTTTGGTCATGGTTCTTGGTGATCCATGCATTGGCATAGAACTCTTGAACCATCAAGATTCCGACTTGTTGAATGGGGTTGGTAAGCACTTCCCAACCTCTTCTTCGGATCTCATGGCGGATCTCCGGATATTCACCCTTTTTGAGTGAAAAGGGGACCTCGGGGATCACCTTCTTCAAGGCCACAACTTCATAGAAGTGGTCTTGATGCACCCTTGAGATGAATCTATCCATCTCCCATGACTCGGAGGTGGAAGCTTTTGCCTTCCCTTTCCTCTTTCTAGAGGTTTCTCCGGCCTTGGATGCCATAAATGGTTATGGAAAGCGAAAAAGCAACGCTTTTACCACACCAAACTTAAAAGGTTTGCTCGTCCTCGAGCAAAAGAAGAAAGAAGAGAGTAGAAGAAGAAGAAATGAGGAAGAATGGAGTGGCTTATGTGTTCGGCCAAAGAGAGGGAGAAGTGGTGTTTAGGTTGTGTGAAAATGAAGGAGTGAAGGAGGGTTTATATAGGAGAGAGGGGGTGATATGGTTCGGCCATTTTGGGTGGGTTTGGGAGGGAAAGTGGTTTGAATTTGAAGGGTGAGGTTGGTGGGGTTTTATGAGGGATGGATGTGAGTGGTGAAGAGAAAGATGGGATTTGATAGGTGAAGGGGTTTTTGGGGAAGAGGTAATGAGGTGATTGGTGAATGGGGGAAGAAGAGAGAGAGTGGTGGTGGGGTTGGTGGGGGTCCTGTGGGGTCCACAGATCCTGAGGTGTCAAGGAAAAGTCATCCCTGCACCAATTAGCACTCAAAATCACGTTTTGAGGCATTTCTGGCGTTAAACGCCGGGCTGGTGCCCATTCCTGGCGTTTAACGCCAGGTTCTTGCCCTTTTCTGGCGTTTAACGCCAGTCTGGTGCCCCTTTTTGGCGTTAAACGCCCAGAATAGTGCCAGACTGGGCGTTAAACGCCCAACTGCTAGCCTCACTGGCGTTTAAACGCCAGTGAATTCTTCCTCCAGGGTGTGCTATTTTTCTTCCTGTTTTTCATTCTGTTTTTGCTTTTTCAATGGATTTTATGACTTCTTATGATCATCAACCTACAAAAAACATAAAATAACAAAGAGAAATATATAAAATATAATCATTGGGTTGCCTCCCAACAAGCGCTTCTTTAATGTCAGTAGCTTGACAGAGGGCTCTCATGGAGCCTCACAGATACTCAGAGCAATGTTGGAACCTCCCAACACCAAACTTAGAGTTTGAATGTGGGGGTTCAACACCAAACTTAGAGTTTGGTTGTGGCCTCCCAACACCAAACTTAGAGTTTGACTGTGGGGGCTCTGTTTGTCTCTGATTTGAGAGAAGCTCTTCATGCTTCCTCTCCATGATGACAGAGGGATATCCTTGAGCCTTAAACACATAGGATTTTTCATTCACTTGAATGATCAGTTCACCTCCATCAACATCAATCACAGCCTTTGCTGTGGCTAGGAAGGGTCTGCCAAGGATGATGGATTCATCCATGCACTTCCCAGTCTCTAGGACTATAAAATCAGTAGGGATGTATTGGTCTTCAACTTTCACCAAAACATTCTCTACAAGTCCATGAGCTTGTTTTCTTGAGTTGTCTGCCATCTCTAGTGAGATTCTTGCAGCTTGTACCTCAAAGATCCCTAGCTTCTCCATTACAGAGAGAGGCATGAGGTTTACACTTGACCCTAAGTCACACAGAGCCTTCTTGAAGGTCATGGTGCCTATGGTGCAAGGTATTGAAAACTTCCCAGGATCTTGTCTCTTTTGAGGTAATTTCTGCCTAGACAAGTCATCCAGTTCTTTGGTGACCAAAGGGGGTTCAGTCTCCCAAGTCTCATTTCCAAATAACTTGTCATTTAGCTTCATGATTGCTCCAAGGTATTTAGCAACTTGCTCTTCAGTGACATACTCATCCTCTTCAGAGGAGGAATACTCATCAGAGCTCATGAAAGGCAGAAGTAAGTCCAATGGAATCTCTATGGTCTCATTTTGAGCCTCAGATTCCCATGGTTCCTCATTGGGGAACTCAGAGGAGGTTGATGCACGCCCATTGAGGTCTTCCTCAGTGGCGTTCACTTCCTCTCCTTCCTCTCCAAATTCGGCCATATTGATGGCCTTGCATTCTCCTTTTGGATTTTTTTCTGTATTGCTTGGAAGAGTGCTTGGAGGGAGTTCAGTAATTTTCTTACTCAGCTGTCCCACTTGTGCTTCCAAATTCCTAATGGAAGACCTTGTTTCAGTCATGAAACTTTGAGTGGTTTTGATTAGATCAGAGACCATGGTTGCTAAGTCAGAGGGGTTCTGCTTAGAATTCTCTGTCTGTTGCTGAGAAGATGATGGAAAAGGCTTGCCATTGCTAAACCTGTTTCTTCCACCATTGTTGTTGTTGAAACCTTGTTGAGGTTTCTCTTGATTCTTCCATGAGAGATTTGGGTGATTTCTCCATGAAGAATTATAGGTGTTTCCATAGGGTTCTCCTAGGTAATTCACCTCTTCCATTGAAGGGTTCTCAGGATCATAAGCTTCTTCCTCAGATGAAGCATCCTTAGTACTGCCAGGTGCATTTTGCATTCCAGACAGACTTTGAGAAATCAAATTGACTTGTTGAGTCAATATCTTGTTCTGAGCCAGAATGGCATTCAGAGCATCTATCTCAAAAACTCCTTTCTTCTGACTTGTCCCATTGTTTACAGGATTCCTTTCAGAAGTGTACATGAATTGGTTATTTGCAACCATTTCAATGAGCTCTTGAGCCTCTGTAGGCGTCTTCTTCAGATGAAGAGATCCTCCAGCAGAGCTATCCAAGGACATCTTGGATAATTCAGAGAGACCATCATAGAAAATACCTATGATGCTCCATTCAGAAAGCATGTCTGAGGGGCATTTTCTGATTAATTGTTTGTATCTTTCCCAAGCTTCATAGAGGGATTCTCCATCCTTCTGTCTGAAGGTTTGGACTTCCACTCTAAGCTTACTCCATTTTGGGGTGGAAAGAACTTTGCCAAGAAGGCATTGACTAGCTTTTCCCAAGAGTCCAGGCTATCTTTAGGTTGTGAGTCCAACCATATTCTAGCTCTGTCTCTTACAGCAAAAGGGAATAGCATCAGTCTGTAGACCTCAGGGTTAACCCCATTAGTCTTGACTGTGTCACAGATTTGCAAGAACTCAGCTAAAAACTGATGAGGATCTTCCATTGGAAGTCCATGGAACTTGCAATTCTGTTGCATTAGAGAAACTAATTGAGGCTTAAGCTCAAAGTTGTTTGCTCCAATGGCAGGGATAGAGATGCTTCTCCCATAGAAGTCGGGAGTAGGTGCAGTAAAGTCACCTAGCACCTTCCTTGCATTGTTGGCATTGTTGTTGTTTTCGGCTGCCATGGGTTCTTCTTCTTTGAAGAATTCGGTTAGGTCCTCAACAAAGAGTTGTGCCTTAGCTTCTCTTAGCTTTCGCTTCAAGGTCCTTTCAGGTTCAGGGTCAGCTTCAACAAGAATGCCTTTGTCTTTGTTCCTGCTCATATGAAAGAGAAGAGAACAAGAAAATGTGGAATCCTCCATGTCACAGTATAGAGATTCCTTGAGGTGTCAGAGGAAAAAGAAAAATAGAAGAAGGAGGTAGAAGAATTCGAACTTGATTAGATAGAGTTCGAATTGTGCATTAAGAAGGAGTAGTACTCCATAAATAGAAGGATGTGGGAGGAAGAGAAGAGAATTTTCGAAAATTAATTAAAAAGATGTCAAAAACATTTTGAAAAATTGATTGATAATTTTCGAAAATTCAAGTGGAAAAGAAATCAAGTGATTTTTGAAAAAGATTTTGAAAATAGAAGTTAAAAAGATTTGATTGAAAACTATTTTGAAAAAAGATGTGATTAAAAATATATGATTGAAAGGATTTGATTTGAAAACAATTTTAAAAGATATGTTTTGAAAACAATTTTTAAAAGATTTGATTTTGAAAATTAATCACTTTCCTAACAAGAAAAGATATGATTCAAACATTAAACCTCTCTTAACAGAAAAGGTAACAAACTTGAGATGTTCAATCAAATCATTAATTGTTAGTAAGTATCTTTAAAAAAAGAAAGAAATTAATTTTGAAAACCTTTGATTGAAAAGATATGATTTGAAAAAGATTTGATTTTGAAAAACTTTGAAAATTCGAAAAAAAAACAAAATCTTCCCCCTAGCACCATCCTAGCGTTAAACGCCCAGAATGGTATACATTCTGGCGTTTAACGCCCAAAATACACCCTTTTTGGGCGTTAAACGCCCAACCAGGTACCCTGGCTGGCGTTTAAACGCCAGTCTGCCCTTCTTCACTGGGCGTTTTGAACGCCCAGCTTTTTCTGTATAATTCCTCTGCAGTATGTTCTGAATCTTTAATTCTTTGTATCATTGACTTGAAAAGACACAAATAAAAAATATTTTTGGATTTTTAATAATCAAAATGCAACAAGAATCAAATAACAATGCATGCAAGACACCAAACTTAGCAGTTTGTATATTACTGACACTATATGAGACACATAAACACTCAAGTCAAAAGAATTCAAAGATCAGAGTAAGAAATCATCAAGAATTACTTGAAGATCCTTAAGACACATGAATGAATGTATGCAATTGACACCAGACTTAAGATGAGACACTAGACTCAAGCATGAAACATCAAATATTTTTTTGGTTTTTAAAATTTTGTGAAATTTTTTTTTGGTTTTTTTCGAAAATTAAGTGGAAAAAGATATCAAAATTCTTAATGAGAATTCCAGGAATCAGTGCAATGCTAGTCTAAGACTCCGGTCCAGGAATTAGACATGGCTTCACAGCCAGCCAAGCTTTCAAAGAAAGCTTCGGTCTAAAACACTAGACATGGCCAATGGCCAGCCAAGCCTTAGCAAATCATTGCTCCAAAAGCAAGATTGATAAAAAAAATCAACAAGCTTCTGTGATGATAAGTTGAAACCTCGGTCCAATGAGATTAGACATGGCTTCTCAGCCAGCCAGATTTCAACAAATCATCATGAAACTCTAGAATTCATCTTCAAGAATTTCGAAAAAAAATAAAATAAAATAAATACCTAATCTAAGCAACAAGATGAACCGTCAGTTGTCCATACACAAACAATCCCCGGCAACTGATGAGCGGATAATTTATACGCTTTTTGGCATTGTTTTTAGTATGTTTTTAGTATGATCTAGTTAGTTTTTAGTATATTTTTATTAGTTTTTAGTTAAAATTCACTTTTCTGGATTTTACTATGAGTTTGTGTGTTTTTCTATGATTTCAGGTATTTTCTGGCTGAAATTGAGGGACCTGAGCAAAAATCTGATCCAGAGACTGAAAAGGACTGCAGATGCTGTTGGATTCTGACCTCCCTGCACTCGAAGTGGATTTTCTGGAGCTACAGAAGCCCAATTTGCGCGCTCTCAACGGCGTTGGAAAGTAGACATCCTGGGCTTTCCAGCAATATATGATAGTCCATAATTTGCCCAAGATTTGATGGCCCAAACCGGCGTTCAAAGTCACCCTCAGGAATTCCAGCGTTAAACGCCGGAACTGGCACCTAATTGGGAGTTAAACGCCCAAACTGGCATAAAAGCTGGCGTTTAACTCCAAGAAGAGTCTCTACACGAAAATGCTTCATTGCTCAGCCCAAGCACACACCAAGTGGGCCCGGAAGTGGATTTTTATGACATTTACTCATCTCTGTACACCCTAGGCTACTAGTTTTCTATATATAGGACCTTTTACTATTGTATTTTCATCTTTTGATCACTTTAGATCTCTAGATCATCTTTTGATCATGTTTTGATGATTGAACCCTCCTTGGGAGGCTGGCCATTCGGCCATGCCTAGACCTTGTTCTTATGTATTTTCAACGGTGGAGTTTCTACACACCATAGATTAAGGTGTGGAGCTCTGCTGTACCTCGAGTATTAATGCAATTACTATTGTTCTTCTATTCAATTCCGCTTGTTCTTTGTCCAAGATATCACTTGTTCTTCAACTTGATGAAGGTGATGATTGACACTCATCATCATTCTCACCTATGAACAAGGTGACTGACAACCATTCTTGTTCTACAAGCATACGAGGTTTAGTGAATATCTCTTGGATTCTTTAACCGGAATCTTCGTGGTATAGGCAAGAACTGATGGCGGCATTCAAGAGAATCCAGAAGGTCTAACCTTGTCTGTGGTATTCTGAGTAGGATTCAATGATTGAATGATTGTGACGTGCTTCAAACTCCTAGCAGGCGGGGCGTTAGTGACAGACGCAAAAGGATCAATGGATTTTATTCCGGCCTGACCGAGAACCGACAGCTGAATTCCGCTATGCTGTGACAGAGCATATGCAATCGCTTTCACTGAGAGGATGGGAGGTAGCCATTGACAACGGTGAAACCCTACACGAGCTTGCCATGGAAAGGAGTAAGAAGGTTTGGATGAAGACATTAGGAAAGCAGAGAGACGGAAGGGAAGGCATCTTCATACGCTTATCTGAAGCTCTCACCAATGATATACATAAGTATCTCTATCTTTATCTTTATGCTTTATTCATCATCTATACCCAATTGAGTTTGCCTGACTGAGATTTACAAGGTGACCATAGCTTGCTTCATATCTTTTTAAAATTGTTTTCAAATCATATCTTCTCAATCACATCTTTTTAAAACCAATCATATCTTCTTAACCACATCTTTTTCAAAATAGTTTTCAATCAAATCTTTTTGATTTCTAATTTCAAAATCTTTTTCAAAAATCAATTGATTTCATGGTGCACGAAATTGTGATCACTACTTTGTCCATATTCGAATAATCCCCGATAATGGCTCCAAAGACTTGGTGCTCAATACCATGGCATAAACACAACTTCGCACAACTAACCAGCAAGTGCACTGGGTCATCCAAGTAATACCTTACGTGAGTAAGGGTCGATCCCACGGAGATTGTTGCTATGAAGCAAGCTATGGTCATCTTGTAAATCTCAGTCAGGCAAACTCAATTGGGTATAGATGATGAATAAAGCATAAAGATAAAGATAGAGATACTTATGTATATCATTGGTGAGAGCTTCAGATAAGCGTATGAAGATGCCTTCCCTTCCGTCTCTCTGCTTTCCTACTGGCTTCATCCACTCCTTCTTACTCCTTTCCATGGCAAGCTCGTGTAAGGGTTTCACCGTTGTCAATGGCTACCTCCCATCCTCTCAGTGAAAGCGATTGCATATGCTCTGTCACAGCATAGCGGAATTCAGCTGTCGGTTCTCGGTCAGGCCGGAATAAAATCCATTGATTCTTTTGCGTCTGTCACTAACGTCCCGCCTGCTAGGAGTTTGAAGCACGTCACAGTCATTCAATCATTGAATCCTACTCAGAATACCACAGACAAGGTTAGACCTTCCGGATTCTCTTGAATGCTGCCATCAGTTCTTGCCTATACCACGAAGATTCCGATTAAAGAACCCAAGAGATATTCACTAAGCCTCAGATGCTTGTAGAACAAGAATGGTTGTCAGTCACCTTGTTCATAGGTGAGAATGGTGATGAGCGTCAATCATCACCTTCATCAAGTTGAAGAACAAGTGATATCTTGGACAAAGAACAAGCGGAATTAAATAGAAGAACAATAGTAATTGCATTAATACTCGAGGTACAGCAGAGCTCCACACCTTAATCTATGGTGTGTAGAAACTCCACCGTTGAAAATACATAAGAACAAGGTCTAGGCATGGCCGAATGGCCAGCCTCCCAAAGAGGGTTCAATCATAAAAACATGATCAAAAGATGATCTAGAGATCTAAAGTGATCAAAAGATGAAAATACAATAGTAAAAGGTCCTACTTATAGGGAACTAGTAGCTTAAGATTTACAAAGATGAGTAATTGACATAAAAATCCACTTCCGGGCCCACTTGGTGTGTGCTTGGGCTGAGCAATGAAGCATTTTCGTGTAGAGACTCTTCTTGGAGTTAAACGCCAGCTTTTATGCCAGTTTGGGCGTTTAACTCCCAATTAGGTGCCAGTTCCGGCGTTTAACGCTGGTTTTTCTTGAGGTGACTTTGAACGCCGGTTTGGGCCATCAAATCTTGGGCAAAGTATGGACTATTATATATTGCTGGAAAGCCCAGGATGTCTACTTTCCAACGCCGTTGAGAGCGCGCCAATTGGGCTTCTGTAGCTCCAGAAAATCCACTTCGAGTGCAGGGAGGTCAGAATCCAACAGCATATGCAGTCCTTTTCAGTCTCTGGATCAGGTTTTTGCTCAGGTCCCTCAATTTCAGCCAGAAAATACCTGAAATCACAGAAAAACACACAAACTCATAGTAAAGTCCAGAAAAGTGAATTTTAATTAAAAACTAATAAAAATATACTAAAAACTAACTAGATCATACTAAAAACATACTAAAAACAATGCCAAAAAGCGTACAAATTATCCGCTCATCACGTCACAATCATTGACCTGGAGCAAGCGAGATGAACCACCATCCTTGCTACTGCCCAGGGTCTCAAACATACATCCATTTAGTTTAAATCATGCATCATTGTTATCAAATTTCAAACATTAACTTGGAGCAAGCGAGACGAACCACCATCCTTGCTACTACCCAGGTATCAAAATTAGAATCATATTTAATATCATTTCATAATCATAATCGATCTCATCATCAATCTCATTTTCAATCTCGTATTCAATCTCATTCTCAATCTCATATTCAATAGTATTTAAAACTCACCCATCATCATCCTTCATCATCATATTTAATTACCATTCATAATCACAATCACTCTCAATCTTAAGCATAACCTTCAAACTCACACTCCTATTCCCAAACCCTTGAATTTATAATTAATTTACTTCCTAGTATCCCTAGCTAGTTTACCAAATCTCTTCTCGTTATTATAAAGACCAAATAAGTTTAAATCATAAATCAACCAAATCATAAAAATCTGATCCTCTTGTAATCCTTTAAAATATTTAAAACTTGTCTCTTTTGGTAATTAATTCAAATCAAACTCAGTTTTTAAAATCATAGCCAAATCAACTCCAAATTCTTAAAAAAATTTTGGCCGTATCTCCCCTAAAAACCGGAGTTTGCCACCCATCATGGGTCCCCTCTTTTCAATCCTTAACACAACCAAAACCAGTCTTTCAATTTAAAAATTTCAAATCCGTTATTCAAAACCATTTATTATCAATTTCTATAAAAAATCCTATTCTGAGGGTTACCTAAAACGTTGAGGTCGATCTCAGACGAGATCTTCTGGCTTGATTGAGTCTGTTGTGTCTGGCTTGTTGGAGTGCATAGTGAAGCCGTCCTCCATTCACTAGGGGTTAGTGGTACCTGCAAGAGACTCTGATGCTTAAGTTAGTACATGCTTTAGGCAGGTTTCTCATAGAATTGGAGTATGAGTTATACCTGGGTGCTCCAGTGTATTTATAATGGTGTTTGACGATCTCCCTTTGAGATAAGTTTGTTATTTTATCTTTATTTTTTGCAGGTGAGATCATAACTTTTGGCCAATCGCCTTCTGGTAGGCGGTAGTTCTTTCATTTTAGGCCTCTTTGGGCCTCTGGGGGGATCTTTCGAGCTCTTATCAAAGAGGTCGGTAGCAGGCCAACTTATCATTGAGGTTGGTCCCTTCGTTTTTTGCTAACCCGACCCTATAGCTCGGACCAATGTATGAACAGTGCCCCTACTTGAGCTCCGACCTTTTTTCCGAGGTTGTGCTCATTCCTGAGCTTCAACCTTTTCAAGGGAAGGTTGAACTAAAGCATATTTCTTTGTTCTGTTCGGCTGAGTTTTGCGTCTTAAATGCTATTTTTTGAAACGCGAAGCATTTTTTCTTTTGCTCTTTAAATGCTACGCCATTCTCGAGTGCGTTAGTTTCTTGGGTCTGTGCAAGTGCTTTAAAAAGATTTTTAATTGGGCTTTTATTTCTTTGCCGTTTCGTTTCCCTCTTTGTATCTTTGTTCGAAATCAGAGGGGTTTTACATTCTTTAGTTTCTTGCTTCCATCTACTTTCTTTCGTTTCTCTGAAAAAAGAACTTTCTTTCACTTTTATTTGACCCAAGCTTTTTCCTTTCCCAGAGGCTTCGAGGCGCTTGTGGATCGTTCGTGTTTTTGTTGTGCGTTCATCGCTACTGCTTCTTCTTATCATAGGTTGGTACTCTGTTTTGTGCACTTCGTGTTTTTTCATGGCCGCAATCCTTCTGCTTGGTGTTTTGATCTTTCCCGTTGCTTTGAAAAGGTTGGGGCTTTTTGGTTTCCTTTAATATTTTGCGCTTTCCTTTTCTATGTCTGTATTACCTCCAAAGGGTGCCTCTAGCTTATAGTGGTGATCTTTATTTTTTGTGAACCTGTACGTGTGCGTACGTGATGAGCGGATAATTTATACGCTTTTTGGCATTGTTTTTAGGTAGTTTTTAGTAAGTTCAAGCTACTTTTAGGGATGTTTTCATTAGTTTTTATGTTAAATTCACATTTCTGGACTTTATTATGAGTTTGTGTGTTTTTCTATGATTTCAGGTAATTTCTGGCTGAAATTGAGGGATTTGAGCAAAACTCTGAAAGAAGGCTAACAAAAGGACTGCTGATGCTGTTGGAATCTGACTTCCCTGCACTCGAAATGGATTTTCTGGAGCTACAGAAATCCAAATGGCGCGCTCTCAACGGCGTTGGAAAGTAGACATCCAGAGCTTTCCAGCAATATATAATAGTCCATACTTTATTCGAAAATTGATGATGTAACTTGGCGTTGAACGCCAAGTACATGCTGCTGTCTGGAGTTAAACGCCAGAAACACGTCATGATCCGGAGTTGAACGCCCAAAACACGTCATAACTTGGAGTTCAACTCCAATAAAAACCTCAGCTCGTGGATAGATCAAGCTCAGCCCAAACATACACCAAGTAGGCCCCGGAAGTGGATTTATGCATCAATTACTTACTCATGTAAACCCTAGGAGCTAGTTTATTATAAATAGATCTTTTTACTATCATAATCTCATCCTGGATTGTATTTTGAATCCTGTGATCACGTTTTGGGGTCTGGCCATTCGGCCATGCCTGAACCTTTCACTTATGTATTTTCAATGGTGGAATTTCTACACACCATAGATTAAGGGTGTGGAGCTCTGCTGTACCTCAAAGTTTCAATACAATTATTATTACTTTCTTTTCAATTCTCTTTATTCTTATTCCAAGATATACGTTGCACAACACTTTGACGAATGTGATGATCCGTGACACTCATCATCATTCTCACCTATGAACGCGCGTGACTGACAACCACTTCCGTTCTACCTTAGGCCGGGCGCATATCTCTTAGATTCTCCAACAGAATCTTCGTGGTATAGGCTAGATAGATGGCGGCATTCATGGGGATCCGGAAAGTCTAACCTTGTCTGTGGTATTCCGAGTAGGATCTTGGGAATCTGGAAAGTCTAACCTTGTCTGTGGTATTCCGAGTAGGATTCCGGTATTGAATGACTGTGACGAGCTTCAAACTCCTGAAGGCTGGGCGTGATGACAAACGCAAAAGAATCAATGGATTCTACTCCAACCTGATTGAGAACCGACAGATGATTAGCCGTGCTGTGACAGAGCATTTGGACCATTTTCACTGAGAGGATGGGATGTAGCCATCAACAAGGGTGATGCCTCCAGACGATTTGCCGTGCAGTGACAGCGCATAGGACCATTTTCCCGAGAGGATTAAAAGTAGCCATTGATGATGGTGATGCCCTACATACAGCTTGCCATGGAAAGGAGTAAGAAGGATTGGATGAAAGTAATACGAACGTAGAAATTCGAAAGGATTCTAGCATCTCCATACACCTATCTGAAATTCCTACTATTGATTTACATAATTATTTCTATCCCTTTTTATTTTCTATTTATTATTAATTTTCGAAACCCATAACCATTAAATCTGCCTAACTGAGATTTACAAGGTGACCATAGCTTGCTTCATACCAACAATCTCTGTGGGATCGACCCTTACTCACGTAAGGTATAACTTGGATGACCCAGTACACTTGCTGGTTAAGTTGAACGGAGTTGTGTCCACACATAGTTGAAAAAGCAATGAATTTTACAAAATACAATAACAAAGGAATCACAATTTCGTCCACCAAGTTTTTGGCGCCGTTGCCGGGGATTGTTCGAGTATGGACAACTGACGGTTCATCTTGTTGCTCAGATTAGGTAATTTTCTTTTCAAATATCTTTTTCAAAATTTTTCTTTTATTTTTCGTTTTTTTTCGAAAAAAATAATGAAAATCCAAAAAAATCATAAAACCATAAAAAAAAATCAAAAAATATTTTGTGTTTCTTGTTTGAGTCTTGAGTCAATTTTTAAGTTTGGTGTCAATTGCATGCTTTAAAAATTTTTCTTGCATTTTTCGAAAATTCCATGCATTCATAGTGTTCTTCATGATCTTCAAGATGTTCTTGACAAGTCTTCTTGTTTGATCTTGATGTTTTCTTGTTTTGTGTTGTTTGTTGTTTTTCATATGCATTTTTTTGTTTGTTAGAGTTCATGCATTAAAGATTTCTAAGTTTAGTGTCTTGCATGTTTTCTTTGCATCAAAAAAATATTTCAAAATTATGTTCTTGATGTTCATCATGATCTTCAAAGTGTTCTTGGTGTTCATCTTGACATTCATAGTGTTCTTGCATGCATCTTGTGTTTTGATCCAAAATTTTCATGTTTTGGGTCATAATTGTGTTTTTCTCTCTCATCATTAAAAATTCAAAAATCAAAAAAATATCTTTTCCTTATTTTTCTCATAATTTTCGAAAATTTGAATTGACTTAGTCAAAAATTTTCAAAATTAGTTGTTTCTTACAAGTCAAGTCAAATTTTCAATTTTAAAAATCTTATCTTTTCAAAATCTTTTTCAAAAATCATATCTTGTCCATTTTTTTTCTTATTTTCGAAAATTTAAAAATTATTTTTTTAAAATCTTTTTCTTATCTTTATATCATATTTTCAAAAATATGCTAACAATTAATGTGATTGATTCAAAAATTTGAAGTTTGTTACTTTCTTGTTAAGAAAGGTTCAATCTTTAAATTCTAGAATCTTATCTTGTAGTTTCTTGTTAATTAAGTCATTTTAAAAATTAAATCTTTTTCAAAATATCTTTTTCTTAAAATTTTTTGTCTTATCTTTCTATCTTATCCTTCTCAAAATTTTATCTTTTTCAAAATTTGATTTCAAAATATCTTATCTAACTTCTTATCTTCTTATCTTTTTCAAATTTGATTTTAATATCTTTTTCAACTAACTAATTGACTTTTTGTTTGTTTCTTATCTTTTTCAAAACCACCTAACTACTTTTCCCTCTCTAATTTTCGAAAATATCTCACCCCTTTTTCAAAAATTCTTTTTAATTAACTAATTGTTTCATGTTTTAATTTTAATTACATCTTATCTTTAATTTTCGAAAATTAATAACCCTTTTTCAAAATTATTTTCAAAATTCTCCCTCTCTTTTCTTATTCTATTTAATTATTTATTTACTAACACTTCTCTTCACCTCTCTTCATCTAAAAATCCGAACCATTTTCCTTTCCTTATCCCCTTTCTTCTTCTACTAACAATAAGGAACCTCTTTACTGTGACATAGAGGATTCCTCTTCTTTTCTTGTTTTCTTCTCTTTCATATGAGCAGGAACAGGGAAAAAGGCAATCTTGTTGAAATTGATCCTGAACCTGAAAGGACTCTGAAAAGGAAACAAAGAGAAACTAAATTACAACAATCCAGAAACAACCTTTCAGAAACATTAGAACAAGAGAAGGAGATGGCAGCCGAAAATAATAATAATGCAAGGAGAATGCTTGGTGACTTCACAAAGCCAACGTCCAAGTTTGATGGAAGAAGCATCTCCATTCCTGCCATTGGAGCCAACAACTTTGAGCTGAAACCTTAGCTAGTTGCTTTAATGCAACAAAACTGCAAGTTTTATGGACTTCCATCTGAAGATCCTTATCAATTTTTAACTGAGTTCTTGCAGATCTGTGAGACTGTAAAGACGAATGGAGTTGATCCTGAAGTCTACAGACTCATGCTTTTCCCTTTTGCTGTAAGAGACAGAGCTAGAATATGGTTGGATTCACAACCTAAGGATAGCCTGGACTCCTGGGATAAGCTGGTCACAGCCTTCTTGGATAAATTCTTTCCTCCTCAAAAGCTAAGCAAGCTGAGAGTGGATGTTCAAACCTTCAAACAAAAAGATGGTGAATCCCTCTATGAAGCTTAGGAAAGATACAAGCAGCTGACCAAAAGATGTCCATCTGACATGTTTTCAGAATGGACCATATTAGATATATTCTATTATGGTCTATCTGAATTTTCGAAAATGTCATTGGACCATTCTGCAGGTGGATCTATTCACCTGAAGAAAACGCCTGAAGAGGCTTAAGAACTCATTGATATGGTTGCAAACAACCAATTCATGTACACTTCTGAGAGGAATTCCGTGAATAATGGGATACCTCAGCAGAAAGGAGTTCTTGAAATTGATGCTCTGAATGCCATATTGGCTCAGAACAAAGTGTTGACTCAACAGGTCAACATGATCTCTCAAAATCTGAATGGATGGCAACATGCATCCAACAGTACTAGAGAGGCAGCTTCTGAAGAAGCTTATGATCCTGAGAACCCTGCCATGGCAGAGGTTAATTACGTGGGTGAACCTTATGGAAACACATATAGCTCATCATGGAGAAATCATCCAAATTTCTCATGGAAGGATCAACAAAAGCCTCAACAAGGCTTTAACAATGGTGGACGCAATAGGCTGAGCAATAGCAAGCCATATCCACCATCTTCTCAACAACAGACAGAGAATTCTGAACAAAACATCTCTAATTTAGCCAATCTAGTCTCTGATCTGTCAAAGGCCACTTTCAGTTTCATGAGTGAAACAAGATCCTCCATTAGAAATCTGGAGGCACAAGTGGGCCAGCTGAGTAAGAAAGTCATTGAAACTCCTCCCAGTATTCTCCCAAGCAATACAGAAGAGAATCCAAAAGGAGAGTGCAAAGCCATTGACATAGTCAATATGGCCAAATGCACAAGGGAGGAGGAGGACGAAAATCCTAGTGAGGAAGACCTCCTGGGACGTCCCTCAAGCAAGAAGGAGTTTCCTATTAAGGATCCAAAGGAATCTGAAGCTCATATAGAGACCATAGAGATTCCATTAAATCTCCTTCTGCCATTCATGAGCTCTGAAGACTATTCTTCCTCAGAAGAGGATGAAGATGTAACTGAAGAGCAAGTTGCTCAATACTTAGGAGCTATCATGAAGCTGAATACCAAGTTATTTGGTAATGAGACTTGGGAAAGTGAACCTCCCTTGCTCATTAGTGAACTGGATACATGGATTCAGCAAATTTTACCTCAAAAGAAACAAGATCCTGGCAAGTTCTTAATACCTTGTACCATAGGCACCATGACCTTTGAAAAAGCTTTGTGTGATCTGGGGTCAAGGATAAATCTTATGCCACTCTCTGTAATGGAGAAGCTGGGGATCATTGAGGTACAACATGCCTTGTTCTCATTACAACTGGCAGACAAGTCATTGAGACAAGCCTATGGAATAGTAGAGAACGTGTTAGTAAAGGTTGAAGGCCTTTACATCCCTGCTGATTTCATAATCTTAGACACTAGGAAGGAAGAAGATGATTGCATCATCCTTGGAAGACCTTTCCTAGCCACAGCAGGAGCTGTGATAGATGTCAACAGAGGTGAATTAGTCCTTCAATTGAATGGGGACTACCTTGTGTTTAAGGCACATGGCCATCCCTCTGTGACAGAAGAGAGTAAGCATGCAGAGCTTCTCTCAGTTCAGAGTCAAGAAGAGCTCCCACAGTCAAACTCTAAGTTTGGTGTTGGGAGGCCACAACCAAACTCTAAGTTTGGTGTTAAGACCCCATATCCAAACTCTAAGTTTGGTGTTGGGACTATATAACATTGACCTGATCACCTTTGTGGCTCCATGAGAACCACTGTCAAGCTATTGACATTAAAGAAGCGCTTGTTGGGAGGCAACCCAATTTTATTTATCTAATTTTTATTTTATTTTATTGTTATTTTGTGTTTTATTAGGTACATGATCATGAGGAGTCACGAAAAAAAATATAAAAATTAAAAACAAAATCAAAAATAGTAGAAGAAAAAATTCACACCCTGGAGGAAGCACAGGCTGGCGTTCAACGCCAGTAAGATGCATCTGGCTGGCGTTCAACGCCAGAACAGAGCATCATTCTGGCGCTGAACGCCAGAAACAAGCAACATTCTGGCGCTGAACGCCAGGAATATGCCTAGAGAGGAAAATCTGGCGCTGAACGCCAGTAACAAGCATGAAACTGGCGTTCAACGCTAGAAACATGCTTTACATGGGCGTTGAACGCCCAGAATGTGCACCACACGAGGTTTAAACACCAGAATGGTGTGCAAAGGCATTTTACATGCCTATTTGGTGCAGGGATGGAATTCCTTGACACCTCAGGATCTGTGGACCCCACAAGATCACCTCAGGATCTGTGGACCCCACAGGATCCCCACCTACTATATTCCCACCTTACCTCCTAATCCTTTTTTTGTGATTTGTATTCCCCATGTCACACTTCCCAACAACTTCAATCTCTGAATCTCTCTTCCCAATAAACACTCTTCCCAATCACCCCCTTCACCACTCACATCCATCCACTCTTCCCCATAAACCCCACCTACCTTCTAAATTCAAAAACATTTTTTCCCACCCATTCCCACCCTAAATGGCCGAACATACACTCCCCTCCCCTCCCTATAAATACCCTTCCATTCTACTTCATTTTCACACAACACAACCCCCTCTTCCATACCTTGACCGAACCTACACTTCCCCTTCTCCTCCATATTCTCTTCTTCTTCTTCTTCTCTTCTTTCTTCTCTTGCTCGAGGGTGAGCAATATTTTTAGTTTGGTGTGGTAAAAGCATAAGCTTTTTGTTTTTCCATTACCATCAATGGCACCTAAGGCCGGAGAATCCTCTAGAAAAGGAAAAGGGAAGACAAAAGCTTCCACCTCCGAGTCATGGGAGATGGAAAGATTCATCTCCAAGAGCCATTAAGACCACTTCTATGATGTTGTGGCAAAGAAGAAGGTGATCCCTGAGGTCCCTTTCAAGCTCAAGAAAAATGAGTATCTGGAGATCCGACATGAAATCCGAAGAAGAGGTTGGGAAGTCCTAACCAACCCCATGCAACAAGTCGGAATTTTAATGGTTCAAGAGTTCTATGCCAATGCATGGATCACTAGGAACCATGATCGAAGTATGAACCCGAGTCCAAAGAATTATCTCACAATGGTTCGGGGGAAATACTTAGATTTTAGTCCGGAAAATGTGAGGTTGGCATTTCACTTGCCCATGATGCAAGGAGATGAACGCCCCTACACTAGAAGGGTCAACTTTAATCAAAGGTTGGACCAAGTTCTAATGGACATATGTGTGGAAGGAGCTCAATGGAAGAGAGACTCCAAAGGCAAGCCAGTCCAACTAAGAAGACTGGACCTCAAGCCTGTGGCTAGAGGATGGTTGGAGTTCATTCAACGCTCCATCATTCCCACTAGCAACTGATCTGAAGTTACTGTGGATCGGGCCATCATGATTCATGGCATCATGATTGGAGAGGAAGTAGAAGTTCATGAGGTCATCTCCAATGAAATCTACAAAATAGCCGACAAGCCCTCACCCATGGCACGGCTAGCTTTTCCTCACCTTATTTGCCATCTATGTTACTCAGCTGGAGTTATCATAGAAGGAGACATCCTCATTGAAGAGGATAAGCCCATCACCAAGAAGAGGATGGAGCAAGCAAGAGAGACCCTTCATGGTTCTCAAGAGATGCATGAGGAAGCTCATCATCAAGAAATCCCTGAGATGCCTCAAGGGATGCACTTTCCTCCCAACAACTATTGGGAACAACTCAACACGTCCTTAGAAGATTTGAGCCACAATGTTGAACAATTAAGGGTGGAACATCATGAGCACTCCATCATTCTCCAAGAAATAAGAGAAGACCAAAGAGCAATGAGGGAGGAGCAACAAAGGCAAGGAAGGGACATAGAAGAGCTTAAGGACATTGTTGGTCCTTCAAGAAGTAGACGCTACTAAGGTGGATTCATTTCTTGTTCTTATTTCTTCTGTTTTTCGGTTTTTATGTTGTATGTTTATCTATGTTTTGTGTCTCTACTTCATGATCATTAGTATGTAGTAACTATGTCTTAAAGCTATGAATAAAATCCATTAATCCTTCACCTCTCTTAAATGAAATATGTTTTAATTCAAAAGAACAAGAAGTACATGAATTTCTAATTTATCCTTGAATTTAGTTTAATTATATTGATGTGGTGACAATACTTTTTGTTTTCTGAATGAATGCTTGAACAGTGCATAATTTTGATCTTGTTGTTTATGAATGATAAAACTGTTGGCTCTTGAAAGAATGATGAACAAAAAGAAATGTTATTGATGATCTGAAAAATCATGAAATTGATTCTTGAAGCAAGAAAAAGCAGTGAAAAAGGAAGCTTGCGAAAAAAAATGGCAAAAAAAAATAGAAAAAAAAGAAAAAGCAAGCAGAAAAAGCCAATAGCCCTTAAAACCAAAAGGCAAGGGTAAAAAGGATCCAAGGCTTTGAGCATCAATGGATAGGAGGGCCCAAGGAAATAAAATCCAGGCCTATGCGGCTAAATCAAGCTGTCCCTAACCATATGCTTGTGTCATGAAGGTCCAAGTGAAAAGCTTGAGACTGAGTGGTTAAAGTCGTGATCCAAAGCAAAAAGAGTGTGCTTAAGAGCTCTGGACACCACTAACTGGGGACTCTAGCAAAGCTGAGTCACAATCTGAAAAGGTTCACCCAGTCATGTGTCTGTGGCATTTGTGTATCCGGTGGTAATACTGGAAAACAAAGTGCTTAGGGCCACGGCCAAGACTCATAAGTAGCTGTGTTCAAGAATCAACATGCTTAACTAGGAAAGTCAATAACACTATCCAAAATTCTAGGTTCCTAAAGAAGCCAATCATTCAGAACTTCAAAGGAAAAAGTGAGATGCCAAAACTGTTCAGAAGCAAAAAGCTACAAGTCCCGCTCATCTAATTATAATTAATATTCATTGATATTCTGGAATTTATAGTATATTCTCTTCCTTTTATCCTATTTGATTTTCAGTTGCTTGGGGACAAGCAACAATTTAAGTTTGGTGTTGTGATGAGCGGATAATTTATACGCTTTTTGGCATTATTTTTAGGTAGTTTTTAGTAAGTTCAAGCTACTTTTAGGGATGTTTTCATTAGTTTTTATGTTAAATTCACATTTCTGGACTTTACTATGAGTTTGTGTATTTTTCTGTGATTTCAGGTAATTTCTGGCTGAAATTGAGGGATTTGAGCAAAACTCTGAAAGAAGGCTGACAAAAGGACTGCTGATGCTGTTGGAATCTGACCTCTCTGCACTCAAAATGGATTTTCCGGAGCTACAAAACTCGAAATGGCGCGCTCTCAACGGCGTTGGAAAGTAGACATCCAGAGCTTTCCAGCAACATATAGTAGTCCATACTTTATTCGGAAATTGAGGACGTAACTTGGCGTTGAACGCCAAGTACATGCTGTTGTCTAGAGTTAAACGCCAGAAACACGTCATGATCCGGAGTTGAACGCCCAAAACACGTCATAACTTGGAGTTCAACTCCAATAAAAGCCTCAGCTCGTGGATAGATCAAGCTCAGCCCAAACATACACCAAGTGGGCCCCGGAAGTGGATTTATGCATCAATTACTTACTCATGTAAACCCTAGGAGCTAGTTTATTATAAATAAAACTTTTTACTATCATAATCTCATCCTGGATTGTATTTTGAATCCTGTGATCACATTTTGGGGGCTGGCCATTCGGCCATGCCTGAACCTTTCACTTATGTATTTTCAACGGTGGAGTTTCTACACACCATAGATTAAGGGTGTGGAGCTCTGCTATACCTCAAAGTTTCAATACAATTATTATTACTTTCTATTCAATTCTCTTTATTCTTATTCCAAGATATACGTTGCACAACACTTTGATGAATGTGATGATCCGTGACACTCATCATCATTCTCACCTATGAACGCGCGTGACTGACAACCACTTCCGTTCTACCTTAGGCCGGACGCATATCTCTTAGATTCTCCAACAGAATCTTCGTGGTATAAGCTAGATAGATGGCGGCATTCATGGGGATCCGGAAAGTCTAACCTTGTCTGTGGTATTCCGAGTAGGATCCTGGGAATCCGGAAAGTCTAACCTTATCTGTGGTATTCCGAGTAGGATTCCGGTATTGAATGACTGTGACGAGCTTCAAACTCCTAAGGCTGGGCGTGATGACAAACGCAAAAGAATCAATGGATTCTACTCCAACCTGATTGAGAACCGACAGATGATTAGCCGTGCTGTGACATAGCATTTGGACCATTTTCACTGAGAGGATGGGATGTAGCCATCAACAAGGGTGATGCCTCCAGACGATTAGCCGTGCAGTGACAGCGCATAGGACCATTTTCTCGAGAGAATTAAAAGTAGCCATTGATGATGGTGATGCCCTACATACAACTTGCCATGGAAAGGAGTAAGAAGGATTGGATGAAAGTAATACGAACGTAGAGATTCGAAAGGATTCTAGCATCTCCATACACCTATCTGAAATTCCTACTATTGGTTTACATAAGTATTTCTATCCCTTTTTATTTTCTATTTATTATTAATTTTCGAAACCCATAACCATTAAATCTGCCTAACTGAGATTTACAAGGTGACCATAGCTTGCTTCATACCAACAATCTATGTGGGATCGACCCTTACTCACGTAAGGTATTACTTGGATGACCCAGTACAATTGCTGGTTAAGTTGAACGGAGTTGTGTCCACACATAGTTGAAAAAGCAATGAATTTTACAAAATACAATAACAAAGGAATCACAATTTCGTCCACCACATACCACACCACGAACTCAAATGGCACGCCCCAATGCTTCCTTGCTCTCTGAATGACGCTGGCGTGCCACGCCTGGTTGCTCAAGTGGCACGCCTAAGTGAAGAATAGTGATTGGTGTGCCACGCCTTCGATACCAAGTGGCATGCCCCATGTAATTTGCTTCTTCCATCTTCTCTGGAAACTTATACCAGCGTGCCACGCCTATGATCTTGTCTCGTTCCAGTAAGTGGCGTGCCACGCCTCGGCCTTCAAGTGGCACGCCATAGTGACATGCTCAGATTGGCGTGCCATGCCTTCGACACCAAGTAGCACGCCTAGTCCTTACTCATGTTATCTTGTGCGTTGGCGTGCCATGCTTGGTTGCTCAAGTGGCACGCCTAAGTGAGGTTAAGGGGTTGGCATGCTACACCTTCGACTTGACATGGCATGCCCAGTCTTCAATTGCCTTCAGCCCCTTCTCTGGATCATTGTACCAGCGTGCCACGTCATGTTGCTCAAGTGGCACGCCCATGTATTTGTGCATTCTTCAAGCTTGGCGTGCCACGCCTGGGTCTTCAAGTGGCAGCCAAAGTGACTTTTTGGAGCTGGCATCCCACGCCTTCGACTTCAAGTGGCATGCCCATAGTAATTGATGGGTCAGGCGTGCCACGCCCAGTCTGGCGTGCCACGCCCCTTTTGTGTCCTCCATCTTGCTTTCTGGAATTTTATACTAGCGTGCCACACCCAGTCCCTGGCGTGCCACGCCCTCATGCATGCTTGGATCTCCCTTCTGGAATTTAGTACTGGCGTGCCACGCTTAGCTCCTGACGTGCCACGCCAGTGCATTTTTGTGGCGTTTGCTCCCAAGTGGCACGCCAGTTTCACACGTCCAGCTTCTTGTTTGTCTTCTTCCCATTTTTGATGCCTTTTTCACCTAAAATTCAGCACAACTCATCTCAAAGTAGTGTACCAAAATATTCATCAAATAATGCATGAATTGTACTGATCAAATGAGATTTGTGCTCTTTTATGGTCTTCTTTATGCAAGAAATAAGGGTAGATGATGCAAATCATCACAACACCAAACTTTAGCTTTGCTTGTCCCAAGCAAATCAATGTGAGTAAACTTTTATATATCGAGGCCTTGGCTTCGAATGATTGCAATACAACTAAGAGTAAAGCTAAGTGTCTAACACATGTATGAGTGCTTTAATTATCATGGAAAGCTCTTGGATCCTTGAGGGTTCCCTCAGGTATAGGCTTTAGGGGTCCTTTCTATTGATTGTCACCTTGAAGTAGTAAAGGTTGTTTTGCTTTCTTGACCACAACTCTAAGTGTTTTGTCTTAAGACAACCCTTTAATTAGGCTTTCAATTAGCACTCCCAAACCAGTTGGTTTTAGGGTACTAGGTGTTGAGACACCCCTAAGAATTTACTTGCCCAGGTCTCTTCTTGACACATCTTCACCACAAGCATCTACTAGGATCATTAATTCTTTTTGAGCTTTTTAATGTTTCCTTTTCTTTTCTATCCCAGTAGTTGATGCTCAGAGCCTTGGTCTTTATTGCTTACTACCTCTTAGTTCTATGGATATTCAAGGAACACCCCTTAGTCTTCCCTTTGTTATACCTTCTTGGACTAGTTACTCTCCATGTCTCATTTTCCTTTTAGTTCATCCAAGGTTCTACACTTAGTTTCTTAGTTTGTTTAATGATCCTTCTTGGCTTTAGTCTCTCTTATTGTTTTTGCACAACTCACAGTAACTCTTATGGAGACAAGCTCTACTTTTATTTAAGTTGTAATGAAGACTTGAAATACATGGCATTTTCTTTTTTGTAAAAAAAACTCATAAAGACATTGTTCCGAGGGTTACCTGAAACGTGTAGCTCGGTCTTCTGGCAAGGCCCGAGGTGGGGGGTCTGTGACCCGAGCTGGTTGTGCTGAACGGCGGGGGGTTGTACCTGCAATGACACTCCGATGCTTAAGTTAGCATGGGTCCAAGCAGATATCAAGTAGAATTAGAGTATGCCTTATACCTGGGTGCTCCAGTGTATTTATAGTAGTTGGCTGCGATCGTCCCTGGATAAGATATTCTTATCTTATCTTATCTTTTGGGAGATTCATCTCTATCTTTGCGGAACCGCCTTTCCCAGGCCCTTTCGGCCTTTAGGTTTTGGGCTTAGTTCCTTCTGGTGGGCCTTTCTTTGGCCTGTTTGTCCGAGGTCCGACCTCGAACGTGGGCCTTGGGTCGAGGTCGGGCCTTCTATCAGCTTTACCGAGTTTGGAGAGCTCGGTCAGGGTATGAACAGTGCCCCTGCCCGAGTTCGTCTTTTTTCGGAAGGTCGAGCTCGGGCATAGTAGTTTTTTCAAAATTTGAAAACGGTCGTTTCAGCATTTATTGCTTGTTACCGTTTCTTCCTCGATTTCCGTGCGGCGCTCTGTGGAGGCTTTATTTATTTGCCCCTTTCTTCATTTTTCTTTGTTTATTCATCACTTCTTTTCGAGCATCTTCTCTTCTTTCTCTCTGTTCTTCGTCTTCCATTTTTTGTGCGTTTTTTCAGAGTTCTTTTCTGCGCCGCCGTTTTTCCTTTCGTCGGAGCTCGTCGCTTTCTTCTTTTCCAGGTTTGCTTTTTCGCTTTGTACGCTTCTTTTTTCTGATATCTTCTATGCCCGGGTTGCCCCGAAAAGAGGCGCCGCTATTGCTTTGTACGTGTGTGTGGGGGGACTCTTTTCTCCGATCCATTTTTGTTATTCGAGTTGCTGCCTTCTTGTTTGTAAAAGAACTTTGCTTTCTTTTGTTTTTGTTGAATTTGGTTTTTCTGCCTTTGTGTGATTTTTGTCTTGATGTTGTATTCTTTCTTTGTAGGCAAGATTTTTTATGTCTCGAAAGGTGTTTCAAGCAATGTCGACCAAGATTCCGAGTGGTCTAGGTTGGGTAGATCCTGCTCCTTTAAGGGTCCCGTCTGTTGTAGATTCTGAGTATCTGATTAGGTTCCGTAGGGAGTGTAGTATTTGTGAGAACAGGGAGTCTGAGCGGGATTACGAGTTAGCAGCCCCGGAGTCCGAGGAGAGGGTATGTTTTCCGCCGTTAGAGAGTTCCGAGAAACTTTTCTTCTATGCTTATGATTGTTTCTTCTCCAAGCTAGGTGTCCGTCTTCCTTTCACCGACCTGGAATCCGAGGTCCTTTGGTCTTGTAACCTTGCCCCTACACAACTCCATCCGAACTCTTGGGCGTTTTTAAAGCTTTTCCAACTTTTGTGTCAGATTTTAGGCGTCTCCCCTTCTGTTTCTCTTTTTTCTTATCTGTTTGTACTGACGAAGCCGGGGTCGGGTGCTGGGAAGGTGTCCTGGGTTTCGTTTAGGGCTAACCAGGGTAGGAAATTTTGCACTTTGTATGATGAGTCGTTTCACGATTTCAAAAACTATTACTTCAAAGTCCGGGCTGTTGGAGATGTCCGACCTTTTTTCTTAGATGAGAGTGGGGAGCCTTCGTTTCCTCTTTGTTGGCAAGAGAGTGTGGTGTCGGTTAAGTACACTTTCGAGAGTCTAGATGAGGTGGAACAGGCTTTCGTTGGTGTGTTGAGCAGTCTATGGGGTCGGGCACCTTACTTGGATACGAAGAAAATGTTGGGAGATCCAAGCCTTCTCCGTTCCGAGTTAGGTAGCTCCCGACCTCTTTTTGAGATTTCATTTTCATATTTTGACTTTGTTTTGATCTTTCTGTTTGATAACCTCTTTGTTTCGTTTCTGCAGAGATGTCTTCTCAGGCTGATTCTATGAAGTTTCTCCGTCGAGCGAAGAAATCTGCGGCATCTCGGAATATCGAGGCTGAAGCTTCTCCCCAACCTTCTCCGCAGAAGACTACAATTGGTGTTCAGACTCGGTCGAAGACCATTCCGGTCCCTCAGTTCCGAGCTATAACTCAGGATCCTCCGACCTCCGGACCCGGTCAGCTTTCCCCGACCTCGACCTCGGGTCCTCCCCCCAAGAAACAGAAGACTTCCCGAGAGCCTGCTGGTTTCAATGACAAGGATTTCGATGCTCTCGGTTGGGTTGAGCAGCACATTCTTCCTCAGACTTTTATTTCTACTGATGATGCGTCCATGGAGCATCACTTTCAGTATATGGCGCGGAGTTGTGTTCGGATGGCTAGCCTTCATGCCGCCATTGCTCGGGAGTTTAAGAAAGCTCCCCTTGGGGCGACCAGCTCCCGACTTGAGAAGGCCCGGTCCGAGCTTGATAAGGTTAGTCAGCTGAAGGATGCTAGGATTGCCGAGCTGGAGGAGTCTTTGGAGGAAGAGAAGACTAGGGCTACCGCGGCTGTGGCGGTGGCGAAGACGTCTGAGGAGATGGCGAGGGTGGCGACGGAGAACTATACCAAGCTGTATGCTGAGCTTGTGGAGACGAAGGAGAAGCTGCAATCTGCTCGGGATGACTTTTATGAGCTGGAAGATAATGTGGCCAAGGGTATGGATGCTATGTTTGTGAATTTGAGGGATCAGGTCCGGGTTCTTGCTCCCGAATTGGATCTCAGTTTGTTCAGTACGGATAACATGGTTGTGGAGGGGAAGATTGTTCCTGCCCCTGTTGAGGATGAGGTTCCGATGTCCGACCCCAAGGCTCCGGTGTCCGACCCCGAGGCTCCGGTCGTGAACCCGACTTCACCTTTGGCCGAGGATAGAGTTGGTATGGAGGTTCCAAGCGATGGTGCTGTTCCTGCAGTCCCGATATCCATGTTTCAGCCAGGTGTTGATGCGGAGTCTGGAAAGGGCCTTGATCCTCTGTAATTTTTTGTACTTTTTGTGCTTTTGCCCGACCTGTGGGCTTTTTGTTTTTTGGATGTTTTCTGCAAACATTTTGGACACCTGTTCTGCTATTTTAGCTACTCTTGTAGCTTTATTATGCCATGCTTTGTGTTTCGATTGTCTCGTTCCGCTTTTATGCTTTTTAGTTGTTCTCGGGTAACAACTTTTTAGCTAGCGTTTTGACTTCTCGCTTTTTGCTTTTTAGTTGTTTTTGGGTAACAACTTTTTAGCTAGCGCCTTGACTTTCTCGCTTTTTGCTTTTTAGTTGTTTTTGGGTAACAACTTTTTAGCTAGCGCCTTGACTTTCTCGCTTTTTGCTTTTTAGTTGTTTTTGGGTAACAACTTTTTAGCTAGCGCCTTGACTTTCTCGCTTTTTGCTTTTTAGTTGTTTTTGGGTAACAACTTTTTAGCTAGCGCCTTGACTTTCTCGCTTTTGCTTTTTAGTTGTTTTTGGGTAACAACTTTTTAGCTAGCGTTTCTCGAAGTCCTGGTTCTTTGCCAGCTTCTTTCTTGGGTCCGTGTTTACTCTCGGACATCGGGATCCTTGAGTACCCCTTTGGTCAGGTCCGACTTCGTTGTTTGGTCGGCCTTTTTTAAGTTATTTTTGTAACTTCTTTTCTATTTGGCTTTTTGAGCCATTTCAGAGTTACTTTTATAACTTCTCACATTAATTTGAACCTCGTCGCTTCATCTTTGCCGACCTCGTATGGCCTTTGGCAAATGATTTTTTGCGTTTTGCCGAGCATAAATTAATGCGCCTTGGTGGGGTACTTTTTAGGATATGCTTTATAACGAGAAAGAGAAAATAAAGAAATTTGATTAGTACTAAAAAGAAGAATATGTACAAAGTGTTTACCCTTTTGACTAGGCCGGGTGTCCTACTTAACCGGGTGTCTCATTAAAAAACCCTCGTGGGGAAAAAGAGTACACCTCGGGTTAAGTTTTTCTAGCTGTAGTATCGTCTTAGGTTACAGGCGTGCCAGGTTCTGGGCAGCTCATTGCCTTCTAGGTCGGATATCTTGTAGTAGCCTGTCCCTAAAACTTCTGTTACTTTGTAGGGCCCTTTCCAATTTGCGGCTAGCTTTCCTTCTCCCGATTTTTGTGTTCCGATGTCGTTTCGGATTAAAATCAGGTCGTGAGTGGAGAAGCTTCGTTTTATCACCTTTCGGTTATATCTGAGGGCCGTTCGTCGTTTTAAGACTTCTTCTCTGATTCGGGCTCTTTCTCGGACCTCGGGTAGGAGGTCGAGTTCTTCCCTTTGTGCCTGAGGGTTGCCTCCTTCGTTGTAGAAGATGGTTCTGGGTGATCCTTCGTCTATTTCGACGGGAATCATTGCCTCCATTCCGTAGGCTAGTCGGAATGGGGATTCTCCTGTTGTAGAGTGCGGGGTTGTCCGATATGCCCATAATACCTGGGGGAGTTCATCGGCCCATGCCCCTTTGGCCTCTTGGAGTCTTCGTTTTAACCCGGCCAAGATGACTTTATTTGCGGCCTCTGCTTGTCCATTGGCTTGCGGGTGTTCGACCGATGTGAACTGCTGTTTGATTTTTAGCTCGGCCACCAAGTTCTGAAAACTTGTGTCTGTGAACTGTGTTCCATTGTCTGTTGTGATGGAGTAGGGGACTCCGAACCTCGTGACAATGTTTTTGTATAGGAATTTACGGCTTTTCTGAGCCGTAATAGTGGCTAAGGGTTCAGCCTCGATCCACTTTGTGAAGTAGTCGACCCCTACTATGAGGTACTTGACTTGCCCCGGTCCTTGTGGGAATGGGCCGAGTAGGTCGAGTCCCCACTTTGCGAAGGGCCATGGTGCGGTGATGCTTATGAGGTCTTCGGGCGGTGCTTTGTGAAAGTTGGCGTGTTTTTGGCAGGGGGGGCATATTTTCACAAACTCTGCCGCGTCTCTTTGCAAGGTCGGCCAGTAGAACCCGGCTCTGACTATTTTCTTGGACAGGGCCCGGGCTCCGAGATGGTTCCCACACATGCCTTTGTGGACTTCTTCGAGGACGCTCTTTGTTTCTGTGGTCGGGACGCACCTCAGGAGGGGGTTTGAGAATCCTCTTCTGTATAATACGTCGTGGATTAACGTGTAGTTCTGGGCGTCTTTTGTAAGCCTTTTAGCTTCTTTTCTTTCGGCGGGGAGAGTTCCCGATTTCAGATAGTTGAGTATGGGGGTTATCCATCCTTGTTGTTGCCCGGATATATTTAGTATTTCTTCCTCCCTTAACACGGAGGGGGATTGTAGAGTTTCTTGGAGGAGACTTCTGTTGTTCCCTCCGGGCTTGGTGCTAGCAAGTTTTGAGAGGGCGTCTGCCCGGGCATTTTGCTCCCGGGGTATGTGCTGGATTTGTATTTCCGGGAAGTGTCGTAATTGCGCCTGTGTTTGGTCTAGGTATTTTTTCATAGTAGGGTCTTTGGCCTGGTAGCTTCCATTTACTTGTGATGTGACGACCTGGGAGTCGCTGAAGATCGTGATCCTCTTTGCTCTGACCTCTTCGGCTAGTTTTAGTCCCGCTAGTAGGGCTTCGTATTCGGCTTGGTTATTTGAGGCCTGGAACTCGAATTTTAGGGATAGCTCAATCCGTGTTCCTTGATCGCTTTCGAGTATAACACCGGCCCCGCTTCCTGTTTTGTTTGAGGATCCGTCGACATACAGATTCCATGAGAGTGGGGTTCCCGGGTCTCAGTGTATTCTGCGACGAAGTCGGCTAGGTATTGAGATTTTATGGCGGTCCGGGCTTCATAGTGGAGGTCGAACTCGGACAATTCCACCGCCCATTGTAGGATTCGTCCTGCCATGTCTGTCTTTTGTAGGATGTGTCTCATGGGTTGGTTTGTCCGGACTTTGATGGTGTGGGCTTGAAAGTAGGGGCGGAGTCTCCGAGCTGTGAACACTAGTGCATAGGCGAATTTCTCTATTTTCTGATAGTTTAATTCGGCCCCTTGTAGTGCTTTGCTTACGAAGTATATGGGGTGTTGCCCCTCCTCATTTTCTCGTATTAGTGCCGAGGCGACTGCCCGATGTCCGACCGACAGGTATAGTACGAGCTCTTCCCCTTTTAGAGGTCGGGTTAAGATTGGTGGCTGCCCGAGGAATTCCTTGAATTCTTGGAAGGCCTTTTCGCATTCCGGGGTCCAAGAGAAGGGTTTCCCTTTCTTTAGGAGTGAGTAGAGAGGGAGTGATCTTATCGCTGATCCTGCTAAGAATCTTGATAGGGCGGCTAGTCTCCCATTTAGTTGTTGTACTTCTTTGACACACGTCGGGCTTTTCATATTGAGTATTGCTTGGCATTTGTCCGGGTTTGCTTCGATGCCTCTCTGAGTCAGCATGAAGCCTAAGAACTTCCCGGCTTCTGCGGCGAAGGTGCACTTTGTCGGGTTAAGTCTCATGTTGTGTTTCTGGAGGGTGTCGAAGATACTGCTGAGGTCGGCGACCAAGTTTCTGTCTTCTTGTGTCTTTACTAGCATGTCGTCGACGTACACCTCTAGCTGTAGCCCGATGTGTTCTGAGAACACTTTGTTCATTAGCCTCTGGTAGGTTGCCCCTGCGTTCTTTAGCCCGAAGGGCATTACTACGTAGCAGTAGTTTGCCCTTGGGGTTATGAACGAGGTCTTTTCTTGGTCGGGTCCATACATCGGGATTTGATTGTATCCCGAGTATGCATCCATGAAGGAGAGGTATCTGTAGCCCGAAGCGGCATCGACTAAGGCGTCGATGTTCGGTAGTGGATATGGATCTTTGGGGCAGGCTTTGTTGAGATCCGTGTAGTCGACGCACATCCTCCATTTTCCATTGGGCTTCTTTACTAGGACCACGTTTGCGAGCCATAGGGGGTACTTTACTTCCCTAATGAACCCTGCATCTAGTAGCGCTTGCACTTGTTCTTCTATTGCTTGCATGCGTTCGGGCCCGAGCTTCCTGCGTCTTTGTTGGACAGGTCGGGATCCCGGGTATACTGATAGCTTATGGCACATCAGGTCGGGGCTTATGCCTGGTATGTCGGAGGCTTTCCAGGCGAAGAGGTCGGAATTCTCCCTTAAGAGGGTTGTGAGTTCCTCCTTTAGGCCTGCTTCGAGGTTTGCCCCTATGTTTGTTACTTTCTCGGGTGTGTTCTCGATCTGGATCTTTTCGGTCTCTCCTTCTGGTTGCGGCCGAAGATCTTCTCGGGCTTGGACTCGCCCGAGTTCTATTGTGTTGACCTCTTTCCCTTTTAGGCTCAGGCTTTCGTTGTAGCATCGTCGTGCTAGTTTTTGGTTGCCTTTTAGGGTAGCGATTCCCTTTGCGGTAGGGAACTTCATACAGAGGTGTGGGGTCGAGACTATAGCCGCTAGTTTGTTTAGGGTTGGTCGTCCGATGAGGGCATTGTATGCTGAAGTGACGTCGACTACAATGTAGTCGATGCTTAGTGTTTTGGTTTGCTCGCCTTTTCCAAAGGTAGTGTGTAATGAGATGTATCCCAAGGGGCGGATCGGGGTATCTCCTAGTCCAAACAGGTCAGTGGGATAGGCTTTTAGCTTTTTCTTCGAGTCCGAGCTTGTCGAAGGCTGCTTTGAACAGGATATCTGCTGAGCTTCCTTGGTCGATCAGGGTTCGATGTAAGTTGGCGTTGGCTAGGATGATGGTGATCACCATAGGGTCGTCGTGTCCGGGTATTATTCCAAGAGCATCTTCTCGGGTAAATGAGATAGTAGGTAACTCGGGTAAGGGGCTGTCTTCTCGGACATGGTAGACTTCTTTGAGGTGTCTCTTCCGTGAGGATTTGGATGTCCCTCCCCCTGCGAAACCTCCGTTTATCATGTGTATGTGCCTTTCAGGAGTTCGCGGGGTTCGTGTTTGCTCGGTCCGATCTTCGTTATCTCCCCGTCTTCTCTTTCTGGTTTCTTCTCCTTTCTCAGCTATGTATCTGTCGAGTTTTCCCTCTCTGGCTAGCTTTTCTATAACATTTTTTAAGTCGTGGCAGTCGTTAGTAGAGTGGCCGTAGAGTCTGTGATATTCGCAGTACTCGGACCGATCTCTTCCTGCTCTCTTGTGCTTCAGAGGTTTGGGTGGTGGGATCTTCTCGGTGTGGCATACTTCTCTGTAGACGTCTACCAGGGAGACTCGGAGGGGAGTGTAGCTGTGGTATTTTCGTGGCTTGTCCGAGTTGGATTCTTCTTTCTTTTTCTGTTCCCGATCTCGATCTCGGGCGGGTAGGTTGACTCCTTCCTGGAAGAGTCTCTCAGCTGGGAGGTTTCTTCCATGTTGATATACTTTCCTGCCCGTTCTTGTACTTCGTATAAGGAGGTCGGGTATCTTTTGGATAGGGATTGGCTAAACGGTCCTTCTTTTAGGCCGTTTGCTAGTCCCATGATGGCTGCTTCCGTGGGCAAGTGTTGTATGTCCAGGCAGGCCTTGTTGAATCGCTCCATGTACTCTCTGAGAGTTTCTTGGTTGCCTTGTTTGATCCCGAGTAGGCTGGGGGCATGTTTTGCCTTGTCCTTTTGAATAGAGAACCTTGTTAAGAATTTTTTGGTCAGGTCTTCAAAGCTGGAGATTGATCCTGGTGGCAGGTTGTCGAACCACTTCATGGCTGACTTAGTGAGAGTGGTGGGGAAGGCTTTGCATCGAATCGCGTCGGAGGCGTCGACTAAGTACATTCTGCTTCTGAAATTGCTGAGGTGATGACTTGGATCGGTGGTGCCGTCGTAGAGGTCCATATCTGGTGGTTTGAAGTTTCGCGGTACCTTCTCTTTCATGATCTCTTGTGTGAAGGGATCATGGTTGCTTTCGGGAGTGGTGCCGTGTTCCGTCCGATCTTTTAGGTTGGCCTCTATCTTCCGCAGTTTTTCTTCCAATTCTCTGCGTTTGCGAGCTTCCCTTCTCAGATCCTGTTCAGTTTCCTTCTGCTTCTTTACGTCCTCTTCGAGTTGTCTCAGCCGGCTTTGTTGTGCCCGAACTGTTTCCAGAATCTCCGAACTTTTTTCTCTTTCGGGATTTTGTGGATCTTTGTCTGGGGGTGATGTCTTTGGGCGATTCTGTTTGTTTCCTCCTGGAGTGCGTGGTGATAGAGGGCTATCCGGCCGTTCTCCGGTGTCAACTTCCTCTTCTTGTTCTGATGTAGCGTGGTTATTGTTGGGAGGGTCGTCCGCCATGGTAAAGGGATGACTTCCAGGTCCCCGGCAACGGCGCCAATGTTCCGAGGGTTACCTGAAACGTGTAGCTCGGTCTTCTGGCAAGGCCCGAGGTGGGGGGTCTGTGACCCGAGCTGGTTGTGCTGAACGGCGGGGGGTTGTACCTGCAATGACACTCCGATGCTTAAGTTAGCATGGGTCCAAGCAGATATCAAGTAGAATTAGAGTATGCCTTATACCTGGGTGCTCCAGTGTATTTATAGTAGTTGGCTGCGATCGTCCCTGGATAAGATATTCTTATCTTATCTTATCTTTTGGGAGATTCATCTCTATCTCTGCGGAACCGCCTTTCCCAGGCCCTTTCGGCCTTTAGGTTTTGGGCTTAGTTCCTTCTGGTGGGCCTTTCTTTGGCCTGTTTGTCCGAGGTCCGACCTCGAACGTGGGCCTTGGGTCGAGGTCGGGCCTTCTATCAGCTTTACCGAGTTTGGAGAGCTCGGTCAGGGTATGAACAGACATCAAATAGGAATTGAAACTAAGCATCAAACATAAACTATCCTAGCATGATTATTCAAGAAGTAAACAGAGCAAAAGCTTAAACAGAATTTAGAAATTGGAAAGTGTCAACCATGGGTCTCAACAACCTTGAGCAGCTTTATCTTCAGTTAATCTGATCTTGCTGCTCCTTGAGGTTCTTAAAGCTCCCTTGGAGTTGTTGAATGCTTTGGTTGACTTGGCTCCATTGTTGTTGCTGAGCCGCTTTGAATTGGTTGACATCTTCCCTCAAGTAGTGTAGATCTCCCTTCATTTGGTGTACATCTCCTTGCAATTATTCCCAGGTGAACCCTCTAGAAATTATTGATATTGGTAGTGTGGTGGTGGTTGAAGTGCTAGAAAGTGAGGTTGTTCTTCTACCTCCCCCTCTTCTTGTTGTTGTTGTGGTTCATGAGTATAGGCTCTTCGTTCTCTAGCCCTGTTGAGTGGGTGGACAGCCACTACTTTGGCCATCTTTTTAGTAGTTATGAACTTGTCTTGCTTCACAATCACCTCATTGATGAGCAGATAATTTATACGCTTTTTGGCATTGTTTTTAGGTAGTTTTTAGTATGATCTAGTTACTTTTAGGGATGTTTTCATTAGTTTTTATGCTAAATTCACATTTCCAGACTTTACTATACGTTTGTGTATTTTTTTGTGATTTTAGGTATTTTCTGGCTGAAATTGAGGGACCTGAGCAAAACTCTAATAGGAGGCTGACAAAGGACTGCTGATGCTGTTGGAATCTGACCTTCATGCACTCGAAATGGATTTTTTGGAGCTACAGAACTCCAAATGGCGCGCTCTCAATAGCGTTAGAAAGTAGACATCCAGAGCTTTCCAGCAATATATAATAGTCCATACTTTATTCGTGATTAGATGACGTAAACTGGCGTTCAACGCCAGTTCCATGTTGTTGTCTGGAGTCAAACGCCCAAAACACGTCACGAACTGGAGTTGAACGCCCAAAACATGTTACAACTTGGCGTTCAACTCCAAGAGAAGCCTCAGCTCGTGGATAGATCAAGCTCAGCCCAAACATACACCAAGTGGGCCCTGGAAGTGAATTTATGCATCAATTACTTACTCCTGTAAACCCTAGTAGCTAGTCTAGTATAAATAGGATAATTTACTATTGTATTAGACATCATTGATTGTAGTATTCTTCAGTCTTTGATTATTCGGTCTTGTGACCACATGAGGGGCTGGTCATTCGGCCATGCCTGAACCTTTCACTTATGTATTTTCAACGGTGGAGTTTCTACACACCATAGATTAAGGGTATGGAGCTCTGCTGTACCTCAAGTTTTAATGCAATTACTACTCTTTTCCTATAAATTTCATTTATTCCTATTCTGAGATATTCGTTGCACTTCAACTTGATGAATGTGATAATTCGTGACACTCATCATCATTCTCACCTATGAACACGCGTGATTGACAACCACTTCCGTTCTACCTTAGGCCGGGCGCATATCTCTTGGATTCCTTAATCAGAATCTTTGTGGTATAAGCTAGAATTTATGGCGGCATTCATGGGAATCTTCGTGGATGGGATGTAGCCATTGACAACGGTGATGCCCTACATACAGCTTGCCATAGAAAGGAGTGATGAAAGACTAGAAGGAAGAAGTAGGAAAGTAGAAAAAGAAAGAGCACAGTATCTCCATACGCCTATCTGAAATTCCCAACATTAATTTACATAAGTAAGGAGCATAGAGCTGGCGCTGAACGCCAGAAACAAGCATGGAACTGGCGTTCAACGCCAGAAACATGCTGCACATGGGCGTTGAACGCCCAGAACATGCATCACCTCGGCGTTTAAATGCCAAAATTGTATGCAAAGGCGTTTTACATGCCTAATTGGTGCAGGGATGTAAATCCTTGACACCTCAGGATCTGTGGACCCCACAGGATCCCCACCTACCTCAACTCACCTTCTCCCTTTTTCCCCAATCACCTTAATCCCTCTTCCCCATCATCCCTTCACCACTCACATCCATCCACTCTTTCCCATAAACCCCACCTACCTTCAAAATTTAAAAATCTTTCCCACCTAAACCCACCTTAAATGGCCGATCCTATCCTCTCCCCCCTCCCTATATATACCCCTCCATTCTACTTCATTTTCACACAACACAAATCTCTCTTCTCCTTCTTGGCCGAATACACCTCTCCCCTTCTCCTCCATATTTTCTCTCCTTCTTCTTCTTCTTCTTCTTTTCTTTCTTCTCTTGATCGAGGGCGAGCAATATTTTAAGTTTGGTATGGTAAAAGCATAAGGTTTTTGTTTTTCCATTACCATTAATGGCACCTAAGGCCGGAGAATTGATGACATGTCACCATGTCATGTTTTTCTATACTTTTTCATACAAGTAATTGACAATTAGTGCTTAATTATTGCATGCTTTTGTGCTTAATTGGTATATTTCCTTGATCTTTTGATTTTATGAATTTTGTAGGAAATAAGAAGAAAAAGAAGCAAAAAGAGCACAAAATAAGCTGAAAAGAAGAAAAGAAAATTGAGCACACTTTAGAGCTTTAGGCCACGCTTTTAAAAGTGTGGCCCATGACCATGAAACCGTGGCATTTGGTAATGCCTTATGCATTCATTAAAGCATGCATGCATTTTGCCAATCAAGCTTTACGCATTACTAAGTAATATAAAATTGGAATTAGGCTTATATGTTCAGTAAATGAAAGCATGTGGTATTGGTAATGCCATGAAAGCCGTGCATGTATCATTGGCTTAGTCATACTAGTATCATTGGCTTAATTCATTAAATGAATGGCACGGACATGCATGCATAAAGCATTTAATCATTAGTGATAATTGGAAATGAATGCATTATTTAATCAATGCCAAGGCGTTAAAGTAAAGCATGCATTTAATTTAATTACATCATCATGAACCATGCATGCATTGGCATCATTATTTGAAAATGAATGGAATCAAGCAAGGAGCAAAGTTCAGCCAGGATGGTTAATGGAAGCCTCCACGTTTGCGCTCACGTTTGCCTCAAACGTGAGGTCAAACGTGAGTGACAGCACAGCCACCCTGAAGGAGCCAATGTTTACGTCAATGTTTGCCTCAAACGTGAGGTCAAACGTTAGCAGAGGAATACCCTGGAGGAGGAGCTCACGTTTGAGCCAACGTTTGCCTCAAACGTGCCTTCTGCATAATGCCACACACGAAGACGTTTGAGTCAACGTTTGCCTCAAACGTTGACTCAAACGTAAATACCTCAAGGTCCAAATTGCAAGCGGATTTCTTCTCAAGACTAAGGCCATCCAGATCCATCTTCAACCCAATTCCATTCCAAAACAAGCAAATCCCAATTGACATCACTCAAAGGCACAAGGATCAGTTAGATTAGGATTTTTCATTTTGAAATTTAATTTGTTTTCAATTTCATTTTTATTTTGTAAAAGCCTATATAAAGGTATTGGTTTCATTTCACTAGGCAGGCTTGCTCACTAGGGAGCATTAGGAATAGAGAACTCTCTCTCTTTATTTTTTCTCTTTGTTTTGAATCTTGGGTTGAGAATTAAAGGAATTTTGTTTCATTCTCACTTTGAGATTTCTCTTGTTCTTCTACAAAATTTCAGTGAATTAAGGATTTGAATCAACACTCTATTTACGGCTTTCATCTTCATTTCTTTTGCAAATTGTTCTCCGTTGGATCAAGGAAGGACTTGAGATCTAGACTTGTTTTCTAGTCTCATTGAGCCCTTGAGATCTTCAATTTCTCTTTTAGATTTTGCAATTGAGCCAAGCTGCTTTCTGTTTTGATTTTACAAGTGATTTTCCAAATCCGTTTGAATATGCTACATCTTTTAATTCTCTGTTTGATTGCACTTTGAATTCTCTTGTTTAGTTTTAATTCCCAGCACCCCAATTCCTTTACTCTTCTTGCAATTTAAATTTCTAGTTGCTTGATCTATTGCTTTCTTTAATTTCCAACACCCACTCCCCTTTACATTTACTGCAATTTACATTTCTTGTCATTTAAGATTCTTGTCAATTTACATTTCTTGCTCTTTACGTTTCTTGTCATTTACTTTCTGAACTTTAATTTTCCTTGCAATTTCCATTCTATTGGTTACTCTTCACATAATCCATCAATGTTAGCTTGACTAAACTAATCACCCACTAAAGTTGCTTGATCCATCAATCCCTGTGGGATCGACCTCACTCTTGTGAGTTATTACTACTTGATGCGACCCGGTATACTTGCCGGTTAGATCTGTGTGTGTTGGAAATTCGTTTTTTCATAAAAACACCCATCAAGAATCCTCTAGAAAAGGAAAAGGGAAGACAAAAGCTTCCACCTCCGAGTCATGCGAGATGGAAAGATTCATCTCCAAAGCCCATCAAGACCACTTCTATGATGTTGAACGCCCAAAAACACGAGTTGAGGCTATCCACGAGCTGAGGCTTCTCTTGGAGTTGAACGCCAAGTTGTAACGTGTTTTGGGCGTTCAACTCTGGTTCGTGACTCAAGAATTCAGCATGGAACTGGCGTTGAGCGCCAGTTTACGTCCTCAAATCTTGAATAAAGTATAAACTATTATTTATTGCTGGAAAGCTCTGGATGTCTACTTTCCAAAGCCGTTGAGAGCGCGCCATTTAGAGTTCTGTAGCTCCCGAAAATCTATTTCGAGTGCAGGGAGGTCAGATTCCAACAGCATCAGCAATCCTTTGTCAGCCTCTTATCAGAGTTTTGCTCAGGTCCCTCAATTTCAGCCAGAAAATACCTGAAATCATAGAAAAACACATAAAAACTAATATAAATACCTGAAAATACCTGAAATCATAGTAAAGTCCAGAAATGTGAATTTAGCATAAAAACTAATGAAAACATCCCTAAAAGTAACTAGATCATACTAAAAACTACCTAAAAACAATGCCAAAAAGCGTATAAATTATCCGCTCATCACAACACCAAACTTAAATTGTTGCTTGTCCCCAAGCAACTGAAAATCAATTAGGATAAAAATAAGAGAATATACTATAAATCCCAGAATATCAATGAATATTAGTTCTAATTAGATGAGTGGGACTTGTAGCTTTTTGCTTCTGAACAGTTTTGGCATCTCACTTCATCCTTTGAAGTTTAGAATGATTGGCATCTATGGGAACTTAGAATTTCGGATAGTGTTATTGATTCTCCTAGTTAAGTATGTTGATTCTTGAACATAGCTACTTTTATGAGTCTTCGTCGTGGCCCTAAGCACTTTGTTTTCCAGTATTACCACCGGATACATAAATGCCACAGACACATGACTGGGTGAACCTTTTCAGATTGTGACTCAGCTTTTGTAGAGTCCCCAGTTAGAGGTGTCCAGATCTCTTAAGAAAACTCTTTTTGCTTTGCATCACGACTTTAACTACTCAATCTCAAGCTTTTCACTTGGACCTGCATGCCACAAGCACATGGTTAGGGACAGCTTGATTTAGCCGCTTAGGCCTAAATTTTATTTTCTTGGGTCCTCCTATCCATTGATGCTCAAAGCCTTGGATCCTTTTTACCCTTGCCTTTTGGTTTTAAGGGCCATTGGCTTTTTCTGCTTTCTTTTTCTTTCTCTTTCTAAATTTTTTTCCCCAGTATTTTTTTTTCGCAAGCTTTTATTTTTCACTACTTTTTCTTGCTTCAAGAATCAATTTCATGATTTTTCAGATTATCAATAGCATTTCTCTTTGTTCATCATTCTTTCAAGAGCCAACAATTTTAACATTAATAAACAACAAGATAAAAAATTATGCACTGTTCAAGCATTCATTCAGAAAATAGAAAGTAATGTCACCACATCAATATAATTAAACTAAATTCAAGGATAAATTCGAAATTTATGTACTTCTTGTTCTTTTGAATTAAAAACATTTTTCATTTAAGAGAGGTGAAGGATTTATGGAATTATTTATAGCCTTAAGACATAGTTACTACATACTAATGATCATGAAGTAGAGACACAAAACATAGATGAAAACGAAAAACAGAAAAAACAAGAACAAGGAATGAATCCACCTTAGCGGCGTCTTCTTCTTGAAGGACCAATGATGTCCTTAAGCTCTTCTATGTCCCTTCCTTGCCTTTGTTTCTCCTCCCTCATTGCTCTTTGGTCTTCTCTTATTTCATGGAGAATGATGTAGTGCTCTTGATGTTCCACCCTTAATTATTCCACATTGTAACTCAAATCTTCTAGGAAAGTGTTGAGTTGTTCCCAATAGTTGTTGGGAGGAAAGTGCATCCCTTGAGGCATCTCAGGGATTTCTTGATGATGAGCTTCCTCATGCATCTCTTGAGATCCATGGATGGTCTCTCTTGTTTGCTCCATCCTCTTCTTGGTGATGGGCTTATCCTCTTCAATGAGGATGTCTCCTTCTATGATAACTCCAGCTGAGTAACATAGATGGCAAATAAGATGAGGAAAAGCTAGCCTTACCGTGGTAGAGGACTTTTCGGCTATTTTGTAGAATTCAAGAGATATAACCTCATGAACTTCTACTTCCTCTCCAATCATGATGCTATGAATCATGATGGCCCGATCCACAGTAACTTCGGATCGGTTGCTAGTGGGGATAATGGAGCGTTGGATGAACTCTAACCATCCTCTAGCCACAGGCTTGAGGTCCAGTCTTCTCAGTTGAACTGGCTTGCCTTTGGGGTCTCTTTTCCATTGAGCTCCTTCCACACATATGTCCATAAGGACTTGGTCTAACCTTTGATCAAAGTTGACCCTTCTAGTGTAGGGGCGTTCATCTCCTTGCATCATGGGCAAGTTGAATGCCAACCTCACATTTTCCGGACTAAAATCTAAGTATTTCCTCCGAACCATTGTAAAATAATTCTTTGGATTCGGGTTCACACTTTGATCATGGTTCCTAGTGATGACAAGTCATCATATACCCATTTTTCAAGCTAATTTCACTTGTTTCACTAGTCTTTATGCACTTTCTTGCATCCTAAGTAAGCAATTTGGAATGAAAATGCATAACTTCTTTAAATCAAACAACCACCATTAAATTGATGCTAAATCATGAGGTTTGAACTAAAATTAATTGAATTTTAATGAATTATAAACCTTATGAGTTTGGAGATACTTTGAATGGTTGCTTTGATTTCTTGTAGGTGAAGAAAAGAAGAAAAGAAGAAAAATGTGGCTTAAGAAGTGTGGCCATGGGAAGAAAATGGTGTGGTGAAAGAAGGAGAAGTGTGGCGCAACATAGAAGGAGGAAGCAAACACTGCTCTCCACAAAAGCACACTGCTCCTTAAGAGAGCAGCATAATGAACCAAGCTTCCAAAGAAATTCTGCCCTGCCCTCCTCAAGAGCAATATCGGGCTCCATGCAAGAAAAAATCAAAGGAAATTGTCTCCAAGTGCCACCCATGGGTTTCGAACCCAAGTACAAGAAGGAAAGAAGTAGCGTTACTCACAAAGGAAAATAAGCCAAAAATTGGCCGAAATGCTCCCAGTAAGTCTCGAACACGGAGGCTTCACTAAGAAAGCAAGGAAGCTACACCACTTGAGCGATACCCTGATGACGTCCAAGACTTGGCATGCAAAATATTTCAAACGCACCATGACGCACACTGCCCTGCTCTCCGCAAGGGCAGGGCAGCATCCTGATGTCCCACACTCAGCATGCACACAATTTCCCTGCTCTGCCCTCCACAAGGGCAGGGCAGCCTCCTGGAAGCTAATTTCTCATGGGCTGAGAATTGGATTAAAAATCCAATTTAATTCATTTCTTCACCAAATCAAAAGTCCATCCAAATTCTAAAATCCAAGAATAGAAAATGTATAAATAGGAGATAGTTTGATGTAATTAGCACCTTCTTTTTTATTTTTGAATTCCTACCTTTTGAAACTTGATTTTTCTTTGAAAGCTTTGAACTGAGATCTGAGAGAATTGGGAAGGAGAATTGATCTCTCTTCTTCCTGGTTCCTGCTTGAGCACTTGTTACTTTTCTTGTTTGAGTCTTGGGTGTGAAGAATTGAGGAATTTCTGTCTTAATCTCCATTTAAGATATCTTTGATTTCTCTACTGCATAATTGAGTTGAATCCCAATTCCTTTACTGCTTCCTCTTTAATTTCTTGTTAATTGCTTTTGTGAATTTTGGATCTGGGAAGGCAATTGAGATCTAGACTTTGCTATCTAGTCTCTGGAGTCCTGAGATCCCATTTTCCTTTTGGTTCTTCTGTGAACCCCTGCTGCAATTTAATTTCCCTTTCTGTTTAAGATCTAGCAAAACTCAAATCATCTCTTGCTTTGATAATTGTTGTAATTTAATTTCCCTTGCTTGAATTCTAAAATCCCAGTCCTCAAATCCCTTTTCCATTCAAGCAATTTATATTTCTTGCACATTAAGTTACTGCAATTTACATTTTATGCACTTTAAGTTTCAATCATTTAATTTCTTGTTCTTTAAGATTCAGCTCTTTTACTTTCAGTTCTCTTTAATTTCTGCAATTCACCCCTCTCCCTTTACATTTTCTGCTATTTACTTACTGTTGGATACGAAATCACTCAACCAATACTTGATTCGCTTGACTAAATCAACCACCGAACTAAAATTGCTCAATCCTTCAATCCCTGTGGGATCGACCTCACTCCCGTGAGTTTTATTACTTGATGCGACCCGGTACACTTGCCGGTGAGTTTTGTGTCGGATCGTTTTCCGCACATCAAGTTTTTGGCGCCGTTGCCGGGGATTGAAATAGATTGACAATGATTAAGTGAAGTGGTGGTCTAGATCAAGCACTTTTTCTTTATTTTTAACTAACACACTAACTGTTCGAGACTTTGCCTCTACTAAGTCTATATGCACTCAAGTTACAGAGTGCTCTGTTTTAGTTTCTGGTTTTATTTGTGTTTCTGCTTTTGTGACAAGAGGAAGGAGCAATGAATCCACACCTTTTGATCCTGAAACACTTTGGAAGTTGAGCAAGAATAAGGAATGTCAAGCTAGTGACATTAAAAGAGCGCTTGTTGGGAGGTGGTCGGCGAAATTGTGAACTATACTTTTTCACAACTCTCATAATCCCTGGTAATGGCTCCAAAAACTTGGTGCGCTCAATACCATGGCATTACACAACTTCGCACAACTAACCAGCAAGTACACTGGGTCGTCCAAGTAATAAACCTTACGTGAGTAAGGGTCGATCCCACGGAGATTGTTAGTAATGAAGCAAGCTATGGTCATCTTGTAAATCTTAGTCAGGCAAACTCAGATATATATGGTGATGAACGAAAATAACATAGAAGATAAAGATAGTGATACTTATGTATATCATTGGTGTATGAGCTTCAGACAAGTGTATGAAGATGCCTTCCCTTCCGTCTCTCTGCTTTCCTACAGCCTTCATCCAATCCTTTCTTACTCCTTTCCATGGCAAGCTCGTATAGGGTCTCACTGTTGTCAGCAGCTACCTCCCATCCTCTCAGTGAAAGCGATTGCATATGCCCCTGTCACGGTCATAGCGGAATTCATCTGTCGGTTCTCAATCAGGCCGGAATAGAATCCAGTGATTCTTTTGCGTCTGTCACTAACGCCCCGCCCTCAGGGTTTGAAGCACGTCACAGTCATTCAATCATTGAATCCTACTCAGAATACCACAGACAAGGTTTAGACCTTCCGGATTCTCTTGAATGCCGCCATCAGGTCCTGCCTATACCACGAAGATTCCGGTTAAAGAATCCAAGAGATATTCACTAAGCCTCAGATGCTTGTAGAACAAGAGTGGTTGTCAGTCACTTTGTTCATGAGTGAGAATGATGATGAGTGTCACGGATCATTACATTCATCAAGTTGAAGAACAAGTGATATCTTGGACAAAGAACAAGCGGAATTGAATAGAAGAACAATAGTAATTGCATTAATACTCGAGGTACAGCAGAGCTCCACACCTTAATCTATGGTGTGTAGAAACTCCACCGTTGAAAATACATAAGAACAAGGTCTAGGCATGGCCGAATGGCCAGCCTCCCAAAGATCTAAGATAGCATAGAAGTGAAGATAGCTACCAAAGTCTACTAATACAATAGTAAAAGGTCCTATTAATAGTAAACTAGTAACCTAAGGTGTACAGAAATGAGTAAATGACATAAAAATCCACTTCCGGGCCCACTTGGTGTGTGCTTGGGCTGAGCAATCAAGGAAATTCGTGTAGAGACCTTTTCTGGAGTTAAACGCCAGCTCCCATGCCAGTTTGGGCGTTTAACTCCAACTTTTATTCCTGTTCCGGCGTTTAACGCTGGAATTCCTGAGGCCGGATTGCTTCGCGGGTTTGGGCCATCAAATCTTGGACAAAGTATGGACTATTATATATTGTTGGAAAGCCCTGGATGTCTACTTTCCAACGCCGTTGAGAGCGCGCCAATTGGGCTTCTGTAGCTCCAGAAAATCCACTTCGAGTGCAGGGAGGTCAGAATCCAACAGCATCTGCAGTCCTTTTTGGTCTCTGAATCAGGTTTTTGCTCAGGTCCCTCAATTTCAGCCAGAAAATACCTGAAATCACAGAAAAACACACAAACTCATAGTAAAGTCCAGAAAAGTGAATTTTAAATAAAAACTAATAAAAATGGACTAAAATCTAACTAAAAGATATCAAAAACATACTAAAAACAATGCCAAAAAGTATACAAATTATCCGCTCATCACAACACCAAACTTAAATTGTTGCTTGTCCTCAAGCAACTGAAAATCAAATAAGATCAAAAGAAGAGAATATGCAATGAATTCCAAAAACATCTGTGAAGATCAGTATTAATTAGATGAGCGGGGCTTTTAACCTTCTGTCTCTGAACAGTTTTGGCATCTCAATCTATCCCTTGAAATTCAGAATGGTTGGCTTCTTTAGGAACTCAGAGTCCAGATAGTGTTAATGATTCTCCTAGTAAAGTATGATGATTCTTGAACATAGCTATTTATTGAGTCTTGGCTGTGGCCCAAGGCACTCTGTCTTCCAGTATTACCACCGGATACATACATGCCACAGACACATAATTGGGTGAACCTTTTCAGATTGTGACTCAGCTTTGCTAAAGTCCCCAATTAGAGGTGTCCAGGGTTCTTAAGCACACTCTTATTTGCCTTGGATCACAACTTTATTTCTTTTCTTTTTCTTTCTTTTCTTTCTTTTTTTTCGATTTTTTTTTTTTCGGTTTTTTTCTCTTTTTTTTTTTTTTTTTTTTTTTTGAATAGCTTTTTCTTGCTTCAAGAATCATTTTATTGATTTTTCAGATCCTCAGTAACATGTCTCCTTTTTCATCATTCTTTCAAGAGCCAACATTCATGAACCACAAATTCAAGATACATATGCACTGTTTACACATACATTCAGAGAACAAAAATATTGCCACCACATCAAAATAATTAAACTATTATAAAATTCAAAATTCATGCAATTCTTCCTTTTTCAATTAAGCACATTTTTATTCAAGAAAGGTGATGGATTCATAGGACATTCATAACTTTAAGGCATAGACACTAAGACACTAATGATCATAAGACACAAACATGGATAACATAAAGCATAAAATTCGAAAAACAGAAGAATAAATAACAAGGAAATCAAGGAATGGGTCCACCTCAGTGATGGCGGCTCTTCCTTGCTTTTGAAGGTCCTATGGAGTGCTTGAGCTCCTCAATGTCTCTTCCTTGCCTTTGTTGCTCCTCCCTCATGATTCTTTGATCTTCTCTAATCTCATGAAGGATGATGGAGTGTTCTTGGTGCTCCACCCTTAGTTGTCCCATGTTGGAACTCAACTCTCCTAGGGAGATATTCAGTTGCTCCCAATAGTTTTGTGGAGGAAAACTCATTCCTTGAGGAATCTCAGGGATCTCATGATGAGTAGGGTCCCTTGTATACTCCATCCTTTTCTTGGTGATGGGCTTGTCCTCTTGAATGGAGATGTCACCCTCTATGTCAACTCCAACTGAATAACAGAGGTGACAAATGAGGTGAGGAAAGGCTAACCTTGCCACAGTGGAGGTCTTGTCCGCCACCTTATAGAGTTCTTGGGCTATAACCTCATGAACTTCTATTTCTTCTCCAATCATGATGCTATGGATCATGATGGCCCGGTCTATGGTAACTTCGGACCGGTTGCTAGTGGGAATGATTGAGCGTTGTATGAACTCTAACCATCCTCTAGCCACGGGTTTGAGGTCATGCCTTCTCAATTGGACCGGCTTTCCTCTTGAATCTTGCTTCCATTGTGCGCCCTCTTCACATATGACTGTGAGGACTTGGTCCAACCTTTGATCAAAGTTGACCCTTCTAGTGTAAGGATGCTCATCTCCTTGCATCATAGGCAAGTTGAACGCCACCCTCACACTCTCCGGACTAAAATCCAAGTATTTCCCCCGAACCATAGTAAGATAATTCTTTGGATTCGGGTTCACACTTTGGTCATGGTTCTTTGTGATCCATGCATTGGCATAGAACTCTTGAACCATCAAGATTCCAACTTGTTGAATGGGGTTGGTGAGAACTTCCCAACCTCTTCTTTGGATCTCATGGCGGATCTCCGGATATTCACCCTTTTTGAGTAAAAAGGGGACTTCGGGGATCACCTTCTTCAAGGCCACAACTTCATAGAAGTGGTCTTGATGCACCTTTGAGAGGAATCTATCCATCTCCCATGACTCGGAGGTGGAAGCTTTTGCTTTCCCTTTCCTCTTTTTAGAGGTTTCTCCGGCCTTTGGTGCCATAATGGTTATGGAAAAACGAAAAAGCAACGCTTTTACCACACCAAACTTAAAATGTTTGCTCGTCCTCGAGCAAAAGAAGAAAGAAAGGAGTAGAAGAAGAAGAAATGAGGAAGAGGGGGAGGGTAGTGTGTTCGGCCAAAGGGGGAAGAAATGGTCTTTAGGTTGTGTGAAAATGAAGGGTTGAAGAAGGGTATTTATAGGAGAGAGGGGGGTAAAGGTTCGGCCATTTGAGGGTGGGTTTGGGAGGGAAAGTGGTTTGAATTTGAAGGGTGAGGTTGGTGGGGTTTTATGAAGGATGGATGTGAGTGGTGAAGAGAAAGATGGGATTTGATAGGTGAGGGGTTTTTGGGGAAGAGGTGTTGAGGTGATTGGTGATGGGGGAAGAAGAGAGAGAGTGATGGTAGGGTCCTGTGGGGTCCACAGATCCTGTAGTGTCAAGGAAAAGTCATCCCTGCACCAAATGGCATCAAAATCCACGTTTTGACCCATTTCTGGCGTTAAACGCCGGGCTGGTGCCCATTCCTGGCGTTTAACGCCAGGTTGTTGCCCTTTACTGGCGTTTAACGCCAGTCTGGTGCCCTTTTCTGGCGTTAAACGCCCAGAAAGGTGCCAGACTGGGCGTTAAACGCCCAACTGCTAGGCTGACTGGCGTTTGAACGCCAGCAGCATCTTCCTCCAGGGTGTGCTGTTTTTCTTCCTGTTTTTCATTCTGTTTTTGCTTTTTTCATTGTTTTTGTGACTTCTTATGATCATCATCCTACAAAAAAGATAAAATAACAAAAGAAAATAATTAATTATAAAACATTGGGTTGCCTCCCAACAAGCGCTTCTTTAGTGTCATTAGCTTGACAGAGGACTCCCATGGAGCCTCAGAAACACTCAGAACCTTGTTGAAACCTCCCAACACCAAACTTAGAGTTTGAATGTGGGGTTTCAACACCAAACTTAGATTTTGGTTGTGGCCTCCCAACACCAAACTTAAAGTTTGACTGTGGGGGCTCTGCTTGGCTCTGTTTTGAGAGAAGCTCTTCATGCTTCTTCTCCATGATGATAGAGGGATATCCTTGGGCCTTAAACACCATGGATTCTTCATTCACTTGAATGATCAACTCTCCTCTATCAACATCAATCACAGCCTTTGCTGTGGCTAGGAATGGTCTGCCAAGGATGATGGATTCATCCATGCACTTCCCAGTCTCTAGGACTATGAAATCAGTAGGAATGTAATGGTTTTCAACCTTAACCAGAACATCCTCTACAAGTCCATGGGCTTGTTTTCTTGAGTTGTCTGCCATTTCTAGTGAGATTTTTGCAGCTTGCACCTCAAAGATCCCTAATTTCTCCATTACAGAGAGGGGCATGAGGTTTACACTTGACCCTAAGTCACACAAGGCCTTCTTGAAGGTCATGGTGCCTATGGTACAAGGTATAGAAAACTTCCCAGGATCCTGCCTCTTTTGAGGCAGTTTCTGCCTAGACAGGTCATCCAGTTCTTTGGTGAGCAAGGGGGGTTCATCTTCCCAAGTCTCATTTCCAAATAACTTGTCATTTAGCTTCATGATTGCTCCAAGGTATTTAGCAACTTGCTCTTCAGTGACATACTCATCCTCTTCAGAGGAAGAATACTCATCAGAGCTCATGAATGGCAGAAGTAGGTCCAATGGGATCTCTATGGTCTCAATTTGAGCCTCAGATTCCCATTGTTCCTCATTGGGGAACTCATTGGAGGTTAGTGCACGCCCACTGAGGTCTTCCTCAGTGGCGTCCTCCTCCTCTCTTTCCTCCCAGAATTCGGCCATGTTAATGGCTTTGCACTCTCCTTTTGGATTTTCTTCTGTATTACTTGGGAGAGTACTAGGAGGGAGTTCAGTAATTTTCTTGCTCAGCTGACCCACTTGTCCTTCCAAATTCCTAATGGAGGACCTTGTTTCATTCATGAAACTTTGAGTGGTCTTTATTAGATCAGAGACCATTGTTGCTAAGTCAGAAGTATTCTGCTTAGAACTCTCTGTCTGTTGCTGAGAAGATGATGGAAAAGGCTTGCTATTGCTATGCCTGTTTCTTCCACCATTATTATTATTGAAACCTTGTTGAGGTCTCTCTTGATTCTTCCATGAGAAATTTGGGTGATTTCTCCATGAAGAATTGTAGGTGTTACCATAGGGTTCTCCCAGGTAATTTACCTCTTCCATTGAAGGGTTCTCAGGATCATAGGCTTCTTCCTCAGATGAAGCCTCCTTAGTACTGCTTGGTGCATTCTGCATTCCAGACAGACTTTGAGAAATCAAATTGACTTGTTGAGTCAATATTTTATTCTGGGCCAAAATGGCATTCAGAGTGTCAATATCAAGAACTCCTTTCTTCTGACTAGTCCCATTGTTCACAGGATTTCTTTCAGAAGTGTACATGAATTGGTTATTTGCAACCATTTCAATCAGTTCTTGAGCTTCAGTAGGCGTCTTCTTCAGATGAAGAGATCCTCCTGCAGAGCTATCCAAGGACATCTTAGATAGTTCAGAGAGACCATCATAGAAAATACCTATGATGCTCCATTCAGAAAGCATGTCAGAAGGACATTTTCTGATTAATTGTTTGTATCTTTCCCAAGCTTCATAGAGGGATTCTCCATCCTTTTGTCTAAAGGTTTGGACTTCCACTCTAAGCTTACTCCATCTTTGTGGTGGAAAGAATTTTGCCAAGAAGGCATTGACTAGCTTTTCCCATGAGTCCAGGCTTTCTTTAGGTTGAGAGTCCAACCATATTCTAGCTCTGTCTCTTACAGCAAAAGGGAATAGCATCAGTCTATAGACTTCAGGGTCAACCCCATTAGTCTTGACTGTGTCACAGATTTGCAAGAATTCAGCTAAGAACTGATGAGGATCTTCCATTGGAAGTCCATGGAACTTGCAATTCTGTTGCATTAGAGAAACTAATTGAGGCTTAAGCTCAAAGTTGTTTGCTCCAATGGCAGGGATAGAGATGCTTCTCCCATAGAAATCAGGAGTAGGTGCAGTAAAGTCACCCAGCACCTTCCTTGCATTGTTGGCATTGTTGTTGTTTTCGGCTGCCATGTCTTCTCCCTTGAAGAATTCGGTCAGGTGCTCTAAAGAGAGTTGTGTTTTGGCTTCTCTTAGCTTTCTCTTCAAGGTCCTTTCAGGTTCAGGATCAGCCTCAACAAGAATGCCTTTGTCTTTGCTCCTGCTCATAAGAAAGAGAAGAGAACAAGAAAGTGTGGAATCCTCTATGTCACAGTATAGAGATTCCTTGAAATGTCAGAGGAAAAGAGAAATAGAAAGAAGAGGGAGAAGATGAATTCGAACTTTAATTAGATAAGGTTCGAATTGTGCATTTAGAAGGAGTGGTACTCCATAAATAGAAGGATGTGAGAAGGAGGGAAGAAGATTTTCGAAAATTAATTAAAATACTTTGAAAACATTTTTGAAAAACATCAATTGATTTTCGAAAATCAAAGTGGAAAAGAAACCAAGTGATTTTTGAAAAAGATTTTGAAATTAGAAATTAAAAAGATTTGATTGAAAATTGTTTTGAAAAAGATGTGGTTAAAAAGATTTAATTGAAAAGTTATGAGTTTAAAAAAGATGTGATTGAGAAGATATGATTTGAAAACATTTTTAAAAGATATGATTTGAAAACCATTTGAAAAGATATGATTTTAAAAAAGAATGACTTGCCTAACAAGAAAAGATATGATTTGAAACATTCAAACCTTTCTCAACAGAAAAGGTAACAATCTTGTGATGTTCAATCAAATCATTAATTGTTAGTAAGTATCTTTTAAAAAGGAAAGAAATTGATTTTGAAAACATTTGATTGAAAAGATTTGATTTGAAAAAGATTTGATTTTGAAAAACTAAAAAAAATTTGATTTTGAAAACAAAATCTTCCCCCTGCACCATCCTGGCGTTAAACGCCCAGAATGGTATACATTCTGGCGTTTAACGCCCAAAATGCTACCTCTTTGGGCGTTAAACGCCCAACCAGGTACCCTGGCTGGCGTTTAAACGCCAGTCTGCCTTCTTCACTGGGCATTTTTGAATGCTCAGCTTTTTCTGTATAATTCCTCTGCAGCATGTTTTGAATCTTCAATTCTTTGTATCATTGACTTGAAAGGACACAAATTAAAAATATTTTTGGATTTTTGATAATCAAAATGCAAAAGGAATCAATTAACAATGCATGCAAGACACCAAACTTAGCAGTTTGTGTACTACTGACACTAACAACATGAAAATGCATATGAGACACACAAAATACTTCAAGTCAATAGAATTCAAAGATCAAAACAAAGAAATATATGCATGAATTCGAAAATTATAACAAAAACATGCATTTGACACCAAACTTAGGATGAGACACTAAACTTATGCAAGAAACATCAAATATTTTTGGTCTTTTTGGTTTTGTAAAATTTTTTTTTTTTTTTTTGTGTTTTTTCGAAAATTAAGTAGGAAAAGGTATCAAAATTCTTAATGAGAATTCCAGGAATCAGTGCAATGCTAGTCTAAGACTCCGGTCCAGGAATTAGACATGGCTTCACAGCCAGCCAAGCTTTCAAAGAAAGCTTCGGTCCAAAACACTAGACATGACCAAAGGTCAGCCAAATCTTAGCAGATCACTGCTCCAAGAGCAAAATTGATGAGAATCAACAAGCTCTTGTGGTGATAAGTTGAAACCTCGGTCCAATCAGATTAGACATGGCTTCTCAGCCAGCCAGATTTCAACAAATCATCATGAAACTCTAGAATTCATCTTCAAGAATTTCGAAAAAAAATACCTAATCTAAGCAACAAGATGAACCGTCAGTTGTCCAGCCTAAACAATCCCGGGCAATAACACCAAAAATTTGATGTTGTTGCCGGATCTTGGCTCTGATGTTACCAAAAGCTTGCTCAAAACTTGAACAATCCCCGGCAACGGCGCCAAAAACTTGGTCGGCGAAATTGTGAACTATACTTTTTCACAACTCTCATAATCCCTGGTAATGGCTCCAAAAACTTGGTGCGCTCAATACCATGGCATTACACAACTTCGCACAACTAACCAGCAAGTGCACTGGGTCGTCCAAGTAATAAACCTTACGTGAGTAAGGGTCGATCCCACGGAGATTGTTAGTAATGAAGCAAGCTATGGTCATCTTGTAAATCTTAGTCAGGCAAACTCAGATATATATGGTGATGAACGAAAATAACATAGAAGATAAAGATAGTGATACTTATGTATATCATTGGTGTATGAGCTTCAGACAAGTGTATGAAGATGCCTTCCCTTCCGTCTCTCTGCTTTCCTACAGCCTTCATCCAATCCTTTCTTACTCCTTTCCATGGCAAGCTCGTATAGGGTCTCACTGTTGTCAGCAGCTACCTCCCATCCTCTCAGTGAAAGCGATTGCATATGCCCCTGTCACGGTCATAGCGGAATTCATCTGTCGGTTCTCAATCAGGCCGGAATAGAATCCAGTGATTCTTTTGCGTCTGTCACTAACGCCCCGCCCTCAGGGTTTGAAGCACGTCACAGTCATTCAATCATTGAATCCTACTCAGAATACCACAGACAAGGTTTAGACCTTCCGGATTCTCTTGAATGCCGCCATCAGGTCCTGCCTATACCACGAAGATTCCGGTTAAAGAATCCAAGAGATATTCACTAAGCCTCAGATGCTTGTAGAACAAGAGTGGTTGTCAGTCACTTTGTTCATGAGTGAGAATGATGATGAGTGTCACGGATCATTACATTCATCAAGTTGAAGAACAAGTGATATCTTGGACAAAGAACAAGCGGAATTGAATAGAAGAACAATAGTAATTGCATTAATACTCGAGGTACAGCAGAGCTCCACACCTTAATCTATGGTGTGTAGAAACTCCACCGTTGAAAATACATAAGAACAAGGTCTAGGCATGGCCGAATGGCCAGCCTCCCAAAGATCTAAGATAGCATAGAAGTGAAGATAGCTACCAAAGTCTACTAATACAATAGTAAAAGGTCCTATTAATAGTAAACTAGTAACCTAAGGTGTACAGAAATGAGTAAATGACATAAAAATCCACTTCCGGGCCCACTTGGTGTGTGCTTGGGCTGAGCAATCAAGGAAATTCGTGTAGAGACCTTTTCTGGAGTTAAACGCCAGCTCCCATGCCAGTTTGGGCGTTTAACTCCAACTTTTATTCCTGTTCCGGCGTTTAACGCTGGAATTCCTGAGGCCGGATTGCTTCGCGGGTTTGGGCCATCAAATCTTGGACAAAGTATGGACTATTATATATTGCTGGAAAGCCCTGGATGTCTACTTTCCAACGCCGTTGAGAGCGCGCCAATTGGGCTTCTGTAGCTCCAGAAAATCTACTTCGAGTGCAGGGAGGTCAGAATCCAACAGCATCTGCAGTCCTTTTTGGTCTCTGAATCAGGTTTTTGCTCAGGTCCCTCAATTTCAGCCAGAAAATACCTGAAATCACAGAAAAACACACAAACTCATAGTAAAGTCCAGAAAAGTGAATTTTAAATAAAAACTAATAAAAATGGACTAAAATCTAACTAAAAGATATCAAAAACATACTAAAAACAATGCCAAAAAGTATACAAATTATCCGCTCATCAGGAGGCAACCCAACCTGATGTAGTTTTTTTTCATAGCTATTTCAATAAAAAGGTTGAATAATTGGTCTGTATTGTAAGGAGCTAAGTTTGGTGTTGCATACCAAAACAATTTAAGGGAGAATGAAGGATTCTAAGTTTGGTGTTCCACCAAAATCTCATTTAAAGGAACATTCTCACTTCCTGCACAATGCTAGCTCCAAGCAATCAGACAAATTATTCAACTATTTAACTGTTTTTTAGCTTTAATTCCATAACCTTTAGCAAGGATACAAGGTTTCACATATGGTTAACATGTTGCATCAGAGGCAGTGGCAAGCAATTAAGTTTGGTGTTCCCACACCAAAATAAATCCAAAAGACACACTCAATTTATGCATACTAACCATTCATTTAAGGGCTTGAGAAGCAAGCAACTTTTGAGAATTATGCAGGAAATTAGCCAACAATTGAAGATAATTTGCATTGTGACTCAAAAGGGATACAACAGAAGGAAGAATCAAAGGACTGCAACTTCAAAGGTTGTTTCTAAACTTACTCCTTGCTGCTATAAATTGCTTTGAATTTGGGAACCCTTATATATCTTGCTAAAGTATTTATCTAGTTGCAAGTGAAGTTGTTTGTTAAGAATGCTTATTTGCATAAGTGCTTGTCATTCATCATTTAGCTTGAATTCTGTTTTGTTTCCCATCTGCTTGAAAAAAAAAGAGAAATATTTGAATTAGAAAGTAAATATCCAATGTTGCATAAGTTAGAATGGAAGTTAATGGTGGTGTATGTGTTTGATTAAATGCATAACTCATGAAATAATTGCTGCATAATGTCATTTTCATTGAAGTGTGAGCTAGCTTGCTGTTATAAAGGTTCCTATCAGTAAAGAAAAAAAAATTTGATGCATGATCCCTTTCTGTATGGTTTTGATTCCCTGATTGGGAAATGATCTTCTGAGCATTGTTGCACATGCAGACACCAAACTTAGTGTTTGGTCATATGCTTCATCAAAAGAATTATGCATATGTTTTAAGAATAATCCCCTTTTTTTTTTGAAAAGCAAAAATTAAGTGTGCCTTAAGGGACACCAAACTTAGAAGTCTGACTTATACTCTAAAATAAAGTATGCATTTATCAAATATGAAAGTTCAAAATCATACTCAGGAAATCATAGCTTATTAAAGAGAAGACAGAAATCTTAAATCATGGGTTGCCTCCCATGAAGCGCTCTTTTATTGTCACTAGCTTGACATTGGACTCCCTTTAGGGTGGTTGATGTTGGTGATGTCTCAACTTGTCACCTCTCACTGTGAGCTTTCTCTGTGTGCCTTGATGCTCAATTTCCATATGCTCAAGAGAAAGTACTTGGTTGACAGTGTAATAATCTTTTGTTCCCAGCTGTTGATACACTAGTTGCACCTTGTCACCTTTGGCAAATCCTTCAGTTGGGATTTTCTTATTCTTCCACCCCTTGTAGGCCTTTTTCTTGTTTTTCTTCTTTTTCTTCCTTGTTGGTATGTTTCCTTTGACAATGACTTGAGTTGTGATACCTTCCTTCTTGTTTATCATCCCAACTTCTTTTTGAATTCCTTTTTCTTCTTGTAGATGCTTGTTTTCCTGTTCTACTGCCTTGTCGGTTGCTTGCTTTGGAAGGAAGTCACCACTTGTCTTGCTTGTTTCTTCATTCCTTTGTAATTCTGGAAAGACTTTCAAGGTGATGCTCTCCTCATGCATCCTGAGGGTTAGCTCTCCCTGCTCTATATCCACAATGGCTCTAGCAGTGGCCAAAAATGGTCGACCAAGTATTATGGAGTCATTTCCATTTTCTAAAGAATCCAGGATCACAAAATCTGCCGGATAGATGAACTTGTCAACCTTAACTAAAAGGTTCTCAATCAGCCCTTTAGGATATACTACTGATTGATCCACCAACTCCAAGGATATCTGTATTGGTTTCACCTCCTCTATGCCGAGCTTCTTTACTAAAGAAGATGGGATTAGATTTATGCTTGCTCCTAAGTCACACATCCCCTTGTTGATGAATAGGTTTCCAATAGTGCAGGGTAGGAAGAAACCTCCAGGATCTTCAAGCTTGGGAGGGAGTCCCTTTTTGATGAGTACACTGCATTCTTCACTAAGCATTACAGTCTCCTTCTCATTCCAACTTCTCTTCTTGTTGATGAGCTCCTTTAAGAACTTGGCATACAGAGGCATTTGCTCTAATGCCTCAGCCAAAGGTATGTTGATTTCCAGCTTCTTGAAAGTCTCAAGAAATTTGTGAAAATGCTGATCCTTTGTCTCTTTGTGGAATCTCTGTGGATAAGGTATTGGGGGTGTCAAGCTTTTCTCCCCTTGAAGTTATCTTGGAATCGGTTCTTCCATGATCTGCTTTCCCTTCTTCAGATTTTGTGGTTGGTTGTTTTCTTCTGTGAGTTTTTCTGGGACACTCTTGCTTATCATGTCTTTGTTGATGGCTTCATCATTCTTTGTTGGCTCATTGTCATTATTCATGGTTGCTCCTTGGTTACCATCCATTAACATCTTTCCACTTCTTAGTTGCACGACCTTGCATTCTTCCTTTGGGTTAGGAATGGTGTCACTTGGAAGTGAGCTTGATGGTTTTTCAACAGAAATCTGTTTGGAGATTTGCCCAATTTGCCTCTCTAGGTTCTTCATGGAAGCTTCTTGGTTCTTTGTTGTCAATTCTTGGTTCTTCATCATTTTTTCCATGAGCAGCTCTAGATTAGTGATCCTCTGAGAGTCTTGTGAGATGGATTAGTTTTGGGATGTTGATGGATGATGGTAAGTGCTTTGGTTAGTTGGGTGGTTATTGGGTATGTGATGGTTAGAGTTGGGGTAATTATTTTGTGGTTTTCTGTATGTATTTTGGTTAGTGTTTGGCTGGGGGTTGTGGTTTGGGCTTTTCCAATTGTTCCGACTTGAGTTTCTTTGCCATGGTTGTTGGCTTTGATTGTGGTTGTCTCTCCATCTGAGGTTGGGATGGTTCTTCCAAGATGGATTGTAAGTATCACTATAGACTTCATTTGTTCCAGGATTTTGGTTGTGCATGTATTGGACTTGCTCTTGCTGTTGCTCCTCTTGAGTTTCTTCACTTTGCACCCATGTGGTTGATGGTTGGCTTGTGGTGCTCACTGCTGCTACTTGCAAACCATCAATTCTTTTGGCCATTTGCTCAAACTGTTGTTGAATCTGCTGCTGCATCATCTTGTTCTGAGCTAGAATTGAATCCACTCCTTCTAACTCCATTACTCCTCTTCTCTGTGATGGTTGGCGTTGTCTTTGATGAGCAAAGAAATATTGGTTGTTGGCCACCATATCAATGAGGTTTTGAGCTTCCTCTGTAGTTTTCATGAGTTGTAATGAGCCTCCAGCTGAGTGATCAAGTGCTTCTTGAGCCTTCAGAATAAGTCCTTCATAGAAGTTCTGCAACTTATCCCATTCAGTAAACATCTCTGGTGGACATTTTCTCAATAGAGCTTTATATCTTTCCCATGCTTCATATAAATTCTCAGCCTCCATTTGAGTGAATGTCTGCACCTCAGTCTTCAATCTTATGATTCTTTGAGGGGGATAAAATTTGGCAAGGAACTTGCTCACCAAGTCATCCCAAGTGTTGATGCTCTCTTTTGGAAATGTCTCTAGCCATTGAGTGGCTTTGTCTCTGAGAGAAAATGGAAAGAGCAACAACTTGGAGCTATCAGGAGGCACACCATTGGTTTTGACAGTGTCACAAATCCTCAAGAAGGTAGATAGATGTTGATTCGGATCCTCCAATGGTCCTCCTCCAAAAGAACAGTTGTTTTGGACCAGTGTGATGAGCTGTGGCTTTAGTTCGAAATTGTTTGCATTGACATTGGGGGGAAGAATGCTACTCCCACAATGTCTAGCATTTGCAAATGTGTAGGAAGCCAGTACTCTTCTTTGTTGTTGGTTATTATTGGCCCCTCCTTCTGGTTGATTGGGATTTGATGGATCTCCTTCCATTTCTTGGAATTCCTCCTCAGATTCTTCCTCTCCAATAACGTTCTTCCCTCTTTCAGCTCTTCTTATTCTTCGAAGAGTCCTTTGGTCAAGTTCAGAGAGGATAGGGGAAGATCTTCCTGTACCTGACATACAAACACACAACAATAAACACACAGATCCAGAAAATCAATAAAACTTCAATCTATTGCTAGAATGAATTTTTTTTTTAGTTAGTTTAAGCAAAAATTCAAACAGTTAGTGTGTTAGAGAAATAGAAAAGAAAAAGTGTTTAATCTAGACCTCCACTTCACTTAATCATTGTCAATCTATTTCAATCCCCGGCAACGGCGCCAAAAACTTGATGTGCGGAAAACGATCCGACACAAAACTCACCGGCAAGTGTACCGGGTCGCATCAAGTAATAATAACTCACATGAGTGAGGTCGATCCCACAGGGATTGAAAGATTGAGCAAATTTAGTTTAGTGGTTGATTTAGTCAAGCGAATCAAGTTTTGGTTGAGTGGTTTGTGTTCAACAGAAGCTAAATTGCTTGGAATGTAAAGGGAGAGGGGAGAATTGCAGTAAATTAAAGGACAGGAAAATAAAAGTGCTGAATCTTAAAAAACAAGAAATTAAATGACTGAAACTTAAAGTGCAAGAAATGTAAATTGCAGTAACTTAAAGTGCAAGAAATGTAAAGTGCTTGAATGTAAAAGGGATTTGAGGAATGGAATTTCAGAATCTAAGCAAAGGGAAATTAAATTGCAACAATTAATAGAGCAGAAATTGAATTAGAAGCAATTAGAACTCAAACAGTAAGGAAATTAAGTGCAGCAAAGGTTCACAGAAGAACCAAAAGGAAATTGGGATCTCAAGACTCCAGAGACTAGGTAGCAAAGCCTAGATCTCAATTGCCTTCCCGGATCCAAGTTCACAAAGCAATTAACAAGAAATTGAAGAAGAAGCAGTAAAGGAAATGTGTTTGAATTCAATTATGCAGAATTGAAATCAAAGAGATCTTGAGTGGAGATTGAGACAAAATTTCCCCAATTCTTAACACCCAAGACTCAAAACAAGAAAAGTAAAAGTGCCCAAGCAAGAACGAGGAAGAAGAGAGATCAATTCTCCTCCCCAATTCTCTGAAATCTCAGTGAAGTCACCAAGAAAAGTTCCAAAGCTCAAGGAAAATTCAAAGTTCAAAAGTAGTGAAAAAGGTTAAGCAAAAGGTGAAAAGTAAAAGTCCTAATTACATCAAACTAACTCCTATTTATACACTTTCTATTCTTGGATCTTGGGATTTGGATGGGCTTTTGATTTGGTGAAGAATTGAATTAAATTGGATTTTTAATTCAATTTTTGGCCCATGAAAAATTGCTTCCAGGAGGCTGCCCTGCCCTTGCGGAGGGCAGGGCAGAAAATTGATGCGTCTGGCCCATGGTGCGTGCGCGTGGTGCGAGCTTGGTGCGCAGGATGCTGCCCTGCCCTTGCAGAGGGCAGGGCAAAAATTTCTGGTGCGCCATTTTGGTGCCTGTGCGTGCTCCTGGTGCTGCCGAATCGTCCCTTGGTGCGCCAGTTTGGTGCGCTGGCCGTGCCACAACAAAATGCTGCCCTGCCCTCACGGAGGGCAGGGCAGTGTTTCCAAATTGAAGTCCCGTGTTCGAGACTTGGCCGTTACACACGCTACCCATTTTCCTTGGCTTTCTTGGCACCATAATGAAGCCTAGTTCCTTGCTTCCTCATTGTGCCGTATTCGAGACTTGTGGCAAGCAAGGGTAAACTTTTTCCTTTGATTTATTTTCCATGAAGGACCGATACTGCCCTTGTGGAGGGCAGGGCAATGTTTTTCCTTCCTTTGATCCAAGGCACCATTTTGTGCTCTGCCCTTGTCCTGGGCAGGGCAGAGTTGCCTTCCAAGCCTTGTTCCCTTATGTTGCCCTCCTAGAGGGCAGTGTGCCCTTGTGGAGGGCAATGCTTGCTTTCCTCCTTCATACGCCACACCTCTCCTTCCTTTGACCACGTTTTCTTCTCCTTGGGCCACGCTTTCTAAGGCCACGTTTTTCCTTTTTTCTTTCTTTCTTCACTTACAATAAACCAAAACAACCACTCCAAGTATCACTAAATTCACAAGGCTTATAAATCAATTAAAAATCAATTAAATTTAGCTTAAACCTCATGAGTTAACATTAATTTCATGGTAGTTGCTTGATCTAAAGAAGTTATGTATTTTCATTCCAAATCACTTACTTAGGATGCAAGAGAGTGCATAAAGACTAACAAAACAAGTAAAATTAGCTTGAAAAATGGGTATATGATGACTTGTCATCACATAGTGATCCATGCATTGGCATAGAACTCTTGAACCATTAAGATTCTGACTTGTTGAATGGGGTTGGTTAGAACTTCCCAACCTCTTCTTTGGATCTCATGTCCGATCTCCGGATACTCATTTTTATTGAGCTTGAAAGGGACCTCAGGGATCACCTTCTTCTTGGCCACAACATCATAGAAGTGGTCTTGATGGGCTTTGGAGATGAATCTTTCCATCTCCCATGACTCGGAGGTGGAAGCTTTTGTCTTTCCTTTCCCTTTTCTAGAGGTTTCTCCGGCCTTAGGTGCCATTTGGTAAAACAAAAAGCTTATGCTTTTACCACACCAAACATAAAATATTGCTCGCCCTCGAGCAAGAGAAGAAAGAAAAGAAGAAGAAGAAGAGAAAATATGGAGGAGAGTAGGGGAGGTGTATTTGGCCAAGGTGTAGAAGAGGAGATTGTGTTGTGTGAAAATTAAGGAGAGTGGAGGGGTGTATATAGTGAGGGGAGAGGGAGTAGGTTTGGCCTATTTAGGGTGGGTTTGGGTGGGAAAGAAATTTGAATTTTGAAGGTAGGTGGGGTTTATGGGGAAAAGTGGATGGATGTGAGTGGTGAAGGGGGTGATTGGGAAGAGAGATTGAGGTGATTGGTGAAGGGTTTTTGGGAAAGTGTGTTATAGGATTATTAGGAGGTAAGGTGGGAATATGTTAGGTGGGGATCCTGTGGGGTCCACAGATACTGAGATGATCCTGTGGGATCCACAGATCCTGAGGTGTTAAGGATTTACATCCCTGCACCAATTAGGCATGTAAAATGCCTTTGCATGCAATTCTGGCATTTAAACGCCGAAGTGATGCATGTTCTGGGCGTTCAACGCCCATGTGCAGCATGTTTCTGGCATTGAACGCCAGTTCCATGCTTGTTACTAGCGTTCAGTGCCAGCTTTCCTCAGGGCATATTCCTGGCGTTCAAACGCCAGGATGTTGCTTGTTTCTGGCGTTCAGCGCCAGATCCATGCTCTGTTCTAGCGTTGAACGCCAGCCAGATGCTCCTTACTGGCGTTTAAACGCCAGTAAGGAGCATCTGGCTGGCGTTCAACGCTAGAACAGAGCATGGATCTGGCGCTGATTTAAACGCTAGTAAGTCCTTCCTCCAGGGTGTGATTTTTCTTCTGCTGTTTTTGATTCTATTTTTAATTTTAATATTTTTTTCGTGACTCCACATGATCATGAACCTACTAAAACACAAAATAACAATTAAATAAAAATAAAATTAGATAAATAAAAATTGGGTTGCCTCCCAACAAGTGCTTCTTTAATGTCAATAGCTTGACAGTGGGCTCTCATGGAGCCACACAGGTGATCAGGTCAATGTTGTATAGTCCCAACACCAAACTTAGAGTTTGGTTGTGGGGATTCAACACCAAATTTAGAGTTTGGTTGTGGCCTCCCAACACCAAACTTAGAGTTTGACTGTGGGGGCTCTGTTTGACTCTGTACTAAGAGAATCTCTGCATGCTTACTCTCCTTTGTTACAAAAGGATAGCCATGTGCCTTAAACACAAGGTAGTCCCCATTCAATTGAAGGACTAATTATCCTCTGTTAACATCTATCACAGCTTCTGCTATGGCTAGAAAAGGTCTTCCAAGGATGATGCATTCATCCTCCTCCTTCCTAGTGTCTAAGATTATGAAATCAGCAGGAATGTAAAGGCCTTTAACTTTTACCAACACGTCCTCTACTAATCCATAAGCTTGTCTTACTGACTTGTCTGCCAATTGTAATGAGAATAAGGCAGGCTGTACCTCAAAGATCCCCAGTTTCTCCATTACAGAGAGTGGCATAATATTTATGTCTGACCCCAGGTCACACAGAGCCTTGTTAAAGGTCATGGTGCCTATGGTACAGGGTATTAAGAATTTACCAGGATCTTGTCTCTTTTGAGGTAAAGTTTTCTGAACCCATGTATCTAGTTCACTAATGAGCAAAGGAGGTTCACCTTCCCAAGTCTCATTACCAAACAACTTGGCATTCAGCTTCATGATGGCTCCTAGATATTGAGCAACTTGCTCTCTAGTCACATCTTCATCCTCTTCTGAGGAAGAATAGTCTTCAGAGCTCATGAATGGCAGAAGGAGATTTAGTGGAATCTCTATGGTCTCTATATGAGCCTCAGATTCCTTTAGGTCCTCAATAGGGAACTCCTTCTTGTTTGACAGACGTCCTAGGAGGTCTTCCTCACTAGGATTTTCGTCCTTCTCCTCCCTTGTGCATTCGGCCATATTGATTACATCAATGGCCTTGCACTCTCCTTTTGGATTTTCTTCTGTATTGCTTGGGAGAATAATGGGAGGAGTTTCAGTGACTTTCTTACTCAACTGACCCACTTGTGCCTCCAAATTTCTGATGGAGGACCTTGTTTCACTCATGAAACTTAAAGTGGGCTTAGAAAGATCAAAGACTAAATTTGCTAAATTAGAGGGGCTCTGCTCAGAATTCTCTATCTGTTGCTAAGAAGATGATGGAAAAGGCTTGTTATTGCTTAGCCTGTTTCTTCCACCATTATTAAAGCCTTGTTGCGGCTTTTGTTGATTCTTCCATGAGAAATTTGGATGATTTCTCCATGATGAATTATAGGTGTTTCCATAAGGTTCACCCATGTAATTTACCTCTACTATTGCAGGGTTCTCAGGATCATAAGCTTCTTCAGAACCTGCCTCTTTAGTACTGTTGGATGCATTTTGCCATCCATTCAGACTTTGAGAAATCATGTTGACTTGCTGAGTCAACACTTTGTTCTGAGCCAATATGGCATTCAGAGCATCAATTTCAAGAACTCCCTTCCTCTGAGGCGTCCCATTATTCACGGAATTCCTCTCAGAAGTGTACATGAATTGGTTATTTGCAACGTTCTCTATAAGTTCTTGAGCTTCTGCAGGCGTTTTCTTTAAGTGAATGGATCCACCTGTAGAATGGTCCAATGACATTTTGGAAAACTCAGATAGACCATAATAGAATATATCTAATATGGTTCATTCTGAAAACATGTCAGAAGGACACTTTTTGGTCATCTGCTTGTATCTTTCCCAAGCTTCATAGAGAGATTCACCATCTTTTTGCTTGAAGGTCTGAACATCCACTCTAAGCTTGCTCAACTTTTTAGGAGGAAAGAATTTATCCAAGAAGGCCATGACCAGCTTATCCCAGGAGTCCATGCTATCTTTAGGTTGTGAGTCCAACCATGTTCTAGCTCTGTCTCTTACAGCAAAAGGGAAAAGCATGAGCCTGTAGACTTCAGGATCTACTCCATTTGTCTTAACAGTCTCACAAATCTGCAAGAACTCAGTTAAAAACTCATAAGGATCTTCAGATGGAAGTCCATAAAACTTGCAGTTCTGTTGCATCAAAGCAACTAATTGAGGTTTCAGCTCAAAATTGTTTGCTCCAATGGCAGGAATTGAGATGCTTCTTCCATCAAACTTGTACGTTGGTTTAGTGAAATCACCAAGCATCCTCCTTGCATTATTGTTGTTGGGTTCGGCTGCCATCTCCTTCTTTTGTTCGAAAATTTCAGAAAGGTTACCTCTGGATTGTTGTAATTTAGCTTCTCTTAGTTTCCTTTTCAGAGTCCTTTAAGGTTCTGGATCAGCTTCAACAAAGATGCCTTTTTCCTTATTCCTGCTCATATGAAAGAGAAGAGAAAAAGAAAAAGGAAGAGGAATCCTCTATATCTGGACAAAGAGGATCCTTATTATTAGTAGAAGAAGAAAGGAATAAGAGTGGAGAATCCAATCACAAGGGTGAGGATAGAGGCAGTGATTGGAGATGAAGAGAGGTGAAGAGAAGTGTTAGTAAATAAATAGAAGAAGAGAAGAGAAGGAGAATTCGAAAATAATTTTGAAAAAGTAGTTAATGATTTTCGAAAATTAAAGATAAGATATAATTAAAATTAAATTTTAAAATAATTAAAAAGAATTTTTGAAAAAGAGATGAGATATTTTCGAAAATTAAAGAGGGAAAAGTAGTTAGGTGGTTTTGAAAAAGATAAGAAACAAACAAAAAGTCAAATAGTTAGTTGAAAAAGATATTAAAATCAAATTTGAAAAGATAAGAAGATAAAAAGTTAGATAAGATATTTTGAAATCAAATTTTTGAAAAAGATAAAATTTTGAAAAAGATATGATAAAAAGATAAGATAAGAAGATATGATAAAAATATAGGATTGAAAAAGATTTAATTTTTAAAATTAAAATTAATTACTTAACTAACAAGAAACTAAAAGATATGGTTCTAGAATTTAAAGATTGAACCTTTCTTAACAAGAAAGTAACAAACTTCAAATTTTTGAATCAATCATATTAATTGTTAGCATAATTTCGAAAATTAAGATAAAATTAAGAAAAAGATTTTTTTTTTGAAAAACATTTTAAAGAATTTTCAAAAATTAATAAGAAAAAATGAAAAAGATTTAATTTTTGAAAAAGTTTTAAAAAGATAAGATTTTTTTTAAATTGAAAATTTGACTTGACTTGTAACAAACAACTAATTTTTATAAATTTTTGAGCAAGTCAACTCAAATTTTCAAAAATTTGGAGAGAAATAAGGAAAAGATATTTTTTTATTTTTAAATTTTTAATGATGAGAGAGAAAAACACAAATATGACCCAAAACATAAAAATTTTGGATCAAAACAAATGATGCATGCAAGAACACTATGAATGTCAAGATGAACACCAAGAACACTTTGAAGATCATGATGAACATCAAGAACATATTTTTGAAAAATTTTTTATGCAAAGAAAACATGCAACACACCAAACTTAGAATTCTTTAATGCATGGACACCATGAATGCAAAAATGTATATGAAAAACAACATACAACACAAAACAAGAAAACATCAAGATCAAACATGAAGACTTGTCAAGGACAACTTGAAGATCATGAAGAACATCATGAATGCATGAATTTTCAAAAAATGCAAGAAAACTTTTTAAAGCATGTAATTGACACCAAACTTAAAAATTGACTCAAGACTCAAACAAGAAACACAAAATATTTTTGGTTTTTATGATTTTATGATTTTTTTGTATTTTTATTATATTTTTTTCAAAAATTATATTTTTGAAAAATGAAAATAAAGAAAAAATTTTTGAAAGATTTTTGAAAACTTTTTTGAAAGGAAAATAAAAAGAAAATTACCTAATCTAAGCAACAAGATGAACCGTCAGTTGTCCATACTCGAACAATCCCCAGCAACGGCGCCAAAAACTTGGTGTTGTTGCCGGATCAGAAAAACTTGGCGCTATAGTTGCACGTAATTGTAATTCAAACAATCCCCGGCAACGGCGCCAAAAACTTGGTGGACGAAATTGTGATCATCAACAATGGCTCCAAAGGCTTGGTGCTCTCAAACGTGAATCACACTTTGTCACAACTCCGCACAACTAACCAGCAAGTGTACTGGGTCGTCCATGTAATACCGTACGTGAGTAAGGGTCGATCCCACAGAGATTGTTGGTATGAAGCAAGCTATGGTCATCTTGTAAATCCCAGTCAGGCGGATTTAACTGGATTAAGAGATTATTGGTTTAAATAAAGATAATAAAATAGACAGAAAATAAAGATAAAGTTACTCATGTAATTCAATGGTGGGAATTTCAGATAGGTGTATGGAGGTGCTGTGTTCCTTTTGAATCTCTGAAACTTTCCTACTTCTTCCTTCTAGTATTTCATCACTCCTTTCTATGGCAAGCTGCATGTAGGGCATCACCGTTGTCAATGGCTACATCCCATCCTCTCAGTAAAAATGGTCCAAATGCTCTGTCACAGCACGGCTAATCATTTGTCGGTTCTCAATCAGGTTGGAATAGAATCCAGTGATTCTTTTGCGTTTGTCACTAACGCCCAGCCTTCAGGAGTTTGAAGCTCGTCACAGTCATTCAATCCCGGTATCCTACTCGGAATACCACAGACAAGGTTAGACTTTCCGGATTCCCATGAATGCCGCCATCAATTCTAGCTTATACCACGAAGATTCTGATCAAGGAATCCAAGAGATATGCGCCCGGTCTAAGGTAGAACAGAAGTGGTTGTCAGTCACGCGCGTTCATAGGTGAGAATGATGATGAGTATCACGGATCATCACATTCATCAAGTTGAAGTGCAACGAATATCTTAGAACAGGAATAAATCGAATTGGATAGAAAATAGTAGTAATTGCATTAAAACTTGAGGTACAGCAGAGCTCCACACCCTTAATCTATGGTGTGTAGAAACTCCACCGTTGAAAATACATAAGTGAAAGGTCCAGGCATGGCCGAATGGCCAGCCCCCAGATCTAAGAACTAAATGTCCAAAAGATCGAATAATACAATCAAAGATTTCTAATAAACTAGTAAAAAGTTCTATTTATACTAAACTAGCTACTAGGGTTTACAGAGGTAAGTAATTGATGCATAAATTCACTTCCGGGGCCCACTTGGTGTGTGGTTGGGCTGAGCTTGATCTATCCACGAGCTGAGGCTTCTCTTGGACTTGAACGCCAAGTTGTAACGTGTTTTGGGCGTTCAACTCTGGTTCGTGACGTGTTTTTGGCGTTTGACTCCAGCATGCTGCATGGAATTGGCGTTGAGCGCCGGTTTACATCGTCAAATCTCCAATAAAGTATGTACTATTATATATTGCTGGAAAGCTCTGGATGTCTAATTTCCAACGCCGTTGAGAGCACGCCATTTGGAGTTTTGTAGCACCAGAAAATCTATTTCGAGTGCAGGGAGGTCAGATTCCAACAGCATCAGCAGTCCTTTGTCAGCCTCTTATCAGAGCTTTGCTCAGGTCCCTCAATTTCAGCCAAAAAATACCTGAAATCACAAAAAAGCACACAAACTCATAGTAAATTCCAGAAATGTGAATTTAGCATAAAAACTAATGAAAACATCCCTAAAAGTAACTAGATCATACTAAAAACTACCTAAAAATAATGCCAAAAAGCGTATAAATTATCCGCTCATCAGTTCTCTTGTTCTTTCCAGAATTTCTTTGTCTCATCCACATATCTTTTGAACATGGATTCAAGCTTTGAGAGTCTTTGGTTCATGGAAGGTTGTGTTGGTTGTGAGTCTTGTGAGGGATTGTGTGTTGAGGCATAGTTAAGTGATGAACAATTTTCGAAGTATGCTCTGGCAGCACAATCAAGTGATAATGTCCTTGAATAATTAGAATGTGAATCATTGCACTTTCCTTCCCAACCATCATTTGTGTAACTGTCATAACAGTATGAGTCACTTTGTGGCTCTGGGAAATATTTCATTTCACTTGATTGTTCATACTTCCTCATTCCTTGTTGATACTCCCATCCACCATTAGAATAATGACATGAATCATTTTGTGGTGGTGGTTGGTATCCCATATGATTCTCTTGCTCATCTTGTGTTTTTGAAGCAAATCTCCATGGATTGGAGTGCTCAGAATTTGTATTTTCTTGGTGATATTTCCAGCCACCATTAGAGATTAGTGATGGTGGATAATATCCCATAAAATTTGTTTGATCATAAGATGAGTTGAACCCCATTTGAATTTTGTAAAGCATAACACCAATGAAAATTGAAATTCATGTCACAGAGAAGAATTTCTTAGTGAGGCAATAATTCAAACACCTTGCTATCAGCTTAAATCAGGGAACAAAAACAAAGAAAATTCTTGATCTAGACTTCTCACCCACTTAATCATTGTTGATCTATATCAATCCCAGAAACGGCGCCAAAAATTTGATGGATTGGAAACGGATTTCCAAGACCAAAACTCACCGGCAAGTGTACTGGGTCGCATCAAGTAGTAATAACTCACTTAGAGTGAGGTCGATCCCACAGGGATTGATGGATTAAGAAACTTTAGTGGGTGATTAGTTTAGTCAAGCTAACATTGAGTGAATTGTGTGAAGTGTAACCAACAAAAAGGAAATTGTAAGGAATTTAAAGTGCAGAAAGTAAATTGGACAGAAACTTAAAGAGCAAGAAATGTAAATTTCAGAAACTTAAAAGACAAGAAATGTAAATTGCAGTGAATGTAAAGGGGAGTGGGAGCTGGAAATTAAAGAAAGCAATAGATCGAGCAACTGGAAATTTAATTTGCATGAAGAATAAAAGGATTTTGGGAGCTAGGATTCAAAAAATCAAACAAGAAAGTGTAAATAGCAATCAAACAGAGAAGTAAAAGATGCAATTACTTGCAACAGATCTAAACAGAAAAGGGAAATTGCTTGAAAAATTCAAAATAGCAAGAAAACTCAACTCAATTGCGAAACCCAAAAAAGAAAAGTGAAGATCTCAGGGGATCAATGAGACTAGAAAATAAGTCTAGATCTCAATGCCTTCCTTGATCCAGCAAAAAAACAATTTGCAGCAAAAAGAAAGATGGAAGCAGTAAATGAAAACTCAGATTCAATTCTCAATTCACTAAGATTATGCAGAAGAAGAACAAAGAGAAGTTTCGGATCAAGAATGAAACAGAATTCCTTCAATCCCAATCCAAAATTCAAATTCAAAAAGAAAAACTAAAAGAGAGAGCTCTCTACTCCTACTGCTCCCTAGTGGAGCCAGCCTTCTTTCTAAAATGGAACAGATGCCTTTTTAAAGGCTTTTACAAAATTGACAACTGAAAATGAAATTGAAAACAAATTATAAATAAAATGAAATTCCTAATCTAATTATTTCTTGTGCCTTTGAGTAATGATAATGGGCTTTGCTTGCTATGGATTTGAAGGATTGGCTTTTGGTTTTGAGAAGAGATCTTAGCAAAGTTTGAACACTGGTGCTTCAAGTTTGAGTCAATGTTTGAGGGTCAACGTTGACTCAAACGCCGCTTTGAACAGACCAGTAGAAACCAGAAAATGTTGCTGTCATTGGTGTTTGATTCAACGTTGGAGGGCCAACGTCAGCCAACCCGCGCGTATGCATACTCCGCGCATATGCATACTCCGCGCGTCTGCGCACTTGGATAACGAAGTTCATCCACGCATGCGCGGCATGTGTGCGTCTGTGTAGATACTCAAAAGTTGAACTTGCGCGTACGTGCCATAGGTGCGAGCATGCTCTTGTGCTTTTTCAAACTCAGAAGCCCAGATTCAAGATCGCGCACGTTGGCTTTCACGTTGCAGGTAGCATTTGGGGTCCAACGTCGCCTATCGACGCGTACGCGGCATGTGCGTGTGTCTGCGGATTGTCAGAATTTCCAATCCTCGCATGCGCGTATAGTACGCATCCGCGTTCCTGCAGTTTTTCAGAATCTCCAGAAAGCTCATTTCCTTATCACGTTGGGGTTAACGTTGGATGTCCAACGTTACCTCCAACGTTGACACCATTGTTGCACATCAAGTCTTGGGATGCTACTTTGGCCTCTTGTCAACGTTGTCAATTTCATGCCTAATATAGACTATTAAATATGGTTGGAAAGCTGTGAATGTCAGCTTTCTAACCGAACTGGAATCATCTCAATTAGACATCAATAACTCAAGTTATGTTCCTATGAAGGGGACATGGTCACTGGCGTCGGAGTGCAACGTTGGAGGTAACGTTGGACCTCCAACGTTTGCGCCAATGTTGGGAACATTTCCAGATTCGGAAGCTCAAACGTGCTGTCCGTTGACGTTATGGATTTTTTCCAGTAAATAATTTCATAAAAACAGTCGCGTTGTAGATATAGTTTCTAAACCGACAGAAAACTCTTCGTACAAACGTTTTGGTTGTCACAAGTAACAAACCCCTTTTGAAATTGATAACCGAGTATTCAAACCTCGGGTCGTCTTCTCAAGGAATTGAAGGGAGGTATGTTCTTATTATTGGTCATGAGTTTGTAAATTGGGGTTTTGGATGTAAGGTGGGAATATGTTATATGATAAGTAAAATAAAATAAAATAATACTAATAAAATCTCTTGGCAATGTATGAAGAACTGGAGGTCCTATCCTGGTTATCCTTATCAATTGTAATGAGAATTGGATTTTTCTCCCACTTTGTTAACCTCTAACTATGAAGGTAAGTTAAGTGGATGAATTCCAATTTTCAATTAACAATGAGTTTGATAACTCAAGAGTCGCCAGTTATTTAACCAAAGCCAAAAGGAAAACTATCTACTCGAATGAAAATAATTTGGATAAGTACGGACAACATAAATTAAAGAAAGCAATCATAGATCTGAAATATCTCAAATAGCATTAATTTAAAAGAGTAATCTGTAACATGGAAGAGTTCATAAATTTAATTGGAAAAATAAATAAAAATGAACATTGAACCTGAATCGAGAGTCACTCTTAAAAACCAAGAGAAGGCCTAAATCCTAGTTTCTAAAAATCCTAATTTCTAATCCTAATCCTAATCCTAAGAGAGAGAGGAGAGAACCTCTCTCAAAACTAAATCTAAATCATGAAAAGTGAATTATGAGAGCCTATTCTGAATGGATGCAATCCCTCTACTTTATAGCCTCTAATCTGAGTTTTCTGGGCCGAAAATTGGGTCGAAAACAGCCCAAAATCGCTGGAGAGGAAATCTGCCACGCTAGTTTTTCGTCACTGCGACGAGACCGCATGGAGCACGTGGTCGCGTCGCCTAGCGTCAGGGCCACTATGGGATATTATATATCAAATCGAAGCTCCGGACGTTAGCTTTCCAACGCAACTAGAACCGCATCATTTGGACCTCTGTAGCTCAAATTATGTTCATTTTAGTGCGAGAGGGTCAGGCTGACAGCTTTGCAGTTTCTCCAACTTCTTGTATTCCTTCCACTTTTGCATGCTTCCTTTCCATCCTCCAAGTCATTCCTGCCCTATAATATCTAAAAACACTTAACACACATATCAAGTCATCTAATGGTCATAAGAGAGGATTAATAATAAGCAAATATAAGATCAAAGAAGCATGTTTTCAATCAAAGCACATAATTAAGAAGGCAAAGGTAAAACCATGCAAATAGTATGAATAAGTGGGTAAAGAGTTGATAAAAACCACTCAATTGAGCACAAGATAAACCATAAAATATGGGTTTATCAACCTCCCCACACTTAAACAATAGCATATCCTCATGCTAAGATCAAGAGAACTATAAAGATGAAGAGGAATGGTAGAATGTATGAAATGCAACCTATAAATGCAACTACATGCAAAATGTTTCTACCTACTTGGTTAAGAGTAAATAAATCTCCAAGAATAAACATGAACTGGATCTCACTAATTCAAATCACAAAATACAATACAAATAACTTGCAAGAAGAAGATAGCTCATGAAAGCAGGGAACATAGAATTGAGCACTGAACCCTTACTAGTAGTGTATATCATTCTAACTCTCAAGTGTCTAGGGTCAATTCTCTCAATTCTCTACTAATCTTGCTTTCTATAGCTTGCTCTTCATCTAACAATCAACAAAAATTTAATGCACCAATACACAAATCAAGAGGTCTTTCAAGGGTTGTAATGGGGTTAGGGTCAAGGTAGGATTGTATTTAGCCAAGTGGACTAAAATTTGAATCCTTAATTAACTGAAACTTTCCCACTTAAACAATCCATGTAATCATAATACAACATCTAACCATCCATTAACCATGTTTTCCACATATTCATGCATTCTAATTTCAAGTACAACTCATATGCATTGCTTTCACCACTTACTTTGGGGCATTTTGTCCCCTTTCACTTATTTTGCTCTTTATATATATATATATATATATATATTTTTATTTTCTCAATGCATATGATTAAATTATTGGATGCATGAATTATGTCCCAAACATTTCCTTTACATTTTTAGAAAATTCTAACATACTCAATTTTTAAACCAAATGTTTCCAAACCCACTCTTCCTCACACTTAATTCATAAGCATTCTCACTAATCTAAGCTAACCAAGGATTCAAATTAAGGACATTATTATTTTTCGCTTAGAGTTAATGATGTGCTAAAGTAAAGAACAAAGGGGTAAAATAGGCTCAAAATTGGTTTGCAATAGATAATGAAAAGGTTAAGGCCATATGGGTATGTAAGCTCAGTGAAACAAGGGCCTCAATCATATAAGTGTATGTATACATCAAATAATGGAAATATAGAATTAAGCAAGACAAAGATCACAATTTTAGAGAGAAAAACACACACCAAAAATAAAATATTGGTTGGTAAAAATGCAACCAATCAAATAGGCTCAAATTCTCACTGGTTTTATGTGTTCGAGCTCTAAAACCATGTTCCAGTATAATATTTCTTCAAACAAGTGTAACAAAAATTTTATTCAAATTAGTAAAATACTATAAAAAGTTTCTTGAAAAAAAAAATATTACTTTAACCAAGTGATAAAATATGCACAAAATTAAACAAATATGCAAATGCAACAATGAACAAACAAATAAAATAAAAATTTGGTGTTGAGTCAGGAAATAAATAACCCATGGAGATCGGTATCGATCTCCCCACACTTAAAGATTGCATCGTCCTCGGTGCATGCTAGGATATACAAGTGGAAGGGTCTATGCAACTGATGCTTTTCTCCAAGGATTGTGCCGATGGACTTGCTTGTCTTCCCATTAAGAAGCTTTTCCTCTCCCTTCGTGGTGGCCATCCTGAAAGAAGAGGGAAAAGAAAAAATAACCCAAAAATAAAGATAGAAAATAAATAAAATATAATTGGGTTAATGCCAAATGATAAGCGTCTCATTTACATGGTAGCTACAACATGTAAGTGAGAAAATAGTGGAAGTACATGGCAAATCAATGGTGCAAAATTTGCAACAATGGGGAAGAGAGATAATATAAATTTATGTCAATACAAAAGTAATACAAATATAAAAGATTGGCATTGATTTAAATAATATTACTCAATCAGAATTAAACAAGTCACTAAGCATCAAGAAAATACCAGAAAAGATGTAACAGTTGAATAAGAATATGTGAACACCAATAATAATTTTAGAAAAATAAAAATATGCAATGAATGAAAGTATGCAAATAAATTAAATAATTGGAAGTAAGAGAAAATAAGAAAGGAAGAAGAAAGAAATAAGAAAAGATAAGAAGAATAAGGATTCGAAGAAGAAAAGATAAGAAAATTGGCAAATTAGGATAAGCTGTGCGGCGCAAGTGACGCAGACGCGTGGGGCACGCGGTCGCACAACTTGCGTTGTAAACTCACGCGGTCGCGTGACTCAATTTATGCTATTGGCGTGAGGGCAGTCTCGCGCTCGCACAACTATCTGTTCAAAATCTAATTTTGCCAAATTTTGGGTGACGCGATCGCGTGGATGGCCATTTTTGAAAAATAACGCGGCCGCGTGGGGCATGCGTTCGCGTGGGAAGGCTTGGGCTTCTAGCACGAGTCCAGCCCAATTCCAGCACAACTTTCGGCCATGCACCTTTTTGACGTCGATTTTCAGGGCACGCGGCCGCGTGGATGACTCGGTCGCGTGCGAGGCCAAAGTTCCACATGACGCGGTCACGTGGGGTCAAATGATGCTAAAGGCGCGGCTCCAGCCATGCTCTCGCGTGACTCTCTGTTCAATGCTTTTCTTCCTCGCGCACTAGTGACGCAGACGCGTTAGCGACGCTGCCGCGTCGCGTGCGTGTTTTTCCTTTTTTTTTTTGAAAAATGCAGAGTGCAGTATGTAGAATGCAATGCTTAATGTGAATGCTATGCATGATTCCAGGTTCAATAAAATAAAATAAAACTCAAAAACAAACAAAACGAAATAGAATAAATTGAAAAAGAACGATCATACCATGGTGGGTTGTCTCCCAACTAGCACTTTTAGTTAAAGTCCTTAAGTTGGACATTTGAGGAGCTTCCTGTTATGGCGGCTTGTGCTTGAACTCATCCAAAAATCTCCACGAATGTTTGGAGTTCCAGTAGCCTCCGGGGTCCCAAATAAGGCGCAGAAAGCCTTTAAGCAAGTTAAAGCAAGTGACAAGGCCCCAAGAGTGTTGATTTCTAGAGTGAATTCCGGGGTCCCAAATCTTGCTTTTGCACCCGTCTTCTTGTTGAGCAATACTGTTCCAACCAGGTGGCAAACAGTTTGAATTCTCACCGAAGCATCCAGACAACTTCCTAGACCCATTCAGTTGAGCTCTAAACCAACCTTTGCGTTTGAATGTTGAACACACAACCGAGTTGAACCTTGCAGGATAAATCTTATTTCTGGCCATCTTTTTCTTACTCTTAATGCCACAGAGAGCTCTAAGTTGACCATCCGTCTCCAGTAGCCCGTATTCAAGTGGAATTAGAAAGCTAAGGGATATGAATTTTACCCACTTGAATGTTGTGAAGGATGATGGCAACTTAGGGGGAGGTGTTTTTAATGAACGTGCAAGCTCCACTCCCTTGTGCTCTTCTTCGACATCTTCCACCTCTTGGCAATCTTCTTCAATATCAACCTCTTCCTCTTGGTGGATTTCTTCCAATTCAATCTCTTCTTCAGTGTTCACCAAGGGCAAGGGAGGTTGTGCTTCTTCTTCTGTAATCTCCATGTCAAGTCCAATGGGAGAGGATTCAAATGTAGATAAGAATTCATTAATGATTGAATCCATCTCTTGATCGTATCCTTCAAAGTCTTCAACCATGATATGCTTTGGAGGTTGTACACCCTCCTCAACATCAGCTTCAAACGTCTTTGAAGGATGCTCTATAACTTGACTTTCCCATGGAGGTTCAGCATCTCCTAAGTCTTCAAACAATTCTTCTTCTTTGATAATTACAGCTTCCTCCATTTGTTCCAGCACAAAGTCATGTTCCGTACTGTCCACCAGAGTTTCTGGTGTCTCCTTCATGCTACGTTCATCATTAGATTGCCCACATGAAGCCATGGGGGTTCCTTGAGTGTCTGAACGTCGGGAAGCTAATTGACTCATTATTGCTTGCCCCAATTGATGAATGGTTGCCTGACATCGATCCACTGTTTTCTTGAGACGATCCTTTGTCTCTTGATACACTCGGCTTTCATAAATAGGATCATAGTGCTCTTGGATTGATGGATATGGAGATGGTGAATATTGAAGTGGTGGTTTTTCTGAGTAATTGGGTTGGAATTGGGGTGGTTCTATATATGGTTCATATGGCTCATAAGGTGGTTGGTATGGTGGTTGAGGGTTAGGGTTATATGGAGGTGAATGACGGAAAGGGGCTTGTGAGTGTGGTTGGTTGAGGTTGTGTTGAAAGGATGATCTCTGAGCATAGGGTGGGGCTTGTTGGTAGCTACAAGGTGGTCCACCATATCTATCAGCTTGGGATGCATTGTAGCATGGTCTTTGTCCCTGATATCTAGGATGGTGTTGTTGCCTAAAGGGTTGATTAGATCCTCTTGGCTCCATCCATCCTTGATTGGTCTGACCTTGATGCATATTCTTGCTGTGGTTTCTATTTCCTTCAACAAAGTTAGAACCAAACTCAAAGCGAGAGGGGTGGGAATTCATAGTAGTTATCAGAAATAAGGGGGAAAAAGGAGAAACAAATAAACAAGTAAAAGAAAGATATTTTTTTTAGAAAAATATTTACAATAACCAATAATAAGGCACACGTTTACAATTCCCCGGCAACGGCGCCATTTTGACGTTAGGGATTTTTGCCAGTAAAGAATTTCATAAAAACAGTCGCGTTGTAGATATAGTTTCTAAACCGACAGAAATCCCTTCGTACAAACGTTTTGGTTGTCACAAGTAACAAACCCCTTTTGAAATTGATAACCGAGTATTCAAACCTCGGGTCGTCTTCTCAAGGAATTGCAGGGAGGTATGTTCTTATTATTGGTTATGAGTTTGTAAATTGGGGTTTTGGAAGTAAGGTGGGAATATGTTATATGATAAGTAAAATAAAATAAAATAAAACTAATAAAATCTCTTGGCAAGGTATGAAGAACTGGAGGTCCTATCCTGGTTATCCTTATCAATTGTAATGAGAATTGGATTTTTCTCCCACTTTGTTAACCTCTAACTATGAAGGTAAGTTAAGTGGATGAATTCCAATTTTCAATTAACAATGAGTTTGATAACTCAAGAGTCACCAGTTATTTAACCAAAGCCAAAAGGAAAACTATCTACTCGAATGAAAATAATTTGGATAAGTACCGACAACATAAATTAAAGAAAGCAATCATAGATCTGAAATATCTCAAATAGCATTAATTTAAAAGAGTAATCTGTAACATGGAAGAGTTCATAAATTTAATTGAAAAAATAAATAAAAAGGAACATTGAACCTGAATCGAGAGTCACTCTTAAAAACCAAGAGAAGTCATAAATCCTAGTTTCTAAAAATCCTAATTTCTAATCCTAATCCTAATCCTAAGAGAGAGGAGAGAGAGGAGAGAACCTCTCTCAAAACTAAATCTAAATCATGAAAAGTGAATTATGAGAGCCTATTCTGAATGGATGCAATCCCTCTACTTTATAGCCTCTAATCTGAGTTTTCTGGGCCGAAAATTGGGTCGAAAACAGCCCAGAAATCGCTGGAGAGGAAATCTGCCACGCTGGTTTTTCGTCACTGCAACGCAGCCGCATGGAGCACGCGGTCGCGTCACCTAGCGTCAGGGCCACTATGACATATTATATATCAAATTGAAGCCCCGGACGTTAGCTTTCCAACGCAATTGGAACCGCATCATTTGGACCTCTGTAGCTCAAGTTATGGTCGTTTTAGTGCGAGAGGGTCAGGCTGACAGCTTTGCAGTTTCTCCAACTTCTTGTATTCCTTCCACTTTTGCATGCTTCCTTTCCATCCTCCAAGCCATTCCTGCCCTATAATATCTGAAAACACTTAACACACATATTAAGGCATCTAATGATCATAAGAGAGGATTAATAATAAGCAAATATAAGATCAAAGAAGCATGTTTTCAATCAAAGCACATAATTAGGAAGGCAAATGTAAAACCATGCAAATAGTATGAATAAGTGGGTAAAGAGTTGATAAAAACCACTCAATTGAGCACAAGATAAACCATAAAATATGGGTTTATCATCCATCCCAAACTATTATATATTGTTGGAAAGCCCTAAATGTCTACTTTCCAATGCCATTGGAACTGCATCATTTAGAGCTCCACAGCTCGAGTTATACTTCATCGAAGGTGTAGTGGTCAACTGGCCTTACTACAGGTTGGTAACATGTTTGTTTATACACTTTTCGGGGCAGTTTTCTCCCTCAATTTCTGTGTCCACCATGTAGTGCCATATATGTTTGGAAAGCTTTTGATTCCTACTTTCCTATTTTTGTTGGAAGTATACCCCTTCAGGCTGTGGGGAGCAGCGTTTCTAGTAGCGTTGGAGCACCAACTTTGGCTCCAACGTTGCTTCCCTTTGCCTCCTCTCATGGCCTTCTTGCTTCTTCTTTGTCTTCCTTTCTCATAGCTTCCTTTCCACCTATCATTAACCAAACAAAATACATGAAATTTTTGCTAATATCACAAGAAATTGCATCGTTCATAATCAACAAGTAAACATAGCAAAATTCTTATGAAAATGCATCAGAATAACAATGTTTGATTAAATAAAGGAATGCATGAATTTCTCATCCAAATACTCACTTATTGCCTAAGAAATGCATGAAACTATTCTAAAATAAACTAAAAATGGCTTGTGAAACTAACCAAGATGCCCTGGCATAAGTAGGTACCACCCCCCTCTGGTGAGCGAGGACCAGCAGCGCCCTCCACTCCAACAAGTCGGACGCGACAGTCCTGATCACACCAGAAGATCGCGTCCGAGATCGACCTCGACGTTTCAGGTATCCCTCGAAATAGTGTTCTTTTATGTTCTTGTGATCTTTAAAGTTCTTAAATTTTGTTCTAAGTTTTTTGTCTTTTGTGTATTTTTCTCTTTTATCATTAAATTCAAAAATAAAAAAATAATATCTTTCTTTTCTTTTTACTTATTTCTATTTCTCTTCTCTTTTACTTCTATTTATTCGAACTCTATCCCCTATTTTCAAAGTATCCTTCTTCTACCACTTTTTCTATTCTTTATTCCTTCTTCACATCTCACTTTAAGGAGGAGCTTCTTGCCTATTGGCACAAGGAGTCTTCTTTTTTGCTTTTTTTTCTCTTCTTCTTGTTTATGACCAGGAACAGGGATAAAGAACCCCTCTTGACTCCTGATCCTGAACCTGAGAAGACTTTAAGGAGGCGTTTACAACAAGCTAAAGCACAACACTCTGGAAGAGATCTTTCAGAAAGTTATGAACAAGAAAGGGAAGACATGGCCGAACCTCAGGAGGAGCTAAGAAAGGTCCTTAGTGACTTCACCATGCCTACCTTTGACTTTTATGGCAGAAGTATCTTTGTACCTGCCATTGGAGCTAATAATTTTGAGCTTAAGCCTCAGTTAGTCTTTCTTTTGTAGCAGAACTACAAATTTTATGGACTTTCAATGGAAGATCCACATCAGTTTTTAGATGAGTTCTTACAAATCTGTGATACGGTAAAGACTAATAGAGTAGATCCTGAAGTCTACAAGCTGATGCTCTTTTCCTTTGCTGTAAGAGAAAGAGCTAAGCTATGGTTAGATGTCCAACCTAAAGAGAGTCTTGACTCTTAGGAAAAGTTGGTTAATACTTTTCTAGCTAAGTTCTTTCCTCCTCAAAGGATGAGCAAGATTAGAGTGGAAGTTCAAACCTTCAGACAAAGAGAAGGAGAATCCCTCTATGAAGCTTGGAAAAGATACAAGCAACTGATAAGGAGATGTCCTCCTGACATGCTCTCAGAATGGTCCATCATAGGCGTGTTCTATGATGACTTGTCTGAGATATCCAAGATTTCATTAGATAGCTCTGCAGGTAGGTCACTCCACTTGAAGAAAACACCTGCATAAGTGATGAGCAAATATTTTATACGCTTCATGGGGGTAATTTCATGTAGATTTTAGTGTGTTTTAGTTAGTTTTTAGTATAATTTTATTAGTTTTTAGGCAAAATTCATATTTCTGGACTTCACTATGATTTTGTGTGTTTTTCTATAATTTCAGGTATTTTCTGGCTGAAATTGAGGGAGCTGAGCAAAAATCTGATTTAGGCTGAAAAAGGACTGCTGATGCTGTTAGATTCTGACCTCCCTGCACTCGGAATGGATTTTTTGGAGCTACAGGAGTCCAATTGGCGCGCTGTCAATTGAGTTGGAAAGTAGACATCCGGGGCTTTCCAGCAATATATAATAGTTCATACTTTGCGCGAAGATAGATGACGTAAACTGGCGTTCAATGCCAGTTCCATGTTGCAGTCTGGCGTTCAGCACTAAAAACAGGTTGCAAGTTGGAGTTCAACGCCAGAAACAGGTTACAACCTGGCGTTTAACTCCAGAAATAGCCCAGGCACGTGAGAAGCTTATGTCTCAGTCCCAGCACACACCAAGTGGGTCCCATAAGTGGATTTCTGCACTATCCATCTTAGTTTACTCAATTTTTGTAAACCTAGATTACTAGTTTAGTATTTAAACAACTTTTAGAGATTTATTTTGTATCTCATGACATTTTTAGATCTGAATTTTATACTCTTTGATGGCATGAGTCTCTAAACTCCATTGTTGGGGGTGAGGAGCTCTGCAGCGTCTCAATGAATTAATGCAATTATTTCTGTTTTCCATTCAAACATGCTTGTTTCTATCTAAGATGTTCATTCGCGCTTCACTATGAAGAAGGTGATGATCCGTGACACTCATCACCTTCCTCAATCCATGAACGTGTGCCTGACAACTACCTCTGTTCTACATCAGATTGAATGAGTATCTCTTAGATTCCTTAATCAGAATCTTCGTGGTATAAGCTAGAATTGTTGGCAGCATTCATGAGGATTCGAAAAGTCTAAACCTTGTTTGTGGTATTCCGAGTAGGATTCTTGGATTGGATGACTGTGACGAACTTCAAACTCGCGAGTGTTGGGCGTAGTGACAGACGCAAAAGGATCAATGGATCTTATTCCAACATGATCGAGAACCAACAGATGATTAGCCGTGCTGTGACAGAGCATTTGGACCATTTTCACTGAGAGGATGGGAAGTAGCCATTGACAACGGTGACACCCTACATACAGCTTGCCATGGAAGGAACTTTGCATTTATGAAAGTAAGAAAGCATTATGTTGCAGGAATTCAGAAGACAAAGCATCTCCAAAACTCCAACATATTCTCCATTACTGCGTAACAATTACTCCTTTTACACCCTTTTATTTATCTTTTACAATCGAGGCTAAAGAATCCTATTGGTATGCTGACTAAGATTAATAAGATAACCATAGCTTGCTTCAAGCCAACAATCTCCGTGGGATTCGACCCTTACTCATGTAAGGTATTACTTGGACGACCCAATGCACTTGCTGGTTAGTTGTGCGAAGCTGTGAGAAATAGTCCATTAATATTGGCATACACAATTTCGTGCACCAAGTTTTTGGCGCCGTTACCGGGGATTGTTTGAGTTTGAACAACTGACGGTGATTCTTGTTACTTAGATTAGGAAAAAATTGTTTTTTTAATTTAGAGTCACTAGGATTGCATTTTCTATTATTCCTTTTAGAAAAAAAATTTCAAAAATATTATTTTTCTTTATTTGAATTTTCGTTTTTTTTATGAGTTTAGTGTCATGTTCTAAGTTTGGTGTCAATTGCATGCTTTTCTTGGTCTCTCAATTTTCGAATTGCATGTTCTTTATTTTTCCTTGATCTTCAAATTGTTCTTGCCAAAGTTTCTTGTTTGATCTTTGGTTTTTTCTATTTTGTGTATTTTTCGTATTTTCCTTGTGCAAGTTCAAAATATTAGTTTTCAAAAAATTTTATTTTTATTTATTAAAAATACCTCTTTAAAACACGTTACATTTATAGCTCAATTGGCTAGACCGTTGGTTTATGTTCTTGGTAATTGGGTATCTCCTTTTTAAAATCTTTTTTCAAAAATAATTTTTCTTTGATTGAATCTTGTGCCAAACTTTATGTTTGGTGTTTTCTTGTTAATTTTCTTTAATTTTCAAAAATTTATTTTGGTTTTCTAAAAATTTTAAGTTTGGTGTTCTTTCTTTTGTTCTTGTTGTTCTTGTGATTCTTCAAGGTGTTCTTGAGTCTTCCTTGTATTTTGATCTTAAAATTTTTAAGTTTGGTGTTCCTTGGTGTTTTCCCTCCAAAATTTTCGAAAACAAGGAGCATTAGATCTAAAAAATTTTAAGTATTGTGTCTTTTGTGTGTTTTTCTCTTTCATCATAAAATTCAAAATTCAAAAAAAATTTATCTTTTCTAACTATTTTTAAGCCATATTTTAGAATTTTTTTATATAAAATTCAGTTTCAATTTCAAAATTTTTCAACTCTTATCCTTTTAAGATTTTTTTAAAAAAAAAATTATATCTTTTTCGAAAATATCCTAACCACTTTCTCTCTCCTCACTTTTTCAAAAATCTTCATAAAATATTTTTAAATTCCTTTTTTATTTTATTTTTATTTTTATTTAATTTTAATTTTATTGTCGTCTTTATTTTATTTTATTTTATTTTATTATTTCGAAATTTTTATATATAATAAAATAAATTCACATCATCTCCCTTTATCCATTATGGACTTAAGTGGAAATGAACAGTCCAGAAGGACTCTGGGGTCATATACTAACCCCACTACTGCTTCATATGGGAGTAGTATCTGTATACCCTCCATTGGAGTTAGTAGTTTTGAGTTGAACCCTCAGCTCATTATCATGGTGCAGTACAGTTGCCAGTATTCTGGTCTTCCACAGGAAGAACCTACAGAGTTTCTGGCACAGTTTTTATAAATTGCTGACACAGTACATGATAAGAAAGTAGATTAGGATGTCTACAGATTGTTACTGTTTCTATTTGCTGTGAAAGACCAAGCTAAGAGGTGGTTAAATAACCAACCTAAGGACAGCATAAAGACATGGAAACAGCTGTTAGAAAAATTCCTAAATCACTATTTTCCTCCAAAACGGATGACACAGCTAAGGCTAAGAATCCAAGGCTTCAAACAAGGAGATAATGAATCCCTTTATGATGCCTGGGAGAGATACAGAGAGATGCTAAGAAAATGCCCCTCTGAAATATTTTCAGAGTGGGTGTAGTTAGACATCTTCTACTATGGGCTTACAGAAAAAGCTCAGATTTCTCTAGACCACTCAGCTGGTGGATCTATACACATGAGAAAGACAATTGAAGAAGCTCAAGAGCTCATTGATACAGTTGCTAGAAATCAGCATCTGTACCTAAGCAATGAACCTTCCATGAAAGAAGAGGCTAAAACAGTAACTGCTGAACTCAGTCCTGTAGAAGAAGTTACTGAATTCAACCAGCAATTAGATTTTCTGACAAAACAGTTAGCCAAATTCAAGGAGATACTACAAGAAACAAGAATGGCTAATATGAACATGGAAGTACAGTTGAAGCAAACAGAACAGCAGTTATCAAAACAAATAACAGAAGAGTGCCAAGCAATTCAATTAAGAAATGGGAAAACATTAAATACCTCACTTCAAGGCAGCAGAAAGCCAAGAAATGAACAGACTGCCACCCAAAATCCCTCTGAGGACAGTCAGAGCCCAGAGAGGAATAATTCTGGCGCTCAAACACCAGAAAATGGGTAGGAAGCTGGCGTTGAACGCCCAACCCATGCTCAGTCCTGGCGTTCAACGCCAGAAACAAGCAAGGAATTGGCGTTGAACGCCCAAAGGAAGCACAGTTCTGGTGTTCAGACGCCAGAAACAGGTAAGGAGTTGGTGTCTAACGCCACTCCAGCTTCCACCCTTGGCATTCAAATGCCAGTGGGAGATCAGACACATACAAGTACTGATAGCAACCCTTCCAAAAAGGCTTCTCAACCCACATCTGTAGGCAATAAACCTACAGCAACTAAGGTTGAGGAATACAAAGCCAAAATGCCTTACCCTCAGAAACTCTGCCAAGCGGAACAGGATAAGCAATTTGCTCGCTTTGCAGACTACCTCAGGACTCTTGAAATAAAGATTTCGTTTGCAGAGGCACTTGAGCAAATACCCTCTTATGCTAAGTTCATGAAAGAGATCTTAACTCATAAGAAGGATTGGAGGGAAACTGAAAAAGTTTATCTCACTGAAGAATGTAGTGCAGTCATGCTGAAATGCTTACCTGAGAAGCTTAAAGATCCCGGAAGCTTTATGATACCATGCATATTAGAAGGTACTTGTACCAAGCAAGCTCTATGTGATCTTGGGGCAAGTATCAACTTAATATCTACATCTATTATCAAAAAGCTTGGGTTGACTGATGAAGTCAAACCAACCCGAATATGTCTCCAACTTGCTGATGGTTCCATTAAACACCCATCAGGCGTGATTGAAGACATGATTGTCAAGGTTGGGCCATTTGCCTTTCCCATTGACTTTGTGGTGCTGGAAATGGAGGAGCACAAGAGTGCAACTCTCATTCTAGGAAGACCTTTCCTAGCAACTGGACGAACCCTCATTGACGTCCAAAAAGGGGAAGTAACCCTGAGAGTCAATGAGGACGAGTTTAAGTTGAATGTTGTCAAAGCTATGCAGCATCCAGACACCCAAAATGACTGCATGAGCATTGATATTATTGACTCTCTGGTAAAAGAGGTCAATATGACTGAGAGTCTCGAATCAGAGCTAGAGGATATCTTTAAAGATACTCAGCCTAATCTGGAGGAACCAGAGAGAATAATAGAACCTCTGAAAATCCCTCAGGAAGAGGAAAAACCTCCTAAACCCGAGCTCAAACCATTACCACCATCCCTGAAATACGCATTTCTAGGAGAAGGTGACACTTTTCCTATAATCATAAGCTCTACCTTAGAACCACAGTAAGAGGAAGCACTAATTCAAGTGCTAAGGACACACAAGACAGCTCTTGGGTGGTCCATCAGTGATCTTAAGGGCATTAGCCCAGCCAGATATGTAACATCTCTTCCAGCAAAATACCTTGCTTAAGTCAGGGTATTTCTACTAGAAAGAACATTACGTAACCTTCTCTAGTATTAACTACTTAATTATCGAGCCTTTGTATCGAGTTCGCGTCTTAGTTTTAAGAAAATTCCAGAAAATTTGTTTTTTTTTATTCATTCAAGACATGTATCAAAGATAAGCATTGCAAATAATAATAACAATCATATAAGTATTATTAATAGTAACTCTTATACATGAGTCATATAAACCCAAATACAACACCTACCCCTCTGTTAAAATAAAACCTCAAAGGACAAGAGCGAGGGGACTCTATGAAAGCAATTAAAACCATAAAGAAAACCTACTAATTGCTCGCAGCTTCAAATTGCGTCTTCAAACCTGTGTCACTGAAAGGGTGAAAAATTTGGGGGTGAGAACCAAACCACATGTTCTCAGTAGAGGTCGAGAATGCCGTGAAAGTAAACAATAAAGCGCAAATAGTTAATTTCATTCAGATACATCTAAAAGAAAATTAACCTTCTTTAAAAGCATTAGTTAATTTTTCAAAATCCTAGACCCATATTTTCTTTATAAAACTCTTAAAAGTTTCCTAGACTGTATGAATGACTAAGTCTATGCTGAACCAGCTTAATCTTTCATACTTTACTAAACCTCAAACACAAACCAATCACGGCCTCAGGCCTAAGCAATTCAATCAACATCCAATTCACCACAATCCAGTCAATCAGTTACAAACACAAGTAATGAGCTTCAAACACAATCAAGAGCAAGTATATCAAGTATAACAATTAGCAGTTAACAGAATTATTCATTTAAGCAAACCAATTACATTATACACACCCAAACAATGTCACATAGATGCATATGATGAATGTCTAGTCCTAGTGCAGGTAATGAGCTCATCTGTCAGTTTCTACCTGCTCCCGACGTAACCCAGCATTACTAGCCGGATATAGCTTTCCTGTTGACCATACCCCTGTGTACAGGAAATAACCCCTCTGCCACCACAGGGTCCACTGCACGCAGGAAATAACACATCTGCCACTGCAGGGATGTATGCCGACATACCTTCTGTATATAGGAAATAACCCCTCTGCCACTACAGAAATGGAACAGGTGGTCACGGTACTTCTATAGCATGAAATAACCCCTCTGTCTTACAGAATTAAAATATGGATCTGTACCGCAGGAAAGCGTTCTCAGTGGTCGCACCACTATCTATCTGACTGCCTCAATGCAGCAGATCATCACATAATCATTCTCATTACCATCATTCATTATCATTCTCATTATTCATCATCGCTTTCACATTCTTATGCAATACCACTTCCTTTCTCAGTTCAATCATACTATAAAAACTTTACATCTTTCCATTTCCTTTCATAGTTGTAAATACGCAAGCGGGACAAGACCCACGCCCTTGCCAACAATCTCGTATACCAAATAATCTCTTCTTAAAAGAATCATTGAAGTTTCTATCATTAAATAAGCCTTAAATATTGATTTTGACTAAGTCTTTATACTTTCATAAAAATTCGGACATAATCTCCTTTAAAAATAGGACTTAGCCACCCTTACGGGTCCCAACCAAACAATTTGCCAAACTCTTTTCAACCTTTCCAATATCAATTCAATTCAGAAACAAGCAAATTCCAACATTGGATCAGCCATATAACGCTAAGGTTCATCTTTAATTTTCTGAACTCATAACTCTCACTCAAGCGTTCTCAACACCCTATCTTCTTTTCTGTTTTTAATATAGCAAATGAACTCGGAATTGTGCAAACTTTATGTCCAGGCGTTCGTCTTGAGATAAGCTTTCTAACAAACTAAAGATCATAATTTTCTGGTTTCTCTAGCCTTAGAAATAAAGGAAAAACCGAGACTGCTCTGCAGTGCGTAAAACCAGAAAAACAGCAGCAGCATGTGACATTCAAAATTCAATATAAAATCCAAATTAAATCCAATGACTTTGAAAATTAATACAGTTCAACTACACTCATTCAAGTTTCTTTTCCAATTAGTTTCAGGTTAATATCGTTTTTGATGAAGAAGTTATATAACCTAGAAGCTGACTAATTTTCTGCAGAATTCTGCTTTAAAAGTTAATAAACTTATCTTCTTCCAAGTCCCATAACTTACTCATTAAAACATGGATAGCCCTGAAATTTAAGTCACATATGCTAAACATACTTAATTTTCATTCCCAATTAGTTGCATCTCAATATCATTCCAGATTTAAAAATTATAAAGCCTCAAAGTTACTGACTTAGAAAACAAAGCCTGACTTTTACTGCATAATACATCTTTCTTTGAAAATCCAAATTTTTAAAACCACAACTCTAACAATTCTAAATTTTTATAAAATTAAAGTGTTAAAACCAAAGTTTCATTTAAAATTGGTTCCATTTCAAAATGCAAACTCGAAAATTTCTAATAGAGGAAACAAGTTGCTGCTGTGTTAAACGCTCAGCAGAAAAAAAACAGATTTGACACCCATAATTCAAAAATTCACCATAAACCATAAACTTAGTGAAAAAGTCTCAAATTCAGCAGTCCAGTTTCCTATATTCTCAAGCTCAATCCGGACTTGGTCCCACGCAATTCTGATAATCGCAAAAATAGTTATAGTTTTTCAAAGTTTCCGGCTTCCTTTAAAAATAATGCAGAAAATCAAGTTTTACATTTTAACTTTGAAAACTCATAACTAGTTCTATAATTAATTCAAACTTCTCAAAATTGAGTCTCAACAACAACTTTTATTATACTTTACTCAGCCTTTACTCTTATACCATTTCGATTATCGTTGAATAACTGATTCACTTCCAAAGTCACTTTTTAATTTCAAAAATCAGATTTTCAGCAATCTATTTAGTATTCAAAATCCAACCCTTCAAAATCCCTCAAAACCAATTCCAAACCAACCACCAACCAAGTTCATTAACATTACAATATACCAAATAACAACTCAATGGCAACAAATCCAACATAACCCATTAAAATTCAGGAATTCTCAACAATTAGTCATCAAACAATTCCCAGTCCACACAATCAATCAATATCACTAATCAACAATTCCAAATCACAATCCCAACCATTCCAATTACAATTTCAGCCACAATTCAATATTCACATAGTCAATCAATTACTCGCAGGTATTAAATCTATTTGCAATTATTCTATAAACCTTGTAGGCATTCTTAAATTGAAATCGTTTTAAACCCCCTACCTCGATGTCGCAATTGCAGAATTTAATGAAATAGTTCCTTTTATTCCTAATTTGTGGCAGCAACCGCAACAGTGACGCCGATGACCCTCTGCAGCAGCGATGTCATCAACAATCGCGATAACAGTGGCTAGATGGAAACCAAAACATTTTTTGGGGATTTTTCCTATAACAATGAAGCGGCAAGCAGAGATAACAATAATTAAAATAGGTTGTGAGTGATACAGATTCAGATACAAGGATGAAGGAGGCTATGGTGACCAAGCAATACCAGGGCAGGGCTGAAATAGTTCATAGCAGCAACGATTCTTCCGGAAAATCGATCGTCACAGTCCACAGCTGCAGCAGCTTAATCAATAATTAAAGAAAACAAGGAAACGAAGCCATAGCAGTAGAATTACGGTGATTACAACAACAGGGAAGATAGCTTCCTCCTCTACCTCAGCTCGTGATTTCGGCGGCGGCGGCGGAGCATCCTTCAACGACGCTGGCTAAGAGAATACCCACCACCACACGTTCTTCTCCTCCTCCGGTTGTTCACGATTCTCCCCCTCCTTAACCTAATCGACGGCGCAGCTTCGGAGATAATAGTGGCGGTCTCCATGGTGACGGTTGCTGCGAGCTCGACGGCAGCTGAACCAGCAGCAGAGGCAACGCATGGCAGCGACAACGATGAGTGAGTGAACATCTCCTTCGATCTCTCTCTCTCTTCGCGGTTTTGCTTCTCTTCTTCTCTGGCTCTGGCGACAGCAACGGCAACCGGCACAAGGAGCGGCACAGCGCGGCGATCCTCCTTCCTCTCTTCTTACTCTGTTCCGTCACTCTCTCTCCCTGTTCTCCGTTTCTCCCCTCGAGCTCCCCTTGTTCCCTTTCTTTCCTTTCTGTGTTTGTGTTTATTTGTGAAATTAGGGTATCAATTAGGAATTTAGTGAAATTAGGATTTTATAAAGAAATAAGGATAGATATGAATAGATATTTTGATAAAATTGAAGAGTAGAGTAATTTTAAAATTAAATATACTCTATTAAAAATATATAAGAACATTATTTATCAACATATTGCTAAGTTCAATTAATTATTTATAGTGTAAATTATAAAATAAGCATATTAATCACATATTTATAAAATATAGTTTAAACTCAATACCAATTATTCAAATTAAATGATATAACTTTTTATATTTTTCTATCACAGAAACTTTAATTTCAATTTACAAAATATCTAATTATAATAAAATTACTTAAACTTTAAGTATTTATAAAAATCCATTTAATCATTCCTAATAAATAAATCTCCTAAAGCTCAAAGTAATAAAATAAACCATAATTTATTCATAATAGAAATTACTTAAATTAAATTATATAATACTTTCATCACTAAATTTTATTTCCAAAGCATATGAAATAACCAATTATAAAAATTACATAAGAATATTAATTAACTTAAACTCCAAATATTAATAAAACTAATTTAATTATTTTTAATTGACTAATTTATAAAATAAGATATCAAATTAATAAAATAAATCGTAACCCTTTCAGAATAAAAGTTACTTGAATTAAATTATACAATCCTTTCTAATTTTTCAATTACTAAAATTAAACAAAATATTTTATTATAATAAGATTACTTTAAAATATTAATTGATTCAAAATAAAACTATCTCCGAATCTATTTAATTAGTTCTAACAAAATAGTTTCTAAAATTACAAAATTTAAACTTAATAAAATAAAATCACAATTTATTCATAATTAGATTTTCAAAAATGCAGGATGTTACAAGATACATGCACAAGATCCTATTGGAGGATGATGCTAAGCCAGTGGTTCAACCACAGAGGCGGCTGAATCCAGCCATGAAGGAGGTGGTGTAGAAGGAGGTCACTAAATTACTAGAGGCTGGGATTATTTATCCTATTTCTAATAGCCCCTGAATAAGCCTTGTCCAAGTCGTCCCTAAGAAGGGTGGCATGACAGTGGTTCATAATGAAAAAAATGAACTGGTTCCTACAAGAACAGTTACATGGTGGCGTATGTGTATTGATTACAGAAGGCTCAATACAGCTACCAGAAAGGATCATTTTCCTTTACCATTCATAGACCAGATGCTAGAAAGACTAGCAGGTCATGAATACTACTGCTTCCTGGATGGATATTCAGGTTATAATCAAATTGTAGTAGATCCCCAGGATCAAGAGAAAACAGCATTCACATGACCATCTGGAGTATTTGCATACAGAAGAATGCCATTTGTACTTAATTGTGGCAGTTGCCAAAGATCTGGCAATCTGCCTCACAGTTATGCCAAGCCTCAACAAGGGATCTTGGAGATTGAGTTGTTTGATGTATGGGGTATTGACTTCATGGGACCTTTCCCACCATCATACTCAAACACTTATATTCTGGTGGCAGTGGATTATGTATCCAAATGGGTGAAAGCTATTGCAACACCCACTAATGACACTAAGACAGTGTTAAAATTCCTCCAGAAACATATCTTCAGCAGATTTGGTACCCCTAGAGTATTAATCAGTGATGGGGGCACTCATTTCTGCAGTAAATAGCTTTACTCTGCTTTGGTTCGATATGGAGTTAGCCACAGAGTAGCCACTCCATATCATCCACAGACAAATGGGCAAGCTGAAGTCTCTAACAGAGAACATAAAAGAATCCTAGAACGGACTGTGATTAACCGTAGAAGGGATTGGGCAAGAAGCTGGGATGATACTCTGTGGGCATACAGAACAGCATTCAAGACACCTATAGGAACTTCTCTATACGAGCTGGTGTATGGAAAAGCCTGTCACTTACCAGTGGAACTGGAACATAAGGCCTATTGGGCAACCAGATTCCTAAACCTTGATGCCAAGTTAGCTGGAGAAAAATGATTGCTCTAGTTAAATGAGCTAGAGGAATTCTGACTCAATGCTTTCGAAAATGCAAAAATTTACAAAGAGAAAGCAAAAAGATGGCATGATAAGAAACTATCATCCAGAGTCTTTAAGCCAGGGCAGAAAGTTTTGCTATTTAATTCTAGGCTCAGATTATTCTCCGGGAAATTGAAATTCCGGTGGAGAGGTCCATATGTGATTACAAGTGTGTCACCATATGGATACATGGAGCTTCAGGATAATGATTCTAACAAAAAATTCATTGTTAATGGACAGAGAGTTAAACATTATCTTGAAAGCAATTTTGAGCAAGAATGCTCAAAACTGAGACTTGATTAAAGCTCAGTAATAGTCCAGCTAAAGACAATAAAGAAGCGCTTGCTGGGAGGCAACCCAGCCATTTACAAAGCTTATTTGTTAATTAATTGATTTTTACTGGTTTATGTCAATTATCTTCAAGGTAAAATAGCAATTGCTTGAGTTCACAGAGTTACAGAAGGATTCAAAGGATAAAACAGCAAAAAAAAGCTCACTGGTGCGAAAAAAAGCCAGTAAGAGCTGTTTTGGGCACTGAACGCCCAAAAGAAGCACTTACTGGGCGTTCAACGCCAGTAAGGATAGCCATCTGGGCGTTAAACGCCATAAAGAAGCATCTTCTGGGCGTTGAACACCAGAAAGAAGCACCTTCTGGGCGTCCAACGCCAGATTTATAGCGTCATAGGCGTTCAGAAAAAACGCCCAGTGACAAAGGAGTTCCTGGCGTTCAACGCCAGCTAGAAGCAACAGCTGGGCGTTGAACGCCCAGGAGAAGCTGCAAATGGGCGATAAACGCCCAAAACATGCAGCGTTTGGGCGTTTAACGCCAGGATTGTGGGGAGGAGGTAATTTCGTTTTTAATTCACATTTTTCAAAATTTTTATATTCCAATTCATGATTTCTTGCATAAACATGTTACAGACTCTCCTCCTTCAATTCCAAAAATTTTAATCCTAATTTCTAAAATCTCTTTTTCAAAAATATCAAATATATCTTAATTCGTAAACACAAATCCTTTTTAAATCTCATCCAACTCCTTTTCAAAATTTTTTTTAAACTCAATTATCTTTTAAAATCTTTTTCAAAATATAAATTCAGATTTATCTTTTTCAAATATCATTCACAACTTTTTAATTTTAAATTATATCTTTTTCTTATCATATTTATCTTTTATAAATCATATCTTCTCTCTTATCTTTCTTCAAAATTTTCGAAAAACCACCCCCTCCCTTTAAATCCACATTCGGCTTCCCTCCTCTCATCCACCATTCGATACTAGCTCTCCTTCTATCCCCCTTCTTTCCTTTCTTTTGCTTGAGGACAAGCAAACCTCTAAGTTTGGTGTGTTTATCCGTGATCACTAAACCATATTCACTAAGATCATGGCTCCTAAAGGAAAACAACCCACTCCAAAAGGCAAGAAAGAGAGTATTCCAAAACCACTTTGGAATCAAGCGAAGTTCTTAACCAAAGAACATTTAGACCATTACTACAAAATAATGGGTCTAAGGTCAGTGATTCCGGAAGTTAGATTCGATCTGAAAGAAGACGAATATCCGGAGATCCAAGAGCAAATTCGAAACAGGAGTTGGAAAATTCTAGCTAATCTTGAGACAAAGGTGGGAAGAAACATGGTTCAGGAATTCTACGCTAATCTGTGGCAAACAGACAGGCAGAGAATATCTGAAATTGCTCTCTATGACTATCGAACCTTGGTAAGAGGAAAGATTGTTCACATCCACCCTGATAAAATCAGGGAGATCTTTAAGCTACCTCAGCTGAAAGATGACCCAGACTCCTTTAATAGGAGAATGATGAGAACAAATAAAGGCCTGGACAAGATTCTAGAGGACATATGCCTCCCTGGAGCCAGGTGGACCACCAATACCAATGGCGTCCCAAATCAACTCAAGAGAGAAGATCTCAAACCAGTCGCCAGAGGCTGGCTGGACTTTATTGGGCATTCTATACTGCCCACTAGCAACCGCTCTGAGGTCACCGTTAAAAGAGCAGTGATGATCCACTGCATTATGTTAGGAAGAGAAGTGGAAGTTCATCAATTGATTTCATGTGAACTTTACATAATTGCAAACAAGAACTCCAAAGATGCCAAATTGGCTTATCCTAGCTTAATATCTATGCTATGTAATGATGCTGGAGTAAAAATGGGAATAACTGAGTATAGCTCAGTTGAGCGACCAATCACCAAAACATCAATGGAAAAACAACAAGTGCAGGATGACCCCATCAAGAGGAGAGCACAGGAATTCCTCCCGGAATTTCCTCAATTTGAATACTGGGAGCATCTTGAAGCATCGGTTACCAAGTTGCAAGAAGCTATAGACCAAATAAAGGAAGAACATAATAATCAAAATAGCATGGTTTGCAAACTGCTTGGGGAACAAGAAGAGCAAAGGCGTGACTTGAAGGAACTGAAGCGTCAGAAATTATCTCTTGAAGGATCAAGCACCCCACAGACTAGAGGAACATCCACTTCCCAAAATAAAGGTTGTTAAGTCCTAATCTTAGCTTTACTCTGTGATAGTTGTCTTATAAATTTACCTTAGAAGTTATATAGGAGTAGTAGTAATTAGTGTATCTATTTTGATTTTATTTCCAATTAAGCTATAATTCATTTTTCTCATCATCATTAAACATGAATAAAATAATTGATTTTTAGAATAAAGAGGCAATATTTTTTTTTCGAGTTCTTAATAAGAAAATTTCTGATTACTTAGATGTGGTGGCAATACTTTTTGTCTTCTGAATGAATGCTTGAACAGTGCATATTTTTGATATTGAATTTCATGAATGTTAAAATTGTTGGCTCTTGAAAGAATGATGAACAAGAGAAATATTATTGATGATCTAAAAAATCATGAAATTGATTCTTGAAGCAAGAAAAAGCAGTGAAAAAAACAAGCTTGCGAAAAAAAAGCAAAAGATGTAGAAAAAGCCAATAGCCCTTTAAACCAAAAGGCAAGGGTGAAAAGGATTCAAGACTTTGAGCATCAATGGACAGGAGGGCCCAAGGGAATAAATCCAGGCCTAAGCGGCTAAATCAAGTTGTCCCTAACCATGTGCTTGTGGCATGCAGGTCCAAGTGAAAAACTTGAGACTGAGTGGTTAAAGTTGTGATCCAAGGCAAAAGAGTGTGCTTAAGAACTCTGGACACCTCTAATTGGGGACTTTAGCAAAGCTAGGTCACAATCTGAAAGGGTTCACGCAGTTATGTGTCTGTGGCATTTATGTATCCGGTGGTAATACTGGAAAACAAAGTGCTTAGGGCCACGACCAAGACTCATAAAGTAACTGTGTTCAAGAATCAACATACTAAACTAGGAGAAACAATAATACTATCTGAATTATGAGTTCCTATGAATACCAATCATTCTGAATTTCAAAGGATAAAGTAAGATGCCAAAACTATTCAGAGGCAAAAAAGCTACTAGTCCCGCTCATCTGATTAGAATCTGAGCTTCACTTAAAACTCTGAGATATTATTTCTTCTTAGTTTCTTTTTATCCTATTTTATTTATCTAGTTGCTTGAGGACAAGCAACAGTTTAAGTTTGGTGTTGTGATGAGCGGATATTTTATACGCTTTTTGGGGGTAATTTCATGTAGATTTTAGTATGTTTTAGTTAGTTTTTAGTATAATTTTATTAGTTTTTAGGCAAAATTCATATTTCTGGACTTCACTATGATTTTGTGTGTTTTTCTATAGTTTCAGGTATTTTCTGGCTGAAATTGAGGGACCTGAGCAAAAATCTGATTTAGGCTGAAAAAGGAATGCTGATGTTGTTGGATTCTGACCTCCCTGCACTCGGAATGGATTTTTTGGAGCTATAGGAGTCCAATAGGTGCGCTCTCAATTGGGTTGGAAAGTAGACATCCAGGGCTTTCCAGAAATAGTTAATAGTCCATACTTTGTGCGAAGATAGATGACGTAAACTGGCGTTCAACGCCAGTTCCATGTTGCAGTCTGGCGTTCAGCGCCAAAAACAGGTTGCAAGTTGGAGTTCAAAGCCAGAAACAGGTTACAACCCGGTGTTCAACTCCAGAAAAAGCCCAGGCACGTGAGAAGCTCAAGTCTTAGCCCCAGCACACACCATGTGGGCCCCAGAAGTGGATTTCTGCACTATCCATCTTACTTTACTCATTTTCTGTAAACCTAGGTTACTAGTTTAGTATTTAAATAACTTTTAGAGATTTATTTTGTATCTCATGACATTTTTAGATCTGAATTTTATATTCTTTGATGGCATGAGTCTCTAAACTCCATTGTTGGGGGTGAGGAGCTCTACAGCGTCTCAATGAATTAATGCAATTATTTCTCTTTTCCATTCAAACATGCTTGTTCCTATCTAAGATGTTCATTCGCCCTTCACTATGAAGAAGGTGATGATCCGTGACACTCATCACCTTTCTCAATCCATGAACGTGTGCCTGACAATCACCTCCGATCTACATCAGATTGAATGAGTATCTCTTAGATTCCTTAATCAAAATCTTCGTGGTATAAGCTAGAATTGTTGGCGGCATTCATGAGGATCCGGAAAGTCTAAACCTTGTCTGTGGTATTCCGAGTAGGATTCTGGGATTGGATGACTGTGATGAACTTCAAACTCGCGAGTGTTGGGCGTAGTGACGGACGCAAAAGGATCAATGGATCTTATTCCGACATGATCGAGAACCAACTGATGATTAGCCGTGCTGTGACAGAGCATTTGGACTATTTTCACCGAGAGGATGGGAAGTAGCCATTTATGGTGACACCCTACATATAGCTTGCCATGGAAGGAGCTTTGCATTTATGAAAGTGAGAAAGCATTATGTTGCAGGAATTCAGAAGACAAAGCATCTCCAAAACTCCAACATATTCTCCATTACTGTTTAACAATTACTCCTTTTACACCCTTTTATTTCTCTTTTACAATTGAGGCTAAAGAATCTTATAGGTATCCTGACTAAGATTAATAAGATAACCATAGCTTGCTTCAAGCCAACAATCTCCATGGGATTCGACCCTTACTCACGTAAGGTATTACTTGGACGACCCAGTGCACTTGCTGGTTAGTTGTGCGAAGCTGTGAGAAATAGTCAATTAATATTGGCATACACAATTTCGTGCACCAATAAGCTAGAGAAATCATTGAAATGGTTGCTGATAAACCACTATTTTATGGTTTATTGGGGCACAAAATTGTGATACACAATGGCGCTAACAACTTGGTACGCACAATTGTAATCTCAACTCTTTTTCACAACTTCGCACAACAAACCAGCAAGTGCATTGGGTCGTCCAAGTAATAAACCTTATGTAAGTAAGGGTCGATCCCGTGGAGATTGTTGGCTTGAAGCAAGCTATGGTCACCTTGTAAATCTCAGTCAGGCGGATTCAAATGGGTTATGGAGTTTTCATAATTAAAAGATAAATAAAATATAAAATAAAGATAGAGATACTTATGTAATTCATTGGTGGGAATTTCAGATAAGCATATGGAGATGCTTCATCCCTATTGAATCTCTACTTTTCTACTGCATTCATCCAATCCTTCATACTCCTTTCCATGGCAAGCTGTATGTTGGGCATCACTGTTGTCAAATGGCTACTTCCCGTCCTCTCAGTGAAAATGGTCCAAATGCGCTGTCACCGTACGGCTAATCATCTGTCGGTTCTGAATCATGTTGAAATAGATTGCAGTGATCCTTTTGCGTCTGTCACTACGCCCAACACTCGCGAGTTTGAAGCTCGTCACAGTCATCCCTTCCCAGATCCTACTCGGAATACCACAGAAAAGGTTTAGACTTTCCAGATCTCAGGAGTGGCCGTCAATAATTCTAGCTTATACCACGAAGACTCCGATCTTTCTGAATGGAGGCTAAGATATACGCTCGATCTAAGGTAGAACAGAAGTGGTTGTCAGACACGCGTTCATAGGTTGAGAATAGTGATGAGTGTCACGGATAATCACATTCATCATGTTGAAGTGCAAGCGAATATCTTAGAATAGGAATAAGCTTGAATTGAATAGAAAACAGTAGTACTTGCATTAATACTCGAGGAACAGTAGAGCTCCATACCTTAATCTATGGTGTGTAGAAACTCCACCGTTAAAAATACATAAGAACAAGGTCCAGGCATGGCCGAATGACCAGCCTCCCCAATTGGCATATGAATTTGATAATAGGGAAAAAGACCCCTAGTACAATAGTCAAAAGTTCTTTTTATACTAAACTAGTTACTAGGGTTTACAGAAATAAGTAAGTGATGCAGAAATCCACTTTTAGGCCCACTTGGTGTGTGCTTGGGCTGAGCATTGAAGCTTTCATGTGTAGAGGTCTTCCTTGGAGTGAAACACCAGCTTTGGTGCCAGTTTGGGCATTTAACTCCAACTTTTATGCCAGTTTTGGCGTTTTGACGCCAGAAAAGGGTAGAGATCTGGCGTTTTAACGCCATTTTACGTCATCAAAACTCACGCAAAGTATGAACTATTATATATTGCTGAAAAGCCCTGGATGTATACTTTCCAACACAATTAAGAGCGCACCATTTGGACTCCGGTAGCTCCAAATATTCCATTTCGAGTGCAGGGAGGTCAGAATCCAACAGCATCACAGTCCTTTGTCAGCCTCTGAATCAGATTTTTGCTCAGGTCACTCAATTTCAGCCCGAAAATACCTGAAATCACAAAAAACCACACAAACTCATAGTAAAGTCCAGAAATGTGAATTTTGCTTAAAAACTAATAAAAATATACCAAAAACTAACTAAATCATACTAAAAACTATATAAAAACAATGCCAAAAGCGTATAAATTATCCGCTCATCACAACACCAAACTTAAATTGTTGCTTGTCCCCAAGCAACTGAAAACAAAATAGGATAAAAAGAAGAGAATATACAATGAATCCCACAGTATCAATGAAACTTAGTCCTAATTAGATGAGCGGGGCTTGTAGTTTTTTGCTTCTGAACAGTTTTGGCATCTCACTTTCTCCTTTGAAATTCAGAATGATTGGCATCTATAGGAACTCAGAATTTTAGATAGTGTTATTGATTCTCCTAGTTCAGTACGTTGATTCTTGAACACAGCTATTTTATGAGTCTTGGCCGTGACCCTAATCACTTTGTTTTCCAGTATTACCACCGGATACATAAATGCCACAGACACATTACTGGGTGAACCTTTTCAGATTGTGACTCAGCTTTGCTAAAGTCCCCAGTTAGAGGTGTCCAGAGTTCTTAAGCACACTCTTTTGCTTTGAATCACGACTTTAACCACTCAGTCTCAAGCTTTTCACTTGGACCTGTATGCCACAAGCACATGGTTAGGGATAGCTTGATTTAGCCGCTTAGGCCTGGATTTTATTTCCTTGGGCCCTCCTATCCATTAATGCTCAAAGCCTTGGATCCTTTTTACCCTTGCCTTTTGGTTTAAAGGGCTATTGGCTTTTTCTGCTTGCTTTTTCTTTTCTCTTTTCTCTTTTTTTTCACCATTTTTTTCTTCTTTTTTTTCACTGCTTTTTCTTGCTTCAAGAATCAATTTCATGATTTTTCTGATTATCAATAATTTTTTCCTTGCTCATCATTCTTTCAAGAGCCAACAACTTTAACATTCATAAACAACAAGATAAAACATATGCACTGTTCAAGCATTCATTCAGAGAACAAAAAGTATTGCCACCACATCAAAATAATTAAATTAGTTTCAAGATAAAATTTGAAATCCAAGTACTTCTTGTTCTTTTGTAATTAAGCACATTTTTCATTTAAGAGAGGTGAAGGATTCATGGAGTTATTCATAGCTTTAAGACATAGACACTAGACACTAATGATCATGTAGTGAAGACACAAACATAGATAGAACCTACAGCATAAAGCTGAAAACAGAAAAATAAATAGACAAGGAGATTAAGGAATGAGTCCACCTTAGTGAGGGTGGCGTCTTCCTCCTCTTAAAGAACTAATGGTGCTCTTGTTTTTAGGTAGTTTTTTGTATGATCTAGCTACTTTTTGGGATGTTTTTATTAGTTTTTATGCAAAATTCACATTTCTGGACTTTACAATGAGTTTGTGTGTTTTTCTGTGATTTCAGGTATTTTCTGGCTGAAATTGAGGGACCTGAGCAAAAATCTGATTTAGAGGCTGACAAAGGACTGCAGATGCTGTTGGATTCTGACCTCCCTGCATTCAAAGTGGATTTTTTGTAGCTATAGAACTCCAAATGGCGCGCTCTCAACTGCGTTGGAAAGTAGACATCCAGGGCTTTCCAAAAATATATAATAGTTCATACTTTGCTCGAGTTTTGACGACGCAAACTGGCGTTCAAACGCCCATTCTCTGCCCTATTTTGAAGTTAAACGCCAGAAACAGGTTACAAGTTAGAGTTAAACGCCCAAACTGGCATAAAAGCTGGCGTTTAACTCCAAAAGAAGTCTCTACACATGAAAGTATCAGTGCTCAGTCCAAGCACACACCAAGTAGGCCCGGAAGTGGATTTCTGCATCATTCACTTAATTTTGTAAACCATAGTAGCTAGTTTCATTATAAATAGGGCCTCTTACTATTGTATTTATATAGATCTTTTGAATTTGACATCTTTGGAACGTTTTCCTTAGACATTGGGGAGGCTGGCCATTCGGCCATGCCTAGACCTTGTTCTTATGTATTTTCAATGGTGGAGTTTCTACACACCATAGATTAAGGTGTGGAGCTCTGCTGTTCCTCGAGTATTAATGCAATTACTACTATTTTTTATTCAATTCAAGCTTATTCTTGTTCTAAGACATTCACTCGCACTTCAACTTGATGAATGTGATGATCTGTGACACTCATCAGCATTCTCACCTATGAACGCATGACTGACAACCACTTCCGTTCTACTTAAGATTGAGCGTGTATCTCTTAGCCTCCATTCCGAAAGATCGGAGTCTTCGTGGTATAAGCTAGAATTATTGACGGCCATTCCTGAGATCCGGAAAGTCTAAACCTTGTCTGTGGTATTCCGAGTAGGATCTGGGAAGGGATTACTGTGACGAGCTTTAAACTCACGAGTGTTGGGCGTAGTGACAGACGCAAAAGGATCACTGGATTCTATGCCAACATGATCGAGAACCGATAGATTATTAGTCGTGCGGTGACAGCGCATTTTGACCATTTTCACTGAGAGGACGGGAAAGTAGCCATTGACAACGGTGATGCCCAACATACAGCTTACCATGGAAAGGAGTATGAAGGATTGGATGAAGGCAGTAGGAAAGCAGAGATTCAGAAGGGATAAAGCATCTCTATACTCTTATCTGAAATTCCCACCAATGATTTACATAAGTATCTCTATCTTTATTTTATATTTATTTATATTTTAATTATCAAACTCTATAACCATTTTAATCCGCTTGACTGAGATTTACAAGGTGACCATAGCTTGCTTCAAGCCGACAATCTCTGTGGGATCGACCCTTACACACGTAAGGTTTATTACTTGGACGATCCAATGCACTTGCTGGTTAGTTGTGCGAAGTTGTGAAAAAGAGTTGAGATTACAATTGTGCGTACCAAGTTGTTGTCGCCATTGTGTATCATAATTTCCTGCACCACTATCCAATCATGATACTATGGATCATGATGGCCCGATCCACAGTTACCTCAGATCGGTTGCTAGTGGAAATGATAGAGTGTTGGATGAACTCCAACCATCCTCTAGCCACAAGCTTAATATCCGGTCTTCTCAATTGAACCGGGTTGCCTCTTGAGTCTCTTTTCCATTGAGCTCCTTCTACACATATGTCCATGAGGACTTGGTCCAACCTTTGATCAAAGTTGACCCTTCTAGTGTAGGGGCGTGCATTTTCTTCCATCATTGGCAAGTTAAATGCTAGCCTCACATTTTTCGGACTGAAATCTAAGTATTTTCCCCGAACCATTGTAAGCCAATTCTTTGGGTTTGGGTTCATACTTTGATCATGGTTCCTACTGATCCATGCGTTTGCATAGAACTCTTGAACCATTAAGATTTCGACTTGTTGAATGGGGTTAGCAAGAACTTCCCAACCTCTTCTTCAGATCTCTTGTCGGATCTCCGGATATTCGCCCTTTTTGAGCCTAAAAGGGACCTCAGGGATCACCTTCTTCTTGGCCACAACTTCATAGATGTGGTCTTGATGGACTTTTGAGATGAATCTCTCCATCTCTCATGACTCAGAGGTGGAGGCAGTTGCCTTCTCTTTCCTCTTTCTAGAGGCTTCTCTGGCCTTAGGTGCCATAAATGGTTATGGAAAAACAAAAAGCAATACTCTTACCACACCAAACTGAAAATATTTGCTCGTCCTCGAGCAAAAGAAGAAAGAAAGATGTAGAAGAAGAAGAATATGGTGGAGATGGAGGGCATATATACACTACAAGAAAAACACCCATTCAGCCATACTTTTTTTAAGCTACAATAGGCTACGCTTTTTTGCACGGTGCCCTTTTATAAGAGAAAAGAAAACACTATTGAGACATCACTTTAAAAGCGTCTCCTTAGATATTTTAAATATCACTTATAAAGCGTAGCCTAATCTAAAAAGCTATAGATACACTTTTTTAACTAAAGAAAACGCTTTTAAAAAGTAACCAATTTATTATGTTTTGGATGCGCTTCAGAAGTGTTGCCTAATCTATGTAGGCCTAAACCCATACGAGACATAGAATTTTTTTTTCCTTTTCATCTATACTACACTAACACTTAGCCAAATCATGAAAGAACATAACACTCACCCTTCTTCAATTCTTCCCTTGTTCGCCACTCATCACCCCAAACTCCCTGGTTCGCCGTCACTTATCTTCACGGCGTCACCACTCACCACTCTAGAACCGTCGCTCCTTTTCCCTTTTTTCACTTCGCCATCACCATTTCTTCCTCTCTCCGTCGAACGAGCTTCTTCCACCGCTATCATCTCCTCAATATTTCCTTCTTCTCTTGCATCAATTTCTCATTCCAGGCTATCATCTCCTCTCTCCCTGCTTTTCAGATTCTCGTTCAATTTCTCATCATCTCGTTCTTCTCGCCATCATATCGTGGTCAAAGCCACCGATGACTTTTCTAACCTATCCGGTGATGATCCTTTTCAATCTTTCCCGTGGTTCCAATCCGACTCTGGTAATCTTTCCTTCTTTTTCCAGAAATTTCATTCACGTAGCTGGATTTTCCTTTCACTGATTGTTGTAATTGAAGTTTATTTCAATTGCAGAATTTTATTCAGCAGCCCTAGTTGTGATTGTGCAAGTTGTGAAACATATTTTTGTATATATAATATTCAAATGTGTGTGCTTTTTAGAATATTTGAGCTAAAATCTTGAAAATTAAAATTAGTTTTTGTTGAAATAAAATGGTGGAGCTTTTGCTTCTTCTTTTCGATGTTTATGTGTTCCAAGTTATGGTTATTTTGTTTCTTCAAGGCCTAGTAATTTTGTTGCTTTAGTTGAGTTAGGTATTCTTCAAGTATAGTTTATAAACTTTAAGAGGATTTTTAGGTTATTGAAGGGTGCAGTGCTTTTTGGATTCATGGCATTTGGTACTTTATAAGTTTTAATTGATCGATAACTTAGATTACCTTTATCAGAGTCTGCATTTTGGAAAATGATATACTACTCTTTTATGCTGATGAGATTTATTCGCTAAATAAAAAAAAAAAAAGTGGCCCGGTTCACAAGCATCCCTCGTTCACGCAGGGTCCCGAGAAGGGCCGCACCCAACGGGTGTAATTTATTTGCTAAGTACTATATTGCTAATTTGTTTCAATGATTTCTCATAAATTCAATGGGTTCATGAGGATAGAATTACATTGTTCACCGCCGATAGACTGGTGCAGATTAGAGGCTCCATCACCCATCGCCATGTTAGCTCTTTAGATGTATGATTTTATTATGCAATTTCATTAATTTTTTCTATAATAATTTATTTAGGTAAAAAAGGTGACCCTGTCAGTGCCATTTTGGTTCTGTTAACCATGCTTGTTGGTGTTGGGGTTTTAACTTTTTAGAATTTATCTTGGATTTATCTTGCCTTTAAAGAGAGAAGACCTAATACAAAATTTACGAAGTCACTTAGGAGTTATTTGATTTGGTTATGACTTATGAAAACACTTTGTTGTTGAATAGCTTACTATAAACTGGTTTTCTTTTGTGGTATAGGTAGTACCGAAGACTATTGGAAAAGACAGGATGCTGCCCAAGTAATGGCTCAGGTTGAGGACTTGTGTTTTCTTCACTTTGCATCAATCTGTAGAATTTTTCTTCTACAAAATTCCTAACTGATTAAGAATATATAGTTATTTTATTTACTGGCATGATGGTGTTTGTGTAGTTGTAGTTAGTTTGGGAAGGACTTGGACTCGGAGGAGGGACAGAAGTCTGAAACTGGGGCAGGTTGAATGATAAAACTGATTGTGCTCTTTTGTGTCTAATGAATTTCCATATGAACTGCTTCTTTCCTTGTTTTGCAGCCTGGTTTATCTTGACATTCTCATGCTACCATTAATAGAGAAATGGTAGCAACTTTCAAATTCAGACAAAGATCTCTTTCCTCTCTTAGAATGCTTTACATCTATAGCACATGTATGCACCCCACTTTTTCTTATGTTTTATCTGTTAGGAGATGTCTTATCTTGTTTATGACATTATGCATTTTAAAAGAATTTATTCATCTTAGTTGGTGCTATTTATGTTGATAATAAGCACCATTATTACACCCTTTCTTTTTCTATACAAGGTTCTACTACAGTCAACTCAATGATATGGTTTTTGCTGTATTTTATAATGATTTATTTCTCATACTGAAAGTTAAGCCAAGCAGCTGGTATGTGTAATTCTGGTATTAGTTTAGGGTTCAGCTGAGTGGTTGTATTTTTTCAATTATTTTACTAATGTACTATGTTATTTATACAGAAAATTTCTAAGGTTAAAGAGGCTATTTCAATAGCAAATAATGCATGCTGGGCTATTGTAGAACTTGCAATTAAGGTATGTTAATGTTATGTGCTACACTCTGATTAAATTTTATATAATTGTATTGTGACTGAAATCTAATTGGCTTAGTCATAGTTATGTGCATAATGTAGTTTTAAACTGTTAGTTTCAAAAGCCAATTAGGACAAATGGTTCTGCTCTTTGTGATTACTATTTGGCTGTTATCTTTTAATTTTCCACTTATGTATTTGTCTTACGAAATTTTTTTTGTCTAAAACAACACTTGTTGGCATAATTGACAATAAGTGTATGAATTTAATTAAATTTAACTAAATGTACCCACCATCTATTCACCTGTTGGCACAATTGACAATAAATGTATAAATTTAACTAAATTTCATAAACAAAAAGTTTAACCTATTTCTTAAAAATACTTATTTGTAAATGTATTACTATTCTATTCTATTTGTGTTTTGAGGGAACTTTTTTAAGTTGGGATTGGGATTTTGGAGTGTGGACGGGAATTTCCAAAGGAGGAAAAGAAAAGGCTGAAAAAGCAAAACCTTAGCTTATGAGCATGTAAAGGAGGGGACGAATTTCTCACTTGATAACACAAAACCGATCATATAATCTTAATCATGAATCACACAACATGGCACTTGGCAAAGAGATGCTCATTCACCACACGTGACACCTTTTCTTGTTTATTTCTTCTGTCCCACGAATGGTTTCTGATTCATTCAAATATGTATTACATAAGGATAACCAAGAAAAAAAAGGGAATTTTACTTACCAGGAAAAAAAAGATAGAATTAAAGCTCAATCTATTAATTCTGGAAGAAAGCTCACTTGATTTAATGCTTATTGCTTCTTTCCCTCAGATTATGTTATGCTAGTATATAACAGATAATATTAATTTCTCAAAGTATGACAAATTAGTTGGCAATGCTTGACTTTTTTGCAGATGAACATCACGAGATTTCTGAGCACAAGGAATGTGTAGCAGCTGTAATTTTCGTGTGTAGAAGTAGAACCCACTACACTAGCCACTAATATCGGGTTGCCAAGAAGCTCTAAAGAACAATCGTCATTAGGAATGTGCCTTAATAATACTATTATGAAAATCTCACTTCCTGTTATTAATTAGTCACAGGTACAGTATAGTATTTAATTACTTATTTCACATTTCCAATGGATATATATGTGTGTATATATATTAATGTAAAGTTGAACGTACATATTAGGAGGTTAATAAAAAGAGTAGTAGGTTTGGTAAGCTTTCACTGCTATATCTTTATGCCTTTTAGGATGGCTGTGAATGCTATAAACGATGCTTGTAAGAGATATTGGTATTTGGGATTTGATGAGTTATAGGTTATTCTTTTATTGATGGGGTGATTCTTTTGTTGTTACTTGTCAAAGTTGCTGCCTTTAGGCTTTATAAGTTAAAAAAGGATTCACTTGGTTGTTGAAATTGATTGCAGATTTGAGTTATCTTATGTGGTCACCACATTTTAAAGCAACAGCTCAAAGAGAAAGCGACAACTTTAAAAGATGAACTTGGAGACATGAAGGTCAAACAGTAGCAACAAGAGATTCATGAATTGTGGAATATGGTTTAGTTATTAGAAGATATTTATGTAGGATATAATATTTTAGTTTTTCGTAGAGTATTTGTAGTAAATTCTAAGTGGTCTCTTACTTATTTTGATATGATTATACTTAATTTAGTGTGAGATGTATGAATATTCAAAATTAACTTCATTTTAATACTTTTGGTTCATTATAAATATATTTTGTTTACAGATAATTTTTATTATTTAAATAAATTATTTAGTATAATTTTGTATTTATTTTTATTTTATTTTATTTAACTCATTTAAATAAAAATACAAAATTATATATGTAATTATATTATTAAATATTATACTATACAAAAAATTATTGGAATATATATATATATATATATTAAAAATAAAAAAATAATGAGGGACCTAAGGCTACACTTATATAGAGTAGTTATAAGTATATTATTTGTTACGTTTATAAAGTGATGCAGTAGCTTGAAAAGTGTAGCCTATTATTTTGAATTTTGGTAACCATTAGTGCTGAAAAGTGTAGCCTTTGGTCCTGAATAGCATCACTTAAAAGCGCACCCTATTCTCAAAGGCCAGAAGCGTAGCCTTTGATACAGAAAAGCGTAGCCTTTGAGAATAGGCAACGGCCGAATAGGAATCACCCCAAAAAGCGTAGCCGTAGCACAGAAAGCGTAGCCGTAGCCTAAGGCATCATTTTTTTCACTTTTGGCTACACTTTTAAAGTGTACCTGAATGGGTGTTTTTCTTGTAGTGATATAGGGTTCGGCCAAGGGTAGAGGAAGGTGGTTGTGATGTGTGAAAATGAAGGAGTGAAGGGGGTTATTTATAGGGAAAAGGGGGGGAGAGTGGCCGAAAGGTTTGGGTGGGTTTGGAAGGGGAATGGTTTTGAATTTTGAAGGTGGGTGGGGGGTTTTTCGGGAAGAGTTAAGGAAGTGATTGGTGAAGGGTATTTGGGGAAGAGATATGGAGGTGATTGGTAAAGGGTATTTGGGGAAGAGTGTTGTAGAAAGCTGTGAAGAGGAGAGAGAGTGAGTTAAGGTTGGTGGGGATCCTGTGGGGTCCACAGATCCTGAGGGGTCAAGGAATTCTCTTCCCTGCTCCAATTGGGCGTTCAAAACACCTTAGAGTGCAATTCTGGCATTTAAACGCCAGTTTCTGCCCTGTTCTGGCGTTTAAATGTCAGCTTTCCTTCCTGTTCTGGCGTCTAAACGCCAGTTTATTGCCCTATTTTGGCGTTTAAATGCTAGTCTAGTGCCCTATTATGGCGTTTAAACGCCCAGAAAGGTGCCAGATTGGGCGTGAAAACACCCATTTTGCTACCCTTACTGGCATTTAAACGCCAGTAAGTCCTTCCTCCAGGGTGTGCTATTTTCAATGCTATTTTTGATTTTTTTTTTATTTTTGTAATTATCTTTGTGACTTCATATGATCATCAACCTAAAAGAAAACAAAATAATATAGATAAAATTAAAATAAAATTGGGTTATCTCCCAATAAGTGCTTATTTAATGTCAATAGCTTGATAGTGAGCTCTCATGGAGCCTCATAGATGATCAGAGTATGGTTGAGGTCTCTCAACACCAAACTTAGAGTTTGGCTGTAGCCTCCCAACACCAAACTTAGAGTTTGAATGTGGGGGCTCTGTTTGACTCTGTATTAGGAGAAGCTCTTCATGCTTACTCTCCATGGTTACAGATGGAGAACCTTGAGTCTTTACTACAAGGCATTCTTCATTCACATGAAGGATCAACTCTCCTCTGTCAACGTCAATCACAGCTCTTGCTGTGGCTAGGAAGGGTCTTCCAAGGATGATGGATTCATCCTCATCCCTCCTAGTGTCTAGGATTATGAAATCAACAGGGAAGTAAAGGCCTTCAACCTTCACTAGCACGTCCTCTACTAGTCTATAAGCCTTTTTCATAGATTTATCTGTCATCTCCATTGAGAATTTGGTAGCCTGTACCTCATAGATTCCCAGTCTCTGCATTACAGGGAAGGGCATCATGTTTATCCCTGACCCCAGGTCACACAGAGCTTTTTCAAAAGTCATGGTGCCTATGGTACAGGGTATTAAGAATTTACCAGGGTCCTGTTTCTTTTGAGGTAAATTTTGCTGAACCAATGTATTCAGTTCATTGGTGAGCAAGGGAGGCTCTTCCTCCAAAGTCTCATTACCAAACAGCTTGGCATTCAACTTCCTGATTGCTCCTAAATATTGGGCAACTTGCCCTTCAACAGTCTTCATCCTCTTCAAAAGATAAATAGTCATCAGAACTCATGAATGGTAAAAGGAGGTCCAAGGGAATCTTTATGGTCTCTGTATGAGCCTCAGATTCCTTTGGTTCCTCATTAGGGGATTCCGTACTGACCATTGGACGTCCCCTGAGGTCTTCCTCATTGGGATTCATATCCTCCTCCTCTTCTAAGGTTCATGTTGATTATATCAATGGTCTTGCACTCTCCTTTGAGATTCTCTTCGGTATTGCTTGGGAGAGTGCTAGGAGGAGTTTCAGTAACCCTTTTACTCAGCTGGCCCACTTGTGCCTCCAAATTTCTAATAGAGGATCTTGTTTTAGTCATGAAACTAAGAGTGGCCTTGGATAGATCAGAGACTATGTTTGCTAAGCTAGAAGGATTCTGCTCAGAATGCTCTGTCTGTTGCGGAGATGATAATGGGAAAGGATTGCTATTGCTAAACCTGTTTCTTCCACCATTGTTATTATTGAAGCCTTGCTTCTGTTGATCCTTCAATGAAAAATTTGGATGATTTTTCCGTGAAGGATTATAGGTGTTGCCAAAGGCTTCACCCATGTAATTCACCTCTACCATGGCAGGGTTCTCAGGATCATAAGCTTCTTCTTCAGAATATGCTTCTTTAGTACTGTTGGATGCGTTTTGCAATCCATTCAGACTCTGAGAGATCATATTGACTTGTTGGATCAATATTTTGTTCTGAGCCAGTATGGCATTCAGAGCATCAATTTCAAGAACTCTTCTCTTTTGAGGCGTCCCATTACTCACAGGATTCCTCTCAGAGGTATACATAAACTGGTTATTTGTTACCATTTCAATAAGTTCCTGAGCTTCTGCAGGTATTTTCTTTAGGTGAATGGATCCACCTGTAGAGTGGTCCAGTGACATCTTAGAAAATTCAGACAGACTATCATAGAATATATCTAATGTGGTCAATTCTGAAAGCATGTCAGAAGGACACTTTTTGGTCAATTGCTTGTATCTTTCCCAAGCTTCATAGAGGGACTCACCATCTTTTTGTCTGAAGTCTGAATATCCACTCTAAGCTTGCTCAGCTTTTGAAGAGGAAAGAACTTGGCTAAGAAAGCTGTGACCAGCTTATCCTAAGAGTCCAGGCTATCTCTAGGTTGTGAGTCCAACTATGTTCTAGCTCTGTCTCTTACAGCAAAAGGGAAAAGCATAAGCTTGTAAACTTCAGGATCAACTCCATTGGTCTTAACAGTATCACAGATCTGTAAGAACTTAGTTAAAAACTGATAAGGGTCTTCTGATGGAAGTCCATAAAACTTGCAGTTCTGTTGCAGTAGAGAAACTAATTGAGGTTTTAGCTCAAAATTATTTGCTCCTATGGCAGGAATTGAGATGCCTCTTCCATAAAAGTTGGAAGTTGGTGTAGTAAAATCACCAAGCATCTTCCTTGCATTGTTGTTTGGTTCGGCCATAATTGTTTCTTTTGCTGCTTCGTTTTTGAAAATTTCAGTGAGGTCCTCTTCAGAGTTTTGTGCTTTAGCTGCTCTTAGTTTCTTCTTCAAAGTCCTTTCAGGTTCAGGATCAGCTTCAACAAGTATGCCTTTATCTTTGTTCCTGCTCATATGAAAGAGAAGAAAACAAAGAAAATATGGAATCCTCTATGTCAAAGTATAGAGATTCCTTGAGGTGTCAGAGGAAAACAAGAATGGAAGGATGAGGTAGGTAAGAAAGAATTCGAACACTCAAAGAGAGATGGAGTTCGAATTGACAATGGAGGAGGAATCTTAGTGTTTAAATAGAAAAGGATGAGAGAGGGGAATAAATTTTTGAAAATTAAAATTTAAAATAATTAGTTAATTAAAAGGGATTTTAAAAAAAAAGTTAATGTTTTTTGAAAATTAAGAGTGAAAAGGTGGTTCTGTAAAAGATAAGAAATAAATTTGAAAAAGATAAGAAGTTAGAGCAAGATTTTGAAATCAAGAATTTTCAAAAAGAAGATACGATTTAAAAAAGATATTTTTGAAAAACAAATTAAAAAGATTTGATTTTTAAAATTAATGACTTGATTAACAAGAAACTGAAAGATATGATTCTAAATTTCAAATATGGAATCTCTCTTAACAAGAAAGTAACAAACTTGTAATTGTTGAATCAAGATTTTTGAAAATATGAGGAAAATATTTGATTTTTGAAAAAGATATGTTTGAAAAGATATGATTGAAAATATTTGATTTGAAAAAAATTTGATTTTGAAAAAAAAGTATGAAGATTTGAAAAAGATTTGCTTTGAAAACAAAATTTCTCTCCTTGTGTCATCCTGGTGTTAAACGCCCAAGAGTTGCATGTTTTGGGCGTTTAACGCCCAATTGCTGCATGGTTTGGGCGTTTAAATGCCAGTTTTCCTTCTTCATTGGGCGTTTTGAATGCCCAGCTTTTTCTCTGTAATTCCTCTGCTTTATATTCTTGGATCTTCATTTTGCTAAATCCTTTATTTAAGAAGATATGTTTTCAATTTTGAAAAACAATAAAATGAGTCAAAACATATAATTCTTGGATCAAAACACAAGATATATGTAAGAACATTATGAACGTCAAGATGAACACCAAGAACAATCTTGAAGATCAAGATGAACATCAAGAACTCAGTTTTCTTAATGAAAGAAAACATGGAGGATACCAAACATAGAACTTTCTCATGTTTGGGCCATATGAATGCAATAATGCATATGTAGAACATCATACGGTGCAAATCAATAAATCATGAAGATCAAACAAGGTAATTCATCAAGAACGACTTGAAGATCATCAAGAACACAATGCATGTGTTTCGAAAATTGCAAGACAATTAAAATCATGCAATTGACACCAAACTTAAAATTTGGCCCGAGATTCAAACAAGAACCATGAAATATTTTTGAGTTTTTATGATTTTATGAATTTTTTTTGGGTTTTTCAAAAATTATTTTTGGAAAAACGAAAAAGAAAGAAAAATTTTTGAAAGATTTTTTTGAAAAGTTTTTGAAAATAAAATAATGGTTAAAAACAAGAAGAAAATTATCTAATCTGTGCAACAAGATGAACCGTCAGTTGTCCAAACTCGAACAATCCCCCGCAACGGCGCGAAAATCTTGGTGCACGAAATTGTGATACACAATGGCGCCAACAACTTGGTACGCACAATTGTAATCTCAACTTTTTTTTACAACTTCGCACAACTAACTAGCAAGTGCACTGGGTCGTCCAAGTAATAAACCTAACGTGAGTAAGGGTCGATCCCACGGAGATTGTCGGCTTGAAGCAAGCTATGGTCACCTTGTAAATCTCAGTCAGGCGGATTCAAATGGGTTATGGAGTTTTCATAATTAAAAGATAAATAAAACATAAAATAAAGATAGAGATACTTATGTAATTCATTGGTGGGAATTTCAGATAAGCGTATGGAGATGCTTCATCCCTCTTGAATCTCTGCTTTCCTACTGCATTCATCCAATCCTTCATACTCCTTTCTATGGCAAGCTGTATGTTGGGCATCATCGTTGTCAATGGCTATTTCCCGTCCTCTCATTGAAAATGGTCCAAATGCGCTGTCACTGCACGACTAATCATCTGTCAGTTTTCAATCATGTTGGAATAGAATCTAGTGATCCTTTTGCGTCTATTACTACGCCCAACACTTGCGAGTTTGAAGCTCGTCACAGTCATCCCTTCCCAAATCCTACTTGGAATACCACAGACAAGGTTTAGACTTTCCAGATCTCAGAAATGGCCACCGATAATTCTAGCTTATACCACGAAGGCTCCGATCTTTCGAAATGGTGGCTGAGATATACGCTTGATCTAAGGTAGAACGGAAGTGGTTGTCAGACACGCGTTCATAGGTTGAGAATAGTGATGAGTGTCACGGATCATCACATTCATCATGTTGAAGTGCAAGCGAATATCTTAGAATATGAATAAGCTTGAATTGAATAGAAAACAGTAGTACTTGCATTAGTACTCGAGGAACAACAGAGCTCTACACCTTAATCTATGGTGTGTAGAAACTCCACCGTTAAAAATACATAAGAACAAGGTCCAGGAATGGCCGAATGACCAGCCTCCCCAATTGGCATATGAATTCGAAAATAGGGAAAAAGACCCCTAGTACAATAGTCAAAAGTTCTTTTTATACTAAAATAGTTACTAGGGTTTACAGAAATAAGTAAGTGATGCAAAAATCCACTTTCGGGCCCACTTGGTGTGTGCTTGGGCTGAGCATTGAAGCTTTCACATGTAGAGGTCTTCCTTGGAGTGAAACACCAGCTTTGGTGCCAATTTGGACGTTTAACTCCAACTTTTATGCCAGCTCTGGCGTTTTGACGCTAGAAAATGGCTGAGAGCTGGCGTTTTGACGCCATTTTACATCGTCAAAACTCACGCAAAGTATGAACTATTATATATTGCTGGAAAGCTCTGGATGTCTGCTTTCCAACGCAATTGAGACCGCATCATTTGGACTCTTGTAGCGCAAAAAATTTCATTTCGAGTGCAGGGATGTCAGAATCCAACAGCATCAGCAGTCCTTTGTCAGCCTCTGAATCAGATTTTTGCTCAGGTCCCTCAATTTCAGCCAGAAAATACTTAAAATCACAGAAAAACACGCCAAAGAAGCGCCAGTCACACGCCATCTGGAAGATCACATTTGTTGAGTTTCTTTTCCTTCCAAATTGTAATTTTCTTTTCACTTTTGTAATTTTCTTTTATTTTATAGATCTAGGAGTAGTATAAATACCCTTGGAAGTATTGGAAAAGGGGTTAGCAAGTCACAGAGTTTAGTTTTGGTGGATTTTACTTTTAGTTTTCACACTTCATCTCTTCCATCTTTTGTACTTTCTCTCTGAGCTATGAGTAGCTAAATTCCCTCTCAATGAGAGAGGGAGCTCTATTGTACTTGATGGATTAATGATAGTGAATTTCTTCTTCTCTTCATCTTCTCTTTTATTTGCTAGAAGGAATTTCTATTTTAATGCTTAGTGTTCAATTAACTTGGAAAAGAGATTGAATGCAAAATGGGTTTCATGGGAACCTTAGAAAAGGAAACATGAAACCATGCTAGAAATCTCTTCTCACACTTGAGTAGTATCTGGGTTTTGGTGTTTGGATATGGTGACATACAATCCTCCCTCTACCTGGACCTATGATGATGTGTGGTATAATCAGGGACCAAGCATATCTCTTTTCATGAGCAATTAGACCAAGGAATTGGCTATTGATCAAGATCTGAGAGATTGAGTCACCAAGGGATTGGGGCTCAATCAATCATGATTGCCAAGAGGTCAATGAGTTGCATGATTGAAGAGGATATGAGCTGGAATTAATCCAAAGAGACAATATCTCCTGATCTCAATGAATTCCCCTATTCTTATCTCTCCCATTCTTTTATAGCTTTACTTACATTCTGCAAAATCCCATTCCCCTTTACATTATTGTTATTTCCATTTCCGCATTTTATTGATTTCTTTTATTTCTTTTGCCATTTATGTTTCTGCCATTTATAATTCTGCACACACAACTTATTCTGTTGAGCTTGACTAATTCACCAATTGATTAAAATTGCTCAAATCTACCAATCTCTGTGGATACGATCCCACTTCACTGTGGGTTAATACTTGACTATAATTTTGGTGCGCTTGCCAAGAGCGGATTCATCAATATTATTGGGGAAGGGTAGTGAATTCAGCCCATCAAATTTTGTGGCGCCGTTGCCGGGGATTGGTTTGAATTTGACAATGATTAAACCAATTGGAGAGCTAGATTAAGCATTTTTTTATTTTTTTATTCATTTCTAAGTGAAACCTTTAAATTCCTTTCAAATCTCTATTTTTTTTTCTTGTCTTTTTGAGATTTCTTTAGCTATTCATTGTTTATACTTTCACTCTCTAACTGTTTGATTAATTACATCACTCAAGCTAATCACTAATTTTAACTAAGGAGATTTCTTCACTTGCTCTTTTCTTGCTGTGTGTTGGATGTATGATAGGTAGAAGAGGAGAGACTTCATCCTCTTTTGATAGTGAACCTGAGAGAACCTTCCTTAGATTGAGGAGGGAGGTTAGAGGCAAGGGTATAGTTGGAGAAGAACCAGTAGAAGAAGATCTAACAACCACCATGGAAGACGAAGTGCACGAAGATGTTGGAGGAGGAGCTGGAAATCAAGCTGGGCAAGAGAGAAGAGTCTTAAGCTCCTATATCAACCCAAATCCAGGAAACTGTGGCAACAGCATCCTCATGCCAATAATCCATGCCAACAACTTTGAGTTGAAACCTCAACTCATCACACTAGTCCAGAATAACTGCTCATATAGAGGAGGTACTCAAGAAGATCCAAATCAACATCTCAACACATTCTTGAGGATATGCGATACTGTAAAGTCCAATGGTGTACACCCTGATACCTACATACTACTTCTGTTCCCTTTCTCACTCAGAGATAAGGCAACAAAGTGGTTAGAATCATTCCCCAAGGAGAGCCTAACCACATGGGAGGATGTTATGAACAAGTTTCTAGCGAGATTTTACCCTCCACAGAGGATCAATAGGCTAAGAGCTGAGGTGCAAACCTTCAGACAACTAGATGGTGAAACATTCTATGAGGCCTAGGAGAGGTTCAAAGATCTAACAAGGAAATGCCCACCAGATATGTTTAATGAGTGGTTGCAGCTCCACATTTTGAATGAAAGATTAACCTATGAATCGAAGAAGGCTGTGGACCACTCTTCAGGGGGTTCACTCAACAAGAAGAAGACCATTGAGGAAGCCATAGATGTCATTGAAACTGTAGTTGAAAATGACTACTTCTATACTTCAGAAAGAGGCCAAAAGAAGGGGGTGCTGGAACTCAATTCTATGGATGCCCTGTTGGCACAAAACAAGGCAATTGCAGCACAATTGGCAGCCTTAACCAAGAAAATGGAAAACAATGAAGTTGCAGTTGTCCAAGCTCAAGCACCACCCCAAGAAGAAAATGAACTAGAAGTTGAATCTGAGCAAGCAAACTATGTGCATAACCCCTCTCAACCACCATATGACCCTAACTCTAAGACATATAACCCATGATGGAAGAACCACCCAAATTTTGGGTGGGGGAACCAGCAAAATCACAACCAAGAGCAGAACAAACCATACCAAGCCAATCAATACCAGCATCATAACTCCAACCGTCAGTCAAATAACAACAGACCTTACCACAATCCACCTTACACATCATATCCTTCCAACGAGCAAACACACCACCATCAAGACACACTAACCCCAACCTCACAACCATGTGAAATCAAGGGTAACTTTGAGAGAGTAGAGGCCGCAACAGCACAGCTATCATCACAGCTTACAGGAGCCATTTCCACCCTCTTGAAAAGGCAAGCAAAAATTGAAAAGAAGATAGATGCCAACCAAGAAGAATACAGGTCGAATTTGAAGAACCAAGGTGCAATAATCTCAAAACTGAAAGCACAAGTGGGGTTCTTATCCAAGCAAATCCCAATTCCTACACACATATTTTCAAGTGACACCATGGCCAACCCAAGAGGGGAATGCAAGGCCATCACACTTAGAAGTGAAAAAGTGATAGAAGAAGCCACCCAAAACCAGGAAAACCACGAAGAAGAAGCTGCAGAAAAGCCTGAAAATAGGAAGAAAGAAGAGGCCCCTAGCCCGTCTTCACCAAAGCCAATCTTGAAGCCTTATGTACTAAAGGCATCATACCCACAAAGGCTGAGGAAGGATGGGAAGGACAACCAGTTCTCTAGATTTTTGGAAATCTTCAAAAAGCTCCAAATTAACATACCATTTGCTAAAGTATTGGAGCAAATGCCCCCTCTACGCAAAGTTCCTGAAGGAGCTCATGACAAGAAAAAGAAACTGGGGTGAAAAGGAGACTGTAGTCCTAACTGAGGAATATAGTTCCATCATACAAAAGAAACTCCCCCAGAAAATGAAGGACCCAGGGAGTTTCCAAATCCCATGCATCATAGGGGATATCACTATTGAAAAGGCCTTCTGTGACTTGGGAGCTAGCATCAATCTCATGTCCTTGAACATGATGAGAAGGATGAGAATTAAGAAAGCCAAACCAACAAGAATGGCACTCCAACTAGCTGACAGAACATTCAAGTTTCCACATGGAGTGATGGAAGATTTATTGGTGAAGGTGGAAGAATTCATCTTCCCAGTTAACTTTGTTGTGCTGGATATGGAAGAAGAGGCAAACACTTTAATTATTCTAGGAAGGCCATTCCTAGCTACTGCTGTAGCCATCATTGATGTGCAAAAAGGAGAACTAGTCTTGAGATTACATGAGGAAAAGATGATCTTCAATGTCTTCAAGGCAATGAGTTATCCCACGGAAGCAATAAGAGAATGCATGATGGTGGACACCATAGAATAAATAGTCCAAGGAGTTTTGGATGAAGAGCAATATGAAAGAAGTATGGAATTGAAGCAACAAGCACAACGTGAAGAACCACATATTCTCGGTATTTATGGATGACTTCTCGGTATTTGGTAACACATATTCTGATTGCTTGCATCACATAGCTCTGGTGCTAAAGAGATGCCAAGAGACTAACCTTGTTTTAAACTGGGAAAAATGCCAATTCATGGTTACAGAAGGAGTGGTCCTTGGTCATAAAATCTCAAAGAAGGGCATAGAAGTAGACAGGGCAAAGGTAGAGGTGATTGAAAAGTTACCTCCACCTTGTAATGTCAAAGCAATCAAAAGCTTTTTGGGACACACTGGTTCTTATAGGAGGTTTATTAGAGACTTCTCTAAGGTTGCTGATGACTTGCATCATCTACGCTTCTTTCTTGCATAACGAAGACCATAAAAGAGCATAAATCTCATTTGATCAGTACAATTCATGCATTATTTGATGAATATTATGGTACACTACTTTGAGATGAGTTGTGTTGAATTTCAGGTAAAAAAAGCATCAAAAATGGGTAGAAGACAAACAAGAAGCTGGGCGTGTGAAACTGGCATGCCACTTGGAGCAAATGCCATAAAAATGCACTGGCGTGGCACGCCAGGAGCTAGGCGTAGCACGTCAGGAGCTAGGCGTGGCACGCCAGTACTAAAGTCCAGAGAAGAAGTCCAAGCATGCATATGGGCATCGCACGCCAGGGACTGGGCGTGGCACGCTAGTACAAAATTCTAGAGAGCAAAATGGAGGACCCAAAAGGGGCATGGCACGCCAGGCTGGGCGTGGCACGCCTGACCCATCAACTACTATGGGCGTGCCACTTGAACAAAGGGGCGTGGCACGCCAACTCACCATCTCAAGAAGAACCTCTACTTTGGCGTGCCACTTGGTGTCGAAGGGGTGGCACGCCAGCTCCAAGAATTCATTTGGGCATGCCACTTGAGAACCCATGTGTGGCACGCCAAGCTTGAAGAGTGCACAAATGCATGGGCGTGCCACTTGAGCCTTCAGGCGTGGCACGCTGGTACAAGTTTCCAGAGAGGATGAAGGAGGCCAATTACATAGGGCGTGCCTCTTGGTATCGAAGGCGTGGCACGCCATTCACCATTCCTCCCTTAGGCGTGCCACTTGAGCAACCAGGTGTGGCACGTCAGTGTCATTCAGAGGGCAAAGAAGCATTGGGGTGTGCCACTTGAATCTGTGGCGTGGCACGCCAAACAGAGGAACCACTCACTCACAAAGGGGTGTGGCACGCCAAACCCTGGGCGTGCCATGCTAGTGCAACTTTCCAGAGGAGCTTAGCCAAGCACACAGCAAGGGCGTGGCATGCCAGACCCTGGCCGTGCCACGCTAGTTCAAGTTTCCAGAGGCAAAGAAAAGTGGAAAAAGGCAAAGGGCGTGCCACTTGAGTTCGAAGGCGTGGCACGCCAACACAAGAATTCCACTATAGCGTGCCACTTGGGTTCGAAGGCGTGGCATGCCAAGGTTGACAAAGGGACGAGCGTGCCACTTGAAGGATTGGGCGTGGCACGCCAAGCTAGAAATGAAGGGCACGTGACACGCCAGCTGAGAAGTCACGCTTATTGAGTGTTTTCTTTTCTCTCCAAAATGTAATTTTCCCTTTTCTCTTTTGTAATTCTTTTATTAGGAGTAGTATAAATACCCCCAAGGAGTACTGAAGGAAAAAAAAGCAGTTAGTTTTAGATCCACTTTTATACTTCACTTTTGAGTACTTTTTGTGCTATGAGTAGCTAACTTCCCTCTCATTGAGAGAGGGAGCTCTGTTGTACTTGATGGATTGATAATAGTGAAATTCTTCTTCTCTTCATCTTCTCTTTGATTTACTAGAAGGAATTTCGTTCTTAATATTTAGTGTTCAATTATCTTGGGAAAGAGATTGAATGCAATTGGGTTTCATGGGAACCTTGGGAAAGGAAACATGAAACCATGCTTGAAATCCCTTCTCACACTTGAGTAGAATCTAGGTTTTGGTGTTTGGACTCGTGACATATAATCCTCCCTCTACCTGGACCTATAAGGGTGTGTGGTATAATCAGGGACCAAGCATATCTCTCTTCATGAGCAATTAGACCAAGGAATTGGCTATTGATCAAGATCTGAGAGATTGAATCACCAAGGGATTGGGGCTCAATCAATCATGATTGCCAAGAGGTCAATGAGTTGCATGATTAAATAGGATATAAGCTAGATTTGATCCAAAGAGACAACATCTCCCAATCTCAATGAATTTCCCCATTCTTATCTATCCATTTCTTTACAGCTTAATTTTTACATTCCGCAATTCCCCACTCCCATTTACATTCAAGTCCTTTATGATTCAGCACTTTACATTCTGCAATTTTCGTTTCTGCACTTTATTGCTTTTCTTTATATTCTAGTCATTTACATTTATGTCATTTACAATTCTGCACTTCACAATCTTATTAATTCGCTTGACTAATTCATCAACCAATTAAAACTGCTTGAATTTGCCAATCTCTGTGGATATGATCCCACTCCACTGTGGGTTATTACTTGGCGATAATTTTGGTGCGCTTGCCAAAAGAACTAATTCACTAATTTTTGAATGGGGTGTGAATTAGAACTCATCAACTTTTATGGTGCCGTTGCCGGGGATTGGCTTAAATTTAACAGTAATTAAATTGATTGGAGAGCTATATTAAGCAATTTAAATTCCTTGTTATTTTAATTTCTTTCATTTAGCAATTTTTTATTTTATTTTGAGCTCTATTCCCTTCTTCTTTGATTATTTTATTCAGTATCCATATTTCCACTCTTCTAACTATTCGATCAATTACACCACTCACACTAACAACTACTCTAACAAAAGTAATTTCTTCATCCATTTTCTTTCTTGCTTTTTACCTTGATTGGTTGTATGACAGGTAGGAGAAGCGGGGCTTCAACTTCCTTTGATTCTGAACCTGAGAAGACCTTCCTTAGATTAAGGAGGGAAGCAAGAGGGAAGAGATTTGTTGGTGCTGAGGAAGAGGAAGAGTATTTTGAAACAAACATGGAGAAGAATATGGAGAATCACCATGAGGAAGAAGTTCATAACCATGCCAGAGAAGGCCCAGTCAATCATGATGGGCAAGAAAGGAGAGTCTTAGGCTCCTACATCAAGCCAAACCAAGGAATTTATGGCAGCGGCATCCTAAAGCCAATAATTCATGCCAATAATTTTGACCTGAAGCCTCAGCTCATCACACTTGTTCAGAATAATTGCTCATATGGAGGAAGTGCGCAAGAAGACCCTAATCAACATCTTAGCACATTCTTGAGGATATGTGATACTGTAAAGTCCAACGGGGTACACCCTGACATCTACAAACTACTCTTATTCCCTTTCTCACTCAGAGATAAGGTAGCAAAGTGGTTGGAATCATTCCCCAAGGATAGCCTAACTACATGGGAGGAGGTCGTGAATAGATTTCTTGCAAGATTTGAACCTCCACAAAGAATCAACAGGCTGAGAGCTGAGGTGCAAATTTTCAAACAACAAGATGGAGAAACACTCTATGAGGCCTAGGAGAGATTCAAAGATCTGACAAGAAGGTGCCCACCGGAAATGTTCAATGAGTGGGTACAACTACATATCTTTTATGAGGGACTATCCTATGAAGCAAAGAAGGCAGTGGATCATTCTTCAGGAGGCTCACTCAACAAAAAGAAAACCATTGAAGAGGCCATAGATGTCATTGAGACTATAGCTGAAAATGAGTATTTCTATACCTCCGAAAGGACTCAGAAGAAGGGAGTGCTAGAACTCAACTCTGTAGATGCTTTGTTATCTCAGAACAAGGCAAATATAGCACAAATATCAGGCTTAACCAAAAGGATGGAGGCCAACCAAGCCTCAATCATTCAAGACCAAACTCCTCAACAAGAAGGGAATGCACCAAAATCTGAAGGTGACATGGAACAAGCTAATTATGTGAACAATTCATCCAGAACACCATATGACCCACACTCTAAGACATACAACCCAGGTTGGAAGAACCACACAAACTTTGGGTGGGAAAATCAACAAAAGCATAACCAGGACCACAACAAGCATTATTCATCAAATCAGCATCCCAACCACAACCCCAACCATCAAACAGGGAACCATAGATCCTACCATAACTCACAAAACACATCATACCATAACAACCAACCTATACACAACAACCTCAATCAAGATGCACCATCCTCAACTATGCAACCATGCGAAATCAAGAGCAACTTTGAAAGGATGGAGGCTGCAATAGCACAACTGTCATCCCAGATTTCAGGTGCAGTCTCCACCCTCATGGACAGACAAGCACAAACTGACAGAAGGCTAGATGCTAATCAAGAGGAATACAGGTCAAATCTGAAAAATAAAGGCACATCAATCTCAAAGTTGGAAGCACAAGTGGGGATTTTGTCTAAGCAAATCCCACTTTCCACACACACATTCCCCAACGATACCATGGCTAACCCAAGAGGGGAGTGCAAAGCCATAACTCTAAGAAGTGGAAAGGTTGTAGAGGAAGGAACCCCAAGCAAAGACAATCATGAAAAGGTTATATCAATGCATGGGAACGAGGATGAAAGGGAGATCCCGGCTTCACCTCCACCAAAACTAGTCTAGAAGCCCTATGTGCCAAAGGCACCATATCCACAAAGACTGAGAAAAGATGAGAAGGATGGCCAGTTCTCTAAGTTCCTAGAGATCTTCAAGAGGCTCCAAATCAACATACCATTTGTTGAGGCATTAGAATAAATGCCACTATATGCCAAGTTCTTAAAGAAGCTTATAACTAAAAAGAGGAACTGGGAGGCAAAAGAAACCATAGTATTGACTGAGGAATGCAGCACCATCATACAGAAGAAGCTGCCTCAAAAGCTGAAAGACCCAGGGTGTTTTCAAATTCCCTGCATCATAGAGACATCACTATTGAGAAAGCTTTGTGTGATTTGGGAGCTAGCATAAATCTTATGTCTCTAACCATGATGAGAAGGATGAAGATTGAGGAAGCCAAGCCAACAAGAATGGCACTCTAATTGGCTGATAGAACATTTAAGTTTCCATATGGGGTGGTGGAAGAATTGCTAGTGAAAGTAGGAGAATTCATTTTCCCTGCTGATTTCGTTGTGCTAGACATGGAAGAAGAGGCTAACACGTCAATTATCCTAGGAAGACCATTTCTAGCTACTGCTGGAGCCATCATTGATGTGCAGAAAGGGAAACTAGTCTTGAGATTGCATGAAGAGAAAATGGTCTTCAACGTCTTTAAAGCAATGAGTTACCCCAAAGAATCCATAGGAAAATGCATGCTGGTAGATACTATGCAACAGATAGTTCAAGAAGTCATGGAAGAAGAACAATGTGGAGAAAGCATTAAGCTGGAACAAGCACCAGATGGAGAACTACCACAAGCAACCATGAGAAACTCAATCATGCCAACTACCATGGACAACAAAGATGCAGAGTCACCAAAACTAGAGCTGAAAGCCTTACCACTCAGCTTGAAATATGCATATCTGGGTACTAACAACACTCACCCAGTAATCATAAATTCAAGTCTGAGTAAGAAACAAGAAGAAGAACTTATTTAAGTGTTGAGACAACATAAGGATGCCATAGGCTGGATACTTGCAGATTTAAAGGGGATCAGTCCTTCAATGTGCATGCATAAAATCTTACTTGAAGAGGATGCCAAACCCTCAAGATAGCAACAAAGAAGGCTGAACCCAACTATGAATGAAGTGGTTCAGAAAGAAGTGTTGAAATTATGGCAGGCAGAGGTGATCTACCCCATCTCAGATAGCCCTTGGGTAAGCCCGGTGTAAGTAGTCCCTAAGAAGGGAGGGATCCCTATTGTGGCAAATGAGAAGAATGAATTGATAACCACAAGGACAGTGACCGGATGGCGTATGTGCATTGACTATCGGAAACTTAATGAAGCCACCCGGAAGGATCACTTTCCCCTACCCTTCATGGACCAGATGCTTGAAAGTTTGGCAGGACATGAGTATTATTGCTTCCTGGATGGATATTCGGGCTACAATCAAATTGTTGTAGACCCCAAGGATCAAGAAAAAACTTTATTTACTTGTCCATATGGTGTCTTTGCTTATATGAGGATGCCCTTTGGATTGTGCAATGCACCTGCAAACATTCCAAAGGTGCATGCTCTCAATTTTTTCAGATATGATTGAGAAGTTCATAGAAGTATTTATGGATGACTTCTCTGTGTTTGGGAACTCATATTCTGATTGCCTATACCATCTTGCTCTTGTGCTAAAAAGGTGTCAAGAAACTAACCTGGTTTTAAACTGGGAAAAGTGCCATTTTATGGTGACTGAAGGGGTGGTTTTTGGTCACAAGATTTCAAAAGATGGCATAGAAGTATACAAGGAAAAAGTGGAAGTAATTGAAAAATTACCTCCACCTTGCAATGTCAAAGCAATCAGAAGCTTTTTGGGATACGCTGGGTTCTATAGGAGGTTTATTAAAGATTTTTCAAAGATTGCAAAACCCCTTAGCAACCTACTTGTCTCAAATACTCCCTTTGTTTTTGATAGAGAGTGCATGGTAGCCTTTGATGAACTCAAAAAGAAACTCTCCTCTGCACCTATTATAGCACCACCAAGTTGGGATTTTCCCTTTGAACTAATGTATGATGCATCTGTTTTTGCTGTTGGTGCTGTTCTAGGACAGAGGAAAGACAAGCTAGTACATGTTATTTACTATGCTAGCAAGGTCCTTAATGAGAATCAAAGGAACTATACCACCACGGAGAAAGAACTTTTAGCCATAGTTTTTTCTTTTGATAAGTTTAGATCATATCTCATTGGCTCAAAAGTAATTGTGTTCCTTTGATCATGCAGCACTCAAATACTTGCTTACTAAACAAGAATTTAAGCCTAGACTAATAAGGTGGATCCTTCTGCTCCAAGAATTTGATATTGAGATTAAAGATAGGAGCGGAGCAGAGAACAAGGTAGCTGACCACCTCTCAAGGATCCCACAAGATGAAGAAATGCAGCAAGTAGTAGTAAATGAAAGCTTTCCTGATGAACAATTGATGATGATTCGAGTAGCCCTTTGGTTTGCAGACATAGCTAACTTAAAGGCTATTGGGGAACTACCAACTAACATCAACAAGCACATGAAGAGGAACCTAATCAAGGATGCCAAACACTACATCTGGAATGACCCCTATTTGTTCAAAAAATATGCTGATGGAGTCCTAAGAAGGTGTATATCCCATGAAGAAGGGCAGGAAGTGTTATGGCAGTGCCATGGGTCAGCATATGGAGGTCACTTCAGTAGAGAAAGGACATCAGCAAAAGTGCTTCAATCCGGATTTTACTGGCCAGCAATGTTTAAGGATGCCAAGGAAATGGTGTCAAGGTGCGATGAATGTCAAAGAACTGGTAATCTAACCAAGAGGAATGAGATGCCACAACAATACATACTAGAGCTGGAGCTATTTGATGTATAGAGGATCGATTTCATGGGACCCTTCCCAACCTCCTACTCAGATAGCTACATATTGGTGGCTGTTGATTATGTCTCAAGGTAGGTAGAAGCCATAGCCACTGAAACGAATGACAACAAAGTTGTGATAAGCTTCTTGAGAAGGAATATCTTCAGCAGATTTAGAGTTCCCAGAGCTCTCATTAGTGATGGAGGGACACACTTATGCAACAAACAACTCGAGACACTCCTTCTCAGATATGGAGTAAAGCACAAAGTGGCCACTCCATACCACCCACAGACCAACGGGCAAACTGAGATCTCCAACAGAGAGCTAAAATGAATCCTTGCAAAAATTGTTGGAAGCTCAATAAAGGACTGGTCTAAGAAGCTAGACGATGCACTGTGGGCCTACAGAACAGCCTATAAGACTCCCATTGGGATGTCTCCATACCAATTGGTATATGGAAAGGCTTGTCACTTACCAGTTGAACTTGAGCATGGAGCATTTTGGGCTCTAAAAATGTTAAACTATGATGAGCAAGCTACTGGAGAAAAGAGATTAATGCAACTCAATGAGCTGAAAGAGTTTAGAAATCAAGCATATGAGAATGAAAAAATCTACAAAGAGAACACAAAAAGGTGGCATGACCAAAAGATAGCAAGAAGAGAGTTCACTGAAGGACAGAAGGTGTTACTCTATAACTCAAGACTCAAGTTCTTCCCTGGAAAACTTAAGTCTCGATGGTCAGGACCTTTCACTATACTCAAAGTGTTTCCCTATGGTCATGTGGAGCTCATAGAGGACAAGACACAGATAACTTTTTCTGTCAATGGCCATAGACTCAAACACTACTCGGGAGGCTCCTTCGAGGAGCAGAGAGTGAGCTACAAGCTCAGTTAAAGATGAAAGAATGTCAAGCTAATGACAATAAAGAAGCGCTAGTTGGGAGGTACCCCAACACTTTATCCTTTTTAATTTAATTGCTTTTCTTAGAAGTAGTTTAAATTCTGTTGCTTTAGATAGTTTAAATTTCAGTTATTAGGATTAGTTCACAATTGTAGATTAGAAAGTTTGATATAAGCTTTGGTAGCTAGATTTTCTTTACACTCTCTTATTTCTTTCTATTTGAGAGTTGCAACTTGATGAATGCATAACTAATGATGAGTGAATGGGCTGAGAACTAGCTAAATTGCTAAGTTTAGTGTGGCATCTCACCCACTTAATCTAGGTTTACAAACAATTAATAGTTTGATTTTGAAGAGAAAGCCCAGAGACTAAGTTTGGTGTGGCCCCCACCAAGGATCACATAGCAGCCCAAGTCACCCAATTTGAAAATACTTAATGCTTTGGGTAAGAACATAAACATGGTTTAATGAGTTTAGAGGAATTGGAATCAAAAGAAAATGAAAAGATTGATGTTATTCCACTCTTATGAACACATTAAATACACAATGATGAAATCAATTTATTAAGATGCCAAAGAATTAAGTTTGGTATCCCAAGGGATACCCATCAGTTGCAATCAAATTCATTCTTGACGAGAAGAAATGTGAAGAGGTTCTTTTGTTATTACTAATGGGTTCAGTTTCAATTTCAGGAGAGAAGATGGGGCCCACATGGTAAACAACTCACAAAGCAAGGAAGTCAAAGTGTACTTGCACTTTGGAACTTGACACACGCAGAAGACACTGTGAGAAAAGAGTTGGTGCCTCTTCCCATGCTAGGCGCCACTCCCCAAAGTGGGAAAATATTTAACCTTTTTTATTTCCCACCCTTTGAACCACACCATTCACCCATTATAAAAGATTCACCCCCCATCTCCTCTCCCACTTCAACAACCCCCACACCCCTCACCTTCGCTTCTCTTTTCATCTTCTACTATCTCGCATCCCCTACTTTCTTCTTCTTTTTTCTTGATTGGGACAATCAAGTCCTAAGTTTGGTGTTGGAGCAAAACCTTGTTTTGCCTTCTCTTTCTTTCAACCCCCATTTTTTTACAACCTTAAGCACATTCTTTCAACCTAATGGCACCACCAAAAAGCTCAGCCTCAAAGAAAAGAAAAACCAAGGAACCAACCTCTGGATCCTCAAGCTCTTTTAATGACTACAAGTTCCTCTCTACATTCAACCAAAATCAATTCTATGGTTGGGTGAGTGAGAGGGAAATCATTCCAGAAGTTGGGTTTCAACTAGGGAGAAATGAGCATATTGAAATCAACATTGAGACCGACAATAGGGGTTGGTCACTTTTATGCAACCCACCAAGGAAAGTGGTAGAGAGCTTGGTGAGAGAATTCTATGCCAACGCAGTACCTCAACCAGGACAACACTATGGCTACATTAGCTATGTAAGGGGGACGTCCATTGACTACAGCCCCTCTAGCATAGAAGGAATGCTAATGGTGAAGAGGACAAACTCCACTCAGAGCTATGAAGAAAGAATGAAGCAGCAAGACCCTGGATTTGAGGAGATCCTGAATGAAATTTGTGTGATGAATGTGCGTTGGATAAATGATAAGGATGGGATACCCAACCAATTGAGGAGAAGAGATTTGAGCCCTCAAGATAGAGGTGGCTAGAATTTGTGAAGAGGTCCCTAATCCCCACATCCAACACTTCAGAGGTAACCAAGGAGAGAGCTGTGCTCATTTACAGCATCATGAGAGGAAAAAACATCAATGTGGGGGAGATGATCACCAACAACATCAACAAAGTACTGAGAAGCACTAGTGACAACACAAGGTTGGCATTCCTCAGCATTATACAGAGGCTACGTGATGAGGCTGGAGTTGAAAATATCATTGATGAAGTGCTTGTGAAGCAAGACAAGTTCATAACTGCCAAAAAAATGGCCAAAGTGGTGGCTGTCCACCCACTCAACAGGGCTAGAGAACGAAGAGCTCATGCTCATAAACTACAACAACAACAAGAAGAGGAAGAGGCAGAAGAGCAACCTCACTTCCTGGCACTTCAACCACCACCACACTACCAATATCAGCAATTTCCAGAGGAATTCAACTAGGAGCAATTGCAAGGAGATGTACACTAAATTAAGGGAGACCTACACCACTTGAGGGAAGATGTCAATCAACTCAAGGAGACTCAGCAACAACAATGGAGCCAAGTCAACCAAAACATTCAACAACTCCAAGGGGGCTTTAAGAACCTCAATGAGCAGTAAGATTAGATTAACTGGAGAGAGATGCAAGGCAGCCTAGGAATGATTCTGGAACGACAATTACAACAAATGAAGAGTCTTGCTGAATTCAGACACCTTTATGAAGCAAGGATTATAGCCAGAGGGGAATATGATTGCTATGCACAAACAAAGTTGAGCTACCTGTGCAATGCAGTGGCTAACATGAACCCCAATTACCCCACCTATATGCAGAAATTGGAGGAACTCAGCTCAAGACAAGAAGAAATAGCATACCAACATAAGGAGAATGTGAAATCATACATGAGGAGGCTAGGATTTTGGAAGCCCAAGGATACCAAAGCTCAAGAAGGTCCCTCAAAGCTAAGTGAAGGTGGCTTATCCCCTTCCAAGAAGAAGGACAAAGAGAAAGGGCCAATGAACTAAAAATGAAGCTGCTCTAGGTTGTTGAGTCCCATGGTTGACATTTTCCAATTTCTAAATTCAGTTTAAGCCTTTGCTTTATTTACTTCTTAAATAATCATGCTAGGATAGTTTATGTTTTATGCTTAGTTTTAAATTCCTGTTTGAAGTCTTTATGAGTTTTTTTTTTACAAGAAAGAAAATTTCATGTATTTCAAGTCTTTATTTCAACGTAAATAAAGGTAGAGCTTGTCTCCATAAGAGCTACTGTGAGTTGTGCAAAAATAATAAGAGTGACCAAGGCCAAGAGGGATCATCAAACAAACTAAGAAACAAGAAACTAAGTGTAGGACCTTGGATGAACTAAAAAGAAAATGAGTCATAGAGAGCAACTAGTCCTAGAAGGTATAACAAGGGAAGACTAAGAGGTGTTCCTTGAATATCCATAGAACCAAGAGGTAGTAAGCAATAAAGGCCCAAGACTCTGAGCATCAACTACTAGGATAGAAAAAGAAACATTAGAAAGCTCAAAAAGAATTAAAGATCTTAGTAGATGCTTGTGGTGAAGATGTGTCAAGAAGAGACCTGGGCAAGTAAATTCTTAGGGGTGTCTCAACACCCAGTACCCTAAAACCAACTGGTTTGGGAGTGCTAATTAAAAGCCTAATTAAAGGATTGTCTTGAGACAAAACACTTAGAGTCGTGGTCAAGAAAGCAAAACAACCCTTACTAAGTCAAGGTGACAATCAATAGAAAGGACCCTTGAAGCCTATACCTGAAGGAACCCTCAAGGATCTAAGAGCTTTCCATGACAATTAAAACATTCATACATGTGTTGGACACTTAGCTTTACTCTTAGTTGTATTGCAATCATTCGAAGCCAAGGCCTCAAGATATAAAGGTTTACTCACATTGATTTGCTTGGGACAAGCAAAGCTTAAGTTTGGTGTTGTGATGACTTGCATCATCTACCCTTCTTTCTTGCATAAAGAAGACCATAAAAGAGCATAAATCTCATTTGATCAGTACAATTCATGCATTATTTGATGAATATTATGGTACACTACTTTGAGATGAGTTGTGCTAAATTTTAGGTGAAAAGGCATCAAAAATGGGTAGAAGACAAACAAGAAGCTGGGCGTGTGAAACTAGCGTGCCACTTGGAGCAAATGCCATAAAAATGCACTGGCGTGCCACGCCAGGAACTAGGCGTGGCACGCCAGTACTAAAGTCCAAAGAAGAAGTCCAAGCATGCATATGGGCATGGCACGCCAGGGACTAGGCGTGGCACGCTAGTACAAAATTCCATAAAGCAAAATGGAGGACACAAAAAGGGCGTGGCACGCCTGACCCATCAACTACTATGGGCGTGCCACTTGAGAAAAGGGGCGTGGCACGCCAACTCACCATCTCAAGAAGAACCTCTACTATGGCGTGCCACTTGGTGTCGCAGGCGTGGCACGCCAGCTCCAAGGAGTCACTTGGGCGTGCCACTTGAGAACCCAGGCGTGGCACGCCAAGCTTGAAGAGTGCACAAATGCATAGGTGTGCTACTTGAGCCTTCAGGCGTGGCACGCTTGATAAACCACTATTTTATGGTTTATATTGTGTATAATTATGTGGTTTTATCATGATCCTTACCCACTTATTCATTAATTTAGCATGCATTTATATTTCCTTCCTGGAATTATTACATGGTTGAAAACTGCTTCCTAAAGACTTTTTCTTATGCATTTTTGTTCTCCTTTATCCCATCCGATGCCATGATTTGTGTGTTAAGTGTTTCAGGCTTTATAGGGCATGGATGAGTTGGAGATTGGAAGGGAAGCTAGCAAAAATGGAAGGAACACAAGAAATTAAGGAGACAACCAGCGAGAAGTGACGCAGCATGGCTCACGCGTTCGTGCGGAAGAGGAGAAATCGCGGTGACGCGGCCGCATGGCTCACGCGACCGCGTGGAAAGAAAAGGCACAAGTGATGCGGAGGCGTGGACGACGCGAACGCGTGACACGGAAAAACGCAAATGACGCGTCCGCGTGGACGACGCGATCGCATGACATGCGCGATCTGCATAATCTGCAGATTTCGCTGGGGGCAATTTTGGGCCCTGTTTTGACCAGTTCTCGCCCCAGAATAGCAGACTAGAGCCAGAGAACATGTAGAAACGAAAGAGAACATTCATTCTACACAGTTTTGAGTTTTTAGATCTAGTTTTACTCCTCCTCTAGGTTTTTTTCTCCACACAATTGATACTCTTAGGATATTATTTTTCTACTACTTTTGCATTGGGATATTGAGAAGAGTCATTACCTCATCAAGACTTCGTCATTCTAGTTCGTTTTCTTTACTTTGCTTTACTCTTCCCTGTCCTTTGCTTTGTTAATTTTATCATTGGAATATTATTAGAATTTATTCAATATAAGGATTACTCTTATTTTAATTGGATTATTTTTTATTTCTATTTACAATGTCTTTCTTTAATTTCTTCTCATATGTTATGAATTTTGCATTCACAATGAGCGAGTAATTTCCTAACTTGATGGGGAGTTGATTGAAAGGAACCAATTGAGTTGGAAGGCTTGAAAGAAAGATTGTAATTGGGTTTACGGTTGGATTGCCTTTTAGTCACTAACACCAATCCCTTTTAATTAAGTGGGTTGCAATTTGTGAACAAACGTAGCATTCCAACTTGTTTGATTTTCTTTTGCCTAGTAAAGGATAACAAAACAGAATAACTTTTAATTATCAATTAATCTTGAGAGTATTCCAACTATAATAGGGATTCCAACTAATCAACTCCCAGTCAAGGCTTTTATTTACATTGTTCAAATTCATCAATAAAATAGCATACCTTTCTGCATCAACGCTGGTACAAGTTTCCAGAGAGGATGAAGGAGGCCAATTACATGGGGCATGCCACTTGGTATCGAAGGCGTGGCACGCCATTCACCATTCCTCACTTAGGCGTGCCACTTGAGCAACCAGGCGTGGCACACCAATGTCATTCAGAGGGCAAAGAAGATTTGGGGCGAGCCACTTGAGTCCGTGGCGTGGAATGCCAAACAGAGGAACCACTCACTCACAAAGGGGTGTGGCACGCCAGACCCTGGGCATGCCACGCTAGTGCAACTTTTCAGAGGAGCTTAGCTAAGCACACAGCAAGGGCGTGGCACGCCAGACCCTGGGCGTGCCACGCTAGTTCAAGTTTCAGAGGCAAAGAAAAGTGGAAAAAGGCAAAGGGCGTGCCACTTGAGTTCGAAGGCGTGGCACGCTAACACAATAATTCCACTATGGCATGCCACTTGGGTTCGAAGGCATGGAACGCCAAGGTTGATAAAGGGACGAGCGTGCCACTTGAAGGATTGGGCGTGGAACGCCAAGCTAGAAATGAAGGGCACGTGACACGCCAGTTGAGAAGTCACATTTATTGAGTGTTTTCTTTTCCCTCCAAAATGTAATTTTCCCTTTTCACTTTTGTAATTCTTTTATTAGGAGTAGTATAAATACCCCCAAGGAGTACTGAAGAGAAAAAAAAGCAGTTAGTTTTAGATCCACTTTTACACTTCACTTTTGAGTACTTTTTGAGCTATAAGTAGCTAATTTCCCTCTCATTGAGAGAGGGAGCTCTCTTGTACTTGATGGATTGATAATAGTGAAATTCTTCTTCTCTTTATCTTCTCTTTGATTTGCTAGAAGGAATTTCATTTTTAATGTTTAGTGTTCAATTATCTTGGAAAAGAGATTGAATACAATTGGGTTTCATGGGAACCTTGGGAAAGGAAACATGAAACCATGCTTGAAATCCCTTCTCACACTTGAGTAGAATCTGGGTTTTTGTGTTTGGATACGTGACATATAATCCTGCCTCTACCTGGACCTATAAGGGTGTGTGGTATAATCAGGGACCAAGCATATCTTTCTTCATGAGCAATTAGATGAAGGAATTGGCTATTGATCAAGATCTGAGAGATTGAGTCACCAAGGGATTGGGGCTCAATCAATCATGATTGCCAAGAGGTCAATGAGTTGCATGATTGAAGAGGATATAAGCTAAATTTGATCTAAAGAGACAATATCTCCCAATCTCAATGAATTTCCCCATTCTTATCTATCCATTTCTTTACAGCTTAATTTTCACATTCAGCAATTCCCCACTCCCTTTTACATTCAAGTCATTTATGATTCAGCACTTTATATTCTGCAATTTCTGTTTCTGCACTTTATTGCTTTTCTTTATATTCTAGTCATTTATATTTATGTCATTTACAATTCTGCACTTCACAATCTTATTTATCCGCTTGACTAATTCATCAACCAATTAAATCTGCTTGAATTTGCCAATCTCTGTGGATACGATCCACTCCACCGAGCAACCTACTTGTCTTTAATGTGCTTTTTATTTTTAATAATGAATGCATGTTAGCCTTTGAGGAGCTTAAGAACAAACTTTCTTCTGCACCTATCATAGCACCACCATGTTGGGATCTACCCTTTGAGTTGATGTGTGATGCATCAGATTTTGCTGTGGGTGCTGTTTTAGGACAGAGGAAGGATAAATTGGTGCATGTCATTTATTATGCCAGGAAGGTCCTTAATGAAAATCAAAGGAACTACACCACTACAGAGAAGGAATTACTTGCCATTGTCTTTGCTTTTGATAAATTTAGATCATATCTCATTGGTTCTAAAGTAATTGATTCACTGATCATGCAGCACTCAAATACTTGCTTACGAAATAAGAATCCAAGCCAAGGCTAATAAGATAGATCCCGCTACTCTAAGAGTTTGACATCGAAATTAAGGATAGGAGTGGAGCAGAGAACAAAGTTGCTGACCACCTCTTAAGGATCCTACAAGAGGAAGAAGGAGCACACCATCTTGCAGTGAATGAAAGCTTCCTAGATGAGCAATTGATGATGATACAAGAGACCCCTTGGTTTGCTGACATAGCCAATTTCAAGGCCATTGGGGAACTACCAACCAACATCAACCAACATATAAAGAGAAAGCTCATCAAAGATGCCAAATACTATATTTGGGATGAGCTATACTTGTTCAAAAAGTGTGCTGATGGGATCTTGAGGAGGTGTATATCCCATGGAGAAGGACAAGAGGTGCTTTGGCAATGTCATGGATCTGCATATGGAGGCCACTTTAGTGGAGAAAGAACAGCAGCCAAGGTGCTCCAAGGTGGATTCTACTGGCCAAGCATTTTCAAGGATGCAAAGGACTTGGTGTCAAGGTGTGATGAATGCCAGAGGGCTGGCAATTTACCCAAGAATAATGAGATGCCACAGAGATTTATAATGGAGCTAGAACTATTCGATGTATGGGCGATTGACTTCATAGGGCCTTTCCCATCCTCATAATCAAATAGTTATATACTTGTGGCTGTAGATTATGTGTCAAAGTGGGTTAAGGCTATTGCCACCAGCACAAATGACAACAAGGTTGTAATGAGCTTCTTAAGAAAGAACATTTTCAGCAGGTTTGGAGTTTCCAGAGCACTCATTTGTGATGGAGGGACACATTTCTGCAATAAACAACTAGAAGCACTCCTTCTCAGATATGGAGTGAAACACAAGGTGGCAACCCCTTATCATTCGCAGACCAACGGTCTAAGAAGCTAGACGATGCTCTATGGGCCTACAGGACAGCCTTCAAGACCCCCATTGGGATGTCACCATACCAACTAGTATTTGGCAAGGCTTGCCACTTGCCAGTTGAACTGGAGCATAGAGCCTTCTGGGCTCTAAAACTACTGAATTTTGATGAGCAAGCTGCTGAAGAAAAGAGGCTGAGGCAACTCAACGAGCTGGAAGAATTTAGGAACCAAGCATATAAAAATGCAAAGATCTACAAAGAGAACACAAAAAGATGGCATGATCAAAAGATAGCAAAGAGGGAGTTCACTGAAGGACAAAAGGTGTTATTGTACAATTCTAGACTTAGGTTCTTCCCTGGGAAGCTTAAGTCTAGATGGTCTGGACCATTCACCATCATCAAAGTGTACCCCTATGGTCAAGTGGAACTCATGGAGGACAAAACACAGAGAACCTTCACTGCAAATGGACATAGACTCAAGTATTACCTGGGGGACTCACTGGATGAAAGAAGAGTGAGCTACCACCTCAACTGAAAAAGGAAGAATGTTAAGCTAGTGACGATAAAGAAGCGCTGGTTGGGAGGCAGCCCAACACTTTATATCCTTTTGATTCATTGCTTTATTTGAAGTAGATTGTAAATATTAGCTTAGGAAATTAATTTTAGTTTTGATAGTTAAGATAGCTTTGTGAGTAAATTGTGTGCTATTTTCGGAAGTGCAGCTGGATGAAAGTCTTACTAATGATGATGAGTGATTTGGGCTAAAAACTAGCTAAAAAGCTAAGTTTGGTGTGGCCACTCACCAACTTGATCTAGGCTTACAAGAATTTGGATAAATTAAATTTTTAAGGAGTAAGCCCAGAGATTAAGTTTGGTGTGGCCACTACCATACGAGAATCAATCAGCAAGCCCAATACCACTCAATTTGGAAGCATTTAATACATTGGTGGAGGCTTGAATGAGAATTTTAATGTGTTCAATGGAGATTAGACACAAAGAATATGAAAGGATTGGAATTATTTCTTCCCCATGAACACATTAAAAACCCAATGATGAACCCAATTTATTGAGATGCAAATGAATTAAGTTTGGTGTCCCAAGGGACACCCATCAGTTACAACTTCATTCACTAACATTGAAAAAGAATGTAGATGATCATTTTGTCATTACTAATGGGGTTTTCGTTTTCTTTTTTCAGGAGATTGAATGGGGCCCACTTGATAGTTAACAAGAGGTCAAAGTGTACTTACACTTTGGAACTCAACATATTCAGAGAGCACAGTGGGATAAGGGTTGGCGCCTCTTCCCACGCTAGGCGCTACTCCCCAAGTGGAAAACATTGAATTCCCTTCTTTTTCCGCCATCAAACCACACCCGTCACTCGTATAAATCCCCTACCCTCCCCATTCCCTCCACATAACAAACTCACAGAGGCCTTTCTTTCTTCTCTCGTTCTTATTTTTCTTTATCTTTCTACTTGATTGGGACAATCAAGTGCTAAGTTTGGTGTTGGGGCAAAACCTTGTTTTGTTTGTGTTTCTTTACAACACTCTATTAACATCTCAGAACCCTCAAACACACTCTCTCTCTCCACCTAATGGCACCACCAAGATCCTTAACCTCAAAGAAAAGAAAGACCAAAGAACCAACCTCAGGTTCCTTAAGCTTAAACTTCAATGAGTACAAATTCCTCTCAGCATTCAACCAAAACTAATTCTATGGTTGGGTGAGTGAGAGGGAGATCATCCCAGAGGTCGGCTTTCAACTAGGAAGGAATGCACCTTAAGATCAACATTGAGATCAACAATAGGGGCTGGGCACTTTTCTGCAACCCACCAAAGAAAGTGGTGGAAGGAGTGGTAAGGGAGTTTTATGCCAATGCCGTGCCATAATCAGGGCAAACTTATGGGTATATTAGCTATGTGAGGGGGAAGACCATTGACTATAGTCCCTCTAACATAGAAAGGGTGCTGACGGTGAAAAGGGTCAACTCCACTCGAAGTTATGAGGAGAGGATGAAGCAACCAGACCCAGGATTTGATGAAATCCTAAATGAAATCTGTGTACTAAATGTGCAGTGGATCAATAATAAAGATGGAAAATCCAACCAGCTGAGGAGAAGAGACTTGAGGCCCCAAGCTAAGGGGTGGTTAGACTTTGTGAGAAGGTCTTTTATCCCTATATCAAACACATCTGAGGTGACCAAGGAGAGGGTTGTACTTATATACAGTATAATGAAGGGAGAGGACGTGAATGTTAGGGAGTTGATTGCCAACAACATCAACAAGATACTGAAAAGCACTAAAGAGAGCACAAGATTGGCATTCCCCAACATCATACAAGAGCTTTGTGATGACACTGGAGTTGAGAAGGTGATTGATGAGGTGTTGGTGAAGCAAGATAAGCCTATAACTGCCAAGAAGATGGCCAAGGTGTTAGCTGTCAATCCACTCCAAAGGGCTAGAGAGCATAGAGCTCACGCTCGTGTGCCACCACTACAACAACAAGAGGAAGAGGAGGCAGAGGAGCAACCACAATTTCTAGCACTTCAACCACCACCATACCAACAATACCAATAATTTCCTGAAGGAATAAACTGGGAGCAGCTGCAAGGAGACGTGCACCAAATGAAGGGAGATTTGCATCAATTGAGGGAAGATGTCAACCAATTTCAAAGTAGCCAAAGGGAGCAATGGAACCAAGTGAATGAGAAAATACACAACCTCCAAGAAAGTTTTGAGCAAGCAAGGAAGGAGTAGCAAGAGGAGTTTGATTGGGGTGAGGTGCGAAATGCACTTAACAAAAGGTGGTGGAGCAAAACAAATGGCAACATAGGAACCTTGCTGAGTTCAGGCATCTCTATGACGCTCGGACCATTTCAAGGAGACAATATGATATCAACACACTGGTGAAGCTGAATCACTTGTGTAATGATGTGGCCGCCATCAACCCCAGATACCCAACTTTCATGCAAGGGCTAGAAGAATTGAGTGCTAGACAAGAGGAGATCCTAGCTAAGCATAAGGAGGATAAAAGAGATTATATGGTGAGGCTGGGTTTCTGGAAGCCCAAGGACAAGAAAGCACAAGAAGGATCCTCCAAAAAGGGTGGAGATGACTCCTCCCCCTCCAAGAAGAAGGACAAAGGCAAGGGCCCAATGAACTGAAGAAGCTGCATAAGGTTATTGAGTTCCATGGTTGACATTTCCCAAATTTCTAAATTCTACTTAAGTTTTTTTATCTGTTTACTTTATGTTTGAGAATAAGTGATAATGTTAGGATAGTTTATGTTTTATTCTGCTTGAAGTCTTTTGTGAGTCCTTTGATATGCAAGCAAGAAAATGCAATGGTAGCTGTAGTCTTCATTTTCATCAATGAAGTAGAGTTTGTTTCCATAAGAGTTGTTGTGAGTGTGAACAAGAGTAAATGAAACTAAGACCAAGAAAGCTTATTCAAACAAACTAAGGAACAAAAGACTAAGTGAAGAACCTTGAATGAAGTGAAAAAAAATGAGTCATGAAAAGTAACTAGTCCTAGAAGGCATGACAAGTAGAAGTTGAGGGGTGTTCCTTGAATATCTATAGAACCAAGAAGTAGTAAGCAACAAAAGACCCAAGGCTCTGAGCATTAACTACTAAGGAGGGAAGAGAAACATTGAAAAACTCAAAAAGAGTTAGAACCCCTAGTAGATGCTTGTGGTGAAGATGTGTCAAGAAGAGGCCTGGGCAAGTAAATTCTCAGGGGTGTTTCAACACCTAGCACCCTAAAGTCAACTGACTTGGGAGTGTTGATTGAAAGCCTAACTAAAGGGTTGTCTTGAGACAAAACACTTAGAGTCGTGGTCAATAAACTGAAAAGAAGTACAAAAGAGAAAGAAAGAGTTAACCCTTACTACTTCAAGGTGACAATCAATGAAAAGGACCCCTAAGACACATACTTAGAAAAACCCTTAAGGATCTAGGAGCTCTTTGTGAAATTCAAAGCACTCATGCATGTGTTGAGCACTTAGTCCAATTCCTAGTTATAGTGCATACATTCAAGGTCAAGTCTCAATTCACCAAAAAGACCACTCACATTGATTTGCTTGGGACAAGCAAAGCTTAAGTTTGGTGTTGTGATGACTTACATCATCTACCCTTTTTCTTGCATAAAAAGGACCATAAAAGAGGTATAATCTTATTTGATTATTGCAATTCATGCCTTAATTGATGAATATCATAGTACATTGCTTTGAAATGAGTTTGTGTTGGATTTCAGGTGGAGAAGACATTAAAAATGGGAAAGAAAACAACAAAACAAGTGTGGTGTGTGAAGTAGGCGTGCCACTTGGAACAAACGCCACAAAAATATGTTGGCGTGGCATGCCAGAAGCTGGGCGTGGCACGCTGGTACAACATTCCAGAGAGCAAAATTGAAGACCATCAAAGGGACGTGGCATGCCAGGAGCAGAGCGTGGCACGCGAACCCGTTACTAGAAGAACCATCACTATGGCGTGCCACTTTGTGTCGAAGGCGTGACACGCCAGCCCCAGAGTTCACTTGGGCGTGCCACTTGAAGACCAAGGCGTGGCACGCCAAGCTTATAAGACCCCCAATTGAATGGGCATGCCACTTGGAAAACATGGCGTGGCACGCCAGTGAACAAGGAGACAATGCAAAAGCTGGGCGTGCCACTTGGTATCGAAGGCGTGGCACGCCAGCTCAAGAACTCCCACTAAGGCGTGCCACTTGAGTAATGAGGCGTTGCACGTGGCACGCTAGCACCTAAGGAAGCCAAATAAAGCTGGGCGTGCCACTTGGTATCGAAGGCGTGGCACACCAGCTTAATTATCTCACTTTGGCATGCCACTTGAACATCTAGGTGTGGCACGCCAACATCTGGGACCATGGCAAATGAAGGGCATGACACGCTGATAGTGTTTTCCAGAGAAGGAATTAAAGGGCCCGTGAACTCAGGCGTGCCACTTGGGATTTGAAGCGTGGCACGCCAGCAAGAAGAATAAGCAAATGAAGGGCATGACACGCCAGTCTCATGGCGTGGCACGCTGGTAGTATTCTCAAGAGAGGAAGAAGAGGAGCCAATGAACTCAGGCGTGCTACTTGGATGACGAGGCATGGCACGCCGTCAAGGGGGTGAAGCCTTAAGAAGGGCGTGGCATGCCAGACCCTGGGCGTGCCACGCTGGTACAAATCTCCAGCAGCATAGAGATAAGGAAAGTGATCTTGGGCATGCTACTTTGGTTCGAAGGCGTGGCACGCCAGGCTACTTTGCCCTTTAAAATGCCTTGGGCATGCCACTTTGGTTCGAAGGCGTGGCACGCCAGGCTACTTTACCCTTTAAAATGTCCTGGGCGTGCCACTTAGGCTCGAAGGTGTGGCTTGCCAGGGGTGAAACAGAGGACGACGTACCACTTGAATGAAGAAACGTGGCACGCCAGAGAAGCGCCAGTCACACGCCAGCTGGAAGATCACGTTTGTTGAGTTTCTTTTCCCTCCAAATTGTAATTTTCTTTTCACTTTTGTAATTTTCTTTTATTTTCTAGATCTAGGAGTAGTATAAATACCCTTGGAAGAGTCGGAAAAGGGGTTAGCAAGTCACAGAGTTTAGTTTTGGTGGATTTCACTTTTAGTTTTCACACTTCATCTCCTCCATCTTTTGTACTTTCTCTCTGAGCTTTGAGTAGCTAAATTCCCTCTCATTAAGAGAGGGAGCTCTATTGTACTTGATGAATTAATGATAGTGAATTTCTTATTCTCTTCATCTTCTCTTTGATTTGCTAGAAGGAATTTTGATTTTAATGGTTAGTGTTCAATTAACTTGGAAAAGAGATTGAATGCAAAATGGGTTTCATGGGAACCTTGGAAAAGGAAACATGAAACCATGCTAGAAATCCTTTCTCACACTTGAGTAGAATTTGGATTTTGGTGTCTGGATATGGTGACATACAATCCTCCCTCTACCTGAACCTATGATGATGTGTGGTATAATCAGGGACCAAGCATATCTCTCTTCATGAGCAATTAGACCAAGGAATTGGCTATTGATCAAGATCTGAGAGATTGAGTCACCAAGGGATTGGGGCTCAATCAATCATGATTGCCAAGAGGTCAATGAGTTGCATGATTGAAGAGGATATGAGCTGGAATTAATCCAAAGAGACAATATCTCTTGATCTCAATGAATTCCCTCATTCTTATCTCTCCCATTCTTTTATAGCTTTACTTACATTCTACAAAATCCCATTCCCCTTTACATTCTCGTTATTTCCATTTCCGCATTTTATTGCTTTCTTTTATTTCTTTTGCCATTTATGTTTCTACTATTTATAATTCTGCACACACAACTTATTCTGTTGAGCTTGACTAATTCACCAATTGATTAAAATTGCTCAAATCTACCAATCTCTGTGGATATGATCCCACACCACTGTGGGTTAATACTTGACGATAATTTTGGTGCGCTTGCCAAGAGCGGATTCATCAATATTATTGGAAAAGGGTAGTAAATTCAGCCCATCACTTTTCTTTTAGGGTCATAATCATATGCAGTCAGAAGAGAGACAAAATTTCACAGCAGTGAAAACAGAACACTCTGGATGGAGTGTTAAAGTTGAACGCCAACTTGGGTATCCCTGTCAGGTGTTCAAATGCCAGTATAGAGAAGCTGGGAATCTGGATTCCCTAGCTTCTCAGGACCTGTGGGTCCTACAGCATCTTTCACCTACCCTATCTAGCCCACTCACTTTCGCACTTCCCTATACACACTTTCCTATAAACCCTAGCCCAATCACATCCATACCACTTCTCCAAAACCATCATAACTACCATCTACCCCCACCCACTTCAAAATTGAATTTCCCACCCTATGGCCGATACCTAACCTACCCCATCCTATACATACCCCTCTTCATAACCCTTCATACACACACCTTTCCTACCCTACTACACCCCACAAGGCCAAGCCCTCTCTCTCCCTCTATCTTCTTCTATTTTCTTCTTCTACTCTATTCTTCTCCTCTCTTTATTTTTGCTCGAGGACGAGCAAAGTTTTAAGTTTGGTATGGGAAAAGCAAAGGTTTTTTTCTTTCCATTACCATTCATGGAACCCAAGGTTGGAGACTCCTCTAGAAAGAGGTAAGAAAAGGTAGTAGCCACTCCCTCTGAATCTTGGGAGATGGAGAGATTCATCACTAAACTCATCAAGACCACTTCTATGAAGTAGTGGCTGAGAAGAAAGTGATCCCTGAGGTCCCTTTCATGCTCAAGAAGAATGAGTACATGGAGATCAGAAGAGATATCCGGAGAAGAGGTTGGGAAGTCCTAACCAATCCCATCCAAAATGTTGGGATTCTCATTGTGCAAGAGTTCAATGCTAATGCATGGGTAACTAAAAACCATGATAGTAGTGTGAACCCAAATCCAAGGAATTGGATCACCATGGTCCGAGGGAGAATCTTAGATTTCAGCCCAGAAAGTGTGAGGTTGGCATTCAACTTGTCTCTAATGCAAGGGGATCCTCATCCTTGCACCAGAAGAGTCAACTTTGATCAGAGATTGGATCAAGTGCTCTCAGACATCTGTGTGAAAGGAGCATAGTGGAAAAGGGATTCCCAATGCAAACCCATTCAACTAAGAAGGGTTGACCTTAAGCCTATAGCTAGAGGATGGTTAGAATTCATCCAACGTTCCAATATCCCCACTAGGAACCAGTCAGAAGTGACTGCGGATAGAGCCATTATGATCCAATACATCATGATTGGAAGTGAGGTTGATGTACATGAGGTGATTCCTCAAGAACTATACAAAATAGCTTAGAAGCCTTCCACCAATGCAAGATTGGCATTCCCACACCTCATCTGTCATCTATGCACTTCAGCTGGAATTGTCATTGAAGGAGATATCTCCATTGGGGAGGACAAGCCCATCACTAAAAAAAGGATGGAGCAAACTAGAGAGCACGCACAAGAGCCTGTGCAGCCGCCTTAGTATGAGATTCCTGAGATGCCTAAAGGGATATATTTTTCTCCCCAAAGCTATTGGGATCAACGAAAAACTTCTCTTGGAGAACTGATCACTAACATGGAGCAATTGTGGATGGAGCATCAAGAGCATGCTACCACCCTCAATGAAATAAGAGAAGATCAAAGAGCCATAAGGAAAGACCAAAGGGCTATGAAGGAAGAACAACAAAGGCACAGGGATGACATAGAAGAGATCAAGCATCACATTAGATCCTCAAGAAGGAACACTAGGCACCACCATTAAAGGTGGATTCGTTCTCTTTACACCCCTTTCCTGTTTTATTTTTCTGTTTTCCTTTCTTTTCTCTTGTTCTAGTTGCATGATCATTTGCATTGATGTCTTAAAGTTGTAAAATATTCCATATATCTCTCACCTTGCTTAAAAGAAAATTTTAATTGAAAAGAATTGAGAGAAGCATGAATTTTGAGTTTTATAATAAGATTAGTTTAATTATGTTGATGTGGTGGCATTGCTTTTTTTTTCTGAATGTATGAATAAACAGTGCATTTTTGAAGTTGTGATTTTAGAATGTTAGCCCTTGAAAGAATAAGGAAAAAGGAAAAGTATTATTGGTGATCTGAAAAATACAAAAATTGATTCTTGAAGCAAGAAAAAACAGCAAAAAGAAAAAGAAAAAGCTTGCATGCAAAAATAATGCGAAAAAATAGAAAGAAAAAAAAAAGAAAAAGCAAGCATAAAAAGCCAATAGCTCTTTAAACCAAAAGGGAAGAGTAAAAAGCCAGTAGCCCTTTAAATCAAAAGGCAAGGGTAAAAGGGCCCAAGGCTTTGAGCTTCAGTGGTTAGGAGGGTCCAAAAGAATAAAATCCTAGCCTAAGTGGCTCAAACAAACTTGTCTCTAACCATGTGCTTATGGCGTGAAGGTGTCAAGTGAAAAGCTAGAGACTGAGCGGTTAAAGTTGTTATCCAAAGTAAAAAGAGTGTGCTTAAGAACTCTGGATACCTCTATTTGGGGACTCTAGCAAAGCTGAGTCACAATCTGAAAAGGTTCACCCAGTTAAAGTGTCTGTGGCATGAATGTATCCTGTGGTAATACTGAAAACCAGAGTACGTAGGGTCACGGCCAAGACTTTAAAAAGATGTGTTCAAGAATTAAAAAGAACTTAACTAGGAGAGCTAATAATATCATCTGAATTATAAGTTCCTAAAGATACCAACCATTCTAAGTTTCAATGGATAGTGAGATGCCAAAACTATTCAGAGGCAAAAAGCTACTAAGTCTCGCTCATCTTATTGTAACTGAGCTTCATTTGAAACTCTGAAATTTATTTATCTTAATTTTCTTTTTATCTTATTGTGTTTTTAGTTGCTTAGGGAAAAGCAACAATTTGAGTTTGGTGTTGTGATGAGTGGATATTTTATGCGCTTTTTGGCATCATTTTCATATAGTTTTTAGTATGCTTTAATTAGTTTTTATTATGTTTTTATGGGTTTTAGTGTTAAATTCATATTTTTGGATACTATTATGAGTTTTTGTATTTTTGTACAATTTCAGGTATTTTTTGGCTGAAATTGAGGAGCTGGAGCACAAGTCTGATTCAGAGATAGAGAAAGCACTGCAGATGATATTGGGATCTGACCTACCAGCACTCGGAAGAGCTTTTCTGGTGCTACAAAAGTTTAAATGAAGCGCTCTCAACCGATATGGAGAGCTGACTTCCAGATCTTTCCAGCAATATATAATAGCCTATACTTAACTTCGGATTAGAAGGCCCAAAACTGGCGTCCAACGCCAGTTTCCCGCCCCCTTCTAGGTGTCCAGCGCCCAAAAGCAGAGACCAGCATCCAAACGCCCAATGAGGACCCCCTAGCCAGTGTTTCACACCCCAAGAGCCTCATAGCACATAGACCTCATCAAATCTCAGCTCAGACACTCAAAAAGTGGGCCCTATAAGTGAATTTTAGCACTAAATAGACTGTTTTACCCTTACTAGTCATCTGTTTAGTATTTAAGGGATTAAATTTATGTTATTCGATCCTTTTTTGACAACACGCACACCATACACAATTTTCATTGTATTTTACTTTCAGTATGAGTTTCTAAACCTCCTAGGTTGAGGGGAGGAGCCCTGTTGAGTTCTATGAATTAATAAAAGTATTACTATTTCTTTTTCGATCCGTGTCTGATTTACTTCTAAGATGTATATCCGATCTTCATCGTGGTGAGTAGAATGATCAGACAATCAGCTCTATTCATCACATAAAGACGAATGTGCTTTACAAACACCCGCATCTACTTGGGTTCGTGTGAATATGGGGTTGGAAAGGACAAACCAACAGCTATGTTTATACATCTCTCTTACGGCTAATCCAAAACTTCGTTGGGGACTTCTCGAGACACTAGTTCAGTCAATTTTGGGGAGATTATGGTCTCCGTGGTATAGACTATAATCTTAAGAAGTAGCATTCTCTGATACGGAAGATTCGACCTTGTCTATGGCATTTTGAGTAGTATCGCCAAGAGAATGAACTGTTAGAGCTTCACCCTCCGTCAGATTGAATGACCACGGGCAATGGCGTTTGATCTGGAGCAGAGGAGATCAATGACCACGGGCAATGGCTCTGATCACATACAGCCTGCCATAGATGAAGATCATTCACACGCAAAGAAGACAGTAGTACCAAAGTTAATTCAGAAATACAAAGCAACTCCAACTCTCAACTCTATCCTTAATTATAACCATTTTACTGATTTCTATTCTAATACTCCTTTAAATGCAAATTTGACAACTCTTCCAACAACCTTCTGATCTACCTGACTAAGCCTACAAGATAACCATAACTTGCTTCAAACCACAATTCTCATGGGATTGATCCTGACTCGCTCAGGTATTACTTGAACGACCCAGTGCACTTTCTGGTACAACAGTACGAAGGTGTAGGGATTCGTGCTACCAGGCAGCCATTAACAAGCACTGAAAACAAAGGTACTCAGAAGAAAGTACCTAAAGGCTGGAGGGACAAGAAAGTCCCCATTGAAGGCCTCTCACCTGGCATGAGAATTGTCTTCACCAAGAAACTAGTCATACCACATACAGTAAGTTGTGTCTTGTCCCTAGAGCATGTGGAGCTCATTCATGAGGAGACAGGAAGAAAGTTCACCGTAAGGGGCAAAATTCTGAGCCCATACTCACCTCCGTAAGGAGCTAATCGTGAAGCTAATGATGTTAAAGAAGTGCTTGTTGGGAGGCAACCCAACCTTAATTAATTATTTCTATTTTTTTTAATTCCTTAACTTTATTTTTCCTTAAGTTATTTTTTTTAGGTTCATGATCATGTGCAGCAATCAGAACAGACCACTCTGGATGGAGTATTGTTGGAGTTAAACACCAGCTGGGGAGTAGACCCTGGGTGTTCAACGCCAATGCAGAGGGCAGAAAATCTGAATTTCCTAGCCTCTCAGGACCAATGGGTCCTATAGCATCTTTACCTACCCCACTTCTTCCTTATTACTTTCACACTTCCCCACACACTCTTCCCTATAAAACCCTAGCCTAATCAAATCCGTATCACTTCCCCAAAACCATCATAACTCCCACCAAGCCCCACCCACTTCAAAATCAAATTTTCCTCCCATTTACCCCACCCATGACCGAACCTACCCTAGCACACTCCTGTAAATACCCCTCATTCTAACCCTTCACACACACACCTCTCATATACACCTCTAAGCCCCATTTGGCCGAACCCTCTCTCTTCCTCTATCTTCCTCTATTTTCTTCTTCTTCTACTCCATTCTTCTCTTTTCTTTATTTTTGCTCGAGGACAAGCAAAGCTTTTAAGTTTGATGTGGGAAAAGCGTTGCTTTTTGCTTTCCATTACTACTTATGGCACCCAAGGTTGGAGAACCCTCTAGAAAGTGGAATGAAAAGGCAGTAGCCACCACCTCCGAATCTTGGGAGATGGAGAGATTCATCACCAAAACCAACTAAGACCACTTCTATGAAGTAGTGGCAGAGAAGAAAGTAATCCCTGAGATCCCTTTCTAGCTCAAGAAGAATAAGTATCCGAAAATCCGAAAAGAGATCTGGAAAAGAGGTTAGGAAGTCCTAACCAATCCCATCCAGGAGGTTGGAATATTAATGGTGCAAGAGTTCTATGCTAATGCATGGGTCACAAAAAACCATGACATTAGTGTAAACCTGAATGCCAAGAATTGGAGCACCATGGTCCGAGGGAAAATCTTATATTTTAGCCTGGAAAGTGTGAGGTTGGCGTTCAACTTACCTTTGATGCAAGGAGATCCACATTCTTACACTAGGAGAGTCAACTTTGATTAGAAACTGGATCAAGTGCTCTCAGACATCTGTGTGGAAGGAGCACAGTAGAAAAGGGATTCCTATGGCAAGCCCATTCAACTAAGAAGGCTTGACCTCAAGCCCATAGCTAGAGGATGGTTGGAATTCATCCAACACTCTATCATCCCCACTAGCAACCGGTCATAAGTGACTATTGAAAGGGCTATCATGATCCATTGCATCATGATTAGAAGTGAGATGGAAGTACATGAGGTGATTCCTCAAAAATTGTACAAGATAGCTGAGAAGCCTTCCACCAATGCAAGGTTGGCATTCCCACACCTCATTTGTCATCTATGCAATTCAGCTGGAATTGTCATAGAGGGAGATATCTCCATTGAGGAGGACAAGCCTATCACTAAGAAGAAGATAGAGCAAACTAGAGACCATACACATGAACCTCTGTAGCCACCTCAGCATGAGATCCCTGAGATGCATCAAGGGATGTATTTTCCTCCTCAAAGCTATTGGGATCAATGGCATACTACCATGGGAGAATTAAGCTTTGACATGAATCAGTTGAGAATGGAGCATCAAGAGCATTCCACCATCCTCAATGAAATAAAGGAAGACCAAAGGGCTATGAGGGAAGAAAAACAAAAGCAAAGGAGTGACATTGAAGAGATAAAGCAATACATTGGATCCTCAAGGAGGAGCACTAGCCGCCACCATTAAAGGTGGATTCGTTCTCTTAATCCCCTCTCCTTATGTTATTTTTCTGTTTTCTGTATGTTTTATTGTCTATTCTCTTGTTCTTATTGCATGATCATTTCCATTTATGTCTTAAAGTTGTAAAATGTTCCATATGTATCTCACTTTGCTTAAAAGAAAATTTTATTTGAAAAGAATTGAGAGATACATGAATTTTAAGTTATATAATAAGAATAGTTCAATTATTTTGATGTGGTGGCATTGGTTTTGTTTTCTAAATGTATAAATAAATAGTGCATATTTGAAGTTGAAATTCAGAATGTTGGCTCTTGAAAGAATACTGAAAAAGGAAAAGTATTATCGGTAATCTGAAAAATACAAAAATTGATTCTTGAAACAAGAAAAAGTAGCAACAAGAAAAAGAAAAAGCTTGTTGTAAAGGAAAAAAAATAATATATGCATACAAAAAAATAATAAAATGGCAAAATATAAATAAATAAAAAGCAGAAAAAGCCAATAGCTCTTTAAACCAAAAGGCAAGAGCAAAAAGCCAATAGCCCTTTAAACCAAAAGGCAAGGGTAAAAGGATCCAAAGATCCTAAGAGTGTGCTTAAGAGCTCTAGACACCTCTATCTGGAGATTCTAGCAAAGCTTAATTACAATCCGAAGGGGTTCACCCAGTTAAAGTGTCTGTGGCATTTATGTATCCGGTGGTAATACTGAAAAACAAAGTGCTTAGGGTCACGGCCAAGACTCTGAAAGTTGTGTTCAAGAATAAAAAAGAACTAAACTAGGAGAGTCAATAATATCATCTAGATTCTAAGTTCCTAAAGAGACCAACATTTCTAAGTTTCAATGGATAGTGAGATGTCAAAACTATTCAGAAGCAAAAAGCTACTAAGTCCCGTTCATCTAATTGAAACTGAGTTTCATTGGAAAATCTGAGATTTATTGTATCTCACTCTTCTTTTTATCCTACTGTGTTTTTAGTTGCTTGGGGACAAGCGATAGTTTAAGTTTGGTGTTGTGATGAATGGATATTTTATACGCCTTTTAGCATCATTTTCATATAGTTTTTAGCATGTTTTGTTTAAGTTTTATTATATTTTCATAGGATTTAGCATAAATTTCACACTTTTGGATTCTACTTTGAGTTTGTGTGTTTTGTACAATTTCAAGTATTTTCTAGCTGAAATTAAGGAGCTGGAGCAAAAGTCTGATTCAAAGACAGAGAAAGCACTGCAGATTCTGTCTAGATCTGATCTCCTTGCACTCGAAAGAGCTTTTCTGGAGCTACAGAAGTTCGAATGGAGCGTTCTTCATGGCTATGAAAAGCTTACTTTCGGAGCTTTCCAGCAATGTATAATAGTTCATACATTAATTCAGATTAGAAGGCCCAAAACTGGCATCCAACGCCAGCCTCCTGCCCTATTCCAGGCGTCCAGCACCCAAAGGAGGAGGCCAGCGTCCAAACGCCCAAAGAGGACCCCCTAGCCAGTGTTTAATGCCCTAGAGGCCTCATAGCACATGGATCTAATCAAAGCTCAGCCCAAACACTCACCCAATGGGCCCTATAAGTGGATTTTTAGCACTAAAAGACTGTTTTATCCTTTCTATGTAATTGATAAACCCCATTTATAGGGTTTATCTTGTATTAATTTTTGGAGATTTTATCACCTTTTACCCACATTTATCCATTAAAATAGCATGGTTTTATAACTTCTCCCTTAATTGTGCTTAAGAGTGAAAACATGCTTTTTAGGACTTAAAATAGCTAAATCTAATTCTCCTTGATTCCATTAGATGCCTTGATATGTTTGTTAAGTGATTTCAGATTTAGGAGGCAAGGATTGGACCAAGGGAATGAAGAAAAAGCATGTAGAAATGGAGAACTCATGAAGAAATGATGGAATCGCAAAAGTTGTTAAGCCGACCTCTTCGCACTTCATTGACCATAACTTGAGCTATAGAGGTCCAAATGATGAGGTTCTAGTTGGGTTGGAAAGCTAACATCCAAGGCTTCGAAATGATATAAGATTTGCCATAGTTGCATCGCGCATAGGGGCTCGCACGCGCACGGTACGCGGACGCATCGATGGTGGCACATGATCCACTTAATGCAACTTGTGGCCAGCGATTTTCGAAGCCATGTGGGCCTAATCCAACTCATTTCTGATGCTATTTAAGCCAAGGATTGAAAAGGGATGAACAAGTTTGTTACCATTAGTTTAGTTTAGTTTAGTTTTGGAGGGAAAGTTAGTTTTAGAGAGAGAAGCTCTCACTTCTCTCTAGAATTAGGATTAGGATTAGGTTTAGCTCTTAGATCTAGGTTTTAATTCATTCATTCTTCTACTTCTACTCTTCAATTCCTTGTTGTTAGATTCATTCTTCTTCTATTCTTTTGTTGTAATTCCTTTATGTTGTTCTTATACTTTGTTGTAGATCTACTTTTGTTCCCTCTACTTTCTTCCAATTCAATTCAAGGTAATCCATAATAATTGTGTTCATTTGATTTGTTGTTGTTAATTCTTTGCAACAATAGTTGTGAGATTTTGTTTTGTTGTTGATTTACTATGCTTTTCTTTTATGCCTTCCAAGTGTTTGGTGAAATGCTTGGTTGGATTTTAGAGTAGAATTTTGTGCTCTTGGCTTGGAAAGGTAACTTAGGACTTCTTGAGTTGCTAATGTCCAAGTAATTAATGATTGGGATCCATTCACTCTAGTTCTCACTAATTGAATTAGTGGAGAGTTAGGACCTATGGACTTGGATTGATATATCTTATTTAACTTTCCTTTACTACTAGTTAGAGGATGATTTAGTGAGATTAATCCTTGCCAATTCTCATATTGTGGTTAGTGATTAGGATAGAGATCCTTGACCATCAACCCTTTCCAAGACCTTTTTAGCTATTAGTTTACTTTCCTGCCATTTATCTTTCATGTTTCTTATCAAAAACCCCAAAATAACTCATAACCAATAACAAGACACTTTATTGTAATTCCTAGGGAGAACGACCCGAGGTTCAATACTTTGGTTTATAAATTTTAGGGGTTTGTACTTGTGACAAACAACTTTTTGTATGAAAGGATTATTGATTGGTTTAGAAACCATACTTGCAACGAGAATTCATTTGTGAAATTCTATGCCATCAAAAATCCAATAATCAAAATAGCGCCGTTGCCGGGGAATTGCAATAGTGTTATGTTATTGGTTATTGTACATATGTGAATAGTGTGAATATCTTGCTTTTTGCTTTATTTTCTAGTTGTAGAATTTTGTTTCTCTTGTTTTCTATTAGCTTTTGATTTTTTGTTCTCTCTTTTCATCATGAATTCTCACTTTGTCTATGAGTGTGATTACAACTATGTTGTAGGAAGTAGAGATTACAATGAAGAGATGTATCAAGGATGGGATAACCAAAGATGGGAGGAGCCATATGCAAATGATCAATCTTCTTGGCAACAACCTCCACCAATATACTATGAAGAAGAGCCATTCTATGATGCATACCAATCCAATGACTATGGTGAATCTCCTTGTGACTTTCAAGAACCACCACCATATGCCTATGAACCCCCTCCTCAACATAGCTTTGAACAACCATACTCACAAGCCCTCTACCACCAAGCACCTTCATATGACCCTAATCCTTATCCACCATACCAACCACCTTTTGAGCCATCTGAGCCACATATTGAACCACCACCATTCCAACCTCAATACTTCTAAGAGCCACCTTCTCCATATTATGGCCAAGATGAACCACCCCTAATGTAAGAGAAATTTCAACCACAAGATGAATTCTACATTCCACCACAACCCTCCATGGAAGAATTTCCATGTCCATCTTTCAAGGAAGCAATGGATCGACTTCATGCAACCATTCATGAAAAGTTAGATGCATGGGACTTATACCATATGTCCAAGGATGATTGTGAAGGAACAACCAAAGAGGAAAGTATAAAGGGGATTGTAGAATCTCAACTTGAGAACAATAGATTGGAGTGTGTTGAGCAACAAATGGAACAAATGGAGTACATAGAACCACCACGTCATTACTATGATGAACCACCTTCCTATTATGAACACTTCCCCCAATATGATGAACCCTCCCATCCATCCCAACCTCTAATGGATGAAACCCTTGGTGTTCTTCTTCAAAGACAAGAGGAGATGACAAGGGATGTGCAACAATTTATGACCGCCTTGGATGAGGTGGTAAACCAGCTAGCATCCCAACTTTTGGACACTCAAGGAACTCCCATGGCTACATGCGGAGAATCTAAAGAGGAACATAACATGAAGGAGAGATTGAAAACTCCGGTGGAAAAGGAGGAATGCTACTTTGTGTTAGAACAATTGGAGGAACCTTTAACCATTGAAGAAAAGGAAGAAGTGGTTGAAGACTTAGGAGATGCGGAACCCCCATGGGAACCTAGGGTTGAAGAAAACCCCTCCAAGAAGATTGAAGTTGATGTTGAGGAGGAATGTGCACAACCTCCAAGGCATATCCCATATGAAGACTTGGAAGGAATGGAGCAAGAGTTGAGTTCCCTTGGAGATGAAGACCAAGCATCGAATCCTAGTGGTGGTGAATCCTTTGAACTTGAAGAACCCTCTCCCGATGAAGAAGAGAGCGATGTGGAGGTAAATGTCTCTCAACCTCCCATTTATGATTTAAGTGATGGAGAAGAGTTAGATGAAATTGATGAACAAAGGATTGAATTTGAAAAATCTTGTGAAGAGGTGGAAGTACTTAGAAAAAGAAGAACGGAAGTTGAGTGCGCTTTGTCAAGATCTTTGGAAGCTTCTTTGCCTAGGTTGTCATCTATTCCTTCACTTGAGTAGGTAAAACTCATTTCTAGTAGTTTTATTATCCCACTTGAATATGGTTTGCTTGAAATGGATGGCCAACTTAGGAAACTTTGTGGGATGAAGCGTAAGCGGAAAAGGTTTTGTGGTGGGTGTTGCAAATCAAGACTCATTATGGTTGATGCATCAAACATGAGATATAAAGGGTGGAGTAGTGCTCAAATAGATGGGTCTAGGAGGATTGTTGGCCACTATATAGAGAATTCATCTTGTTCACCACTCGGATGGGCTAATAATGATGATCAACTTCAAGACGGGTGTGAAAATAAAGTGTGGGATCCCGGATTAGAAAAATAGGATCAATTTTGGGAGCCCCAAGCTTGTGAAGAACTCCATCAACACTTGGCTCAATCCATGAGAAATCTTGGGGCACAATGGAGAACCAAGCATTGGTGGGAGTTCCAAGATGAATTCAAGCACAAGCTACCTTGAGAGGAGCTCCCCATAAGTCCAACTTAAGGACAATAAACAAAAGTGCTAGGTAGGAGACACCCCACCATGGTAACTTCTTTTCATTTTCTTTTTTTGTATATATTGGTAAAAGTAGTTTAATTTCATGTTTTGATTAGTTTGTTGAGTTTAATTAGCATTTTATCATGTTAAATAAGGTTTTAGGGTATTTTGATAGCTGTTTGGAGGTTTGGAATGCTTGGATTGGTGCAAAAACATAGCAAAACTTTTTAAAAAATAGAGCACCATCCACGCGTACGCGCACTGTGCGTGCGCGTACGCGTGCATCAAGCATTTTTTACCAACCATGCGCGCGCGCCATGCTTGCGTACACGTGGATTGAGAAGTTCCACATTCCATACATTTTCCAGAGAGTTGTGCCTGCGCCGCGCCAACGTTGTGCCTTTGGCACAACCCCACTCGCGTGTACGCACACATGACGCGTATGCACAACTCTCGAAATAAACCATCCGCGCGCGCGCGGTATGCGCGTGTACGCGCGGATTTCCTTCTTTCACCACATTTATTTTCTTCTCCTCTTTCCATTTCTTCCCTTCTCTTTTCTTCTTCCCTTCTCCTACCCCTCATCCAACACTTCCAAACATCATTGATAACCATTTATTTTAGTTAGTTAATTAGTTAGTTTTAGTTTAGTTTTCATTTTATTTTCTCTCTTTTCATTATAAGTGTTGGATTATTAACTTTGTTTACTATACATTGCTGCCCCTTATTGCCTAAATGCTATTTTAGCATGAATGTTTTTAGATAATCTTTGTTGGATTTTATGATTGAGGTTATATTTTGCTACTTGGTTTTGAGTTTTTCATGCTTATCTTTTAAAAAAAAATACCAAATGATGAGAATTACCTTCGAGCTTGTAACTCTTCTTGAATTACATGATTTGGCCACCATGTGATTTGAGCCTCATTCTGTGATTAGGCAACCTTTTGGTGGATGATGTTGTGCATTTACCTTAATGCCTTGCATTATGATCATATGCATCCATATGTTTTTAGCTTGAACGCTTTCATGCTTCTTCAATGCTTGTTTTACCTTACAAGTTCACTTAAAGCATCTCAAGCACACTAGAATAAGTGAAGTGCATGCTTCTTTTGTGACATTGCTTTTTATGCTAATGTGTGTTCTAAAAGGCTCCTAATTTAGAACTCACATCCCTATTTTCACTAATGTCACACTAATTCACTCACTCATTCTTAGTGATTTACCTCATTCCAACAATGTATGCTTCCTTGCTTTTGTTTTCTCATTTTATGGTGTTATATTTTTGTTTTTCATGAACAATACACCACAAGCAAACATGGAAGCGGAAGAAAGAACATGCAGCAATCTGGAGATTTGCCATACCCCCTTGCTCATCTTTGAGTGCACCGAGGACGGTGCAAACTTTTAAGTGTGGGGTGGTCGTCCAACCGGTCGACGATTTTGGGTGACGAATTTCTAATCTCAACACTTTTGCATTTCATTTTAGGTATTTTTTTTGGATTTTTTTGATTTTGCATTTTTCCTATTTTTGCATATATATACACAATAAGCTTAGTCAAAATAATGAAAATTTTCAAGATTTCTATCTATAGGACATCTCAATTGATTTGAGTGAAAACTATTAATAGAACTTGCTTGAATTATATATATTGTGAAACATGGTTTTTGAGCTAAGAACACAAGCAAGAGAGTTTTGAGCCTATTGATGTGGTTACAATTTATAACCACCTATTTTTCCTTCTTGTGTGCATTATTCTCTTTCTATGATTGTAATCTTTGAATTGTTTGATTCTTTATGTCCATTATTTTGTGTATTCATGCATTTATATGATTTAGGCCATCATTTCATTAGCTTACTTACCCAAAAAGCCTTACCTTTTATATTCCTTTGTTAGCCAAATTTGACCCTATGATTGACCCACTTTATTCTTAATTTAGCACATTACAAGCCTAAAGCGGAAAAGAATAAATGTTCTTATTTGAATCTTGATTAGCTTAGGCTAGTGTGTGTGTATCATTCAAGTGTGGAAATCTTGGGACATTGGGTGAATAAAAGGATACTTTTGTATTGTTATTGAAAAATATTGGGAATTGGGTACATACTTGATGCATGAAAACTTGTCTCTCAACAAATTTCCCTTCGACAAGTATACCGAATTATCGTCAAGTAAAAACTCACAATAGAGTGAGGTCGAATCCCACAAGGATTGATTGGTCAAGCAATTTTAATTGGAAGATTATGCTAGTTGAGCTAAACAGGATGTAGTTGAGAATTACAGAAAATTAAATGGCGGGAAAGTAAATAACAGAAAATAAAGTACAGAATCTTAAATGGGGATTTGGGGCAATGAGCATGAAAATAAATGACAGAAAGTAAAGAGAATGGGTGAGATCAGAAATGGGAAAATCATTGGGCTCAGGAGATGTTGTATTCTCCGGATCAAGTTTATTTTCATCTTTTCCTCAATCAATGCATCTATTGATCTCCTAGGCAATCTTAGGTGATTGGATTCCAATTCCTTGGTAATCCAATCTCTCTAAGCTTGAACAATTGCCCAATTCCTTGATTTAATTGCTCATGAAAAGAGATGAAGTATGGTCACTGATTATACCACATGTATTTCCAAATCAAAGTGTTGGGAGGATTACATGTCACTATATCCGCCCAGACCCCAATTTGGTCCAACATGAGAAAGCATTTCTAGCATGATCTCCTCATCCCTTTTCCAAGGCTCAAAGGAGATCCAAGTATGGAGAGTTTCTTTTCCAAGACAACTAACCAATTGAATTAAGATCGAAAGCTTTGTAGTAAATCAAAAGAGAAGAAAGAAGAAGAGAATGAAAACTATAATTGATCCATCAAATTACAATAGAGCTCCCTAACCCAATGAAAAGGGTTTAATTGTTCATAGCTCTAGAAAAGGAAAATGGCAGAAAAGAATACATCCAAGCTAAAAGTGCAGAAAAGTAAATATACAGATAGTAGTTCTCCAAAGTGCCAAGCTTCTCTATAGTTCAAAACTACTCCTATATATACTACTCCTCTTGATCTTCTAGTGAGTTCTTCAAGTCTTGGATATGGGCTCTGGATCTTGAGTTGAAGCAGTTCTAATCTTTAGTGGGCCCAGCTTGCAGAGAAGTATGAATTAGGCATGGGCGTTAGTGAGATTAACGTTAAGTGACATTGTGGGTTCAAGAACGTTAGTGGTAATCACTCTTTCCACGAACGTTCCACCCTCAAATACCTCACGTTAACTCCAACGTTAGTGGCACTAACGTGACCACTAACGTTGCCTTCTAAATCTTTGCTAACGTTATTAGAACTCACTTTTCCCAATAACGTTGGCTTATACCCCTTTCGCAAGCGTTATTAGGACTCACCTTTCCCAATAATGTTGCTATGTGCCTTTTGTCCCTACGTTAGAGTTCACATTAGTGTAACTAACGTGGCTCTTAACGTGGGTATGCTTCACCTTCGAGAGCATTAGTGACACTTACCTTTGTCACTAACGCTCTAAGTGCCTCTATTCTCCACGTTAGAGCTCACGTTAACTAAGTTAACGTGGCTCTTAACGTGGTCGTAATGCCATCTTCCAATGTTAGTGACAAAGGTGAGTGTCACTAACGTTGGCTCATCAATCCTCAACTCCACGTTAACTCTCATGTTAGTGGTCTTAACGTGACCACCAACGTGGGCAATGCTAGTTGATCCAACGTTAGTGACAAAGGTGAGTGTCACTAACATTGGCGTTGTTCTTCTCTTCTACATTAGATTTCACGTTAACTTAGTTAACGTGACTCTTAACGTAGTTCATTGCCAAGTTTTGGAACGTTAGTGGGGTTCACTTTTACCACTAACGTTGGAGTTCTCTTTTGTCTCCACGTTAACTACCACGTTAACTTTGTTAACGTGGCAAGTAACGTGAGCTATTGATGGCTTCGCAGGCGTTATTGGTGATCACTTTTCTCATTAACGTTGCAAGCTATTTACCATTCCACGTTAGTGTTCACGTTAACTAGATTAACGTGAGTACTAACGTGGTTCTTCTTTGCTTCCTTTGCCCTGAAATCAAGCAAATAAAGTGCATCAAAGCTCTAGCCAAAGTCATGAGATTATGCATCATTAATTTATCATGCAATTTTAGCAAAATCCACATGAAATCATATGAAATTCACAATAGTTGCTTGAATCAAGGTGTAAGTGTATTTTCATCCAAAACTTGCCTTATTCACTAAGAAAATGCATGAAACTACCCTAAAACAGTAAAGAAAAGGTCAGTAAAACTGGCCTAGATGCCCTAACATCAATACTCATGTATTGATCAAATGTAAAACCTTATGCATTGATGCTCTTGTATATAGAAAGAAAAAAAATGAAATGAGAAAAACAAAAAAATATGGAAAAGAAAAGAAAAAAATAGAAAAAGAAAGAAACAAAGAAAAAGAAATAAATAAAAATCGATGCATAAGTGTTGTGAAATGAAAAGGGATACATGAGTATGTGAAAAAGTGAAAAATGGGTAGTTAGATTAGAGCTTAATTGTATAGGGTGTCATAGGCTAGGTGGGAAGTTTAAGCTTATCAAAGATTCAAATTTTAAGCTCACTTGACCAAATATGCATCCTACCTTAACCCTAGCCCCATTACAACCAATGAAAAGACCTCATGATATGTGTATGCATGCATAAAATGTATGTTGATTATTAGAAGAAAAACAAATCTTAGAAAGCATGAAATAGAGGAGAATTAAGTGAATCAATCCTAAACACTTGAGCGAATAGAGTGCAAACACATCCGGTGAGGGTTTGATGCTCAATTACATGTCTCCACCTATGATCATCTCCTTTCATGCAAGTTTGTAAAAATATTTAATAGCTCAATTCAATTGTGGATTAGACTTGCTAGTCCTTTAGCCCTTGTGCATATATGTATTCTTGAGGAATTGATTTATTTTGACCGAGCAATTGCATTCATATAGATAGTTGCATATAGTTTAGGTTGCATATAATTTATTTACATTGAATAAATGTTGATGCCCTTTGTTTCTCTCTTGGCTTAAGCATGAGGACATGCTTAATTTAAGTGTGGGGAGGTTGATAAACCCCATTTATAGGGTCTATCTTGTATTAATTTTTGGGGATTTTATCACCTTTAACCCACATTTATCCATTAAAATAGCATGGTTTTATAACTTCTCTCTTAATTGCGCTTAAGAGTGAAAACATGCTTTTTAGGACTTAAAATAGCTAAATCTAATTCTCCTTGATTCCATTAGATGCCTTGATATGTTTGTTAAGTGATTTCAGATTTAGGAGGCAAGGATTGGACCAAAGGAATGAAGAAAAAGCATGTAGAAATGGAGAACTCATGAAGAAATGATGGAATCGCAAAAGCTTTCAAGCCGACCTCTTCGCACTTAATTGACCATAACTTGAGCTATAGAGGTCCAAATGATGCAGTTGTAGTTGGGTTGGAAAGCTAACATTCAGGGCTTCGAAATGATATAAGATTTGCCATAGTTGCATCGCGCATAGGGGTGCGCACGTGCATGGTATGCGGACGCGCCGATGGTGGCACATGATCCACTTAATGCAACTTGTGGCCAGCCATTTTAGAAGCCTTGTGGGCCCAATCCAACTCATTTTTGATGCTATTTAAGCCAAGGATTGAAGAGGGATGAACAAGTTGGTTACCTTTAGTTTAGTTTAGTTTAGTTTTGGAGGGAAAGTTAGTTTTAGAGAGAGAAGCTCTCACTTCTCTCTAGAATTAGGATTAGGATTAGGTTTAGCTCTTAGATCTAGGTTTTAATTCATTCATTCTTCTACTTCTAATCTTCAATTCCTTATTGTTAGATTCATTCTTCTTCTATTCTTTTGTTGTAATTCCTTTATGTTGTTCTTATACTTTGTTGTAGATCTACTTTTGTTCCTTCTACTTTCTTCCAATTCAATTCAAGGTAATCCATAATAATTGTGTTCATTTGATTTGTTGTTGTTAATTCTTTGCAATAATAGTTGTGAGATTTTATTTTATTATTGATTTACTATACTTTTCTTTTATACCTTCCAAGTGTTTGGTGAAATGCTTGGTTGGATTTTAGAGTAGAATTTTGTGCTCTTGGCTTGGAAAGGTAACTTAGGACTTCTTGAGTTGCTAATGTCCAAGTAATTAATGATTGGTATCCATTGACTCTAGTTCTCACTAATTGAATTAGTGGAGAGTTATGACCTATGGACTTGGATTGATATATCTCATTTAACTTTCCTTTACTACTAGTTAGAGGATGATTTAGTGAGATTAATCCATGCCAATTCTCGTATTGTTGTTAGTGATTAGGATAGAGATCCTTGACCACCAACCCTTGCCAAGACCTTTTTAGCTATTAGTTTACTTTCTTGCCATTTATCTTTTATGTTTCTTATCAAAAACCCCAAAATAACTCATAACCAATAACAAGACACTTTATTGTAATTCCTAGGGAGAACGACCCGAGGTTCAATACTTCGGTTTATAAATTTTAGGGGTTTGTACTTGTGATGACAAACAACTTTTTGTATGAAAGGATTATTGATTGGTTTAGAAACTATACTTGCAACGAAAATTCATTTGTGAAATTCTATACCATCAAAAATCCAATCATCAGTAATCCTTATTCAGTAGAGTAGCATATATAGAACAGGAATCACCCTTGTTCAGAACTTTATGCTATATTTTCATTTATCATTATACTTCCTATCAGTATGAGTTTCTAAACCTCCTAGGATGAGGGGAGGAGCCCTGCTGAGTTTATGTGTTAATAAAAGTGTTACTGTTTCTCTTTAATCCGTATTTGATTAAATTCTAAGATGTATTTTTGTTCTTCAACTTCATGAATGGGATGACCCGTGACAATCATCTTCGTTCTTCATACCAAGACCACGTGCCTGACAACCTCCCGTGTTCTTCTTGGGTTCATGTGAATACTTAAGTGGAAAGCATTGAACCACCAACTTGATTAAACATCTTAGACGACTAATCCAGGACTTCATTGGGGACTTCTCAAGACACCAGTTTAGCCGAGGTATAGGGAGATTAGGATCTCTATAGTAGAGGCTGTAACCAAGGCGCAGCATCCTCTGATCCGGAAGATTCGACCTTGTCTGTGGCATTTTGAGTAGGATCACCAAAGAGAATAAACTGCAGGAGCTTCACCCTCAATCAGAATGGATCTACACTAACCCTAGGGTTCAGATATGGAGGAGTATTGGCGGCTGCTCGAACCAGCGTCAATCACATACAGCCTGCCATAGAAGAAATCATTCACAATTGAAGAAGACATTAATACCAGAGTTAATCCAGAAAGACAAAGTATCTCCTAACCTTAACTAATTTCTTATCACTGGTTACATTCAAATTCACAGAGTATTTTATACTCTTTTTCTTTATTCCCTTTTATGCAATTAAATATATCAACCTTGTTTAGATCTCACAAATCCAACAACTCTTCTATCTTCCTGACTAAGACCTGCAAGATAACCATAGCTTGCTTCAAACTACAATCCACGTGGGATCGACCTTGACTCGCTTAGGTATTACTTGGACGACCCAGTGCACTTGATGATTCAGTTGTACGAAGTATGGGGATTCGTCCACCAACACCCAACTTCTTTAAACGGTGTACAAGGGTGAGCTGAAAAGTACATGAACATGGAAGAAAATTCTAGGTTGCGAGAGTCGAGTTGGCGATTTAGGCACCCTCACCAACTAAAGGAAAAAGAGAGGGAACCCAAGAAGAAAGAATAAGTCGGATCTCAGAAGCCCATAGGATACCACAATTATACTCCGTTACAAGTTTCTCTCGTGGATGTTTACTGAGAAATTTGTCACACCGAGAACCTCCCTCCCCGCGTCCAATTAAAAACAAAAGGTGTAGGAGCCTTAACGAGTATTGTGAGTACCACAAGTTGTATGGGAACTCAAATAGATGAGATAGAAAAAAATGGTCGAACAATCATGGATAGATAAAAATGGCCAGGGAAGGTCAGTTGGATAGATATCTCACGAAAAGGTCGAACAATCATGGAAAAAGAAAATGAGATACACCAACCAGGATACTCTTTTCGGGCTAGGAGATACTCCAATCAAACCCTTGGGCTTCGTTTCCCTACATACTACCTTTGGGAAAGGGCCGAGGTCAAAAACCCTAAGCGTGGACTACATTGTTGTGGATGTAGCTTTAGCCTACAATGCTCTAATCAGCAGAACAACTCTAAATCGGTTAGGAGCCATGGTCTCTACTCCTCACCTATGTATGAAGCTTCCAAAGAGGACAGAATTGCCACCGTTAAGGAAGACCAAAAGCTAGCAAGAAAATGTTACAATAAAAGCCTGAATCTATGAGGAATGGGCAAAGAAGTCAATACAATTGAGCTCGGAGGAGTCCGAGTAAAGGAAGAACTATGGCCACAGCCTGAAGGAAGGATGGAGGTAGTCCAGATCGTAGAAGAGGTCGAAAAGGACACCAACAAAGGAGCCAATATAAGAACGAACTTAAACAGTGACCTCATAAAACTCCTAAATGAGAATTCCAATCTCTTTACTTGGAAGGCTCCCGACATACTCGTAATAGTGACACAAAAGCTGGCAGTCTATCCTGGGTTCCGGCCTGTCCAACAAAGAAGACGAAAGCTCTTACCAAAATGAGCTCAGGTGGTCGAAGAGCAAGTTTAAGCTTTGTTAGAGGCTGGATTCATCCGGGAAGTCAAATATCCGACATGGCTGGCAAACGTAGTGTTGGTAAGAAAGTAAAATGGGAAGTGGAGAATGTGTGTTGACTACACCAACCTCAACAATGCATGTCCAAAGGACCCCTACCCACTTCCCAATATAGATGTTTTAGTGGACTCCAGCTCGAGATACCAGTACCTATCATTCATGGATGGCTACTTAGGTTACAATCAAATCCCGATGTATAAGTCGGATCAAGAAAAGACATCCTTCATCACACTCAGAGCAAATTACTGTTACGTGGTCATGCCATTTGGATTAAAAATTGTAGGCGCCACATATCAAAGGCCGATGAATAAGATGTTTGGACCCCACCTTGGAATCTCATTGGAAGTATATGTGGACGACATGTTGGTAAAGACTAAGGAGGAGGCAAATCTCCTGACCAACCTCTTACAAGTCTTCAGTACTATAAGAAGGCATAAGATGAGACTAAAATCCATAAAATGTACATTTACAGTAGAGGCAGAAAAATTTTTAGGATTTATGCTCACACAGAGCAAAATTGAGGCTAACCCCGACAAATGTAGAGCAATCCTAGAAATGAGGAGTCTGGCCTGCATAAAAGAAGTCTAACAGTTGAATGGACGACTTACAGCTTTGTCCAGATTTCTAGCAGGATCGGCCTTAAGATCCTTGCCACTTTTCTCTCTACTAAGAAAAGGGTGACAATTTGAATGGAACCCTGAGTGCGAAGAAGCTTTTCAAGAATTTAAGAAGTTCTTGAGTCAGCTACTAGTCCTTACCCGGCCTAAACCGGGAGAGGACCTCGTATTGTACCTAGCTGTCGCTAAGAAAGCAGTAGCATCAGCACTAGTTCGAGAAGATGAGGTTGGACAGCATCCAGTTTATTTTACCAGTAAAGTTGATGAACGGATAATTTATAAGCTTTTTGGCATTATTTTTGCATAGTTTTTAGTATGATTTAGTTAGTTTTTAGTATATTTTTATTAGTTTTTAAGCAAAATTCACATTTATGGACTTTACTATGAGTTTGTGTATTTTTCTATGATTTCAGATATTTTATGGCTGAAATTGAGGGACCTGAGCAAAAATCTTATTCAGAGGCTGACAAAGGACTGCTGATGCTATTGGATTTTGACCTCCCTGCACTCAAAATGGATTTTTTGGAGCTACAAAAGTTTAAATGGTGCGCTCTCAATTGCGTTGGAAATTAGACATCCAGGGCTTTCCAGCAATATATAATAGTTCATACTTTGCCCGAGTTTAGACAATGCAAACTGGCGTTTAACGCCAGCTTTTTGCCTTATTCTGGCGTTACACGCCAGAAACAAGCTGCAAAGCAGAGTTAAATGCCAGAAACAAGTTACAAACTGGCGTTTAACTCCAAGGAAGACCTCTACATGTGAAAGCTTCAATGCTCAGTCCAAGCACACACCAAGTGGGCCCGGAAGTGGATTTCTGCATTATTTACTTATTTCTGTAACCCTAGTAACTAGTTTAGTATAAATAGAACTTTTTACTATTGTATTAGAGATCTTTGATCAGTGTTATGCTATTTTAGACTTTTGTGGAGGCTGGCCATTTGGCCATGCCTGGACCATTATCACTTATGTATTTTCAACGGTGGAGTTTCTACACACTATAGATTAAGGTGTGGAGCTCTGCTGTTCCTTGAGTATTAATGCAAAGTACTACTGTTTTCTATTCAGTTCATGCTTATTCTTGTTCTAAGATATTCATTCGCACACAAGAACATGATGAATGTGATGATTATGTGACGCTCATCACCATTCTCAATTATGAACGCGTGATTGATAACCACTTTCGTTCTACAGGAAAACAAGCTTGAATGTATATCTCTTGGGTTTCTAATCAACGATTCACATCGATTCCCCTCTGACAATGGGGCATCTGAATCTGAGATTGGAACCTCCGTGGTATAGGCTAGAATCCATTGGCAGCATTCTTGAGATCCGAAAAGTCTAAACCTTGTCTGTGGTATTCCGAGAAGGATCTAGGATGGGATGACTGTGACGAGCTTCAAACTCGCGACTGTAGGGCGTGGTGATAGATTCAAAAGGATAGTAAATCTTATTCCTACACGATCGAGAACCAATAGCTAATTGATGCCAGGACATCTAGGCCAGTTTCACTGACCTTTTCTTTACTGTTTTAGGGTAGTTTCATGCATTTTCTTAGTAAATAAGGCAAATTTTGGATGAAAATACACTTACACCTTGATTCAAGCAACTATTGTGAATTTTACATGATTTCATGAGAATTTTTCAAGGATTGAATGACAAATTGATGATGCATAATCTCATGACTTGGGCTAGAGCTTTGATGCACTTTATCTGCTTGATTTCAGGACAAAGGAAGCAAGGAAGAACCACGTTAGTAGCCACGTTAATCTAATTAACGTGACCATTAACGTGGAACGGGAATGAGCTTGCAACGTTAATAAGAAAGGTGGTCGCCAATAACGCATGCGAAGCCATCATAAGCCCACGTTAATTGCCATGTTAACTACATTAACGTGGTAGTTAACGTGGAGATAAAGGGAGCTCCAGCGTTAGTGGTAAACGTGAACACCACTAACGCTACAAAGTAGCAATTGGCCACGTTAAGAGTCACATTAACTTAGTTAACGTGAACTCTAACGTGGAAGAAAAGACAATGCCAACATTAGTGACACTCACCTTTGTTACTAACGTTGGATCAAGCCAACATTGCCCACGTTAGTGGTCACATTAAGACCACTAACGTGAGAGTTAACGTGGAGCTAAGATTGATGAGCCAACGTTAGTGACACTCACCTTTGTCACTAACGTTGGAGATGACATTCACTACCACGTTAGTGGCCACATTAACCTAGTTAACGTGAACTCTAACGCGGGAAAGAGGGGCATTTGGAGCGTTAGTGATAAAGGTAAGTGTCACTAACGCTCTCGAAGCTAGGCATGCCCACGTTTAGAGTCACGTTAGTTATACTAACGTGAACTCTAACGTAGGGAAAGAGGGGCACAAGGCAACGTTATTGGAAAAGGTGATTCCCAATAACGCTTGCGAAGGATCATAAGGCAACGTTAGTGGTCACGTTAATGCCACTAATGTTGATGTTAACGTGGACTATTTTGGGGTTGGACGTTAGTGAAAAAGGTGATTGCCACTAACGTTCTCGAATCCACATTTTCACTTAATGTTAACATCACTAATGCCTGTGCCTAACTCACACTTTTCTGCAAGCTAAGCCCACTAAAGATTGTAACTGCTTCAACTCAAGATCTAAGGCCCACATCCAAGACTCGAAGAACTCACTAGAAGATCAAGAAGAGTAGTATATATAGGAGTAGTTTTGAACTATAGAGAAGCTTGGCACTTTGGAGAACTACCCTCTATATATTACTTTTTTGCATTTTAGCTAAGCATGTATTCTTTTCTGCCATTTTTCATTCCCAGAGCTATGAACAACTAAACCCCTTTCATTGGGTTAGGGAGCTCTGTTGTAATTTGATGGATCAATTATAGTTTTCTTTCTTCTTCCTCTCTCTTCTCTCTTAATTTACTATAAAGCTTTCGATCTTAATTCAATTGGTTAGTTGTCTTGGAAAAGAAACTCTCCATAATTGGATCTCCTCTGAGCCTTGGAAAAGGGATGAGGAGATCATGCTGGAAATGCTTTCTCATGTTGGACCAAATTGGGGTATAGACGGATATAGTGACATGTAATCCTCCCAATACTTTGATTTGGAAATACATGTGGTATAATCAGTGACCACACTTCATCTCTTTCCATGAGTAATTAAATCAAGGAATTGGGCAATTGTTCAAGCTTAGAGAGATTGGGTTGCCAAGGAATTAGAATCCAATCACTTAAGATTGCCAAGGAGATCAATAGATGCTTTGATTGAGGAAGAGATAAAAATGAATTTGATCTGGAGAATACAACATCTCCTAAGCCCAATGAATTCCCTATTTCTAATCTCACCCATTCTCTTTACTTTCTGCCATTTATTTCCATGTTCATCTCCCTGATTCCCCTTATAAGATTCTGCACTTTATTTCCTGTAGTTTACTTTCCCGCCATTTAATTTCCTGCAACATCAACTACACTCTATTTAGCTCAACTAGCATACTCTTCCAACTAAAGTTGCTTGACCAATCAATCCCTGTGGGATTCGACCTCACTCTATTGTGAGTTTTTACTTGACGACAATTCGGTATACTTGCCGAAGGGAAATTTGTTGAGAGACAAGTTTTCGTGCATCAAGTTTATGGCGCCGTTGCCGGGGATTAATTTTGTATCAACAATGATTAAGTTGGAAGTTCACTAGATTGAGCATTTTTTTGTTTGTTTATTTTATCTAGTCATTTACCTTCAGTTTATTCAGTTTCTTTCTCATCCTCTATACCCTCTCTGTTTTCTTTCTTTTTTTGTTGTTATTTACAATTCTGCTCACTAACTAACTAACTGTTTGATAAATTGCACCACTCATACTAACAATCACTCTAACAAGAATAATCACTTCATTTTATCTCTTGTTGTGTGCTCTGTTAGTTGTATGACAGGGAAAAGAGGCAGAGCTTCAACTTCTTTTGATTCAGAACCTGAGAGGACCCTCCATAGATCAAGGAGGGAAGCAAGAGGGAAAAGAGTTGTTGGTGCTGAGGAAGAGGAAGAGTACTTTGAAACAAACATGGAGGAGAACTTGGAAAACAACCATGAAGGAGAAGCTCACAACCATGCCAGAGAAGGCCCTGCAAATCATGCTGGGTAAGAGAGGAGAGTTATAAGCTCTTACATCAATCCAAATCCAGGAAACTATGGAAGTAGCATCCAAAAGCCCACCAAACATGCCAACTCATCACCCTTGTTCAGAATAACTGCTCATTTGGAGGAAGTGCCCAAGAAGACCCCAATCAACATCTAACTACCTTCCTGAGAATATGTGACATTGTGAAGTCTAATAGAGCCCATCCGAATGTCTATAGGCTGCTTTTGTTTCCTTTTTCACTCAGGAACAAAGTATCCAAGTGGCTGGAGTCCTTTCCGAAGGAGAGCTTAACAAATTGGGAAGACGTGGTAAAATAATTTTTTGCAAGATTCTACCCTCCTCAGAGAATTAACAGGCTGAGAGCTGAGGTGCAAACTTTCAGGCAACAAGATGGTGAGACTCTCTATGAGGCATGGGAGAAATTCAAGGACTTAACAAGAAGATGCCCACCAGACATGTTCAATGAATGGGTTCAACTTCACATTTTCTATAAAGGCCTTTCTTATGAGTCAAAGAAGGCTGTAAACCATTCAACAGGAGGATCTCTAAACATGAAGAAAACCATTGAAGAAGCCATAGATGTCATTGAGACGGTAACTGAGAATGACTACTTCTATGCTTCTGAAAGAAGTAATACTCGATGAGTAATGGATCTGAACCACATGGATGCATTGCTGGCTCAAAATAAGATGATCACCAAGCAGTTAGCAGATCTCACCAAGAAGGTAGAAGAAAACCAAGTTACAGCAGTCATCACTTCATCACCAGCTCAAGAAGGAGTGAATATAGGAGAAGAAGGTGACTGAGAACAAGCCAATTATGTTGGGAACTCACCCAGACAAATCCATGATCCATACTCCAAAACTTACAATTCTGGATGGAGAAATCACCCTAACTTTGGGTGGGGAAATAATCAAGACCAAGGCCAAGACCAGAGACGATACAACCACAATCCCAACAACAATGTAATTTACCAACATACCTCACAGAGATCTTATCAACACCCACCTAACCAGCCTTCTTAACCACCCAATCTCAACCCACCATCACCAAACGAAGATAGACTTTCAAAGATTGAGACTCTACTTGAAGACATATGTAGAGAAGTCCAAGACAACAACGTGTTTAAGGATGAAGTGCGAGCTAATATCAAGAACCAAGGGGAAACCATCAAGAGACTGGAGTCCCAAGTAGGGTATCTATCTCAACAATTTCCCAAACCCACTGATGGTTTTCCCAGTGACACAGAGAAGAACCCAAGAGGAGAAGCAAAGAAAGTAAGGTGGGAAGAATGCAAGATGATCACCACAAGTGATGAGAGGAGTGTAGAGGAAGTAGACACACAAACAAAACACCTCCAAGACAGTCCAAAGGAAAATCATGAAGAAAGAAACCATGCACCCCAACCCATACCAAAGGAGGAGTGTCAGGCTATCACCCTCAGAAGTGGGAAGGAATTGAGAGAAACCCATAAGAACCCACCAGAGAAGAATTCGGATAAAGAAGAAAAGGGACAAGAGGAAACGCAAGTCACCACTCCTAAGTCACACCAAGAAGGAGAAGTGCTGAAACCATGCGTTTCAAAAGCCCCATACCCCCAGCAATTAAAGAAGAAGGGAGAGGACAATCAATTCACAAGATTCTTGGAAATCTTCAAGAAACTACAAATCAGCATACCCTTTGCCGAAGCAATAGAGCAAATGCCGCTCTATGCCAAGTTCTTGAAGGAGCTGATGACCAAGAAGAGAAGCTGGAAGAACAATGAGACTGTGGTACTCACCGAAGAATGCAGCGCCATCATCCAGCACAAATTGTCCCAGAAATTGAAGGATCCTGGGAGCTTCCAAATCCCTTGTATCATAGGGAAAATCACAGTAGAGAAGGCTTTATGTGACCTAGGAGCTAGCATAAATCTGATGTCCTTAGCAATGATGAGGAAAATGAAGATTGAGGAGGCTAAACCAACAAGAATGGCTCTGCAACTAGCAGATCGATCATTCAAGTTTCCTCACGGAATAGTAGAAGACTTGTTGGTAAAGGTGGAAGACTTCATCTTTCCAGCAGACTTTGTAGTATTGGACATAGAGGAAGGAGCCAAGACCTCTATCATCTTGGGAAGGCCATTCTTGGCCACTGCCGGAGCCATTATTGATGTCCAAAAGGGTGAACTTGTCTTTAGACTACTTGAGGAGAAAATGATATTCAGTGTGTTCAAGGCCATGAGTTACCCACAGGATTCATTGGGAGAATGTTTGAGGTTGGACTCAGTGGATGCTGTGGTGCAAGAAACTCTTGAAGAAGAACTTGAGGAGTTAACAGAAGAAGACGAATTAGTATCAAGCGAAGAGGCCGCAGCCGCTGAAATGCATGTTCAAGGCACACTAGAAGGAAAGGATGAAAGAAAAGAAGTACCCAAACTTGAGCTAAAGGCACTGCCGCCCACTCTCAAGTATGCATACTTAGGAGAGAATAAAAGTTATCCAGTGATTATAAATTCAGCCCTCAGCCAAGAATAAGAGAAAAAGTTGCTTCAAGTCTTACAAAAACATAAGGATGCCATTGGATGGACACTTGCTGACTTGAAGGAAACTAGTTCAGCCATATGCATGCATAAGATACTATTGGATGAGGATGCCAAACCCTCAATTCAGCCCCAAAGGAGGTTGAATCCAGTTATGAAGGAAGTAGTACAGAAAGAAGTCATGAAGCTGTGGCAGGAAGGGGTAATCTACCCAATTTCGGATAGCCCATGGGTCAGTCCAGTCCAAGTGGTCCCCAAGAAAGGAGGAATCACTGTGGCACCCAATGAAAGAAATGAGCTAATCCCTACAAGAACCATCACAGGATGGAGGATATGTATTGACTATAGAAAGCTCAATGAAGCCACAAGAAAAGATCATTTCCCACTTCCCTTCATGGATTAGATGCTGGAAAGACTTGCAGGACATGCATATTATTGTTTTCTAGATGGTTATTCAGGATATAAGCAAATAGTGGTTGATCCAAGAGACCAAAAGAAAACATCATTCACCTGCCCATATGGAGTGTTTGCCTACAGGCACATGCCATTTGGGCTATGTAATGCACCTGCAACTTTTTAACGCTGCATGCTTTCCATCTTCTCAGATATGATAGAAAAGTTCATTGAAGTTTTCTTGGATGACTTTTCAGTATTCGGAGACTCCTTTCCTAATTACCTAAACCATCTTGCCTTGGTATTAAAAAGATGCCAAGAGACCAACTTGGTCTTGAATTGGGAAAAATGTCACTTCATGGTGACAGATGGAATAGTCATTGGCCATAAAGTTTCTAACCAAGGCATTGAGGTAGACAGAGCTAAGGTGGAGCTAATTGAAAAATTACCTCCACCAAGTGATGTCAAGGCAATTAGGAGCTTTTTGGGGCATGCTGGCTTCTACAGAAGATTTATTAAAGATTTTTCAAAGATAGCCAAACTCTTAAGCAATCTCCTTATGTCCGATACACCATTCATCTTTAATGAGAAGTGCATGCTTGCATTTGAGAACTTAAAAAAGAGGCTATCCTCTGCTCCTATCATCACCCCAACTGATTGGAATCTACCATTCGAACTGATATGTGATGTAGTGTATGAAATTGCAATCACACTTTTGCAATCCGCACAACTAACCAATAAGTGCACTGGGTCATCCAAGTAATACCTTACGTGAGTAAGGGTCGAATCCCACGGAGATTGTTGGCTTGAAGCAAGCTATAGTTATCTTGTTGATCTTAGTCAGGATGCCAATAGGGTTCTTTCGTTTTAACTGTAAAAAGTCAAAGGGCATAAAATAAATACTTATTGTGCAATAATGGAGAATATGTTGGAGTTTTGGAGATGCTTTGTCTTCTGAATTTCTATAACATAATGCTTCCTCACTTTCATAAATGCAAAGCTCCTTCCATAGCAAACTGTATGTAAGGAGTCACCATTGTCAATGGCTACTTCCCATCCTCTCAGTGAAAATGGTCCAAATGCTCTGTCACAGCACGGCTAATCATCTGTTGGTTCTCGATCATGTCAGAATAAGATCCATTGATCCTTTTGCGTTTGTCATCATGCCCAACAATCGCGAGTTTGAAGCTCGTCACAGCCATTCAATCCTTTAATCCTACTCGGAATACCACAGACAAGGTTTAGACTTTCCGGATTCTCATGAATGCCGCCATCAATTCTAGCTTATACCACGAAGATTCTGATTAAAAAATCTAAGAGATACTCATTCAATCTAATGTAGAACAGAGGTGGTTGTCAGGCACACGTTCGTGGATTGAGGAAGGTGATGAGTGTCACGGATCATCATCTTCTTCAGAGTGAAGCGCGAATGAACATCTTAGATAGGAACAAGCATGTTTGAATGGAAAATAGAATAATTGCATTAATTCATCGAGATGTTGCAGAGCTCCTCACCCCCAACAATGGAGTTTAGAGACTCATGCCGTCAAAGAGTATATAATTCAGATCTAAAATTGTCATGAGATACAAAATAAGTCTCTAAAAGTTGTTTAAATACTAAACTAGTAACCTAGGTTTACATAAAGTGAGTAAACTAAGATGGATAGTGCAGAAATCCACTTTTGGGACCCACTTGGTGTCTGCTGGGGCTGAGACTTAAGCTTCTCACGTGCCTGGGCTATTTCTGGAGTTGAACGCCAGGTTGTAACTGTTTCTAGCGCTAAACGCCAGACTGCAACATGGAACTGGCGTTGAACGCCAGTTTACGTCATCTGTCTTCGCGCAAAGTATGAACTATTATATATTGCTGGCCCTGGATGTCTACTTTCCAACTCAATCGAGAGCGCGCCAATTGGACTCCTGTAGCTCCAGAAAATCCATTCCGAGTGCAGGGAGGTCAGAATCCAACAGCATCAGCAGTCCTTTTTCAGCCTAAATCAGATTTTTGCTCAACTCCTTCAATTTCAACCAGAAAATACATGAAATCATAGAAAAACACACAAACTCATAGTAAAGTCCAGAAATATGAATTTTGCCTAAAAACTAATAAAAATCTATTAAAAACTAACTAAAACATACTAAAATCTATATGAAATTACCCCCAAAAAGCGTATAAAATATCCGCTCATCACAACACCAAACTTAAACTGTTGCTTGTCCTCAAGCAACTAGATAAATAAAATAGGATAAAAAAAATCAAGAAGCAATAATATCTCAGAGTTTTAAGTGAAGCTCAGATTCTAATTAGATGAGCGGGACTAGTAGCTTTTTGCTTCCAAACAGTTTTGGCGTCTCACTTTATCCTTTGAAATTCAGAATGATTGGCATCCATAGGAACTCAGAATTCAGATAGTATTATTGATTCTCCTAGTTTAGTATGTTGATTCTTGAACACAGCTACTTCATGAGTCTTGGCCGTGGCCCTAAGCACTTTGTTTTCCAATATTACCACCGGATACATAAATGCCACAGACACATAACTGGGTGAACCTTTTCAGATTGTGACTTAGCTTTGCTAAAGTCCCCAATTAGAGGTGTCCAGAGTTCTTAAGCACACTCTTTTGCCTTGGATCGCGACTTTAACCACTCAGTCTCAAGCTTTTCACTTGGACCTACATGCCACAAGCACATGGTTAGGGACAGCTTGATTTAGCCGCTTAGGCCTGGATTTATTTCCTTGGGCCCTCCTATCCATTGATGCTCAAAGCCTTGGATCCTTTTTACCCTTGCCTTTTGGTTTTAAGGGCTATTGGCTTTTTCTGCTTCTTTATCCAATGATTCCTTGAAATTTTTTTTTCACTGCTTTTTCTTGCTTCAAGAATCAATTTCATGATTTTTCAGATTAGCAATAATATTTCTCTTGTTCATCATTCTTTCAAGAGCCAACAATTTTAGCATTCATAAAATTCAAGATAAAAAATTTGCACTGTTCAAGCATTCATTCAGAAGACAAAAAGTATTGTCACCACATATAATTAATTAGAATTTTCCTTATTAAGAACTCGAAAAATATAAATTGCCTCTTTATTCTAAAAATCTACTATTTTTTTCATGTTTGATGATGATGAGAAAAATAAATTATAACTTAATTGAAAATAAAATCAAAATAGATATACTAATTTACCACTACTTATATAACTTCTAGGTAAATTCCTATAATAACAACTATCACAGAGTTAAAGCAAAAATTAAAACTCAACAACCTTTATTTTGGAAAGTGGATGTTCCTCTAGTCTGTTGGGTGCTTGGTCTTTCAAGAGATAATTTTTGACGCTTCAGTTCCTTTAAGTCACGCCCTTGCTCTTCTTGTTTCCTAAGCAATTTGCAAAGCATGCTATTTTGATTATTCTGTTCTTCTTTTATTTGGTCCATAGCTTCTTGCAATTTGATAACAGATGCTTCAAGATGCTCCCAGTATTCAAATTGAGGGATTTCTGGGAGGAATTCCTATGCTCTCCTTTTGATGGGGTCATCCTGCACTTGTTGTTTTTCCATTGATATTTTGGTGATTGGCCGCTCAACTGAGATATATTCAGTTATTCCCATCTTTACTTCGGCATCTTTACATAGCATAGAGATTAGGCTTGGATAAGCCAATTTGGCATCTTTGGATTTCTTGTTTGCTATTATGTAAAGTTCACACGAAATTAACTGATGAACTTCTACTTCTTTTCCCAACATAATGCAGTGAATCATCACTGCTCTTTTAATAGTGACTTCAGAACGGTTGCTAGTGGGCAATATAGAACGCCCAATGAAGTCCAGCCAGCCTCTGGCTACTGGTTTGAGATCTTCTCTCTTGAGTTGATTTGGGACGCTCGTGGTGCTAGTGGTCCACCTAGCTCCAGGGATGCATATATCCTCCAGAATCTTGTCCAGGCCCTTGTTTGTTCTCATTATTCTCCTATTAAAGGAGTTTGGGCCATCTTTCAGTAGAGGCAGCTTAAAGATCTCCCTAATTTTGTCAGGGTGGATGTGAACAATCTTTCCTCTGACCAAGGTCCGATAGTCATAGAGGGCAGTTCCAGATATTCTCTGCCTGTCTGTTTGCCACAGATTAGCGTAGAACTCCTGAACCATATTCCTTCCCACTTTATTTCAGGATTAGCTAGGATTTCCCAGTTCCTGTTTCGAATTCGCTCTTGGATCTCCGGATATTCATCTTCTTTCAGATCGAATTTGACTTACGGGATCACTGATCTTAGACCCATTATTTTGTAGTAATGGTCTGAATGTTCTTTGGTTAAGAACTTCCCTTGATTCCAAAGTGGTTTTGGAATACTCTCTCTCTTGCCTCTTGGAGTGGGTTATTTTCCTTTAGGTGCCATGATCTTAGTGGGTATGGTTTAGGGATCACGGATAAACACACCAAACTTAGAGGTTTGCTTCTCCTCAAGCAAAAGAAAAGAAAGGAGAGGGATAGAAGGAGAGCTAGTGTCGAATGGTGGATGAGAGGAGGGAGGTCGAATGTGGATTTAAAGGGAGGGGGTGGGTTTTCGAAAATATTGAAGAAAGATTAAATAGAAGATATGATTTATAAAAGATAAATATGATAAGAAAAAGATAAATTTAAAATTAAAAAGTTGTGAATGATATTTGAAAAAGATAAATCTGAATTTTTATTTTGAAAAAGATTTTAAAAGATAATTGAGTTTTGAAAAAATTTGAAAAAGAGTTGGATTGGATTGGAAAAAGATTTGTGTTTATGGATTAAGATACATTTGATATTTTTGAAAAAGGGTTTTTAGAAATTAGGATTAAAATTTTTGGAATTAAATGATGAGAATTTGTAACATGTTTATGCAAGAAATCATGAATTGAAATGTAGAAAATTAAAAAATTGTGAAGTAAAAACGAATTTACCTCCTCCCCACCATCCTAACGTTAAACGCCCAAACGCTGCATGTTTTGGGTGTTTAACGCCCATGTGCAGCTTCTCCTGGGCATTCAACGCCCAGCTGTTGCTTCTTTCTGGCATTGAACGCCAGGAACTCCTTTGTCACTGGGCATTTTTCTGAACGCCCATGATGCTGTAAATCTGGTGTTGAACGCCCAGAAGGTGCTTCTTTCTGGCGTTCAATGCCCAGAAGATGCTTCTTTCTGGTGTTGAACGCCCAAAACAGCTCTTACTAGTGTTTTTGCACCAGTGAGCTTCTTTTTGCTGTTTTTATTCTTTGAATCCTTCTATAACTCTGTGAACTCAAACAATTGCTATTTTACCTTGAAGATACTTGACATATACCTGTAAAAATCAATTAATTAATAAATAAACTTTGTAAATGGCTGGGTTGCCTCCCAGCAAGCGCTTCTTTATTGTCTTTAGCTAGACTATTACTGAGCTTTAATCAAGTCTCAGTTTTGAGCATTCTTGCTCAAAATTACTTTCAAGATAATATTTGACTCTCTGTCCATTAATAATGAACTTTTTGTTAGAATCATTATCCTGAAGCTCCACGTATCTATATGGTGACACACTGGTAATCACATATGGACCTCTCCACCGGGACTTCAATTTTTCGGGGAATAATCTGAGCCTAGAATTAAACAGCAGAACTTTCTGCCCTGGCTCAAAGACTCTGGATGATAATTTCTTATCATGCCATCTTTTTGCTTTCTCTTTGTAAATTTTTGCATTCTCGAAAGCATTGAGTCTGAATTCCTCTAGCTCATTTAACTGGAGCAATCATTTTTCTCCAGCTAACTTGGCATCAAGGTTTAGGAATCTGGTTGCCCAGTAGGCCTTATGTTCCAATTCCACTGGCAAGTGACAGGCCTTTCCATACACAAGCTGGTATGGAAAGGTCCTTATAGGAGTCTTGAATGCTGTTCTGTATGCCCACAAAGCATCATCCAAACTTCTTGCCTAATCCCTTCTACGGTTAATCATAGTCCGTTCCAGGATTCTTTTAAGTTCTCTATTAGAGACTTTAGCTTACCCATTTGTCTGTGGATGATATGGAGTGGCTACCCTGTGGCTAACTCCATATCGAACCAAAGCAGAGTAAAGCTGTTTATTGCAGAAATGAGTGCCCCCATCACTGATTAGTACTCTAGGGATACCAAATCTGCTGAAGATATGCTTCTGGAGGAATTTCAGCACTGTCTTAGTATCATTAGTGGGTGTTGCTATAGCTTCCACCCATTTGGATACATAATCCACTGCCACCAGAATACAAGTGTTTGAGTATGATGGTGGGAATTGCCCCATGAAGTCAATACCCCATACATCAAACAACTCAATCTCCAAGATCCCTTATTGAGGCATGGCATAACTGTGAGGCAGATTGCCAGATCTTTGGCAACTGTCACAATTAAGAACAAACACTCGGGAGTCTTTATAGAGAGTAGGCCAGTAGAAGCCACATTGGAGGACTCTTGTGGCTGTTTGCTCACTTCCAAAATGTCCTCCATACTGTGATCCATGGCAGTGCCAGAGGATCTTCTGTGCTTCTTCTTTAGGCACACATCTACGGATTACTCCGTCTGTATATCTCTTGAAGAGATATGGTTCATCCCAAAGATAGTACTTTGCATCCGTGATCAATTTCTTTGTTTGCTGCCTACTGTACTCTTTGGGTATGAATCTTACTGCCTTATAGTTTGCAATGTCTGCAAACCATGGCACCTCTTGGATGGCAAAGAATTGCTCATCCGGAAAGTTTTCAGAGATCTCAACAAGAGGGAGGGACGCCCCTTCTACTGGTTCTGTTCAGGACAGGTTATTTACTACTTGATTCTCTGTCCCTTTTTTGTCTCTTATTTCTATATCAAACTCTTGCAGAAGCAATACCCATCTTATGAGTCTGGGTTTTGAATCCTTATTTGTGAGTAGATATTTAAGAGCAGCATGGTTAGTGTACACAATCACTTTTGACCCTACTAAATAAGATCTGAACTTGTCAATGGTGTAAACCACTGCAAGTAGCTCTTTCTGTGGTTGTGTAGTTCTTCTGTGCGTCATTTAGAACACGACTGGCATAATAAATAACGTGCAGAAGCTTGTCATGCCTTTGTCCCAACATTGCACCAATGGCATGGTCACTGGCATCACACATTAATTCAAAAGGTAATGTCCAGTCTGGTGCAGAGATGACTGGTGCTGTGACCAGCTTAGCTTTCAGAGTCTCAAATGCCTGCAGACACTCCTTATCAAAGATAAATGGCATGTCAGCAGCTAGCAGATTACTTAGAGGTTTGGCAATTTTTGAAAAATCCTTTATAAACCTCCTATAGAATCCTGCATGCCCCAGAAAGCTTCTGATTGCCTTAACATTGGCTGGTGGTGGTAATTTCTCAATTACCTCTACCTTAGCTTGATCCACTTCTATTCCCTTGTTCGAAATTTTGTTCCCAAGGACAATTTCTTCAATCACCATAAAGTGACATTTCTCCCAGTTTAAAACCAGGTTAGTCTCTTGGCACCTCTTTAGAACAAGTGCTAGATGGTCAAGACAGGAGCTGAATGAGTCTCCAAATACTGAAAAGTCATCCATGAAGACTTCCAGAAATTTTTCCATCATATCAGAGAAAATTGAGAGCATGCACCTTTGAAAGGTTGCAGGTGCATTGCACAGGCCAAATGGCATCCTTCTGTATGCAAATACTCCAGATGGACATGTGAATGCTGTTTTCTCTTGATCCTGGGGATCTACTGCAATTTGATTATAACCTGAATATCCATCCAGGAAATAGTAGTATTCATGACCTGCTAGTCTTTCTAGCATCTGGTCTATGAATGGTAAAGGAAAATGATCCTTTCTGGTAGCTGTATTGAGCCTTCTATAATCAATACACATACGCCACCCTGTAACTGTTCTTGTAGGAACCAGTTCATTTTTTTCATTATGAACCACTGTCATACCACCCTTCTTAGGGACGACTTGGACAGGGCTTACCCTGGGGCTATCAGAAATAGGATAAATAATCCCAGCCTCTAGTAATTTAGTGACCTCCTTCTGCACCACCTCCTTCATGGCTGGATTCAGTCGCCTTTGTGGTTGAACCACTAGCTTAGCGTCACACTCCAATAAGATCTTGTGCATGCATCTGGCTGGGCTAATGCCCTTAAGATCACTGATGGACCACCCAAGAGCTGTCTTGTGTGTCTTTAGCACTTGAATTAGTGCTTCCTCTTCCTGTGGCTCTAAGGTAGAGCTTATGATTACAGGAAAGGTATCACCTTCTCCCAGAAATGCATATTTCAGGGATGGTGGTAATGGTTTGAGCTCGGGTTTAGGAGGTTTCTCCTCTTCCTGAGGGATTTTCAGAGGTTCTATTATTCTCTCTGATTCCTCCAGATCAGGCTGAACATCTTTAAAGATATCCTCCAGCTCTGATTCGAGACTCTCAGTCATATTGATCTCTTTTACCTGAGAGTCAATAATATCAATGCTCATGCAGTCATTTGGGGTGTCTGGATGCTGCATAGCTTTGACAACATTCAACTTGAACTCATCTTCATTGACTCTCAGGGTTACTTCCCCTTTTTGGATGTCAATGAGGGTTTGGCCAGTTGCTAGGAAAGGTCTTCCTAGAATGAGAGTTGCACTCTTGTGCTCCTCCATTTCCAGCACCACAAAGTCAGTAGGAAAGGCAAATGGCCCAACCTTGACAATCATATCTTCAATCACGCCTGATGGGTATTTAATGGAGCCATCAGCAAGTTGGAGACATATCCGGGTTGGTTTGATATCTTCAGTCAAACCAAGCTTTTTGATACTAGATGCAAGTATCAGGTTGATACTTGCCCCAAGATGACATAGAGCTTGCTTGGTACAAGTACCCTCTAATGTGCATGGTATCATAAAGCTTCCAGGATCTTTAAGCTTCTCAGGTAAGCTTTTCAGAATGATTTCACTGCATTCTTTAGTGAGGTAAACTTTTTCAGTTTCCCTCCAATCCTTCTTATGACTTAAGATCTCTTTCACGAACTTAGCATAAGAGGATATTTGCTCAAGTGCCTCTGTAAATGGAATCTTTATTTCAAGAGTCCTGAGATAGTCTGCAAAGCGGGCAAATTGCTTATCATGTTCCGCTTGGCGGAGTTTCTGAGGATAAGGCATTTTGGCTTTGTATTCCTCAACCTTAGTTGCTGCAGGTTTATTGCCTACAGATGTGGGTTGAGAAGCCTTTTTATATGGGTTATTATCAGCACTTGTATGTGTCTGATCCCCCACTGGCATTTGAATGCCAGGGGTGGAAGCTGGAGTGGCGTTAGACGCCAACTCCTTACTTGTTTTTGGCATCTGAACGCCAGAACTGTGCTCCATTTGGGCGTTCAACGCCAATTCCTTGCTTGTTTCTGGCGTTGAACGCCAGGACTGAGCATGGTTTGGGCATTCAGCGCCAGTTTTCCACCCATTTTCTGGTGTTTGAGCGCCAAAATTATTCCTCTCTAGGCTCTTACTGTCCTCAGATAGATTTTGGGTAGTTTGCTCATTTCTTGGCTTCTTGCTACCTTGAAGTGAGGTATTTAATATTTTTCCACTTCTTAATTGAACTGCTTGACACTCTTCTGTTATTTGTTTTGATAACTGCTGTTCTGTTTGCTTCAATTGTACTTCCATATTCATATTAGCCATTCTTGTTATGTATGACTCAGTTCAGCAGTTACTGTTTTAGCCTCTTCTTTCATGGAAGGTTCACTACTTAGGTATAGATGCTGATTTTTGGTAACTGTATCAATAAGCTCTTGAGCTTCTTCTATTGTCTTTCTCATGTGTATAGATCCACCAGCTGAGTGGTCTAGAAAAATCTGAGCTCTTTCTGTAAGCCCATAGTAGAAGATGTCTAACTGCACCCACTCTGAAAATATTTCAGAGGGGCATTTTCTTAGCATCTCTCTGTATCTCTCCCAAGCATCATAAAGAGATTCATTATCTCCTTGTTTGAAGCCTTGGATGCTCAGCCTTAGCTGTGTCATCTGTTTTGGAGGAAAATAGTGATTCAGGAATTTTTCTGACAGCTGTTTCCATGTCTTTATGTTGTCCTTAGGTTGGTTATTTAACTACCTCTTAGCTTGGTCTTTTACAGCAAATAGAAACAGTAATAGCCTATAGACATCCTGATCTACCTCTTTATCATGTACTGTGTCAGTAATTTGTAAAAACTGTGCCAGAAACTCTGTAGGTTCTTCTTGTGGAAGACCGGAATACTGGCAACTTTGCTACACCATGATAATGAGTTGAGAATTCAACTCAAAACTACTAACTCCAATGGAGGGTATGCATATACTACTCCCATATGAAGCAGTAGTGGGGTTAGCATATGACCCCAGAGTCCTTCTGGACTATTCATTTCCACTTAAGTCCATGATGGAGAAATGGAGATGATGTGAATTTATTTTATTTATTTTATTATATATAAAAAAATTCAAAATAATAAAATAAAATAAAATAAAATAAAGACGACAATAAAAATAAAAATAAATAAAAGTAAAAATAAAAATAAAATAAGAGAATTTAAAAATATTTTATGAAGATTTTTGAAAAAGTGAGGAGAGAGAAAGTCGTTAGGATATTTTTGAAATTGAAATCTGAAATTTTTATAAAAAAAAATTCGAAAATACGCCTTAAAAATAGTTAGAAAAGATATATTTTTTTTGAATTTTGAATTTTATGATGAAAGAGAAGAACACACAAAAGACACAAGACATGAAATTTTTAGATCTAATGCTCCTTGTTTTCGAAAATTTTTGGAAGGAAAACACCAAGGAACACAAAACTTAAAAATTTTTAGATCAAAACACAAGAAAGACTCAAGAACACCTTGAAGATTCACACGAACACCAAGAACAAAAGAAAGAACACTAAACTTAAAATTTTTAGAAAACCACAATAAAATTTTCGAAAATTAAAGAAAGATTAACAAGAAAACATCAAACTTAAAGATTGACACAAGATTTAATCAAAGAGAAATTATTTTCGAAAAAAAAAAGATTTTAAAAAGAAGATACCCAATTACCAAGAACATAAACCAACGCTCTAGCCAATTGAGCTGTAAAGGTAACACTTGTTTTAAAGAAGTATTTTTAATAACTAAAAATAATTTTTTTTTCGAAAACTAATGTTTTGAAAAAGCACAAGAAAAACAAGAGAAGACATAGAACAAGAAAAACTAAAGATCAAACAAGAAAAATAAACAAGAACAACTTGAAGATCCAAGAAAAACAAAGAACACAAATTTGAAAATTTAAAGGAAAATATAAAATATGCAATTGACACCAAACTTAAAATATAAAACTAAACTCACATAAAAATTAAAAATTAATAAGAAAAAAATAATATTTTTGAAAAATTTTTGAAAAGAAAATAAAGGACTCAGATTTAATGACTTTGTAGCATCAAAAATAAATTATTCCTAATCAAAGCAACAAAATAAATCTTTAGTTGTCCAAACTCGAACAATCCCAGGCAACGGTGCCAAAAACTTGGTGCACAAAATTGCAATCACACTTTTGCAATCCGTAAAACTAACCAGCAAGTGCACAAGGTCGTCCAAGTAATACCTTACGTGAGTAAGGGTCGAATCCCACGGAGATTATTGGCTTGAAGCAAGCTATAGTTATCTTGTTGATCTTAGTCAAGATGCCAATAGGTTTCTTTCGTTTTAACTGTAAAAAGTCAAAGGGCATAAAATAAATACTTATTGTGCAATAATGGAGAATATGTTGGAGTTTTGGAGATGCTTTGTCTTCTGAATTTCTATAACATAATGCTTCCTCACTTTTATAAATGCAAAGCTCCTTCCAGGCAAGCTGTATGTAGGGTGTCACCGTTGTCAATGGCTAATTCCCATCCTCTCAGTGAAAATGGTCCAAATGCTCTGTCATAGCACGGCTAATCATCTGTTGGTTCTCGATCATGTCAGAATAAGATCCATTGATCCTTTTGCGTTTGTCATCACGCCCAACAATCGCGAGTTTGAAGATCGTCACAGCAATTCAATCCTTGAATCCTACTCGGAATACCACAGACAAGGTTTAGACTTTCTGGATTCTCATGAATGCCGCCATCAATTCTAGCTTATACCACGAAGATTCTGATTAAAAAATCTAAGAGATACTTATTCAATCTGATGTAGAACGGAGGTAGTTGTCAGGCACATGTTCGTGGATTGAGGAAGGTGATGAGTGTCACGGATCATCATCTTCTTCATAGTGAAGCGCGAATGAACATCTTAGATAGGAACAAGCATGTTTGAATGGAAAACAGAATAATTGCATTAATTCATCGAGACGCTGCAGAGCTCCTCACCCCCATCAATGGAGTTTAGAGACTCATGCCGTCAAAGAGTATATAATTCAGATCTAAAATTGTCATGAGATACAAAATAAGTCTCTAAAAGTTGTTTAAATACTAAACTAGTAACCTAGGTTTACTAAGATGGATAGTGCAGAAATTCACTTCTGGGGCCCACTTGGTGTGTGCTGGGGCTGAGACTTAAGCTTCTCACGTGCTTGGGCTGTTACTGGAGTTAAACGCCAGGTTGTAACCTGTTTCTGGCGCTAAATGCCAGACTGCAACATGGAACTGGCGTTGAACGCCAGTTTACGTCGTCTATCTTCGCGCAAAGTATGAACTATTATATATTTCTGGAAAGCCCTGAATGTCTACTTTCCAACTCAATTGAGGGCGCGCCAATTGGACTTTTGTAGCTCCAAAAAATTCATTTCGAGTGCAGGGAGGTCAGAATACAACAGCATCAGCAGTCGTTTTTCAGCCTAAATCAGATTTTTGCTAAGCTCCTTCAATTTCAGCCAGAAAATACCTGAAATCACAGAAAAACACACAAACTCATAGTAAAGTCCAAAAATATGATTTTTGCCTAAAAACTAATAAAAATCTATTAAAAACTAACTAAAACATACTAAAATCTACATGAAATTACCCCCAAAAAGCGTATAAAATATCCGCTCATCATGATGCAACTGATTTCACAGTTGGGGCAGTGTTAGGGCAGAGAAAAGAAAATTTGGTGCATGTCATATACTATGCCAGCAAGGTCGTTAATGACACTCAACGAAATTATACCACCACCGAAAAGGAGTTGCTGGCAATAGTTTCTGTATTTGACAAATTTAGATCCTACCTCATTGGCTCTAAAGTTATTGTTTTCACTGATCACACAGCACTCAAATATCTATTTGCCAAACAGGAGTCAAAACCAAGACTAATCAGATGGATCTTATTGTTGCAGGAATTCAACATTGAGATTAGAGACAAAAAAGGTGTGGAGAACAAGGTAGTAGATCATCTATCCAGAATCCATTGTGAGAAAGATGCTACACATGATACAAGTGTAAATGAGTTCTTCCCAGATGAGCAGTTAATGTTGGTTCACAAAGCACCCTACTTTGCAGATATTACCAATTTTAAAGCAGCCGGTGACCTACCCCCTGGGATTAACAAACATAAAATAACTCATCAATGATGCTAAGTATTTCATTTGGGATAAACCCTATCTCTTCAAGAAATGCTTAGATGGAATCCTTAGGAGGTGCATTTCAAAAGAAGAAGGACGAGAGGTCCTGTGGATTTGTCATAGCGCTAGCTATGGAGGTCATTTTGGAGGAGAAAGAACCACAGCAAAAGTACTACAATGTGGGTTCTTCTGGCCCACTATTTTCAAGGATGCTAAGGAAATGGTGAGGAGCTGCAATGAGTGCCAAAGGCTGGCAATCTGCCCAAGAAAAATGAGATGCCACAACAGTACATTCTAGAACTTGAACTGTTCGATGTGTGGGGGATCGACTTCATGGGACCATTCCCAACCTCATATTTGAACAAGTATATCTTGGTGGCAGTGGACTATGTATCTAAGTGGGTGGAGGCTGTGAAAACCCCAACAAATGACAACAAGGTAGTCATAAACTTTCTTAGAAAGAATATCTTCACCAGATTTGGAGTCCCACGAGCCCTCATCAGTGATGGAGGGAGCCATTTCTATAATAGGCCATTGGAGACCCTACTCCTAAGATATGGGGTGAAGCATAAGATTGCCACACCTTATCATCCCCAAATAAGTAGGCAAACAGAGATATCCAACCGAGAGTTGAAAAGGATCTTGGAAAAGACTGTGGGGATATCAAGAAAGGACTGGGCAAAGAAGCTAGATGATGCTCTTTAGGCATACAGGACAGCCTTCAAAACACCAATTGGGATGTCCCCATATCAACTGGTATACGGAAAGGCCTGTCACTTGCCATTAGAGCTGGAGCACAAAGCCTCTTGGGCTCTTAAGATACTGAACCTGGACAGCACCGCTGCTGGTGAAAAGAGGATCTTGCAGCTGCAAGAACTGGAAGAGTTTAGGTCTCAAGCCTATGAAAATACCAAGATCTATAAGGAAAAAGCAAAAAGGAGACATGATCTCAACCTGGCACTAAGAAGTTTCGAAGAAGGACAATATGTGCTTCTCTACAACTCCAGACTGAAACTCTTTCCTAAGAAACTCAAATCAAGATGGTCGGGGCCCTTTCTAGTTACAAAAGTCTCACCGTATGGACACATAGAAATCATGGAGGAAAGCTCAAAGAGGACATTCACTATGAATAGGCAAAGACTCAAGCACTACTTGGGCAGCATGGGAAAAGCCCCCAAACAAAAATATAACCTCAACTAGAGAAGCGATAGTCGAGCTAGCGACGCTAAAAAAGCGCTTTGTTGGGAGGCAACCCAACCTGAGTTAAGTCTCTTTTCATGATTGACCCAATAAAAACTTCAAGTTGAGTTCTCTGTATTGTGAAAAGCTAAGTTTGGTGTTGCCAAAACATTTCAAGGGTGAATGTGGAACTCTAAGTTTGGTGTTCCGCCAAAGACTCCAGCTGAAGAGTGCATTGCAACCCTTCAGTGAGAAAGCATTGCTCTAACAACCATAGAACTCAATTGACAGAGGTTTAACCTCTAATGCATAGTTTGTCTTCTTAGCTCATAGTTATTTTCTTAATAAAAGCACATGAGGTTTCTGCATGTATTTAATTTGCTACATTGGGAAAAGAACTAAGTTTGGTGTTCACACACCAAATCAAGTTCAGAAATTCACAAGCATACATGCATGCTAACTATTTTCCAAGTGCTTGGGGAACAAGCAACTTCCAATAGTGTTACAGGAATTCAATCAATCTCAGGAAATAATCATACCTCATCATCCAAGGAGACAAACAAGGATGCAAAATGCTAGGACGATAATGCCAAGGAAGACATCATGAGGTTGTATTGAACTGTCTCGGAGTTGCAGTACTTTAGTTGAAAAAATGATTGAATATTGTCCTAGAAACCTGCATATTCTGCTTGTTCCTCTTTATTCACATCGAAGTGTGCTAGTCTAGTCCCTAGTTTTCATTTTCATCTTGTTTATATGTATGCTTGTCCTTTAAGCCAATTAAAAAGAAGATGTTATGAAAAGAACAAGAGTGGAGTTATCTTGTGAAGTGAATTTTGAAATGTTTATGGTTGGGTGATTAATTAGCTAAGTTGGTTCACCAACAAGGTAGGAGGGCAACTATCTATCTTAAATCCTATGCTTGAAACACATCCTATGAGACTAACCAAATAATGAAATCCCAATAAGAAAAGAGAAAGAGCAATAAAAGTGAAAAGGACAGAAAAATAATAAGAAATAATGCTAGGCACCAAGGGTTTGAATATTGAGGCATGTGTCTATGGTGTTCCTATGCAAAGGATATGCTTGGATGAATAAGCTCTTAGGGGTGCCTTATCACCTGGTAACTTGGGTTAACTAATCTGGGATTATCAGCTAAAAGTCCACTATTAAGAGTAACTTTTGCTACAGAACACTTAGCAACCCAAAGAGGTGCTGGACACCAAGGTATTAAGAAAGAAAAATAACAAACCATGTGCCTGTGGTGTATATGGATGAGGGAAAGAGAGTTACGGGAGTAAGTCCTTAGGGGTGCCTTAACACCTAGCACCTTGAACCAATTGGTTCGGGAGTGTTGGCTGAAAGCTTATCTTAAAGAGTCGCCCTCTTACAGAGCACTTAGCCAAAAAAAAGGGGATGCAATAAATCCTGAAAGGAAAAGAAGGATCAATAATTAGGAAGTCTCAAAGGATGCAATCAAACAAGTGTTCAAAGGCATGATAAAGGCTTGAAACCCAGTAAGGGAATGAACCTAAGTTGCTATGCATGAAACCCCATAAACCAAGAATTTGACTTCTATTATAATTGTTTGTTCATCTTGTTCTTTCATTCATTCTTCCTATATTTCAGTACTTGCTTAGGGACAAGCAAGCTTTAAGTTTGGTGTTGTGATGCCAGGGCATCTAGGCCAGTTTCACTGACCTTTTCTTTACTGTTTTAGGGTAGTTTCATGCATTTTCTTAGTAAATAAGGCAAGTTTTGGATGAAAATACACTTACACCTTGATTCAAGCAATTATTGTGAATTTTACATGATTTTATGAGGATTTTGCAAGGATTGAATGACAAATTGATGATGCATAATCTCATGACTTGGGCTAGAGCTTTGATGCACTTTATCTGCTTGATTTCAGGACAAAGGAAGCAAGGAAGAACCACGTTAGTAGCCACGTTAATCTAATTAACGTGACCACTAACGTGGAATGGGAATGAGCTTTCAATGTTAATAAGAAAGGTGGTCACCAATAATGCCTACAAAGCCATCATAAGCCCACGTTAATTGCCACGTTAACTACATTAACGTGGTAGTTAACGTGGAGATAAAGGGAGCTCCAGCGTTAGTGGTAAACGTGAACACCACTAACGCTACAAAGTGGCAATTAGCCACTGTTCCGAGGGTTCCCTGAAACTGTAGGTCGATCTCTGATGAGATCTTCTGTACTGGTTGGAATGGTTTGTGTCCGACTTGTTGGACTTGGTGGTGATGCTGATTCCTTCATTCCCGGAGGGTGTGGGGTACCTGCAAGGGACTCCGATGCTTAAGTTAGCAAGGGTATTAAGCAGGTATTGAGTAGAATCAGAGTATGAGTTATATCTGGGTGATCCAGTGTATTTATAATGGTATATAGTGACCTCTTTTGGATGAGATAAGTTAGTTATCTTATCTTATCTTTATCTTATCTTTGACTGGGGTCCTCTTATCTTCAAGGGAACTGCCTTTATCTCTATGGGCTTGGGCCACCCTTGGATTTGGGACGTGTTCCTCTATTTGGGCCCTTTGTTTGGGCCTTCCTATGATTTGGCCGAGCTCTTTTGAGAAGAGATCGGGTTTGTCCTTACCTGAAGAGGTCGGTCGCTTTGTCTGTAGAACATTCCGGGTCGGACAGCTCGGATCTTAACCAGAAAAAAATCACCAGATTGCCCAATCAATAGGGTTTGTCGACCAACAGATTGCCCCTTATGGTGGGCTTTCTATGGATGATGTGTCCCTTCTTCAGCACCTAGATTTCATTACCAAAAATAGTGTGAAGATGGCACATATAGGTGCGGCCATTTTTTGGACTATTCAAGGTATCCTGATTCATGCTACTAAATCTTTCATGGAGGAGGCTAAATCGGAGTTTGATCGGATCAAGGGTCTGAAGGAGGAATTGGAGGTGAAGTTGGCGAAGGTAGAAAAGGAACTGGAGGGTGAGAAGGCTAGCTCTATTGCCTTGGCGGCTTCTTTGAAGTTGGCTGAGGACATGGCATTGAAGCACAAGGATAGCTATGTCTCGGCTTACAGGGAGTTGGTGCGTCTCCGAGATGACTTGGAAACTGCTCGGGTTGATTATGCCGAGCTTCAGGGTCATCTTGTGGGTAGCGTGACTGCCGCCTACGAGAACCTGATAGAGCAGTTCCGGATTGTTGCCCCTGGTGCCGATTTGACTCTCGTTAGTCTTGATAACGTAGTAAAGGATGGCAAGATTGTCCCGGATGATCCCGATGATGATATTGAACCTCCTCTTTGATGAGCGGATAATTTGTACGCTTTTTGGCATTGTTTTTAGTATGTTTTTAGTATGATCTAGTTAGTTTTTAGTATATTTTTATTAGTTTTTAATTAAAATTCACTTTTCTGGACTTTACTATGAGTTTGTGTGTTTTTCTGTGATTTCAGGTATTTTCTGGCTGAAATTGAGGGACCTGAGCAAAAATCTGATCCAGAGACTGAAAAGGACTGCAGATGCTGTTGGGTTCTGACCTCCTTGCACTCGAAGTGGATTTTCTGGCGCTACAGAAGCCCAATTGGCGCAATCTCAACGGAGTTGGAAAGTAGACATCCTGGGCTTTCCAGCAATATATGATAGTCCATACTTTGCCTAAGATTTGATGGCCCAAACCGGCGTTCAAAGTCACCTCAAGAAAAACCAGCGTTAAACGCCGGAACTGGCACCTAATTGGGAGTTAAACGCCCAAACTGGCATAAAAGCTGGCGTTTAACTCCAAGAGGAGTCTCTACACGAAAATGCTTTATTTGCTCAGCCCAAGCACACACCAAGTGGGCCCGGAAGTGGATTTTTATGTCAATTACTCATCTTTGTAATTCTTAAGCTACTAGTTTCCTATAAGTAGGACCTTTTACTATTGTATTTTCATCTTTTGATCATGTTTTTATGATTGAACCCTCTTTGGGAGGCTGGCCATTCGGCCATGCCTAGACCTTGTTCTTATGTATTTTCAACGGTGGAGTTTCTACACACCATAGATTAAGGTGTGGAGCTCTGCTGTACCTCGAGTATTAATGCAATTACTATTGTTCTTCTATTCAATTCTGCTTGTTCTTTGTCCAAGATATCACTTGTTCTTCAACTTGATGAAGGTGATGATTGACGCTCATCACCATTCTCACCTATGAACAAGGTGACTGACAACCATTCTTGTTCTACAAGCATCTGAGGCTTAGTGAATATCTCTTGGGTTCTTTAATCGGAATCTTCGTGGTATAGGCAAGAACTGATGGCGGCATTCAAGAGAATCCGGAAGGTCTAACCTTGTCTATGGTATTCTGAGTAGGATTCAATGATTGAATGACTGTGACGTGCTTCAAACTCCTAGCAGGCGGGGCGTTAGTGACAGACGCAAAAGAATCAATGGATTTTATTCCGGCCTGACCGAGAACCGACAGCTGAATTCCGCTATGCTGTGACAGAGCATATGCAATCGCTTTCACTGAGAGGATGGGAGGTAGCCATTGACAACGGTGAAATCCTTACACGAGCTTGCCATGGAAAGGAGTAAGAAGGATTGGATGAAGACTGTAGGAAAGCAGAGAGACGGAAGGGAAGGCATCTTCATACGCTTATCTGAAGCTCTCACCAATGATATACATAAGTATCTCTATCTTTATCTTTATGCTTTATTCATCATCTATACCCAATTGAGTCTGCCTGACTGAGATTTACAAGGTGACCATAGCTTGCTTCATAGCAACAATCTCCGTGGGATCGACCCTTACTCACGTAAGGTATTACTTGGACGACCCAGTGCACTTGCTGGTTAGTTGTGCGAAGTTGTGTTTATGCCATGGTATTGAGCACCAAGTCTTTGGAGCCATTACCGGGGATTATTCGAATATGGACAAAGTAGTGATCACAATTTCGTGCACCAAGTTTTTGGCGCCGTTGTCGGGGATTGTTTGTGTATGGACAACTGACGGTTCATCTTGATGCTTAGATTAGGTATTTATTTTATTTTATTTTATTTTTTTTTTTCGAAATTCTTGAAGATGAATTCTAGAGTTTCATGATGATTTGTTGAAATCTGGCTGGCTGAGAAGCCATGTCTAATCTCATTGGACCGAGGTTTCAACTTATCATCACAGAAGCTTGTTGATTTTTATCAATCTTGCTTTTGGAGCAGTGATCTGCTAAGGCTTGGCTGGCTTTTGGCCATGTCTAGTGTTTTGGACCGAAGCTTTCTTTGAAAGCTTGGCTGGCTGTGAAGCCATGTCTAATTCCTGGACCGGAGTCTTAGACTAGCATTGCACTGATTCCTGGAATTCTCATTAAGAATTTTGATATCTTTTTCCACTTAATTTTCGAAAAAAACCAAAAAAAAAATTCACAAAATTTTAAAAACCAAAAAAATATTTGATGTTTCTTGCTTGAGTCTAGTGTCTCATCTTAAGTCTGGTGTCAATTGCATACATTCATTCATGTGTCTTAAGGATCTTCAAGTAATTCTTGATGATTTCTTACTCTGATCTTTGAATTCTTTTGACTTGAGTGTTTATGTGTTTCATATAGTGTCAGCAGTATACAAACTGCTAAGTTTGGTGTCTTGCATGCATTGTTATTTGATTCTTGTTGCATTTTGATTATTAAAAATCCAAAAATATTTTTAATTGGTGTCTTTTCAAGTCAATGATACAAAGAATTGAAGATTCAGAACATACTGCAGAGGAATTATACAGAAAAAGCTGGGCGTTCAAAACGCCCAGTGAAGAAGGGCAGACTGGCCTTTAAACGCCAGCCAGGGTATCTGGTTGGGCGTTTAACGCCCAAAAAGGGTGCATTTTGGGCGTTAAACGCCAGAATGTATACCATTCTGGGCGTTTAACGCCAGGATGGTGCTAGGGGGAAGATTTTGTTTTTTTTTTCGAATTTTCAAAGTTTTTCAAAATCAAATCTTTTTCAAATCATATCTTTTCAATCAAAGGTTTTCAAAATTAATTTCTTTCCTTTTTTTTAAAGATACTTACTAACAATTAATGATTTGATTGAACATCTCAAGTTTGTTACCTTTTCTGTTGAGAGAGGTTTAATGTTTGAATCATATCTTTTCTTGTTAGGAAAGTGATTAATTTTCAAAATCAAATCTTTTAAAACTTGTTTTCAAAACATATCTTTTAAAATTGTTTTCAAATCAAATCCTTTCAATCATATATTTTTAATCACATCTTTTTTCAAAATAGTTTTCAATCAAATCTTTTTAACTTCTATTTTCAAAATCTTTTTCAAAAATCACTTGATTTCTTTTCCACTTGAATTTTCGAAAATTATCAATCAATTTTTCAAAATGTTTTTGACATCTTTTTAATTAATTTTCGAAAATTCTCTTCTCTTCCTCCCACATCCTTCTATTTATGGAGTACTACTCCTTCTTAATGCACAATTCGAACTCTATCTAATCAAGTTCGAATTCTTCTACCTCCTTCTTCTATTTTTCTTTTTCCTCTGACACCTCAAGGAATCTCTATACTGTGACATAGAGGATTCCACATTTTCTTGTTCTCTTCTCTTTCATATGAGCAGGAACAAAGACAAAGGCATTCTTGTTGAAGCTGACCCTGAACCTGAAAGGACCTTGAAGCGAAAGCTAAGAGAAGCTAAGGCACAACTCTTTGTTGAGGACCTAACCGAATTCTTCAAAGAAGAAGAACCCATGGCAGCCGAAAACAACAACAATGCCAACAATGCAAGGAAGGTGCTGGGTGACTTTACTGCACCTACTCCCGACTTCTATGGGAGAAGCATCTCTATCCCTGCCATTGGAGCAAACAACTTTGAGCTTAAGCCTCAATTAGTTTCTCTAATGCAACAGAATTGCAAGTTCCATGGACTTCCAATGGAAGATCCTCATCAGTTTTTAGCTGAGTTCTTGCAAATCTGTGACACAGTCAAGACTAATGGGGTTGACCCTGAGGTCTACAGACTGATGCTATTCCCTTTTGCTGTAAGAGACAGAGCTAGAATATGGTTGGACTCACAACCTAAAGATAGCCTGGACTCTTGGGAAAAGCTAGTCAATGCCTTCTTGACAAAGTTCTTTCCACCCCAAAAATGGAGTAAGCTTAGAGTGGAAGTCCAAACCTTCAGACAGAAGGATGGAGAATCCCTCTATGAAGCTTGGGAAAGATACAAACAGTTAATCAGAAAATGCCCCTCAGACATGCTTTCTGAATGGAGCATCATAGGTATTTTCTATGATGGTCTCTCTGAATTATCCAAGATGTCCTTGGATAGCTCTGCTGGAGGATCTCTTCATCTGAAGAAGACGCCTACAGAGGCTCAAGAGCTCATTGAAATGGTTGCAAATAACCAATTCATGTACACTTCTGAAAGGAATCCTGTAAACAATGGGACAAGTCAGAAGAAAGGAGTTCTTGAGATAGATGCTCTGAATGCCATTCTGGCTCAGAACAAGATATTGACTCAACAAGTCAATTTGATTTCTCAAAGTCTGTCTGGAATGCAAAATGCACCTGGCAGTACTAAGGATGCTTCATCTGAGGAAGAAGCTTATGATCCTGAGAACCCTTCAATGGAAGAGGTGAATTACCTAGGAGAACCCTATGGAAACACCTATAATTCTTCATGGAGAAATCACCCAAATCTCTCATGGAAGAATCAAGAGAAACCTCAACAAGGTTTCAACAACAACAATGGTGGAAGAAACAGGTTTAGCAATGGCAAGCCTTTTCCATCATCTTCTCAGCAACAGACAGAGAATTCTAAGCAGAACCCCTCTGACTTAGCAACCATGGTCTCTGATCTAATCAAAACCACTCAAAGTTTCATGACTGAAACAAGGTCTTCCATTAGGAATTTGGAAGCACAAGTGGGACAGCTGAGTAAGAAAATTACTGAACTCCCTCCTAGTACTCTCCCAAGTAATACTGAAGAAAACCCAAAAGGAGAGTGCAAAGCCATAACCATGGCCGAATCTGGAGAGGGAAGAGAGGAAGTGGACGCCACTGAGGAAGGCCTCAATGGGCGTGCACTAGCCTCCAATGAGTTCCCCAATGAGGAACCATGGGAATCTAAGGCTCAAAATGAGACCATAGAGATTCCATTGGACTTACTTCTGCCTTTCATGAGCTCTGATGAGTATTCTTCCTCTGAAGAGGATGAGTATATCACTGAAGAGCATGTTGCTAAATACCTTGGAGCAATCATGAAGCTAAATGACAAGTTATTTGGAAATGAGACTTGGGAAGATGAACCTCCTTTGCTCACCAAGGAACTGGATGACTTGTCTAGGCAGAAATTACCTCAAAAGAGACAAGATCCTGGGAAGTTTTCCATACCTTGTACCATAGGCACTATGACCTTCAAGAAGGCTCTATGTGACTTAGGGTCAAGTGTAAACCTCATGCCTCTCTCTGTAATGGAGAAGCTAGGGATCTTTGAGGTACAAGCTGCAAGAATCTCACTGGAGATGGCAGACAACTCAAGAAAACAAGCTCATGGACTTGTAGAGAATGTTTTGGTAAAAGTTGAAGACCATTACATCCCTACTGATTTCATAGTCCTAGAGACTGGGAAGTGCATGGATGAATCCATCATCCTTGGCAGACCCTTCCTAGCCACAGCAAAGGCTGTGATTGATGTTGATGGAGGTGAACTGATCATTCAAGTGAATGAAAAATCCTATGTGTTTAAGGCTCAAGGATATCCCTCTGTCACCATGGAGAAGAAGCATGAAGAACTTCTCTCTAATCAGAGACAAACAGAGCCCCCACAGTTAAACTCTAAGTTTGGTGTTGGGAGGCCACAACCAAACTCTAAGTTTGGTGTTGAACCCCCACATTCAAACTCTAAGTTTGGTGTTGGGAGGTTCCAACATTACTCTGAGTATCCGTGAGGCTCCATGAGAGCCCTCTGTCAAGCTACTGACATTAAAGAAGCGCTTGTTGGGAGGCAACCCAATTATTATAGTTTATATATTTTCTTTTGTTATTTTATGTTTTTTGTAGGTTGATGATCATAAGAAGTCACAAAATCCATTGAAAAAGCAAAAACAAAATGAAAAACAGGAAGAAAAATAGCACACCCTGGAGGAAGAATTCACTGGCGTTTAAACGCCAGTGAGGCTAGCAGTTGGGCGTTTAACGCCCAGTCTGGCACCATTCTGGGCGTTTAACGCCAGAAAGGGGCACCAGACTGGCGTTAAACGCCAGAAAAGGGCAAGAACCTGGCGTTAAACGCTAGGAATGGGCACCAGCCCGGCGTTTAACGCCAGAAATGCCTCAAAACGTGATTTTGAGTGCTAATTGGTGCAGGGATGACTTTTCCTTGACACCTCAGGATCTGTGGACCCCACAGGACCCCCACCAACCCCACCACCACTCTCTCTCTTCTTCCCCCATTCACCAATCACCTCATTACCTCTTCCCCAAAACCCCTTCACCTATCAAATCCCATCTTTCTCTTCACCACTCACATCCATCCTTCATAAAACCCCACCAACCTCACCCTTCAAATTCAAACCACTTTCCCTCCCAAACCCACCCAAAATGGCCGAACCATATCACCCCCTCTCTCCTATATAAACCCTCCTTCACTCCTTCATTTTCACACAACCTAAATACCACTTCTCCCCCTCTTTGGCCGAACACATAAGCCACTCCCTTCTTCCTCATTTCTTCTTCTTCTACTCTCTTCTTTCTTCTTTTGCTTGAAGACGAGCAAACCTTTTAAGTTTGGTGTGGTAAAAGCGTTGCTTTTTCGTTTTCCATAACCATTTATGGCATCCAAGGCCGGAGAAACCTCTAGAAAGAGGAAAGGGAAGGCAAAAGCTTCCACCTCCGAGTCATGGGAGATGGATAGATTCATCTCAAGGGTGCATCAAAACCACTTCTATGAAGTTGTGGCCTTGAAGATGGTGATCTCCGAGGTCCCCTTTTCACTCAAAAAGGGTGAATATCCGGAGATCCGCCATGAGATCCGAAGAAGAGGTTGGGAAGTGCTTACCAACCCCATTCAACAAGTCGGAATCTTGATGGTTCAAGAGTTCTATGCCAATGCATGGATCACCAAGAACCATGACCAAAGTGTGAACCCGGATCCAAAGAATTATCTTACTATGGTTCCGGGGAAATACTTGGATTTTAGTCCGGAAAATGTAAGGTTAGCATTCAACTTGCCCATGATGCAAGGAGATGAACATCCTTACACTAGAAGGGTCAACTTTGATCAAAGGTTGGACCAAGTCCTCACAGTCATATGTGAAGAGGGCGCACAATGGAAGAGAGATTCAAGAGGCAAGCCGGTTCAATTGAGAAGGCATGACCTCAAGCCCATGGCTAGAGGATGGTTGGAGTTTATCCAACGCTCAATCATTCCCACTAGCAACCGGTCCGAAGTTACTCTAGACCGGGCCATCATGATTCATAGCATCATGATTGGAGAAGAAGTGGAAGTTCATGAGGTTATAGCCCAAGAACTCTATAAAGTGGCGGACAAGTCTTCCACCTTGGCAAGGCTAGCCTTTCCTCATCTCATTTGTCACCTCTGTTATTCAGTTGGAGTTGACATAGAAGGAGATACCCCCATTGATGAGGACAAGCCCATCACTAAGAAAAGGATGGAGCACACAAGAGACCCCACTCATCATGAGATCCCTGAGATGCCTCAAGGGATGCACTTTCCTCCACAAGATTATTGGGAGCAACTAAACACCTCCCTAGGAGAATTAAGTTCCAACATAGGACAACTAAGGGTGGAGCATCAAGAACACTCCATCATCCTTCATGAAATTAGAGAAGATCAAAAAGTCATGAGGGAGGAGCAACAAAGACAAGGAAGAGATATTGAGGAGCTCAAGCACTCCATAGGATCTTCAAGAGGAAGAAAGAGCCGCCATCACTAAGGTGGACCCGTTCTTTGATTTCCTTGTTCTTTATTCTTCTGTTTTTCGAATTTTATGCTTATGTTTATCCATGTTTGTGTCTTGTGATCATTAGTGTCTTAGTGTCTATGCCTTAAAGTTATGAATGTCCTATGAATCCATCACCTTTCTTGAATAAAAACGTGCTTAAATTGAAAAGAAAATAATTGCATGAATTTTGAATTTTATAATAGTTTAATTATTTTGATGTGGTGGCAATACTCTTGTTCTCTGAATGTATGCTTAAACAGTGCATATATATCTTGAATTTGTGGTTCATGAAGGTTGGCTCTTGAAAGAATGATGAAAAAGGAGACATGTTACTGAGGATCTGAAAAATCATTAAAAATGATTCTTGAAGCAAGAAAAAGCAGTGAATACAAAAAAAAAGAGGAAGCAAGCGAAAAAAAACGAAAAAAAAAGAAAAAGAAAGAAAAAGAAAGAAATAAAGTTGTGATCCAAGGCAATAAGAGTGTGCTTAAGAACCCTGGACACCTCTAATTGGGGACTTTAGCAAAGCTAAGTCACAATCTAAAAAGGTTCACCCAATTATGTGTCTGTGGCATGTATGTATCCGGTGGTAATACTGGAAGACAGAGTGCTTTGGGCCACGGCCAAGACTCATAAAGTAGCTGTGTTCAAGAATCATCATACTCTACTAGGAGAATCAATAACACTATCTGGATTCTGAGTTCCTAAAGAAGCCAACCATTCTGAATTTCAAAGGATAGACTGAGATGCCAAAACTGTTCAGAGGCAAAAAGCTAAAAGCCCCGCTCATCTAATTAATACTGATCTTCATAGATGTTTTTGGAATTCATTGCATATTCTCTTCTTTTTATCTTATTTTATTTTCAGTTGCTTGAGGACAAGCAACAATTTAAGTTTGGTGTTGTGATGAGCGGATAATTTGTACGCTTTTTGGCATTATTTTTAGTATGTTTTTAGTATGATCTAGTTAGTTTTTAGTATATTTTTATTAGTTTTTAATTAAAATTCACTTTTCTGGACTTTACTATGAGTTTGTGTGTTTTTCTGTGATTTCAGGTATTTTCTGGCTGAAATTGAGGGACCTGAGCAAAAATCTGATCCAGAGACTGAAAAGGACTGCAGATGCTGTTGGGTTCTGACCTCCTTGCACTCGAAGTGGATTTTCTGGCGCTACAGAAGCCCAATTGGCGCGCTCTCAATGGCGTTGGAAAGTAGACATCCTGGGCTTTCCAGCAATATTTGATAGTCTATACTTTGCCCAAGATTTGATGGCCCAAACCGGCGTTCAAAGTCACCTCAAGAAAAACCAGCGTTAAACGCCGGAACTGGCACCTAATTGGGAGTTAAACGCCCAAACTGGCATAAAAGCTGGCGTTTAACTCCAAGAGGAGTCTCTACACGAAAATGCTTCATTTGCTCAGCCCAAGCACACACCAAGTGGGTCCGGAAGTGGATTTTTATGTCAATTACTCATCTTTGTAATTCTTAAGCTACTAGTTCCCTATAAGTAGGACCTTTTACTATTGTATTTTCATCTTTTGATCATGTTTTTATGATTGAACCCTCTTTGGGAGGCTGGCCATTTGGCCATGCCTAGACCTTGTTCTTATGTATTTTCAACGGTGGAGTTTCTACACACCATAGATTAAGGTGTGGAGCTTTGCTGTACCTCGAGTATTAATGCAATTACTATTGTTCTTCTATTCAATTCCGCTTGTTCTTTGTCCAAGATATCACTTGTTCTTCAACTTGATGAAGGTGATGATTGACGCTCATCACCATTCTCACCTATGAACAAGGTGACTGACAACCATTCTTGTTCTACAAGCATCTGAGGCTTAGTGAATATCTCTTGGGTTCTTTAATCGGAATCTTCGTGGTATAGGCAAGAACTGATGGCGGCATTCAAGAGAATCCGGAAGGTCTAACCTTGTCTGTGGTATTCTGAGTAGGATTCAATGATTGAATGACTGTGACGTGCTTCAAACTCCTAGCAGGCGGGGCGTTAGTGACAGACGCAAAAGAATCAATGGATTTTATTCCGGCCTGACCGAGAACCGACAGCTGAATTCCGCTATGCTGTGACAGAGCATATGCAATCGCTTTCACTGAGAGGATGTGAGGTAGCCATTGACAACGGTGAAACCCTTACACGAGCTTGCCATGGAAAGGAGTAAGAAGGATTGGATGAAGACTGTAGGAAAGCAGAGAGACGGAAGGGAAGGCATCTTCATACGCTTATCTGAAGCTCTCACCAATGATATACATAAGTATCTCTATCTTTATCTTTATGCTTTATTCATCATCTATACCCAATTGAGTCTGCCTGACTGAGATTTACAAGGTGACCATAGCTTGCTTCATAGCAACAATCTCCGTGGGATTGACCCTTACTCACGTAAGGTATTACTTGGACGACCCAGTGCACTTGCTGGTTAGTTGTGCGAAGTTGTGTTTATGCCATGGTATTGAGCACCAAGTCTTTGGAGCCATTACCGGGGATTATTCGAATATGGACAAAGTAGTGATCACAATTTCGTGCACCACTCTTGCGCCTCTTGTTAAAGCCTCTGCCTCGCCGGTTCCTTCAGCCCCCTCGACCATAGTTGAGCCAGATCCTGACTGTCAGATCTTGAATCGAGGCGACGGGACAGTGGATGCGATGCCTCTCCAGACTCGTCCTCCTTTACCTCATGTTGAATCTGCTACTGGGAAGCCTTTGGACTCTCTTTGATTATCCTTGATAGATTTGTGTATAGCCCGGCCTGTGGGTTTTGCAATCTTTTTTGTAAATGGTGTTTTGTTGATTGTTGATAGTTACTGCTCTTAGCACCTTTATTTTGAAAAACAAAATAGTTTCTCTTGCTCTTGAGGTTGGCTTCAAGCGGCCTCTTGAGTCTTTGTTTTATGGTAACTGCCTTGTTTTTCACAATATGCTTGCTTGCAGCTTTCTTTAGCATTTATCTGGAATCTTTCAGAGTTGTTTTTTATTCATCCTCTTTTGATTGCTTTTGGCGAAGTCGAGGTCTTATCGGGTCGAGCAATCTGCCCTCTGTTGGCTGATTTTCTCAGTTGATCTTTTCTTGAGTTATTTCTAGCAGCCCCTTGGGATTACTTTTTATAACTTTTTGTAGCTTTAGTCCGACTTTTTCACGTCGGTCGCTGTTCCGTTACTAGGTAATCGTTTTTTCTTGGATCTTATTTAGATCTCTTTTGTAACTTTATCTTTTCTGGGCCGACTTCGTCATGTCGGGTTTTGTCGAGTTACTTGATAATCCTCTTTCTTGGACCTTGTTCAGGTCTTTTTCAGGGATTTATCTTTTGTAGCTTTATCTTTCCGGGCTGACTTCGTCATGCCGGGCTTTGTCGAGTTACTTGATAATCCTCTTTCTTGGACCTTGTTCAGGTCTCTTTCAGGGATTTATCTTTTGTAACTTTAATCTATTCGGGCCGACTTCGTCATGTCGGGCCCTGTCGAGTTACTTGATAATCCTCTTTCTTGGACCTTATTTAGGTCTCTTTCAAGGATTTATCTTTTGTAACTTTTTGTAGGAGTCCGACTTCGTCCTCTCGGGCTCTTCGAAGTTATAGTAATCCTCTTTTATAGGGTTGGCCAGACCTCTTTCCAGGGCTTTACTTATAACTTTGGGTTTTTGTGGCTGGTCCGACTTTTGTGCCGTCCAGCCTTTAAGTTATTTTATAGCAATCCATTTTATTAGGACCTCGTCAGGTCCTTTCTATGGATCACTTTCTATAACTTCTTGTATTATTCTGTCTTCATCTTTGCCGATTTCATAGAATTTGGGTTTTTAGCCCTTGTTTTTATCATGATCACACAGTGAATTCGGTTTTCACTTTTTGTCAATCTGTAGCTTTACAGTCGGACGATGAATGTTTTTAGAATAATACGACTTGAGCGTTTGTAGAGAATCTGAGCAAATTTTATTAAAAGAAAATACAAATATACATGACGAGTTAATTTCCTAAGTCGGGTGATTTGTAGGTCTTGGCATGGCGCCTCGTTAAAAAACCTTTTCAAGAAAAAAAGTGTGCCCTGTCCAAAATCTTTTGTCATCCCTAGCTATAGTACCTTCTTAGGTTGCAGGCGTGCCATGATCTAGGAAGCTCTCACCCGTCGAGTTCGGAAAGCTTGTAGTAGCCCTTTCCCAGTACTTCTATGACTCGGAAGGGTCCCTTCCAGTTTGCTGCCAGTTTTCCTTCTCCAGGTTGAGTTGCTCCTATATCATTTCGGATTAGGATGAGGTTGTCTTTATCGAAGGCCCGCTGTATTACTTTTTGGTTGTATCTGGAGGCCATTCATCGTTTCAACGCTTCTTCCCTTATCCGAGCTCTTTCTCGAATTTCCGGAAGTAAGTCGAGCTCTTCCCTTTGGAGTTGGGAATTGGCTTTTTCGCTGAAATGGATTACCCTGGGTGATCCTTCTTCCACTTCTACTGGGATCATTGCCTCCATCCCGTAAGCTGATCGGAAAGGTGACTCCTTTGTTATGGAATGTGGAGTCGTTCGATATGCCCATAGGACTTGTGGGAGTTCTTCGGCCCAGGCTCCCTTTGCATCCTGTAGCCTTCATTTTAACCCTGCTAATATAACTTTGTTAGCAGCTTCAGCTTGTCCATTGGCTTGGAGGTGCTCAACAGAAGTGAATTGTTGTTTTATATTTAGGTCGGCCGCTAGTTTTCTAAAGCCTGCGTCTGTGAACTGGGTACCATTGTCTGTAGTGATGGAGTGTGGAACTCTGAACCTTGTGATGATGTTTCTATATAGGAATTTCCGACTTCTTTGTGCTGTGGCGTTAGCTAGGGGCTCTGCCTCGATCCATTTTGTGAAGTAGTCTATTCCTACTAAGAGGAATTTGACTTGCCCTGATCCTTGAGGAAAATGTCCGTGGAGATCGAGGCCCCATTTTGCAAATGGCCAGGGTGAGGTTACGCTGATGAGTTCCTCTAGTGGAGCGGCGTGAAAGTTGGCATGCTTCTGACATGGCGAACATGTCCTTACAAATTCTGTGGCTTCTTTTTGTAGCGTCGGCCAATAGAATCCTGCCCGAAGTACTTTTTTGGCGAGTGCTTGCGCTCCGAGGTGATTGCCACAAATGCCACTGTGCACTTCTTCTAGGATATCTTTAGCATTGGAAGTCGGCACACATTTCAGCAATGGTGTTGAAATCCCTCTTTTGTACAAAATGTGATTTTTATGATGGTATAGTATTGTGCTTCCCGTTTTAACATCTTTGCCTCTTTCTCATTTGTAGGGAGGGCCTCCGTTGTGAGGTAATTGATTATGGGGGTCATCCATCCCTGATCGCGACCTGTTATGGCTAAGACTTTTTCTTCTTTTGAGATTGATGGTTTCTGTAAAATTTCTTGGATAAGGCTTCTATTGTTGCCTTTTGGTTTGGTGCTGGATAGCTTTGAGAGTGCATCGGCCCGGGCATTCTGTTCTTGGGGTATGTGTCGAATCTCGTACTCTCCGAGTTGTCCGAGCTGTTCCCTGGTTTTGTCCAGGTACTTTTTCATAGTGGGATCTTTGGCTTGGTAGCTGCCTGTTATTTGTGACGTGACTACCTGTGAGTCGCTAAAGATGATAAGTTTTTGAGCTCCAACTTTCCTAGCCAGCTTCAAACCTGCTAGAAGTGCCTCATATTCCGCTTGATTGTTGATGATTGGGTTTTTGATGGTATAGAATTTCACAAATGAATTCTCGTTGCAAGTATAGTTTCTAAACCAATCAATAATCCTTTCATACAAAAAGTTGTTTGTCACTAGTACAAACCCCTAAAATTTATAAACCGAAGTATTCAAACCTCGGGTCGTTCTCCCTAGGAATTACAATAAAGTGTCTTGTTATTGGTTATGAATTATTTTTGGGGTTTTGATAAGAGGCATGAAAGATAAATGGCAAGAAAGTAAACTAATGGCTAAAAAGGTCTTGGCAAGGGTTGGTGGTCAAGTATCTCTATCCTAATCACTAACCACAATATGAGAATTGGCAAGGATTAATCTCATTAAATCATCCTCTAACTAATAGTAAAGGAAAGTCAAATGAGCTATATCAATCCTAGTCCATAAGTCCTAACTCTCCACTAATTCAATTAGTGAGAACTAGAGTCAATGGATCCCAATCATCAATTACTTAGACATTAGTAACTCAAGAGTTCCTAAGTTACCTTTCCAAGCCAAGAGTATAAAATTCTACTCTAAAATCCAACCAAGCATTTCATCAAACACTTGGAAGGCATAAAAGGAAAGCATAGTAAATCAACAACAAGAACAAAATCTAACAACAATTATTGCAAAGAATTAATAACAACAATCAAGGAAATCACAATTATCATGAATTACCTCAAATTGCATTATTGAAAGAAAACAAAGGAACAACAATCTATCCAAAACAAAATGAAGAATTACAATTATTAAAGTACATAGCTAGAAAGAGGAAGAGGGGAAGATTAAGACTTGATGAAGGAGAAGTGAATTGAGGCATGAATTAAACCTAGATCTAAGAAGAGAGATTAATCTAACTCTAATCCTAGTTCTAGAGAGAAGTGAGAGCTTCTGTCTCTAAACTAACTCTAAAACTAATCCTAATTATGCTATATGCTAGATTCATTGCCTTCCCCTCAATCCTTGATCCTTTTATTCCTTTCTCTCAGCAATTGGCGCCAAAATGGGTTCAGAAACCCTCTCAAATCGCCAGGCACGTGTTGCTTTAATGAAGTCATGTACGAGCTTCGACGCGTGCGCACACGGTACGCATGCGCGTCCCTGGCCGATTCTGCAATGTGCGCGCGAGCACCTTGTGCGCGTGCGCGTGCTTGGGCGAGATTAATTCTTTGGCTTTTGTGCTTCTCTCCACTTGCATGCTTTCTTCCTTGCTCCCTTGATCCATGTCTAGCCTATTTCAACCTGAGATTACTAACAAACACATCAAGGCATCTTATGGAATCAAAGAGGAATTAGAATTCATCAAAATAAGGCTTAGAAAGCATGTTTTTACACTTAAGCACAAATACGGGAGAGATTACAAAACCATGCCAATTCATAGGTTAAATACGAGAAAAGGTCATCAAAATACTCTAAATTCAATACAAGATAAACCCTAAAAATGGGGTTTATCAATTGTTTGAGGCAGGGAACCCAAATTTGAGGGAGAGTTCGATCTGGGTCCCCTGGTTGCTTTCAATTATTACGCCTGCGCCACTTCCTGTTTTATTTGAGGAGCCGTCCACGTATAGATGCCAATCTGTGGGGATTTCCGGTGTGTCCGTAAATTCCGCAATGAAGTCGGCCAGATATTCGGATTTAATGGCCGTCTGAGCTTCGTATTAAAGATCGAACACGGACAACTCGACTGCCCATTGCAAGATTCTGCCCGTCAAATCTGTTTTTTGTAGGATTCTTTTTATGGGCTGGTTGGTCCAAATTTTGATGGTGTGAGACTGGAAATATGGGCGAAGTCGTCGAGATGTTATTATGAGAGCGTAAGCGAACTTTCTATTTTCTGGTAGTTCAGCTCGGCTCCTTGTAATGCTTTGCTGATAAAGTATATGGGTTGCTGCCCGCTGTTGTCTTCTCAGACCAGTGCTGAGGCTATTGCCTGATTTCCCACTGCGAGGCACAAGATGAGTGGTTCCCCTTCCCGTGGTCGACTTAATATAGGTGGCTGTCCCAGAAAGTTTTTGAAGTCTTGGAAGGCTTGCTCGCATTCAACTGTCCATTCAAATTCCTTTCCCTTCCTTAGAGTGGCGTAGAAGGGGAGAGATCTTATTGTGGATCCCGCCAGGAACCTGGACAAGGCTGCCAGCCGTCCGTTGAGTTATTGTACTTCTTTGATACAAGTCGGGCTTTTCATGTCAAGCACGGCCCTGCACTTGTCTGGGTTTGCCTCGATTCCTCTCTGTGTGACCATAAAACCCTAGAATTTACCCGCTTCTACTGCGAAGGTACATTTTGTGGGATTGAGTTGCATGCCGTGTTGTCTTATGGTGTTGAATACTTGTGTCAGGTCGGATAATAACATCTCTTTATTTTGCGTCTTCACTAGCATGTTGTCTATGTAGACCTCCATGACCTTCCCGATGTGATCCGAAAAAACATTATTCATTAGTCTTTGGTAAGTGGCTCCCGCATTTTTGAGACCGAAAGGCATAACAATGTAGCAGTGGTTTGCCTTTGAGGTTAAGAAAGAGGTTTTTTCTTGGTCGGGTGGGTACATTGGTATTTGGTTATATCCTGAGTATGCGTCCATAAAGAAGAGATATTTGTATCTGGAGGAGGCATCTACTAGTGCGTCAATATTTGGGAGTGGATAAGGATCTTTCAGGCAAGCTTTGTTGAGATCGGTATAGTCGGTGCACATTCTCCACTTCCCATTTGACTTTTTTACCAAAACGACATTAGCAAGTGTTAACGGGTATTTGACTTCTCTTATGAAGCCTGCCTCCAGTAGAGCTCGTACCTGTTCTTCCATTGCTTGAGAGCGTTCGGGTCCTAGCTTTCTGCGCCTTTGTTGTACCGGCCGAGATCCTGGCATTAGTTTGGGATCTATACCTGGCATGTCTGCGGCCTTCCACGCAAAGAGGTCGGTGTTGCTGCGTAGGAACTGTATGAGTGATTCTTTTATGTCCCCTTTTAGGAGTGTTCCGATGTTGGTTATTTGGTCCGGGGTGTTCCCGATCTGAATTTGCTCTATTTCTCCTTCAGGTTGTGGGCGAAGCTCCTCCCGCCTCCGAACTCCACCAAGCTCGATTGTGTGGAATTCTTCACCTCCGCCTTTGAGGTTTAGACTTTCGTTGTAATAGCGGCGCGCCATTTTCTGGTCTGCCTTTACTGTGGCTATTTCTTCTGCGGTTGGGAACTTCATGCATAGATGCGGAGTCGAGATTATTGCGCCGAGTTGATTTAACGTTGTCCAACCTATCAGGGCATTGTAGGCTGAGCTTACGTCAATGACGATGTAATCTATTTTGAGTGTTCTTGACTGACTTCCCTTTCCAAAAGTTGTGTGGAGCGGAATGCATCCCATTAGTTGAACCGGGGTATCTCCTAACCCAAACAGGCTGTCCGGATATGCTCTGAGTTCTTTTTCTTCCAAGCCGAGTTTGTTGAAGGCGGTTTTGAATAAGATATTGGCAAAGCTCCTCTATCAGTGTGCGATGGAGATTTGTGTTTGCCAATATAATAGTGATGACCATGGGATCATCATGTCCTGTTGTGATGCCGGATGCGTCTTCCTTGGTAAAAGTGATTGTCGGGATGTCGGGTGCTTCCTTCCTTTCTGCGATGTGATATATGTCTTTGAGATGTCTTTTGCGGGATGACTTGGAGATTCCTCCCACGGCGAATCCGCCGTGTATCATATGGACGTGTCTCTCTTGTGTCCGGGATGATCGCATAGCTGGTCCGACATCTTCTGCTCTTCTTCTTTTCCTTTGTTCATCCTCGTGGGTGGCCAGGTATCGATCTAACCTCCCTTCTCGCACAAGCTTTTCTATGACGTTTTTTAAGTCAAAACACTCATTGGTGGAGTGCCCGCGGATCCGATGGTATTCACAGTATTCAGCCCAGTTTCCTCCTCCTTTTTTGCCTTTGAGTGGTCGAGCTGGTAGTATTTTTTCTGTGTTGCAAACTTCTTTGTAGACATCCACAAGAGACACCCGAAGAGGAGTATAATTGTGGTACTTTTATATTTTCTCTCCATGTCGATCTTCCTTTTTCTGGAATCTTTGTCTTTATCCCGAGGGGTGAACCCTGCTTTTGAGGTCTCTCCTAATCAGGAGTTCTCCTCCATGTTGATGTACTTTTCCGCTCGCTCCTGCACCTCGTTCAGAGATGTGGGATACCTCTTTGATATGGATTGACTAAAAGGCCTTTCTCGCAGACCATTAATGAGACCCATGATGGCAGCTTCTGTTGGAAGGTTTGGTATATCCATGCATGTTTTGTTGAATCTCTCTATGTAGTTTCGCAGGGTTTCCCGCTCCCCTTGTCTGATTCCTAGTAAGCTCGGAGCATGTTTAGCTTTGTCCTTTTGGATGGAGAATCTGGCCAGGAATTTTTTAGCCAAGTCGTCGAAACTTGAGATGGACCTAGGAGAGAGATTGTCGAACCATCTAATTGCTGTTTTTTTTAAAGTAGTTGGAAAGGCTTTGCAACGAACTGCATCTGAGGCATCGGTGAGGTACATTCTGCTTCTGAAGTTGCTGAGATGATGGCTCGGATCTGTAGTGCCGTCGTATAAGGTCATATCTGGGAGTTTAAAGTCCTTTGGGATTTTTGTCTTCATGGTTTCTTTCGTGAATGGGTCTTGCTCCTTTCGTGCATTATCTTCGGGACCGGATCGGCTGTCTTTTGTCTTGACATCGGTTTCAAGTTTCAGGAGTTTTGTTTCCAATTCCCGGCGTCGCCTTATTTCTCTTTGCAGATCCTTCTCGGCCTCTCGTTCTCGTAAGGCGTCTTCCTCAAGTTGTTTTAGCCGATTTTGGAATGCCTCTAGGGCTCCCTCGTTTGGGGAGTTTTTATTATTGACTTGGGGAGTATCCTTTGGTGTTGTGCCCGCTTTTTTGTGTGGCATTCATTCTTCTAGATCTGAAGTGTGGTCATTGTCATGGTCATCCGCCATGGTAATGAGATGACTTCCAGGGTCCCCGGCAACGGTGCCAATGTTCCGAGGGTTACCTGAAACTGTAGGTCAATCTCTAACGAGATCTTCTGTACTGGTTGGAATGGTTTGTGTCCGACTTGTTGGACTTGGTGGTGATGCTGATTCCTTCGTTCCCAGAGGGTGGGGGGTACCTGCAAGGGACTCCGATGCTTAAGTTAGCAAGGGTATTAAGCAGGTATTGAGTAGAATCAGAGTATGAGTTATACCTGGGTGCTCCAGTGTATTTATAATGGTGTAGAGTGACCTCTTTTGGATGAGATAAGTTAGTTATCTTATCTTATCTTTATCTTATCTTTGACTGGGGTCCTCTTATCTTCAAGGGAACCGCCTTTATCTATACGGGCTTGGGCCGCCCTTGGATTTGGGACGTGTTCCTCTATTTGGGCCCTTTGTTTGGGCCTTCCTGTGATTTGGCCGAGCTCTTTTGAGAAGAGATCGGGTTTGTCCTTACCTGAAGAGGTCGGTCGCTTTGTCTGTAGAACATCCCGGGTCGGACAGCTCGACCCAGGGTATGAACAGTCACGTTATGAGTCACGTTAACTTAGTTAACGTGAACTCTAACATGGAAGAAAAGACAATACCAACGTTAGTGACACTCACCTTTGTCATTAACGTTGGAGATGGCATTCACTACCACGTTAGTGGCCATGTTAACCTAGTTAACGTGAACTCTAACGTGGGAAAAAGGGGTGTTTGGAGCGTTAGTAATAAAGGTAAGTGTCACTAACGCTCTCGAAGCTAGGCATGCCCACGTTAAGAGTCACATTAGTTATACTAACGTAAACTCTAATGTAGGGAAAGAGGGGCACAAGGCAACGTTATTGGAAAAGGTGATTCCCAATAATGCTTGCGAAGGATCATAAGGCAACGTTAGTGGTCACGTTAGTGCCACTAACGTTGAAGTTAACGTGGACTATATTGGGGTTGGACGTTAGTGAAAAAGGTGATTGCCACTAACGTTCTCGAACCCATATTTTCACTTAACGTTAACATCACTAACGCCTGTGCCTAACTCACACTTTTCTGCAAGCTAAGCCCACTAAAGATTGTAACTGCTTTAACTCAAGCTCTAAGGCCCACATCCAAGACTCGAAGAACTCACTAGAAGATCAAGAAGAGTAGTATATATAGGAATAGTTTTGAACTATAGAGAAGCTTGGCACTTTGGAGAACTACCCTTTTAGCTAAGCATGTATTCTTTTCTGCCATTTTTCATTACCAGAGCTATGAACAACTAAACTCCTTTCGTTGGGTTAGGGAGCTCTATTGAAATTTGATGGATCAATTATAGTTTTCTTTCTTCTTCCTCTCTCTTCTCTCTTGATTTACTAGAAAGCTTTCGATTTTAATTCAATTGGTTAGTTTTCTTGGAAAAGAAACTCTCCATAATTGGATCTCCTCTATGCCTTGGAAAAGGGATGAGGAGATCATGCTAGATATCTTTTCTCATGTTGGACCAAATTGGGGTCTGCGCGGATATAGTGACATGTAATCCTCCCAACACTTTGATTTGGAAATACATGTGGTATAATCAGTGACCACACTTCATCTCTTCCCATGAGCAATTAAATCAAGGAATTGGGCAATTATTCAAGCTTAGAGAGATTGGGTTGCCAAGGAATTGGAATCCAATCACTTAAGATTGCCAAGGAGATCAATAGATGCTTTGATTGAGGAAGAGATGAAAATGAATTTGATCCGGAGAATACAACATCTCCTAAGCCCAATAAATTCCACATTTCTAATCTCACCTATTCTCTTTACTTTCTGCCATTTATTTCCATGTTCATCTCCCCAATTCCCATTTAAGATTCTGCACTTTATTTCCTGCAGTTTACTTTCCCGTCATTTAATTTCCTGCAACATCAACTACACTCTATTTAGCTCAACTAGCATACTCTTCCAACTAAAGTTGCTTGACCAATCAATCCCTATGGGATTCGACCTCACTCTATTGTGAGTTTTTACTTGACAACAATTTGGTATACTTGCCGAAGGGAAATTTGTTGAGAGACAAGTTTTCGTGCATCACTGATTAGCCATACGATATCTGTGCATGGTATTTTTCATCCGAGATGAGCAATCCGACAGTTGAATAGCCGCACGGAAATCGTAGAGGACCATTTTCACTGAGAAGACGGGAAGTAGCCATTGACAACGGTGACACCCAACATACAGCTTGCCATAGAAAGGAGTATGAAGGATTGGATGAAGGAAGTAGGAAAGCAGAGATTCAAAAGGGATAAAGCATCTCCATACACTTATATGAAATTCTCACCAATGATTTACATAAGTATCTCTATCTTTATTTTACGTTTTATTTATCTTTTAATTATTAAAACTCCATAACCATTTAAGTCCACCTGATTGAGATTTACAAGGTGACTATAGCTTACTTTAAGCCGACAATCTCCGTGGGATCGACCCTTACTCACGTAAGGTTTATTACTTGGACGACCCAGTGCACTTGCTGGTTAGTTGTGCGAAGTTGTGAAAAAGAGTTGAGATTACAATTGTGCGTAACAACTTGTTGGCGCCATTGTGTATCATAATTTCATGCACCAAGTTTTTGGTGCTGTTTCCAGGGATTGTTCGAGTTTGGACAACTGACGGTTCATCTTGTTGCTTAGATTAGGTAATTTTCTTTTCATTTTATTTTTCAAAAAGTTTTCAAAAATCTTTCAAAAAATTTTCTTCTTTTTCATTTTCTTTTTTTTCTTTTTTTCTTTCTAAAAACAATTTTCAAAAAATCCAAAAAAAATTTATAAAATCATAAAACCAAAAAAATATTTTGTGTTTCTTGTTTGAGTCTAGTGTCAATTTTTAAGTTTAGTGTCAATTGCATCTTTTTAATTTTCTAAAAATTTTCGAAAATTAATGCATTGCATTCTTCATGATCTTCAAGTTGTTCTTGACAAGTCTTCTTGTTTGATCTTCATATTTTATTGTTTTGTGTCTTTTGTTGTTTTTCATATGCATTTTTGAATTATTAGTGTCTAAACATGAAAAATCTCTAAGTTTGGTGTCTTGCATGTTTTTCTTTTCTTGAAAATTTTTCAAAAAATAAGTTCTTGGTGTTCATCATGATCTTCAAAGTGTTCTTGGTGTTCATCTTGACCTTCATAGTGTTCTTGCAAGCATCATTTATTTTGATCCAAAATTTTCATGTTTTGAGTCATTTTTGTGTTTCTCTTTCTCCTCATTAAAAATTCAAAAATAAAAAAATATCTTTTCCTTATTTTACTCATAAATTTCAAAATCTTTGGGTTGACTTAGTCAAAAAAAATTTAAAATAAGTTGTTTCTTGTTAGTCAAGTAAAGATTTCAATTTTAAAAATCTTTATCTTTTCAAAACTTTTTCAAAAATCAAATCTTTTTCATTTTTCTTTGATATTTTCGAAAATTTTTTTAAATTGATTTTCAAAATATTTTTCTTAATTTTATTTCATAATTTTTGAAAACTTTACTAACAATTAATGTGATTGATTTAAAAATTTGAAGTTTGTTACTTTCTTGTTAAGAAAGGTTCAATCTTTAAATTCTAGAATCATATCTTTTAGTTTCTTGTTAGTCAAGTAATCAATTTTAATTTTCAAAATCAAATCTTTTTAATCTCCTTTTCAAATCTTTTTTTTCAAAATAAATTTCAATCATATCTTTTTAAACATATCTTTTTCAAATCATATCTTTTTCAAAATCAATTTCAAAAATCTTTTCTAACTAACTAATTGACTTTTTTTGTTTGTTTTACTATTTCTTATCTTTTCCAAAACCACCTAACTACTTTTCTCTCTCTAGTTTTCAAAAATTCCTCACCCTTTTTCAAAATTCTTTTTAATTAACTAGTTGTTTTAAATTTTAATTTTATTTTATTTCTTCTCCTAATTTTCGATTTCTAATTATATTTTAAAATAAAAAAATCTTTTTTCTTTTTTTTTTCTTCTAATTTTTGAATTTCCCTCTTTCTCTTTCTATTTATTTTATTTATTTCTAACACTTCTCTTCTCAAAATTTGAACCCCTCCCTTCTCTGTGTTCAAATTTTTCTTCTTCTTCCTTCATTCTTATTCTTCCACTCACATAAAAGAATCTTTATATTGTGACATAAAGGATTCCTCTTCTTTTCTGTTCTCTTTTTTTTCATATGAGCAGGAGCAAGGACAAGGACATTCTTGTTGAAGCAGATCCTGAACTTAAAAAGACTCTGACGAAGAAGCTAAGAGAAGCTAAAGCACAACAATACAGAGAAAACCTTATAGAGAATCTCAAAAAAGAAGAAGACATGGCCGAACCCAACAACAATGCAAGGAAGATGCTTGGTGACTTTACTGCACCAAATTCCAACATCCATGGAAGAAGCATCTCAATCCCTGCCATTACAGTAAACAATTTTGAGCTAAAGCCTCAATTAGTTTCTCTGATGCAACAGAATTGCAAGTTTTATGGACTTTCATCAATAGATCATTTTCAGTTCTTAACTGAATTCTTGCAGATCTATGATACTGTTAAGACCAATGGAGTTGATCCTAAGGTCTATAAGCTTATGCATTTCCCTTTTGTTGTAAGAGACAAAGCTAGAACATGGTTGGACTCTCAACCTAGAGATAGCCTAAACTCTTGGGATAAGCTGGTCATGGCTTTCTTAGCCAAGTTCTTTTCTCCTCAAAAGCTGAGCAAGCTTAGAGTGGATGTTCAAACCTTCAGGCAGAAAGAAGGTGAATCTCTCTGTGAAGCTTGGAAAGATACAAACAACTGACCAAAAAGTGTCCTTCTGACATGCTCTCAGAATGGACCCTCTGAAAGCTTGGGAAAGATGTCATTGGACCATTCTTCAGGTGGATCTATTCACCTAAAGAAAATGCCTACAGAAGCTCATGAACTCATTGACATGGTTGCAAATAACCAATTCATGTACACTTCTGAAAGAAATCCTGTGAGTAATGGGACACCTCAAAGGAAGGGAGTTCTTGAAATTGATGCTCTGAATGCCATATTGGCTCAGAACAAAATGTTGACTCAATAAGTCAATCTAATTTCTCAGAGTCTGAATGGATTGCAAAATGCATCCAACAGTACTAAAGAAGCATCTTCTGAAAAAGAAGCTTATGATCCTGAGAACACTGCAATGGCAGAGGTGAATTACATGGGTGAAGCCTATGGAAACACCTATAATCCCTCATGGATAAATCATCCAAATTTCTCATGGAAGGATCAACAAAAGCCGCCAACAAGGCTTTAATAATGGTGGAAGAAATAGGTTTAGTAATAGCAAGCCTTTTCCATCATCCTCTCAGCAATAGACAGAGAATTATGAGCAGAACCCATCTAGTTTAGCAAATATAGTCTCTGATCTATCTAAGGCCACTCTCAGTTTCATAAATGAAACAAGGTCCTTCATTAGAAATTTGGAGGCGCAAGTGGGCCACCTGAGTAAAAGAGTCACTGAAACTCCTCCTAGTACTCTCCCAAGCAATACAAAAGAGAACCTAAAAAGAGAGTGCAAGGCCATAAGCTTACTTGGTGTGGCCGAATGCACAGAGGAGGAGGAGGACGTGAATCCCAGTGAGGAAGACCTCATGGGACGTCCTCTGGACAAAAAGGAGTTCCCAATTGAGGAACCTAAGGAATCTGAGGCTCACATAGAGACCATAAAGATTCCATTGAACCTCCTTTTACCATTCATGAGCTTTGATGACTATTCATCTTCTGAAGAAGATGAAGACATTGTTGAAGGGCACCATAGGCACCATGACCTTTGAGAAGGCTCTGTGTGACTTGGGGTCAGGCATAAACTTAATGCCACTCTCTGTAATGGAGAAACTGGGAATCTTTAAGGTATAGGCTGCCAAATTCTCATTAGAGATCGCAGAGAAATCCATGAAAAAGGCTTATGGACAGGTAGAGGATGTGCTAGTAAAGGTCAAAGGCCTTTACATCCCTGCTGATTTCATAATCCTAGACACTGGGAAGGATGAGGATGAATCCATCATCCTTGGAAGACCCTTCCTAGCCACAGCAAAGGCTGTAATTGATGTAGACAGAGGAGAGTTGATCCTTCAATTGAATGAGGACTACCTTGTGTTTAAAACTCAAGGATCTCCCTCTGTAACCATGGAGAGGAAGCAAGAAAAGCTTCTCTCAATGCAGAGTCAAACAAAGCCCGCCCAGTCAAACTCTAAGTTTAGTGTTGAACCCCCACATTCAAACTCTAAGTTTGGTGTTGGGAGGTCTCAACAATGCTCTGAACATCTGTGAAGCTCCATGAGAGCTCACTGTCAAGCTATTGACATTAAAGAAGCGCTTATTGGGAGGCAACCCAATTTTATTTATCTATGTTATTTCTTTTTTTTTTAAGGTTGATGATCATGTGGAGTCACAAAAACAACTACAAAAATCAAAGAAAAAAAAATCAAAAACAGCATTAAAAACAACACACCCTAGACGAGCATTTAACGCTCAGTCTGGCACCATTATGGGCATTTAACGCTCAGTCTGGCACCATTATGGGTGTTAAACGCCATAAACAAGCACCAGACTGGCGTTAAACGCCAGAAATAGGCTACAATCTGACGTTAAACACCAGAAACAGGTTGCAGCCTGGCGTTTAACGCCATGAAAGGAATAAAAGCTGGCTTTTAACGCCAGAAATAAGCAAGCAATCTGGGGTTAAACACCAAGATTGTACTGTAAGGGCATTTACACGCCTAATAGGAGCATGGATGATACATCCTTGACCCCTCAGGATTTGTGGACACCACAGGATCCCCACCTATCCTCCCACAATACTCTTCCCCAAATACCCCTCACCAATCAACTCATTCACTCTTTCCCATCACCTCTTCACCAATCACCTCCATATCTCTTCCCCAAAAACCCCACCTACCTCACTTTCAAATTCAAACACTTTTTCCTCCCAAACCCAACCCTAATGACTAAATCCTAACCCTCCCCTCACCCCTATATAAACCCCTCACCACTCCTTCATATTTACACAATACATACACCTTTCCACCATCTTGGCCGAATTTACTTCTCCTTTCTTCTTCCCCTTCTTCTTTCTTTTGCTCGAGGATGAGCAAACCTTTTAAGTTTGGTGTGGTAAAAGCATTGCTTTTTGTTTTTCCATAACCATTTATGGCACCTAAGGCCGGAAAAACCTCTAGAAAGAGGAAAGGGAAGGCAAAAGCTTCCACTTCCGAGTCATGGGAGATGGAGAGATTCATCTCAAAGGTCCATGAAGACCACTTTTATGAAGTTGTGGCCTAGAAAAAGGTGATCCCTGAGGTCCCTTTCATGCTCAAGAAAAATGAGTATCCGGAGATCCGACATGAGATCCGAAGAAGAGGTTGGGAAGTTCTTATCAACCCCATTCAACAAGTCGGAATCTTAATGGTTCAAGAGTTCTATGCCAATGCATGGATCACTAGGAACCATGATCAAAGTATGAACCCGAATCCAAAGAATTGGCTTACAATAGTTCGGCGAAAATACTTAGATTTCAGTCCGGAAAATGTAAGGTTGGCATTCCACTTGCCAATTTTGCATGAAAACGTACGCCCCTATACTAGAAGGGTCAACTTTGATCAAAGGTTGGACAAAGTCCTCAAGGACATATGTGTGGAAGGAGCTCAATGGAAAAGAGACTCAAGAGGCAATCCGGTTCAATTGAGAAGACCGGATCTCAAGCCCGTGGCTAGAGGATGGTTAGAGTTCGTCCAACGGTCCATCATTCCTACTAGTAACCGATCTGAAGTAACTGTAGATCGGGCCATCATGGTCCATAATATCATGATTGGGGAGGAAGTGGAAGTTCATGAGATCATACCTCTAGAACTCTACAAGGTGGCTGACAAGTCATCCACCTTGGCAAGGTTAGCCTTTCCTCATCTCATTTGTCACCAATGCAATTTGGCTGGGATGGACATAGAAGGAGACATCCTTATTGAAGAGGACAAGTCCATCACTAAGAAAAGGATGGAGTAAACAAGAGAGCTCATTCATGGACCAACTAAGGGTGGAGCACCATGAGCACTCCATCATTCTCCATGAGACTAGAGAAGATCAAAGAGCTATAAAGGAGGAGCAACAAAGGCAAGGAAGAGACATTGAGGAGCTTAGGCATTCCATTGGTTCTTTAAGAGGATGACACCACCCTCACTAAGGTGGACTCATTCTTTAATCTCCTCGTCTATCTATTTTTCTGTTTTTGATTTTTATGCTTATTGTGTCATCTATGTTTGTGTCTTCATTACATGATCATTAGTGTCAAGTGACTATGTCTAAAAGCTATGAATAATTCAATGAATCTTTCACCTCTCTTAAATGAAAAATGTGATTAATTACAAAAGAATAAGAAGTACTTGGATTTCAAATTTTATCTTGAAATTAGTTTAATTATTTTGATGTGGTGGCAATACTTTTTGTTTTCTGAATGAATGCTTGAACAATGCATATTTTTTATAGTGAAGTTTATGAATATTAAAATTGTTGGCTCTTGAAAGAATGATGAACAAAGAGAAATGTTATTGATAATCTGAAAAATCATGAAATTGATTCTTGAAGCAAGAAAAAGTAGTGAAAAAAAAGTGGCAAAAAAAAGAGAAAGAAAAAGATAATTGCAAGCAAAAAAAGCCAATAGCCCTTTAAACCAAAAGGCAACGGTAAAAAGGATCCAAGGCTTTGAGCATTAATGGATAGAAGGGCCCAAGGAAATAAAATCCAGGCCTAAGCGGCTGAATCAAGCTGTCCCTAACCATGTGCTTGTGTCATGAAGGTCCAAGTGAAAAGCTTGAGACTGAGTGGTTAAAGTCGTGATCCAAAGAAAAAAGAGTGTTCTTAAGAACTCTGGACATCTTTAACTGGGGACTTCAGCAAAGCTGAGTCAAAATCTGAAAAGGTTCACCCAGTTATGTGTCTGTGGCATTTATGTATCCGGTGGTAATACTGGAAAACAAAGTGCTTAGGGCCACGGCCAAGACTCATAAAGTAGCTGTGTTCAAGAATCAACATACTTAACTAGGAGAATCAATAGCACTATCTGAAATTCTGAGTTCCTATAGATGCCAATCCTTCTGAATTTCAAAGGATAAAGTGAGATGCCAAAACTGTTCAGAAGCAAAAAGCTACTAGCCCCGCTCATCTAATTGGGACTAAGTTTCATTGATATTGTGAGATTCATTGCATATTCTCTTCTTTTTATCCTATTTTGTTTTCCGTTGCTTGGGGACAAGCAACAATTTAAGTTTGGTGTTGTGATGAGCGGATAATTTATACGCTTTTTGGCATTATTTTTGCATAGTTTTTTGTATGATTAAGTTAGTTTTTACTATATTTTTGTTAGATTTAAGAAAAATTCACATTTCTGAACTTTACTATGATTTTGTGTGTTTTTCTATGATTTCAGGTATTTTCTGGTTGAAATTAAGGGACCTGAGCAAAAATCTTATTCAGAGGCTAACAAAGGACTGCTGATGCTGTTGGATTTTGACCTCTCTGCACTCAAAATGCCTTTTTTGGAGATACAGAAATCTAAATGGTGCGCCCTCAATTGCATTGGAAAGTAGATATCCAGGGCTTTCCAGTAATATATAATAGTCCATACTTTGCCTGCGTTTAGATGACGCAAACTAGCGTTTAACGCCATCTTTCTATCCTATTCTGGCGTTAAATGCCAGAAACAAGCTGCAAAGCAGAGTTAAACGCCAGAAACAAGTTACAAACTGGCGTTTAACTCCAAGGAAGACCTCTACACATGAAAGCTTTAATGCTCAGCCCAAGCACACACCAAGTGGGCCCGGAAGTGGATTTCTGCATCATTTACTTATTTTTGTAACCCTAGTAACTAGTTTAGTATAAATAGAACTTTTTACTATTGTATTATAGATCTTTGATCAGTGTTATGCTATCTTAGACTTTTGTGGAGGCTGGCCATTCGGCCATGCCTGGACCATTATCACTTATGTATTTTCAACGGTGGAGTTTCTACACACAATAGATTAAAGTGTGGAGCTCTGCTGTTCCTCAAGTAGTAATGCAAAGTACTACTGTTTTCTATTCAATTCATGCTTATTCTTGTTCTAAGATATTCATTTGCACACAAGAACATGATGAATGTGATGATTATGTGACGCTCATCACCATTCTCACTTATGAACGTGTGATTGACAACCACTTCCGTTCTACATGAAGACAAGCTTGAATGTATATCTCTTGGGTTTCTAATCAACGATTCACATCGACTCCCCTCTGACAATGGGGCATCTGAATATGAGATTGGAACCTCCGTGGTATAGGCTAGAATCCATTGGCAGCATTCTTGAGATCCGGAAAGTCTAAACCTTGTCTGTGGTATTCCGAGTAGGATCTGGGATGGGATGACTATGACGAGCTTCAAACTCGTGACTGTAGGGCGTGGTGACAGACGCAAAAGGATAGTAAATCCTATTCCTACACGATCGAGAACCAACAGCTGATTAGCCATACGATATCTGTGCATGGTATTTTTCATCCGAGACGAGCAATCCGACAGTTGATAAGCCGTACAGAAACCATGGAGGACCATTTTCACTAAGAGGACAGGAAGTAGTCATTGATAACGGTGACACCCAACATACAGCTTGCCATAGAAAGGAGTATGAAGGATTGGATGAAGGCAGTAGGAAAGTAGAGATTCAAAAGGGATAAAGCATCTCCATACACTTATCTGAAATTCTCACCAATGATTTACATAAGTATCTCTATCTTTATTTTACGTTTTATTTATCTTTTAATTATTAAAACTCTATAACCATTTGAATCCGACTGACTGAGATTTATAAGGTGACCATAGCATGCTTCAAGCCGACAATCTCCGTGGGATCGACCCTTACTCACGTAAGGTTTATTACTTGGACGACCCAGTGCACTTGCTGGTTTGTTGTGCGAAGTTGGAAAAAAGAGTTGAGATTACAATTGTGCGTACCAAGTTGTTGGCGCCATTGTGTATTACAATTTCGTGCACCAAAAGTCTTACAAGGACCCAAGTTGAGGTATCAAAAAATAGAAAAATTTGCATATGTCTGGCATCCAGGACGCTCCAACCTTATTTTCAGGCTCACACTATAAGAGTCTAAATGAACCAGCCCATGAAGCAAAGCCTTTAGAAAATAGACATTGTGGGAAGAATGGTCCAATGGGCTATAGAGTTATTCAAGTTCGACTTGAGATATGAAATTCGGACAGAAATTAAATCCCAATGCCTTGCTGACTTCTTGGCAGAATACACAAGCAACAAAAATGAAGCCTCTACGATCTGGAGCCTTTATGTGGATGGATCCTCTAATAAAGTCGGAAGCGGCACTGTTATCATCTTAGTGAGTGATGAGGGGACTCAGATAGAGGTCTCCCTGAGGTTTGAATTCTCTGCTTCCAACAACCAGGCCAATATGAAGCCTTAATTGCAGGCTTAAAACTCGCCAAAGAAGTCGGTGCGACCAAAGTAATAGTCTTCAGTGACTTCCAAGTAGTAACTTCTCAAATCAATGGAGAGTACCAGGCAAAGTATCCTAATATAAAAAGGTACTTGGAAAAACACTTGAGCATCTTAAGTAATTTCTTGAAACCGAGGTCAGGCACAAAACTCGGGAACTCAACAGCAGAGCCGATGCCCTCTCTAAGTTAGCAAGTACCAAGCCTGGAGGAAATAATAGAAGTTTGATACAAAAGACTCTCAAGGAGCCCTCAGTTATGAAGACAGATAACAAACTGGACATTCTACCTGTTTCAGGTTTAAACCTCACATGGATTACCCCTTTAGTCAAATATCTGAAATTCGACATTTTTCCCGAGGAACAAAAGGAAGCCAAGAAACTTCGGAGGGAAGCACAGAACTACACTTTGGTACAAAACGTCCATTATAAAAGAGGGATACCTACATCATTGTTAAAGTGCGTTCTAACTTCTAAAATAGAGGAAGTCTTAGAAGAAGTGCACAATCACCTCGGATCAAGGTCTTTAGCCAGGAAAGTGATTCGAGCTGGGTTCTTTTGGTCAACCTTGCAAAAGGATGCCACCGACTTCATTAAAAAATGCCAACTATGTCAGATACATGCCTATTTCCATGTCGCTCCCCCTTAAGAACTCATTAGTATAACCTCTCTATGGCCTTTTTCAAAATGGGGATTAGACTTACTTGGGTCTTTTCTCCAAACGCCTGGACAGGTCAAATACCTCATCGTAGGAATAGACTACTTCACTAAGTAGATAGAGGTAGAGCCATTAGCTACTATCACAACGCAAAGAAGTCAAGAATTTTTGTACAGATATATAATTACTCGGTTCGGGGTCCCACACTCCATCACTACAGATAATGGTACTCAGTTTACTAACTCCACATTTAGGAATTTGGTATCCAGCAAGAAGATAAAACATCAATTCACATTAGTGGAACATCCCCAAGCTAATAGACAAGCAAAGCAGCCAATAAAGTCATACTAGCTGGACTAAAGAAAAGGTTGCAAGAAGCGAAAGGAGCTTAGGTAGAAGAACTTTCACAAGTCCTATGGGCTTATAGAACAACACCTCACTCCACGACTAGACAAATGATGAGCGGATAATTTATACGCTTATTGGAATTATTTTTAGTATGTTTTTAGTATGCTTTAGTTAGTTTCTATTATATTTTTATTAGTTTTTAGTTAAAATTTACTTTTCTGGATTTTACTATGAGTTTGTGTGTTTTTCTGTGATTTCAGGTATTTTCTGGCTGAAATTGAGGGACCTGAGCAAAAATCTGATTCAGAGGCTAAAAAGGACTGCAGATGCTGTTGGATTCTGACCTCCCTGCACTCGAAGTAGATTTTCTGGAGCTACAGAAGCCCAATTGGCGCGCTCTCAATTGCGTTGGAAAGTAGACATCCTGGGCTTTCCAGCAATGTTAGTCCATACTTTTTCCAAGATTTGATGGCCCGAACAGGCGTTTCAATTCAGCTCAAGAATTCTGGCGTTTAACGCCGGAACTGGCACAAGAATGGGAGTTAAACGCCCAAACTGGCACAAAAGCTGGCGTTTAACTCCAAGAAAAGTCTCTACACATAGAAACTTCAATGCTCAGCCAAAGCACACACCAAGTGGGCCCGGAAGTGGATTTTTATATCATTTACTCATCTTTGTAAACCCTAGGCTACTAGTTCTCTACAAATAGGACCTTTTGCTATTGTATTTTCATCTGGAGATCTTTGAATCTTTTGATCACGTTTTGGGGGCTGGCCTCACGGCCATGCCTAGACCTTGTTCTTATGTGTTTTCAACGGTGGAGTTTCTACACACCATAGATTAAGGTGTGGAGCTCTGCTGTACCTCGAGTATTAATGCAATTACTATTGTTCTTCTATTCAATTCAGCTTGTTCTTGTTCTAAGATATCACTTGTTCCTCAACTTGATGAATGTGATGATCCGTGACACTCATCATCATTCTCACATATGAACGTGTGCCTGACAACCACCTCCGTTCTACCTTAGATTGAGTGGATATCTCTTGGATCCCTTAATCGGAATCTTCCTGGTATAAGCTAGAATTGATGGCGGCATTCAAGAGAATCCGGAAGTCCAAACCTTCAGACAGAAGGAAGTCCAAACCTTCAGACAGAAGGAAGGTGAATCCCTCTATGAAGCTTGGGAAAGATACAAACAATTAATCAGAAAATGTCCTTCTGACATGCTTTCTGAATGGTGCATCATAGGCATTTTCTATGATGGTCTCTCTGAACTGTCCAAGATGTCTTTGGATAGCTCTGCTGAAGGATCTCTTCATCTGAAGAAGACGCCTGCAGAAGCTCAAGAACTAATTGAAATGGTTGCAAACAACCAATTCATGTACACTTCTGAAAGGAATCCTGTGAACAATGGGACAAATCAGAAGAAAGGAGTTCTTGAGATTGATACTCTGAATGCCATATTGGCTCAGAACAAAATATTGACTCAGCAAGTCAATTTGATTTCTCAAAGTCTGTCTGGAATGCAAAATGCACCAGTCAGTACTAAGGATGCTTCATCTGAAGAAGAAGCTTATGATCCTGAGAACCCTTCAATGGAAGAGGTGAATTACCTAGGAGAACCCTATGGAAACACCTATAATTCTTCATGGAGAAATCATCCAAACTTCTCATGGAAGAATCAAGAGAGACCTCAACAAGGTTTCAACAACAATAATGGTGGAAGAAACAGGGTTAGCAATGGCAAGCCTTTTCCATCATCTTCTCAGCAACAGACAGAGAATTATAAGCAGAACCACTCTGACTTAGCAACCATGGTCTCTGATCTAATCAAAACCACTCAAAGTTTCATGACTGAAACAAGGTCCTCCATTAGGAATTTGGAGGCACAAGTGGGACAGCTGAGCAAGAGAATTACTGAACTCTATCCTAGTACTCTTCCAAGCAATACAGAAGAAAATCCAAAAGGAGAGTGCAAGGTCATCAACATGGCCGAATTTGGATAGGAGGAAGAGGCAGTGAAAGCCACTGAGGAAGACCTCAATGGACGTCCACTGGCCTCCAATGTGTTCCCCAATGAGGAACCATGGGAATCTGAGGCTCAAAATGAGACCATAGAGATTCCATTGGATTTACTTCTGCCATTCATGAGCTCTGATGAGTATTATTCCTCTGAAGAGGATGAGTATGTCACTGAAGAGCAAGTTGCTAAATACCTTAGAGCAATCATGGAGCTAAATGACAAGTTATTTGGAAATGAGACTTGGGAGAACAAACCTCCTTTGCTCACCAAAGAACTGGATGACTTGTCTAGGCAGAAATTACCTCAAAAGAGACAAGATCCTGGGAAGTTTTCAATACCTTGTACCATAGGCACCATGACCTTCAAGAAGGCTCTGTGTGACTTAGGGTCAAGTGTAAACCTCATGCCTCTCTCTGTAATGGAGAAGCTAGGGATCTTTGAGGTACAAGCTGCAAGAATCTCACTAGAGATGGCAGACAATTCAAGAAAACAAGCTTATGGACTTGTAGAGGATGTTCTGGTGAAGATTGAAGACCATTACATCCCAGCTGATTTCATAGTCCTAGAGACTGGGAAATGCATGGATGAATCCATCATCCTTGGCAGACCATTCCTAGCCACAGCTAAGGCTGTGATTGATGTTGATAGAGGTGAACTGATCATTCAAGTGAATGAAGAATCCTTTGTGTTTAAGGCTCAAGGATATCCCTCTGTCACCATGGAGAGGAAGCATGAAGAGCTTCTCTGAAATCAGAGCCAAACAGAGCCCCCACAGTCAAACTCTAAGTTTGGTGTTGGGAGGCCACAACCAAACTCTAAGTTTGGTGTTGAACCCCGACATTCAAACTCTAAGTTTGGTGTTGGGAGGTTCCAACATTGCTCTGAGCATTTGTGAGGCTCCATGAGAGCCCTCTGTCAAGCTACTGACATTAAAGAAGCGCTTGTTGGGAGGCAACCCAATGTTATATCTTACCTATTTTCTTTTGTTATTTTATGTTTTCTGTAGGTTAATGATCATGAGAAGTCACAAAATCAATTGAAAAAACAAATACAGAATGAAAAACAGGAAGAAAAACAGCACACCCTAGAGGAAGAACCTGCTGTCGTTTAAACGCCAGTAAGGCTAGCAGGTGGGCGTTTAACGCCCAGTCTGGCACCATTCTGGGCGTTTAACGCCAGAAAGGGGCACCAGACTGGCGTTAAACGCCAGGAAAGGGCAAGAACCTGGCGTTAAACGCCAGAAATGGGCACCAGCCCGGCGTTTAACGCCAGAATTGGCTCAAAACGCATTTTTGCATGCCATTTGGTGCAGGGATGACTTTTCCTTGACACCTCAGGATCTGTGGACTCCACAGGATCCCCACCTACCCCACCACCCTCTCTCTTCTTCTTCACCCATTCACCAATCACCTCAACACCCCTTCCCCAAAAACCCTTCACCTATCAAATCCCATCTTTCTCTTCACCACTCACATCCATCCTTCATAAAACCCCACCTAACTCACCATTCAAATTCAAACCACTTTCCCTCCCAAACCCACCCATAATGGCCGAACCCTACCCCTCCCTTCACCCCTATATAAACCCATCTTCACTCCTTCACTTTCACACACCCTAAACACTACTTCTTCCCCCTTTTGGCCGAACCACACAACCTCCTCCATCTCCTCCATTTTCTTCTTCTTCTCCTCTATTCTTTCATCTTTTGCTCGAGGACGAGTGGTGCGCGAAATTGTGAACAATACTTTTCACAACTCTCATAATCCCTGGTCATGAACTCCAAAAACTTGGTGGTTCAATTCCATGGCATTACACAACTTCGCACAACTAACCAGCAAGTGCACTGGGTCGTCCAAGTAATACCTTACGTGAGTAAGGGTCAATCCCACGGAGATTGTTAGCATTGAAGCAAGCTATGGTCATCTTGTAAATCTTAGTCAGGCAAACTCAATTGTATATGATGATGAACGAAAATAATATAAAGATAAAGATAGTGATACTTATGTATATCATTGGTGTAAGAGCTTCAGACAAGCGTATGAAGATGCCTTCCCTTCCGTTTCTCTGCTTTCCTACTGCCTTCATCCAATCCTTCTTACTCCTTTCCATGGCAAGCTTGTGTAGGGTTTCACCATTATCAGTGGCTACCTCCATCCTCTCAGTGAAAGCGATGCATATGTCCTGTCACGGCATAGCGGAATTCAGCTGTCGGTTCTCGGTCAGGCCGGAATAATATCCATTGATACTTTTGCGTCTGTCACTAACGCCCTAGCCTGCTAGGAGTTTGAAGCACGTCACAGTCATTCAGTCATTGAATCCTACTCAGAATACCACAGACAAGGTTAGACCTTCCGGATTCTCTTGAATGCTGCCATCAGTTCTTGCCTATACCACGAAGATTCTGATCTCACGGAATGGTTGGCTCGTTTGTCAGGCGAGCACTCGGTTGTCAGGCGATCAACCATGCATCGTGCAATCAGGAATCCAAGAGATATTCACTAAGCCTCAGATGCTTGTAGAACAAGAATGGTTGTCAGTCACCTTGTTCATGAGTGAGAATGGTGATGGGCGTCAATCATCACCTTCATCAAGTTGAAGAACAAGTGATATCTTGGACAAAGAACAAGTGGAATTGAATGGAAGAACAATAGTAATTGCATTAATACTCGAGGTACAGCAGAGCTCCACACCTTAATCTATGGTGTGTAGAAACTCCACCGTTGAAAATACATAAGAACAAGGTCTAGGCATGGCCGAATGGCCAGCCTCCCAATGATCTAAGATAGCATAAAACAAAGATAGCTACCAAAAGTCTCCTAACACAATAGTAAAAGGTCTACTTATAGAAAACTAGTACATAGATGAGTAAATGACATAAAATCCACTTCCGGGCCCACTTGGTGTGTGCTTGGGCTGAGCAATGAAGCTTTTTTCGTGTAGAGACTCTCCTTGGAGTTAAACGCCAGCTTTAGTGCCAGTTTGGGCGTTTAACTCCCAATTAGGTGCCAGTTCCGGCGTTTAACGCTGGAATTTCTTGAGGTGACTTTGAACGCCGGTTTGGGCCATCAAATCTTGGGCAAAGTATGGACTATTATATATTGCTGGAAAGCCCAGGATGTCTACTTTCCAACGCCGTTGAGAGCGCGCCAATTTGGCTTCTGTAGCTCCAGAAAATCCACTTCGAGTGCAGGGAGGTCAGAATCCAACAGCATCTGCAGTCCTTTTGAGTCTCTGGATCAGATTTTTGCTCAGATCCCTCAATTTCAGCCAGAAAATACCTGAAATCACAGAAAAACAAAAACTCATAGTAAAGTCCAGAAAAGTGAATTTTAACTAAAAACTAATAAAATATACTAAAAACTAACTAAATCATACTAAAAACATACTAAAAACAATGCCAAAAAGCATACAAATTATCCGCTCATCACAACACCAAACTTAAATTGTTGCTTGTCCCCAAGCAACTGAAGATCAAATAAGATAAAAAGAAGAGAATATGCAATGAACTCCAAAACATCTATGAAGATTAGTATTAATTAGATGAGCGGGGCTTTTACCTTTTTGCCTCTGAATAGTTTTGGCATCTCACTTTATCCCTTATAATTCAGAATGATTGGCTTCTTTAGGAACTTAGAATCCAGATAGTGTTAATAATTCTCCTAGTAAAGTATGATGATTCTTGAACATAGCCATTTATTGAGTCTTGGCTGTGGCCCAAAGCACTCTGTCTTCCAGTATTACCACCGGATACATATATGCCACAGACACATAATTGGGTGAACCTTTTCAGATTGTGACTCAGCTTTGCTAAAGTCCCCAATTAGAGGTGTCCAGGGTTCTTAAGCACACTCTTATTTTGCCTTGGATCACAACTCTTATTCTTTCTCTTTTTCTTTCTTTTTTTTTTTTCGAAATTTTTTTTTTCGGTTTTTGCTTGCTTTCTTTCTTGCTTCAAGAATCATTTTTTTATGATTTTTCAGATCCTCAGTAACATGTCTCCTTTTTCATCATTCTTTCAAGAGCCAACATTCATGAACCACAAATTCAAAAGACATATGCACTGTTCAAGCATACATTCAGAGAACAAAAGTGTTGCCACTACATCAAAATAATTAAACTATTATAAAATTCAGAATTCATGCAATTCTTTCCTTTTCAATTAAGCACGTTTTTATTAAAGAAAGGTGATGGATTCATAGGACATTCATAACTTTAAGGCATAGACACTAAGACACTAATGATCACAAGACACAACATGGATAACATAAAGCACAAAAATTCGAAAAACAGAAGAATAAAGAACAAGGAAATCAAGGAACGGGTCCACCTTAGTGATGGCGGCTCTTCCTTCCTCTTGAAGATCCTATGGAGTGCTTGAGCTCCTCAATGTCTCTTCCTTGTCTTTGTTGCTCCTCCCTCATGATTCTTTGGTCTTCTTTAATTTCATGGAGTAGAATGGAGTGTTCTTGATGCTCCACCCTTAGTTGTCCCATGTTGGAACTCAACTCTCCTAGGGAGGTGTTTAGTTGCTCCCAATAATTTTGTGGAGGAAAGTGCATCCCTTGAGGAATCTCAGGGATCTCTTGATGAGAGGGGTCTCTTGTGTACTCCATCCTTTTCTTGGTGATGGGCTTGTCCTCATCAATGGGGGTATCTCCTTCTATGTCAACTCCACTGAATAACAGAGGTGACAAATGAGGTGAGGAAAGGCTAACCTTGCCAAGGTGGAGGTCTTGTCCGCCACCTTATAGAGTTCTTGGGCTATAACCTCATGAACCTCTATTTCTTCTCCAATCATGATGCTATGAATCATGATGGCCCGGTCTAGAGTAACTTCGGACCGGTTGCTAGTGGGAATGATTGAGCGTTGTATGAACTCTAACCATCCTCTAGCCACGGGCTTGAGGTCATGCCTTCTCAATTGAACCGGCTTTCCTCTTGAATCTTGCTTCCATTGTGCGCCCTCTTCACATATGATTGTGAGGACTTGGTCCAACCTTTGATCAAAGTTGACCCTTCTAGTGTAAGGATGCTCATCTCCTTGCATCATTGGCAAGTTGAACGCCACCCTCACACTCTCCGGACTAAAATCCAAGTATTTCCCCCGAACCATAGTGAGATAATTCTTTGGATTCGGGTTCACACTTTGGTCATGGTTCTTGGTGATCCATGCATTGGCATAGAACTCTTGAACCATCAAGATTCCGACTTGTTGAATGGGGTTGGTGAGTACTTCCCAACCTCTTCTTCGGATCTCATGGCGGATCTCCGGATATTCACCCTTTTTGAGTGAAAAGGGGACCTCGGGGATCACCTTCTTCAAGGCCACAACTTTATAGAAGTGGACTTGATGCACCCTTGAGAGGAATCTATCCATCTCCCATGACTCGGAGGTGGAAGCTTTTTGCCTTCCCTTTCCTCTTTCTAGAGGTTTCTCCGGCCTTGGATGCCATAAATGGTTATGGAAAAACGAAAAAGCAACGCTTTTACCACACCAAACTTAAAATGTTTGCTCGTCCTCGAGCAAAAGAAGAGAGTAGAAGAAGAAGAAATGAGGAAGAGGGAGAAGGTGGTGTGTTCGGCCATTATGGGTGGGTTTGGGGGAAAGTGGTTTGAATTTGAAGGGTGAGGTTGGTGGGGTTTTATGAAGGATGGATGTGAGTGGTGAAGAGAAAGATGGGATTTGATAGGTGAGGGGTTTGTGGGGAAGGTATTGAGGTGATTGGTGAATGGGGGGAAGAAAGAGAGAGTGATGGTGGGGTCCTGTGGGGTCCACAGATCCTGTGGTGTCAAGGAAAAGTCATCCCTGCACCAAATGTTGCTCAAAAATCACGTTTTGAGCTATTGCTGGCGTTAAACGCCGGGCTGGTGCCCATTCCTGGCGTTTAATGCCAGGTTGTTGCCCTTTACTGGCGTTTAACGCCAGTCTGGTGCCCCTTCTGGCGTTAAACGCCCAGAATGGTGCCAGACTGGGCGTTAAACGCCCAACAGCTAGCATTACTGGCGTTTGAACGCCAGCTTCTTCTCCTCCAGGGTGTGCTATTTTTCTTCCTGTTTTTCATTTTGTTTTTGCTTTTTTTCATTTTGTGACTTCTTATGATCATCAACCTACAAAAAAAATAAAATAACAAAAGAAAATAGTTAACTATAAAACATTGGGTTGCCTCCCAACAAGCGCTTCTTTAATGTCATTAGCTTGACAGAGGACTCTCATGGAGCCTCAGAAATACTCAGAGCCGTGTGGGAACCTCCCAACACCAAACTTAGAGTTTGAATGTGGGGGTTCAACACCAAACTTAGAGTTTGGTTGTGGCCTCCCAACACCAAACTTAGAGTTTGACTGTGGGGGCTCTGCTTGGCTCTGTTTTGAGAGAAGCTCTTCATGCTTCCTCTCCATGATGATAGAGGGATGTCCTTGGGCCTTAAACACCAAGGATTCTCCATTCACTTGAATGGTCAACTCTCCTCTATCAACATCAATCACAGCCTTTGCTGTGGCTAGGAAGGGTCTGCCAAAGATGATGGATTCATCCATGCACTTCCCAGTCTCTAGGACTATGAAATCAGTAGGGATGTAATGGTCTTCAATCTTCACCAAACATTCTCTACAAGTCCATGAGCTTGTTTTCTTGAATTGTCTGCCATCTCTAATGAGATTCTTGCAGCTTGCACTCAAAAATCCCTAATTTCTCCATTACAGAGAGGGGCATGAGGTTTACACTTGACCCTAAGTCACACAAGGCCTTCTTGAAGGTCATGGTGCCTATGGTACAAGGTATAGAAAACTTCCCAGGATCTTGCCTCTTTTGAGGTAGTTTTGCCTAGACAAGTCATCCAGTTCTTTGGTGAGCAAAGGTGGTTCATCCTCCCAAGTCTCATTTCCAAATAACTTGTCATTTAGCTTCATGATTGCTCCAAGGTATTTAGCAACTTGCTCTTCAGTGACATACTCATCCTCTTCAGAGGAAGAATACTCATCAGAGCTCATGAATGGCAGAAGTAAGTCCAATGGAATCTCTATGGTCTCATTTTGAGCCTCAGATTACCATTGTTCCTCATTGAGGAACTCAGAGGAGATTGGTACACGCCCACTGAGGTCTTCCTCAGTGGCGTCCTCCTCCTCTCTTTCCTCTCCATATTCGGCCATGTCTATGGCTTTGCACTCTCCTTTTGGATTTTCTTCTGTATTACTTGGGAGAGTGCTAGGAGGGAGTTCAGTAACTTTCTTGCTCAGCTGACCTACTTGTCCTTCCAAATTTGATGGAGGACCTTGTTTCATTCATGAAACTTTGTGTGGTCTTTATTAGATCAGAGACCATTGTTGCTAAGTCAGAAGTACTCTGCTTAGAACTCTCTGTCTGTTGCTGAGAAGATGATGGAAAAGGCTTGTTATTGCCAAGCCGGTTTCTTCCACCATTATTATTGAAACCTTGTTGAGGTCTCTCTTGATTCTTCCATGAGAAATTTGGGTGATTCCTCCATGAAGAATTATAGGTGTTTCCATAGGGTTCTCCTAGGTAGTTCACCTCTTCCATGGAAGGGTTCTCAGGATCATAAGCTTCTTCCTCAGATGAAGCATCCTTAGTACTGTTTGGTGCATTTTGCATTCCAGACAGACTTTGAGAAATCAAATTGACTTGTTGAGTCAATATCTTGTTGAGCCAATATGGCATTCAGAGTGTCAATCTCAAGAACTCCTTTCTTCTGACTAGTCCCATTGTTCACAGGATTCCTTTCAGAAGTGTACATGAATTGGTTATTTGCAACCATTTCAATCAATTCTTGAGCTTCTGCAGGCGTCTTCTTCAGATGAAGAGATCCTCCAGCAGAGCTATCCAAGGACATCTTAGATAGTTCAGAGAGACCATCATAGAAAATACCTATGATGCTCCATTCAGAAAGCATGTCTGAGGGACATCTTCTGATTAATTGTTTGTATCTTTCCCAAGCTTCATAGAGGGATTCTCCATCCTTCTGTCTGAAGGTTTGGACTTCCACTCTAAGCTTACTCCATCTTTGTGGTGGAAAGAACTTTGCCAAGAAGGCATTGACTAGCTTTTCCCAAGAGTCCAGGCTTTCTTTAGGTTGAGAATCCAACCTATTCTAGCTCTGTCTCTTACAGCAAAAGGGAATAGCATCAGTCTGTAGACCTCAGGGTCTACCCCATTAGTCTTGACTGTGTCACAGATTTGCAAGAATTCAGCTAAGAACTGATGAGGATCTTCCATTGGAAGTCCATGGAACTTGCAATTCTGTTGCATTAGAGAAACTAATTGAGGCTTAAGCTCAAAGTTGTTTGTTCCAATGGCAGGGATAGAGATGCTTCTCCCATAAAAATCAGGAGTAGGTGCAGTGAAGTCACCCAGCACCTTCCTTGCATTGTTGGCATTGTTATTGTTTTCGGCTGCCATGTGTTCTTCTTCTTTGAAGAATTCGGTCAGGTCCTCTAAAGAGAGTTGTGCCTTGGCTTCTCTTAGCTTTCTCTTCAAGGTTCTCTCGGGTTCAGGGTTAGCTTCAACAAGAATGCCTTTGTCTCTGCTCCTGCTCATATGAAAAAGAAGAGAACAAGAGAAATGTGGAATCCTCTATGTCACAGTACAGAGATTCCTTGAAGTGTCAGAGGAAAAGAAAAATAGAAGAAAAGAAGGTAGAAGAATTCGAACTTGATTAGTTAGAGTTCGAATTGTGCATTAAGAAGGAGTAGTACTCCATAAAATAGAAGGATGTGAGAAGGAGGGAAGAAGATTTTCGAAAATTAATTAGAAAGATGTCAAAAACATTTTAAAAATTGATTGATAATTTTCGAAAATTGAAAGTGGGGAAGAATTGAAGTGATTTTTGAAAAAGATTTGAAATTAGAAGTCAAAAGATTTGATTGAAAACTATTTGAAAAAGATGAGGTTAAAAAGTTTGATTGAAAAGTTATGGTTTTAAAAAGATGTGATTGAGAAGATATGATTTGAAAACAATTTTAAAAGATATGATTTGAAAACAATTTGAAAAGATATGAATTTAAAAAAAAATATTAATGACTTTCCTAACAAGAAAAGATAAGATTCAAACATAAAACCTTTCTTAATAGAAAAGGCAAAAATGTTTAATCAAATCATTAATTGTTGGTAAGTATCTTTGAAAAAGGAAAGAAATTGATTTTGAAAACATTTGATTGAAAAGATATGATTTGAAAAAGATTTGGTTTTGAAAAACTTTGAAAACTTGAAAAAAAATTGATTTGAAAACAAAATCTTCCTCCTAGCACCATCCTGGCGTTAAACGCCCAGAATGGTATACATTCTGGCGTTTAACGCCCAAAATGCTACCTCTTTGGGCGTTAAACGCCCAACCAGGTACCCTGGCTGGCGTTTAAACGCCAGTCTGTCTTCTTCACTGGGCATTTTTGAATGCTTAGCTTTTTCTGTATAATTCCTCTGCAGCATGTTCTGAATCTTCAATTCTCTGTATCATTGACTTGAAAAGACACAAATTAAAAATATTTTTGGATTTTTAATAATAAAGAACAATCAAAATGTAACTAGAACCAAACAACAATGCATGCAGGACACCAAACTTAGCAGTTTGTATACTGACACTATCGAAATGAGAATGCATATGAGACACACAAAATACTTCAAGTCAATAGAATTCAAAGATTAGAACAAAGAACTATATGCATGGATTCGAAAAATATAACAAAAACATGCATTTGACACCAAACTTAAGATGAGACTCTAGACTCAAACAAGAAACATCAATATTTTTGGTTTTTTGTGATTTTGTAATTTTTTTGTGTTTTTCAAAAATTAAGTGGAAAAAGATATCAAAATTCTTAATGAGAATTCCAGGAATCAGTGCAATGCTAGTCTAAGACTCCGGTCCAGGAATTAGACATGGCTTCTCAGCCAGCCAAGCTTTCAAAGAAAGCTTCGGTCCAAAACACTAGACATGACCAAAGGTCAGCCAAGTCTTAGCAGATCACGCTCCAAAAGCAAGATTGATTAAAATCAACAAGCTCTTGTGGTGATAAGTTGAAACCTCGGTCCAATCAGATTAGACATGGCTTCTCAGCCAGCCAGATTTCAACAAATCATCATGAAACTCTAGAATTCATCTTCAAGAATTTCGAAAAAAATAATACCTAATCTAAGCAACAAGATGAACCGTCAGTTGTCCAAACTAGAACAATCCCAGGCATTGTTACCAAAAGCTTGCTCAAAACTTGAACAATCCCCGGCAACGGCGCCAAAAACTTGGTGCGCGAAATTGTGAACAATACTTTTCACAACTCTCATAATCCCTGGTCATGAACTCCAAAACTTGGTGGTTCAATTCCATGGCATTACACAACTTCGCACAACTAACCAGCAAGTGCACTGGTCGTCCAAGTAATACCTTACGTGAGTAAGGGTCGATCCCACGGAGATTGTTAGCATTGAAGCAAGCTATGGTCATCTTGTAAATCTTAGTCAGGCAAACTCAATTGTATATGATGATGAACGAAAATAATATAAAGATAAAGATAGTGATACTTATGTATATCATTGGTGTAAGAGCTTCAGACAAGCGTATGAAGATGCCTTCCCTTCCGTTTCTCTGCTTTCCTACTGCCTTCATCCAATCCTTCTTACTCCTTTCCATGGCAAGCTTGTGTAGGGTTTCACCATTGTCAGTGGCTACCTCCCATCCTCTCAGTGAAAGCGATTGCATATGTCCTGTCACGGCATAGCGGAATTCAGCTGTCGGTTCTCGGTCAGGCCGGAATAATATCCATTGATACTTTTGCGTCTGTCACTAACGCCCTAGCCTGCTAGGAGTTTGAAGCACGTCACAGTCATTGAATCCTACTCAGAATACCACAGACAAGGTTAGACCTTCCGGATTCTCTTGAATGCTGCCATCAGTTCTAGCCTATACCACGAAGATTCTGATCTCACGGAATGGTTGGCTCGTTTGTCAGGCGAGCACTCGGTTGTCAGGCGATCAACCATGCATCGTGCAATCAGGAATCCAAGAGATATTCACTAAGCCTCAGATGCTTGTAGAACAAGAATGGTTGTCAGTCACCTTGTTCATGAGTGAGAATGGTGATGGGCGTCAATCATCACCTTCATCAAGTAGAAGAACAAGTGATATCTTGGACAAAGAACAAGTGGAATTGAATGGAAGAACAATAGTAATTGCATTAATACTCGGTACAGCAGAGCTCCACACCTTAATCTATGGTGTGTAGAAACTCCACCATTGAAAATACATAAGAACAAGGTCTAGGCATGGCCGAATGGCCAGCCTCCCAATGATCTAAGATAGCATAAAACAAAGATAGCTACCAAAAGTCTCCTAACACAATAGTAAAAGGTCCTACTTATAGAAAACTAGTACATAGATGAGTAAATGACATAAAAATCCACTTCCGGGCCCACTTGGTGTGCTTGGGCTGAGCAATGAAGCTTTTTTCGTGTAGAGACTCTCCTTGGAGTTAAACGCCAGCTTAGTGCCAGTTTGGGCGTTTAACTCCCAATTAGGTGCCAGTTCCGGCGTTTAACGCTGGAATTTCTTGAGGTGACTTTGAACGCCGGTTTGGGCCATCAAATCTTGGGCAAAGTATGGACTATTATATATTGCTGGAAAGCCCAGGATGTCTACTTTCCAACGCCGTTGAGAGCGCGCCAATTGGGCTTCTGTAGCTCCAGAAAATCCACTTCGAGTGCAGAGAGGTCAGAATCCAACAGCATCTGCAGTCCTTTTGAGTCTCTGGATCAGATTTTGCTCAGATCCCTCAATTTCAGCCAGAAAATACCTGAAATCACAGAAAAACACACAAACTCATAGTAAAGTCCAGAAAAGTGAATTTTAACTAAAAACTAATAAAATATACTAAAAACTAATAAATCATACTAAAAACATACTAAAAACAATGCCAAAAAGCATACAAATTATCTGCTCATCACAACACCAAACTTAAATTGTTGCTTGTCCCCAAGCAACTGAAGATCAAATAAGATAAAAAGAAGAGAATATGCAATGAACTCCAAAACATCTATGAAGATTAGTATTAATTAGATGAGGGGGCTTTTACCTTTTTGCCTCTGAATAGATTTGGCATCTCACTTTATCCCTTATAATTCAGAATGATTGGCTTCTTTAGGAACTTAGAATCCAGATAGTGTTAATGATTCTCCTAGTAAAGTATGATGATTCTTGAACATAGCCATTTATTGAGTCTTGGCTGTGGCCCAAGCACTCTGTCTTCCAGTATTACCACCGGATACATATATGCCAGACACATAATTGGGTGAACCTTTTCAGATTGTGACTCAGCTTTGCTAAAGTCCCCAATTAGAGGTGTCCAGGGTTCTTAAGCACACTCTTATTTTGCCTTGGATCACAACTCTTATTCTTTCTCTTTTTCTTTCTTTTTTTTTTTCGAAATTTTTTTTTTCGGTTTTTGCTTGCTTTCTTTCTTGCTTCAAGAATCATTTTTTTATGATTTTTCAGATCCTCAGTAACATGTCTCCTTTTTCATCATTCTTTCAAGAGCCAACATTCATGAACCACAAATTCAAAAGACATATGCACTGTTCAAGCATACATTCAGAGAACAAAAGTGTTGCCACCACATCAAAATAATTAAAACTATTATAAAATTCAGAATTCATGCAATTCTTTCCTTTTCAATTAAGCACGTTTTTATTAAGAAAGGTGATGGATTCATAGGACATTCATAACTTTAAGGCATAGACACTAAGACACTAATGATCACAAGACACAAACATGGATAACATAAAGCACAAAAATTCGAAAAACAGAAGAATAAAGAACAAGGAAATCAAGGAACGGGTCCACCTTAGTGATGGCGGCTCTTCCTTCCTCTTGAAGATCCTATGGAGTGCTTGAGCTCCTCAATGTCTCTTCCTTGTCTTTGTTGCTCCTCCCTCATGATTCTTTGGTCTTCTTTAATTTCATGGAGTAGAATGGAGTGTTCTTGATGCTCCACCCTTAGTTGTCCCATGTTGGAACTCAACTCTCCTAGGGAGGTGTTTAGTTGCTCCCAATAATTTTGTGGAGGAAGTGCATCCCTTGAGGAATCTCAGGGATCTCTTGATGAGAGGGGTCTCTTGTGTACTCCTCCTTTTCTTGGTGATGGGCTTGTCCTCATCAATGGGGGTATCTCCTTCTATGTCAACTCCAACTGAATAACAGAGGTGACAAATGAGGTGAGGAAAGGCTAACCTTGCCAAGGTGGAGGTCTTGTCCGCCACCTTATAGAGTTCTTGGGCTATAACCTCATGAACCTCTATTTCTTCTCCAATCATGATGCTATGAATCATGATGGCCCGGTCTAGAGTAACTTCGGACCGGTTGCTAGGGAATGATTGAGCGTTGTATGAACTCTAACCATCCTCTAGCCACGGCTTGAGGTCATGCCTTCTCAATTGAACCGGCTTTCCTCTTGAATCTTGCTTCCATTGTGCGCCCTCTTCACATATGATTGTGAGGACTTGGTCCAACCTTTGATCAAAGTTGACCCTTCTAGTGTAAGGATGCTCATCTCCTTGCATCATAGGCAAGTTGAACGCCACCCTCACACTCTCCGGACTAAAATCCAAGTATTTCCCCCGAACCATAGTGAGATAATTCTTTGGATTCGGGTTCAACTTTGGTCATGGTTCTTGGTGATCCATGCATTGGCATAGAACTCTTGAACCATCAAGATTCCGACTTGTTGAATGGGGTTGGTGAGTACTTCCCAACCTCTTCTTCGGATCTCATGGCGGATCTCCGGATATTCACCCTTTTTGAGTGAAAAGGGGACCTCGGGGATCACCTTCTTCAAGGCCACAACTTTATAGAAGTGGACTTGATGCACCCTTGAGAGGAATCTATCCATCTCCCATGACTCGGAGGTGGAAGCTTTTGCCTTCCCTTTCCTCTTTCTAGAGGTTTCTCCGGCTTTGGATGCCATAAATGGTTATGGAAAACGAAAAAGCAACGCTTTTACCACACCAAACTTAAAATGTTTGCTCGTCCTCGAGCAAAAGAAGAAAGAAGAGAGTAGAAGAAGAAGAAATGAGGAAGAGGGAGAAGGTGGTGTGTTCGGCCATTATGGTGGGTTTGGGAGGGAAAGTGGTTTGAATTTGAAGGGTGAGGTTGGTGGGGTTATGAAGGATGGATGTGAGTGGTGAAGAGAAAGATGGGATTTGATAGGTGAGGGGTTTGTGGGGAAGAGGTATTGAGGTGATTGGTGAATGGGGAAGAAGAGAGAGAGTGATGGTGGGGTCCTGTGGGGTCCACAGATCCTGTGGTGTCAAGAAAAAGTCATCCCTGCACCAAATGTTGCTCAAAATCACGTTTTGAGCTATGCTGGCGTTAAACGCCGGGCTGGTGCCCATTCCTGGCGTTTAATGCCAGGTTGTGCCCTTTACTGGCGTTTAACGCCAGTCTGGTGCCCCTTTCTGGCGTTAAACGCCCAGAATGGTGCCAGACTGGGCGTTAAACGCCCAACAGCTAGCATTACTGGCGTTTGAACGCCAGCTTCTTCTCCTCCAGGGTGTGCTATGTTTTCCTGTTTTTCATTTTGTTTTTGCTTTTTTCATTGTTTTTGTGACTTTATGATCATCAACCTACAAAAAAATAAAATAACAAAAGAAAATAGTTAACTATAAAACATTGGGTTGCCTCCCAACAAGCGCTTCTTTAATGTCATTAGCTTGACAGAGGACTCTCATGGAGCCTCAGAAATACTCAGAGCGTGTGGGAACCTCCCAACACCAAACTTAGAGTTTGAATGTGGGGGGTTCAACCCAAACTTAGAGTTTGGTGTGGCCTCCCAACACCAAACTTAGAGTTTGACTGTGGGGGCTCTGCTTGGCTCTGTTTTGAGAGAAGCTCTTCATGCTTCCTCTCCATGATGATAAAGGGATGTCCTTGGGCCTTAAACACCAAGGATTCTCCATTCACTTGAATGGTCAACTCTCCTCTATCAACATCAATCACAGCCTTTGCTGTGGCTAGGAAGGGTCTGCCAAAGATGATGGATTCATCCATGCACTTCCCAGTCTCTAGGACTATGAAATCAGTAGGGATGTAATGGTCTTCAATCTTCACCAAAACATTCTCTACAAGTCCATGAGCTTGTTTTCTTGAATTGTCTGCCATCTCTAATGAGATTCTTGCAGCTTGCACCTCAAAAATCCCTAATTTCTCCATTACAGAGAGGGGCATGAGGTTTACACTTGACCCTAAGTCACACAAGGCCTTCTTGAAGGTCATGGTGCCTATGGTACAAGGTATAGAAAACTTCCCAGGATCTTGCCTCTTTTGAGGCAGTTTCTGCCTAGACAAGTCATCCAGTTCTTTGGTGAGCAAAGGTGGTTCATCCTCCCAAGTCTCATTTCCAAATAACTTGTCATTTAGCTTCATGATTGCTCCAAGGTATTTAGCAACTTGCTCTTCAGTGACATACTCATCCTCTTCAGAGGAAGAATACTCATCAGAGCTCATGAATGGCAGAAGTAAGTCCAATGGAATCTCTATGGTCTCATTTGAGCCTCAGATTCCCATTGTTCCTCATTGAAGAACTCAGAGGAGATTGGTACACGCCCACTGAGGTCTTCCTCAGTGGCGTCCTCCTCCTCTCTTCCTCTCCATATTCGGCCATGTCTATGGCTTTGCACTCTCCTTTTGGATTTTCTTCTGTATTACTTGGGAGAGTGCTAGGAGGGAGTTCAGTAACTTTCTTGCTCAGCTGACCTACTTGTCCTTCCAAATTTCTGATGGAGGACCTTGTTTCATTCATGAAACTTTGAGTGGTCTTTATTAGATCAGAGACCATTGTTGCTAAGTCAGAAGTACTCTGCTTAGAACTCTCTGTCTGTTGCTGAGAAGATGATGGAAAAGGCTTGTTATTGCTAAACCTATTTCTTCCACCATTATGTTATTGAAACCTTGTTGAGGTCTCTCTTGATTCTTCCATGAGAAATTTGGGTGATTCCTCCATGAAGAATTATAGGTGTTCCATAGGGTTCTCCTAGGTAATTCACCTCTTCCATGGAAGGGTTCTCAGGATCATAAGCTTCTTCCTCAGATGAAGCATCCTTAGTACTGTTTGGTGCATTTTGCATTCCAAACAGACTTTGAGAAATCAAATTGACTTGTTGAGTCAATATCTTGTTCTGAGCTAATATGGCATTCAGAGTGTCAATCTCAAGAACTCCTTTCTTCTGACTAGTCCCATTGTTCACAGGATTCCTTTCAGAAGTGTACATGAATTGGTTATTTGCAACCATTTCAATCAATTCTTGAGCTTCTGTAGGCGTCTTCTTCAGATGAAGAGATCCTCCAGCAGAGCTATCCAAGGACATCTTAGATAGTTCAGAGAGACCATCATAGAAAATACCTATGATGCTCCATTCAGAAAGCATGTCTGAGGGACATCTTCTGATTAATTGTTTGTATCTTTCCCAAGCTTCATAGAGGGATTCTCCATCCTTCTGTCTGAAGGTTTGGACTTCCACTCTAAGCTTACTCCATCTTTGTGGTGGAAAGAACTTTGCCAAGAAGGCATTGACTAGCTTTTCCCAAGAGTCCAGGCTTTCTTTAGGTTGAGAATCCAACCATATTCTAGCTCTGTCTCTTACAGAAAAAGGGAATAGCATCAGTCTGTAGACCTCAGGGTTAACCCCATTAGTCTTGACTGTGTCACAGATTTGCAAGAATTCAGCTAAGAACTGATGAGGATCTTCCATTGGAAGTCCATGGAACTTGCAATTCTGTTGCATTAGAGAAACTAATTGAGGCTTAAGCTCAAAGTTGTTTGCTCCAATGGCAGGGTAGAGATGCTTCTCCCATAAAAATCAGGAGTAGGTGTAGTGAAGTCACCCAGCACCTTCCTTGCATTGTTGGCATTGTATTGTTTTCGGCTGCCATGTGTTCTTCTTCTGAAGAATTCGGTCAGGTCCTCTAAAGAGAGTTGTGCCTTGGCTTCTCTTTCTTCTCTTCAAGGTTCTCTCGGGTTCAGGGTCAGCTTCAACAAGAATGCCTTTGTCTCTGCTCCTGCTCATATGAAAGAGAAGAGAACAAGAGAAATGTGGAATCCTCTATGTCACAGTACAGAGATTCCTTGAAGTGTCAGAGGAAAAGAAAAATAGAAGAAAAGAAGGTAGAAGAATTCGATCTTGAGTTAGAGTTCGAATTGTGCATTAAGAAGGAGTAGTACTCCATAAATAGAAGGATGTGAGAAGGAGGGAAGAGGATTTTCGAAAATTAATTAGAAAGATGTCAAAAACATTTTAAAAATTGATGATAATTTTCGAAAATTGAAAGTGGGGAAGAATGAAGTGATTTTTGAAAAAGATTTTGAAATTAGAAGTCAAAAAGATTGATTGAAAACTATTTTGAAAAATGAGGTTAAAGAGATTTGATTGAAAAGTTATGGTTTTAAAAGATGTGATTGAGAAGATATGATTTGAAAACAATTTTAAAGATATGATTTGAAAACAATTTGAAAAGATATGAATTTAAAAAAAAATATTAATGACTTTCCTAACAAGAAAAGATAAGATTCAAACATAAAACCTTTCTTAATAGAAAAGGCAAAAAATGTTTAATCAAATCATTAATTGTTGGTAAGTATCTTTGAAAAAGGAAAGAAATTGATTTTGAAAACATTTGATTGAAAAGATATGATTTGAAAAAGATTTGGTTTTGAAAAACTTTGAAAACTTGAAAAAAAATTGATTTGAAAACAAAACTTCCTCCTAGCACCATCCTGGCGTTAAACGCCCAGAATGGTATACATTCTGGCGTTTAACGCCCAAAATGCTACCTCTTTGGGCGTTAAACGCCCAACCAGGTACCCTGGCTGGCGTTTAAACGCCAGTCTGTCTTCTTCACTGGGCATTTTTGAATGCTCAGCTTTTTCTGTATAATTCTTCTGCAGCATGTTCTGAATCTTCAATTCTCTGTATCATTGACTTGAAAAGACACAAATTAAAAATATTTTGGATTTTTAATAAAAGAACAATCAAAATGTAACTAGAACCAAACAACAATGCATGCAGGACACCAAACTTAGCAGTTTGTATACTACTGACACTATCGAAATGAGAATGCATATGAGACACACAAAATACTTCAAGTCAATAGAATTCAAAGATTAGAACAAAGAACTATATGCATGGATTCGAAAAATATAACAAAAACATGCATTTGACACCAAACTTAAGATGAGACTCTAGACTCAAACAAGAAACATCAAATATTTTTGGTTTTTTTGTGATTTTGTAATTTTTTTGTGTTTTTCGAAAATTAAGTGGAAAAAGATATCAAAATTCTTAATGAGAATTCCAGGAATCAGTGCAATGCTAGTCTAAGACTCCGGTCCAGGAATTAGACATGGCTTCTCAGCCAGCCAAGCTTTCAAAGAAAGCTTCGGTCCAAAACACTAGACATGACCAAAGGTCATCCAAGTCTTAGCAGATCACTGCTCCAAAAGCAAGATTGATGAAAATCAACAAGCTCTTGTGGTGATAAGTTGAAACCTCGGTCCAATCAGATTAGACATGGCTTCTCAGCCAGCCAGATTTTAACAAATCATCATGAAACTCTAGAATTCATCTTCAAGAATTTCGAAAAAAAATAAATACCTAATCTAAGCAACAAGATGAACCGTCAGTTGTCCAAACTAGAACAATCCCAGGCATTGTTACCAAAAGCTTGCTCAAAACTTGAACAATCCCCGGCAACGGCGCCAAAAACTTGGTGCGCGAAATTGTGAACAATACTTTTCACAACTCTCATAATCCCTGGTCATGAACTCCAAGAACTTGGTGGTTCAATTCCATGGCATTACACAACTTCGCACAACTAACCAGCAAGTGCACTGGGTCGTCCAAGTAATACCTTACGTGAGTAAGGGTCGATCCCACGGAGATTGTTAGCATTGAAGCAAGCTATGGTCATCTTGTAAATCTTAGTCAGGCAAACTCAATTGTATATGATGATGAACGAAATAATATAAAGATAAAGATAGTGATACTTATGTATATCATTGGTGTAAGAGCTTCAGACAAGTGTATGAAGATGCCTTCCCTTCCGTCTCTCTGCTTTCCTACTGCCTTCATCCAATCCTTCTTACTCCTTCCATGGCAAGCTCGGGTAGGTTTCACTGTTGTCAGCAGCTACCTCCCTCCTCTCAGTGAAGCGATTGCATATGTCCTGTCACGGCATAGCGGAATTCAGCTGTCGGTTCTCGGTCAGGCCGGAATAATATCCATTGATACTTTTGCGTCTGTCACTAACGCCCTAGCCTGCTAGGAGTTTGAAGCACGTCACAGTCATTCAGTCATTGAATCCTACTCAGAATACCACAGACAAGGTTAGACCTTCCGGATTCTCTTGAATGCCGCCATCAGTTCTTGCCTATACCACGAAGACTCTGATCTCACGGAATGGTTGGCTCGTTTGTCAGGCGAGCACTCGGTTGTCAGGCGATCAACCATGCATCGTGCAATCAGGAATCCAAGAGATATTCACTAAGCCTCAGATGCTTGTAGAACAAGAATGGTTGTCAGTCACCTTGTTCATGAGTGAGAATGGTGATGGGCGTCAATCATCACCTTCATCATGTTGAAGAACAAGTGATATCTTGGACAAAGAACAAGCGGAATTGAATGGAAAACAATAGTAATTGCATTAATACTCGAGGTACAGCAGAGCTCCACACCTTAATCTATGGTGTGTAGAAACTCCACCGTTGAAAATACATAAGAACAGGTCTAGGCATGGCCGAATGGCCAGCCTCCCAATGATCTAAGATAGCATAAACAAAGATAGCTACCAAAGTCTCTCTCATACAATAGTAAAGGTCCTACTTATAGAAAACTAGTACATAGATGAGTAAATGACATAAAAATCCACTTTCGGGCCCACTTGGTGTGTGCTTGGGCTGAGCAATGAAGCTTTTTCGTGTAGAGACTCTCCTTGGAGTTAAACGCCAGCTTTAGTGCCAGTTTGGGCGTTTAATTCCCATTAGGTGCCAGTTCCGGCGTTTTAACGCTGGAATTTCTTGAGGTGACTTTGAACGCCGGTTTGGGCCATCAAATCTTGGGCAAAGTATGGACTATTATATATTGCTGGAAAGCCCAGGATGTCTACTTTCCAACGCCGTTGAGAGCGCGCCAATTGGGCTTCTGTAGCTCCAGAAAATCCACTTCGAGTGCAGGGAGGTCAGAATCCAACAGCATCTGCAGTCCTTTTGAGTCTCTGGATCAGATTTTTGCTCAGGTCCCTCAATTTCAGCCAGAAAATACCTGAAATCACAGAAAAACACACAAACTCATAGTAAAGTCCAGAAAAGTGAATTTTAACTAAAAACTAATAAAAATATACTAAAAACTAACTAGATCATACTAAAAACATACTAAAAACAATGCCAAAAAGCATACAAATTATCCGCTCATCATACAGCCTGCCATATTCTCATTACAAATGGCAGACAAGTCACTAAGACAAGCTTATGGATTGGTAGAGGACGTGTTAGTAAAGGTTAAAGGCCTTTACATCCCTGCTGATTTCATAATCTTGGACACTAGGAAGGAGGAGGATAAATGCATCATCCTTGGAAGACCATTCCTAGCCAGAGTAGGAGCTATGATTGATGTTGACAGAGGAGAGCTGGTCTTTCAATTGAATGGGGACTACCTTGTGTTTAAAGCTCAAGGATCTTCCTCTGCAACCATGGAGAGGAAGCATGAAAAGCTTCTCTCAATACAGAGTCAAACAAAGCCCCCACAATCAAACTCTAAGTTTGGTGTTGTGAGGCCACAACCAAACTCTAAGTTTGGTGTTGAATCCCCACATTCAAACTCTAAGTTTGGTGTTGGGAGTTTACAACATTGATCTGATCACCTGTGAGGCTCCATGAGAGCCCACTGTCAAGCTAATGACATTAAAGAAGCGCTTATTGGGAGGCAACCCAATTTTTATTTATCTAATTTTATTTTTTATTATATTCCTTTGTGTTTTCTTAGGTTCATGATCATGTGGAGTCACAAAATAAATACTAAAATTAAAAACAGAATCAAAAATAGCAGAAGAAAAAGCACACCCTGGAGGAAGGACTTACTGGCATTTAAACGCCAGTAAAGAGCATCTGGCTGGCGTTCAACGCCAGAACAGAGTATGGATCTAGCATTGAACGCCAGAAACAAGCACCATCCTGGCGTTTAAATGCCAGGAATACACCCTGAGGAGAGCTGGAGCTGAACGCCAGAAACAAGCATGAAACTGGCGTTCAACGCCAGAAACATGCTACAGATGGGCGCTGAACGCCCAAAACAAGCATCAATCCGGCGTTCAAACGCCAGAATTGCATTCAAGGCGTTTTACACGCCTATTTGGTGCAGGGATGTAAATCCTTGACACCTCAGGATCTGTGAACCTCACAGGATCCCCACCTACCTCACCCTCTCTCTCTCTCCATTCACGGTCATCCCTTCTGTTTTCCATTCACCACTCATATCCATCCACTCTTCCCCATACACCCCACCTACCTTCAAAATTTAAAATCTCTTTCCCACCCAATCCCACCCATATAGCCGAATACACACATCCCTCCATCTCCTCCATATCTTATTCTCCTTCCATTCTTTCTTCTTTTGCTCGAGGGCGAGCAACATTCTAAGTTTGGTGTGGTAAAAGCATAGCTTTTTTTGTTTTTCCATAACCATTGATGGCACCTAAGGCCAGAGAAACCTCAAGAAAGAGGAAAGGGAACGCAATTGCTTACACCTCTGAGTCATGGGAGATGAAGAGATTCATCTCAAGGGTCCATAGCTCAGTAATAGAGCATTTGACTGCACATCAAGAGAGCCCACTCATGGACTTCATCAAGAAATCCCTGAGATGCCTCAAGGGATAAACTTTCCTCCACACAACTATTGGGAGCAACTAAGGATAGGAGCACCAAAATCACTAGGGATCATGCAACAGAAGCAAGGAAGAGACATAGAGGAGCTCAAAGAGCACCATTGGTTCTTCAAGAGGAGGACGCCACCCTCACTAAGGTGGACTCATTCCTTAATCTCCTTGCTCTTATTTTTCTGTTTTTTGATTTTTATGCTTCATGCTTATCTATGTTTTGTGTCTTTACTACATGATCATTAGTATTTAGTAACTATGTCTTAAAGCTATGAATAATTCCATAAATCCTTTACCTCTCTTAAATGAAAAATGTTTCTAATTCAAAAGAACAAGAAGTACATTAATTTCGAATTCATCCTTGAAGTTAGCTTAATATAATTGATGTGGTGACAATACTTTTTGTTTTCGGAATGAATGCTTGAACAGTGCATATTTTTGATCTTGTTTTTTATGAATGTTAAAATTGTTAGCTCTTGAAAGAATGATGAAAAAGAGAAATGTTATTGATGATCTAAAAAATCATGAAATTGATTCTTGAAGCAAGAAAAGGCAGTGAAAAAGAAGCTTGAAAAAAAAAAAGTGGCAAAAAAAAATAGAAAGAAAAAAAGAAAAAGCAAGCAGAAAAAGCCAATAGCCCTTAAAACCAAAAGGCAAGGGTAAAAAAGGATCCAAGGCTTTGAGCATCAATGGATAGGAGGGCCCAAGGAAATAAAATCCAGGCCTAAGCGGCTAAAACAAGCTGTCCCTAACCATGTGCTTGTGGCATGCAGGTCCAAGTGAAAAGCTTGAGACTGAGTGGTTAAAGTCGTGATCCAAAGTAGAAAGAGTGTGCTTAAGAACCCTGGACACCTCTAACTGGGGACTTTAGCAAAGCTGAGTCACAATCTGAAAAGGTTCACCCAGTCATGTGTCTGTGGCATTTATGTATCCAGTGGTAATATTGGAAAACAAAGTGCTTAGGGCCACGGCCAAGACTCATAAAAGTAGTTGTGTTCAAGAATCAACATACTTAACTAGGAGAACCAATCACACTATCTGAACTCTGAGTTCCTATAGATGCCAATCATTCTAAACTTCAAGGGATGAAGTGAGATGCCAAAACTGTTCAGAAGCAAAAAGCTACAAGTCCCGCTCATCTAATTAGAACTAATATTCATTGATATTTTGAGATTTATAGTATATTCTCTTCTTTTTATCCTATTTGATTTTCAGTTTCTTGGGGACAAGCAACAATTAAAGTTTGGTGTTGTGATGAGCGGATAATTTATACGCTTTTTGGCATTGTTTTTAGGTAGTTTTTAGTAGGATCTAGCTACTTTTAGGGATGTTTTTATTAGTTTTTATGCTAAATTCATATTTCTGGACTTTACTATGAGTTTTTGTGTTTTTCTATGATTTCAGGTATTTTCTGGCTGAAATTGAGGGACCTGAGCAAAACTCTGATAAGAAGACTGACAAAGGACTGCTGATGCTGTTGGATTCTGACATCTCTGCACTCGAAATGGATTTTTTGGAGCTACAGAACTTCAAATGGCGCGATCTCAACGGCGTTAGAAAGTAGACATCCAGAGCTTTCCAGAAATATATAATAGTCCATACTTTATTCGAGATTAGACGACGTAAACTAGCGTTCAATTCCAGTTCTATGCTGCATTCTGGAGTCAAACGCCAGAAACACGTCACGAACCAGAGTTGAACGCCAAAAACACGTTACAACTTGGTGTTCAACTCCAAGAAAAGCCTCTGCACGTGTAACATTCAAGCTCAACTCATGCACACACCAAGTGGGCCCCGGAAGTGGATTTATGCATCAATTACTTACTTCTGTAAACCCTAGTAGCTAGTCTAGTATAAATAGGACTTTTTACTATTGTATTCTCATCCTGGATTGTATTTTTTGATCCTGTGATCACGTTTTGGGGGCTGGCCATTCGGCCATGCCTGGACCACTTTCACTTATGTATTTTCAACGGTGGAGTTTCTACACACCATAGATTAAGGGTGTGGAGCTCTGCTGTACCTCGAGTTTTAATGCAATTACTACTATTTTCTATTCAATTCAATTTATTCATGGTCTAAGATACCATTTGTACATCAACCTGATGGATGTGATGATCCTTGACACTCGTCATCATCCATCCTTATGAACGCGTGCCTGACAACCACTTCTGTTCTACAAGCGAGAGCTAGAGTGTGTATCTCTTGGATTCCTGATGCACGACGAATGGTTGCCCCTCGCCTGACAACTGAGCCTTCCATTCCGTGAGATCAAAGTCTTCGTGGTATAAGCTAGAATTGATGGTGGCATTCATGAGATTTCGGAAAGTCTAAACCTTGTCTGTGGTATTCCGAGTAGGATTCTGGGATTGAATGACTGTGACGAGCTTCAAACTCGTGATTGTTGGGCGTGATGACAAACGCAAAAGAATCAATGGATTTTATTCCGACATGATCGAGAACCGACAGATGATTAGCCGTACTGTGACAAGAGCATTTGGACCTTTTTCACTGAGAGGATGGGATATAGCCATTGACAACGGTGATGCCCTATATACAGCTTGCCATGGAAAGGAGTAAGAAGGATTGGATGAAAGCAGTAGGAAAGCAGAGATTTAGAAGGAACACAGCACCTCCATACACTTATCTGAAATTCTCACCATTGAATTACATGAGTAACTCTATCTTTATTTCCTGTTTATTTATTATTAATATTCGAAAACTCCATAACCAATTATTATCCGCCTGACTGAGATTTACAAGATGACCATAGCTTGCTTCATACCAACAATCTCTATGGGATCGACACTTACTCACGTAAGGTATTACTTGGACGACCCAGTACACTTGCTGGTTAGTTGAGCGAAGTTGTGAAGTTATGTTTAGACCATGGTATTGAGCACCAAGTTTTTGGAGCCATTATCGGGGCAATCAATTTCGAACAATAATTTAAGTATGTATCACAATTTCGTCCACCAATGATTAACAGAGTCTCAAGTTTTGTTCAATGAAAAATTTTGATAGGATTCCTATTTGATTTGACAATTATTTTGGTGAATTTATGCTCTGATTTACTACTTTGTTGTTTATTTTACTTTTTTTAATGTGGAATCTAGCTTGGCATGGCAAATTCCAAAGTGTATTTTTGAATTTATGTTTTCTGGTTTTCTTATAGAAAATTTCATCCATTTTTAATAACCTTGTGTAGAAGCTTCATATCCTGTAATATGCTTGCTCCATATCTCATATTTTCTGATTCTTCCCTGAAGCTGCTTTGGTTTTACCTATTATATGTCTTTAGCATGGTTCTAAGCACCATCTGGTAACATTCTCTTTCCACAGTAGTCGACTGAGAGATATGCTTCTTCCCCTGCCACCTCGGCTGAGGAGAATGCAATATCAGTAACAACTAATTTATTTGGTTCAGATTCACTTAGCTTAATCCCTTTTATCTTCAATTTTACGTTATGTTGTTATTTTTAGGCAATGATAAATGATTCTTTTTTTATTTTTTTGTTTCTTAGGTTCCTTGATATATTGCATGAAGCTCCTTCCACATGGCAGCTTATCATCCATACTTTATGGTATGCACTATATATGGATCTTTATTTATTACAACATTTTTGGTTTCTTACTACTTTGTTCATCATCAGGGCCAAGAGAGAAGCTCAATTGGAGTCTCAGATTTAAGATTATTTTGGGAACTGCCGAGGAACTTTGCTATCTTCATGAGGGATGTCAAAGAAGGATCATTCACAAGGATACAAAGGCTTCTAATATTCTTCTCTCTGAGACTTTTGAGCTTCAGGTCGAGCATAAAAAATAATCACTATGTATTTGTGATAAATATATGTGTGTGTTTTTAACTTCAGAATTTCTTATGCTTCTAGATCACATTAGTTATATAATCTTAATTTTCTTCCTCTGATTCAATCTCCAGATATCTTATTTTGGCCTAGCAAAGTGGTTACCTGACCTATGGACTCACCATACTATTTCCAAAATAGAAGGCACATTCGGGTCTATACATTTATAACAAGTTTCTTAGTATATTCTTTGTAGATAGTAGTGTACTTAACTCTTTGATTCTGATTTGTTGTCACTAACACGTACCTTGTCCCTGGATTCTTCATGCATGGAATAGTAGATGAGAAAACTTATGTATATGCTTACGGTGTGCTATTATTGGAGCTAATCACTGGAAGACAAGCTTTGGATAGCTCACAAAAAAGTCTTATCATGTGGGAATGTAATTGTCCAAATAAGTGATTATAACATTGAAAACTAGCATAGTCTTGTGCTAAGTGAAAACTCGTGCAGTTAAATGATTTGATTAAATTGTACAGTTATTTTTAGGCAATGATAAATGATATATTCGCTCACCGCAAGCCTGCAAGGGTTTTTGAAAGTGTTTTCTATTGCATGTTACTGCCAAGTTCAAATTTGTTCTTTTTTTTAATTAATCGGTTGTTGGCTGATTGATTTGGCAGACATTGATGTTTTGGTTGAATTGAAAAAGTTGTTTGAGTTGTTATGCATATCTTGTATTCGTTCAAATTACTGAGTGAGTTGGCTTGTTGTTTCTTTACATTTTAGGCAGGTTATGCTACCTTGGCCATAGGAACTGAGTGGATTTTTCACCCCAAGCAAGAAGTGATCTCTCTGGTGCTTTGTAGTTGCGATGTTCTTCTTTTGCTGTTAACAGGTTTTTTTCTTGCATTGCTCTTGTTTCATTCTCGAAATGAAGTTTTTCTATTGGGAAAAAATGTAGCAAAATTTTAAAATTTTTTTACATAAGAGTAAATTTTAAAAAAAGTAGCATTATATGACAACCAGGGCAGAGGAGTGGGCAGTGGCCCTTCCTCTTTGAATAATTTTATCACCTCCGTACCAATTAACAATAGATGTTTAATTGAAAGAAAGAATAAATAAATCTTAAATTAATGATGGTTAATTGAACCTCAAACAGACCATGTCATAGTTAATTCTAGTTCTCTAGCTGGATTCCTTATTCTTATTTGATATGCAACTACTAAATATGTTTTGACTAATTACAACATATAATACAGTAGTTTTTTATAATTTGAGTGAAGCCATTAAGTGGAATACAGTAAAGTTTCACACTAAAGTCTTAAGGGATTGAATAATATATAGCAAAATTTCGGAATTATGCAGGACATGAAGTATATAAGAAGACATGTATTGCAGCACCAGCACATATAAAATGAGGGGAAGAAAGTATATAAGAGGTCCCATTTATGTCCACCAATATAATTTCTATATGTTGTTCTATTTCTCCATTCTACTCTTCATGTTAATTAATTAGCTTCTTCTTTCTTTCTCCATTGCAAGCACCTCCTCAAGTCTAATGCTGATTCTTCTTCGCTCCACTCTTTACATATCCTCTTAGCTTAATTCTTAGCTAGTATAGGACTAGATTTTTTACATGCTTTCCTGTCAAATGTTTATTTTCTTAGTTGTTCAATTATTATTCAATACATACACTACTTTGAATAATGGTACGACACTAAAGTTTCATTGAAGAAGTAATGTCCATTTATTATATAATATTGAACAAGTTTTTTTTATATTAGACGATTATTTATTATTTTGATAACTTTGTAAATTTATTATTTAAACACATTTTTTTTATACTAGAGGATTATTTATTATTTTGATAAATTTGTAAATTTATTATCTAATATTTAGTATAAATTTTATTTTTATATTTAAAAATTTATTTGTCTTGTTATCTAATATTTTGTGTAAATTTTATTTACATTAATTGTTTATTATTTTTCAAATAGAAAAAATAATTAAAAAATATAGCTATTAAAATCGACTACAGCGTTGTCGCTTTTTAAATTTAAAATAGACAAATAAAAAAAATATAGACAAAGAATTTATCGGTATCTAAACAATTAAATCGACGGCCATTGTATCGCTTTTATTGAATCAAATATTGACAAAGACGCTGTCGATTTTATATAATAATATCGATGGCAATGTTGTCGATTTATTAAGAAGGCAAAATTCACAAACTCATATTATAGACGGAAATATGATCGATTTTATTGATTCAAATATCGACAAAAATGTCGTTGATTTTATATAATAATATCGACGGCAATGTTATCGATTTTAGTTAAAAGGTAAAATTCTCAAACTCATATTATAAACGAAAACGTTGTCAATTTTATCAAATTATTATCGATGACTAGACAAGCCGTCGATTTTATTAGAATTTTGTAAAATTGACAAGTTTAATAGCGACTACCACTGCCGTTTGTTTTTTCGTCGATTTTTAATATTATCGACGGCCTAGCCGTCGATTTGGCCGTCAATTTTAACGATGTTTCTTGTAATAATTTAGAGGTTGACAAAGTAGGATTAACTCTTAATAATAGCCATATTTATAGTTAATGACAAGGATAGAAATCCTTGACTCTCAACCCTAATCAAGACCCTTTAAGCACTTGAATTTCACCTCTTTGTTAGTTTATTTCTATAAACATTTCTAGTTCAATTTAGTTACTTCTTAGTGTAGTCGTTATTTTAATTATTGCTCATTTAATTGCGTAATTGCATAATTTCGTTTAAATCCCGATTTTCATAGCCAATGATCAAGTCCAAGGGAGAAGATCCGAGATTAAAACTTTCGGTATTTATTTTAAATTTGTGACATTTTTACTAAACTTTGATAGTGTTTGTTGTCAGTTTAGGATTATATCTATGATGCCTTTAAACTTTTAAACTTGTAAAATTTTAAATTGGTCTTTAGCCCTCATCAATAATACAACATGTATTGTTTAATTTAAGGGTGGATATATTAAAAGTAATCGAATAAAACGTATTTTTTCTAAATTTCTCTTCACTTATGATCTTTAAAATCAAATAATAATCTGATAGATTTATTCACAAATTCACTTTTAAGATCTTCCTTAAAAGATTATTGATGTATCAAATTAGATGTGATAATTTTAAAATTTTGAATAATATCGTGAAGAAGGAGAAATTGTATATTTTTTTCTTCGTCAAGTTTTTGTTTTTATTGAATTTTTTTTTATAAATTTTTTAATAAAACAATTCTTATCATAAGGATAGTATAATTTTTTTTATTAAAATTTTTTTAATTATTTTTTTTAATAAAATTTTAATGAGGCATATCCTTATCTTCATATAAAGAGAAGTGTTATGAAAGTCAATACCCCACATAATAAATTTGGTCAATCTTAAAATTCAAACTATATATCAAAATCACATATATATAGTCGATCATGGAAATCAGATCATGTATCAATATCAAGTAAGGCTCCCTCAGAATTGTTGGTGTATGCCTATAAATAAGTATATTATGAATGAACAAAAAGATAATGAAATACAAAAGTTAGAGAATATTATTAATGGAGTTCTCTATTCACACTTTTTTATTTTATATCTATTATATTTTTTATTTATTTATTTATTTTACAATATTCTTTTATTTTTCCCTTTAATTTTCACATTTATCATATAAAAGAATATTTGATTTTTTAACAAATTCTAATTAAATAGTAGAAAAGTATAAACATAAAATTAAATTATTTTAATATTTATTTATTTATTATGATATTAAAATAATAACATATTAAATAAATAATTTATTAATATGAATATTTTACATATTTTACTCATTAATTTATTTTAAAGGCATATATTAAAAGTATTAGAGCATCTAATCTATATTATTTATGCTATATTCTTTATAATAATAAAGAATAAAAATTAAAGTTTTATGCAAAAAATTGATATATGAGTTTTTTAAAAGTATTTTTATTATGAATGATATTAAATATAAAATTATTATTTTTTAGTAGAATTTTCTATAAAAGAATATAGCGTCACCAACTATAGGATTCAAGATTGTATAAATTTTAATTTTTGGCCCTTCTTTGTAAGTTTCTTGTATCTGCCCTTATCAATGATTAGGGTTTTTTTTTTTTTTTTAATCAATAGAGAAAAACCAGTAGTTCTTTAGTAGATATTGAACAATTTTAATTTGGGCAAGGCATTGTATATATTATGATCCATTGATTTAGTGATTTAGTAATGTCAGTTTAATTATTTAGAAAAGTATAGGTAAACAATGAAAATATTAAACAATGTAAATAATAAATATATGAGATGTTCATTTTATTAGTGTACGGATGATTATTTTAATATTAAAATTGAGGTTTAATTTGGAGGTGTAGTGTGTTTTTATTTGATTAGTGGTTCTTCATATTGTTCTACAATTTCCCTAACATTCCCCTAATTATTTATGTTGTTAAAATGTAGATGAACTATCTTATCTTCTACCAAAATCTGTATCCACCAAAATTGTCCACTCCAAATGTTTCCTTGTTAAGATGTGCATGAACATAATGAAATGAGTCTTTTTATTTATTGACTATGACAGCAAAGATAGCTTGTATAAGTTATCCATACCCTTTGATGAAGAAGCTACCGTCAGCAATGACTCAGAAGGAAACCTTTCTAAACTAAATAGAAGAGAATTGATGAATAAAAATGCAGCTGCTAGTAACTTAATAAAAAGTAAAATAATTGAATCTGATCACTCGGACTACCATGAGATCACGCCAAAAATGCGCTTTAATAAAGAATAACCTGTGGTTTACGCGGGATTAGTTAGCAGATGCGGATAAAGTAGCTCATTCAGAAGAGGATGAGTTCATGTTCTTTACTCCACTTTCAATGGAAAGGCAAAGTTTGGACAAGTCAGATTAGAGAAAGGACTGTTTTTCCCTCCAAGCATGCATTCAAAGAGATAGTAAAAGTGTACATTATCAAAAACGGGAGATTAATTGTGTACAAGAAAAATGATAAGATGATGGCAAAGGTAGTTTAATCTGTAAGTCAGACAATTGTGGTTTATGTATGCATCAATTAACAAGGTACAACAGTATTGATAAATCAAGAAGTTCAATGACAATTATGAGTGTGAGAGAGGAAGCTTGCAAATAGAGCTGTAAACACAAATTGGGCTACGCAACAACTTGTGAGAAAATTGCAAAAGCATCCAACACTTAAGCATACTGAGGTTGTTGGGTGGTTTAAATCCAAGTGTGCAGTAAGGATCCCTAGTGCAACAATAACAAAGGCACGGGGTGCTATTAGAAAGATAGCGGATAGAGCTATGAAAGAGCGATATTAGATGGTTTAAGATTATGCAAATGAGCTTCTGAAGAGCAATCTAGGTTTAACAATTCAAGTTGGAGTACTTTCGATAACTGATAAACCACCAATATTTCACAGAATATATATATATATATATATATATAGAGAGAGAGAGAGAGAGAGAGAGAGAGAGAGAGAGAGATATGCTTTGATGGGTGTAAGAGGAGGCTCAAGGCTAGTTGTAAGTCTCTAACAGACTTAAATGGTGCATTCATGAAGACTTAATATAGAGATTAATTATTGTCAGCAATTAGACAAGATTTAAACAACCATATCTTTGTTATTGTATATGTCAAGATAAAATAAATTGAACGTAGTTTCTAGAGCTCATGCACCATGACCTGGGGAATTTTACAAGGAGAATGGGTGGTGTTTCATGTGAGATAGCCGAAAGGTATGTAAATCCATAAGGAATATTTTAATTTAATGAAACTGGGATAATTGTCTAATCATTATTAATCATTATTTGGTGTTGTAAATGTTGGAATTTTGGGTTTAACTATATTCTTGCAACTTGACTTTTTGTGATAATTTTATGTGAAATACTTAGTTTTTTGTGTATAACTTTATTTTGCAACTTACATAACCGTCTTTTGCAACCAAAACTCTTAGGGTTGAATATATATAGCCATTTATATTGGGAAGTTGTTAATGAAATTTTAGATTTGGTTATATAAATTGTTAGTTATTTATTTATTTAAGGTTCATGAACTCTTATTTTGATTAATTTAAGAAACTAATGGAATATTTTAATTATTATTGTATCATTTTTGTAAACGTTAATTTGGCAATTGACGCAAAAACTATTTTAATTTACAAGTTAGAGTTGATGGATCATTTTAATTAATTTAAAAATGAAGGGACTATTTTAATTATCAAGTTAGAACTGAGGACAATTTAGTCCTTATTTGTCTATGGGAATCTTCCATTACACCTAGGGTGTGTGTGGTTGGAGGGAATACAAATATATTCCCAGGAATTTTGAGATGGGAATATTTTATTCCCATGTTTGGTTCAAGATATAAAAAATTATTCCCGGGTATGTTTTATTCCTTGGAATTAAAATTCAATCCATTTCATTCCCATCTCCCCCCTGGTTATCTTTCATTCCAATGGGAATGGAATGTGTATAATAAAGTGAAAAGACCAAAATGCCCTTATCAATTTCACTCCAACACTTCTTCTCAGGTTTTTACTCCTCATTTCATCAGAAACCCAAACCCTAGCAGAGCCCCAATTTCATCGAAACTAAAACCTAGCCGAGCTTCTTCCCCAAATTCATGGAGGCTCCACCGGCGTTAGCACCGTCTCGCCGCCGATTTGAGTTTGCACGACCATCCCTCACCTTATTCTAGAAGAAAATTCACTTCAATCCTTCGTTTGCGTTCGTGTTCCATCATCGCAGCTCACGTCGGTTCACCGCCACTGTATGCTTGCCGTCGTCGCTGCCGCGCCTCTAGCCGGATCCTCCGCGTCGCGTGCTCGCGTTTGGTCTCTCTCCTCCGTCAGTCTCTTGCTTGGTGTCGAGTTCGCTGTCGACGAGGAAGCTTTGCCACCGTTTCTCCGGTGCTTCGCATACGGTTCTCTCTCTCCCTCTGTCTCTCTTTCACTTTCGATCTCTCTCTCTCTCTCTCTCTCTCTCTCTCTTGCCCTCTCTCACTTTCTTCTGTTGGTTGCAGGGGATACTAAATAAGAGCAAATTAGTTGCTATTGATGCTGGAAACAGGGGCTACCCTCTGAATAAGGTATGTAAGTTGATGATTACGATGTTTTTGATACCAAATTTATGATGATTTGATGATGACACTAATCTGAGGTAGTTAACATCGTTGTTAAGTTTGCATAAGGTCACAAGTTGAAAAGTTGTTTTCCACAGTGAGTGCTTTTAAGTTTGTGGTGTTTGAAATTTAAGGGGAGAAAATGAAGGTTAGATGGTGAATTGGTGATTGAGTTTTGGAGCACATAACCTAGTCATGTGTTTGCTGTTTTTCATTGTTTTTCAAGAACCAAAATTGCTTGCAATTCTTTTACTCTGCCAGATATTTGCAATTATGTCACTGAGACCTAAAAAAAGATAATTTTGTTTCATTACAATTTTGTTAGCCGAACTTGAATTTAATCAACTCAATTTAACTATTATGCTTTTGCATTCTTTTACTTGTGTTCTATTTAACTATGATGCTTTTGATTCTCTTTTGCTGATATCCTACAATCAAACTTCAAGCTGTTTTGGATTAGAATTGAAGTTCTGTAATTTGTATAAAGCATGTCTGCAGCATTCAATTTATTGGATATTACCTTTCATTAAAATTAAATGATGATATAGAATTTGCTGTTTGAATTTGCTACTAGTTCATAGATAGGTTCAATTTATTTCCTCTCTTTTGCTGAACAGATCTGCTACATATACTATCATCTACTCCTAGACATCCAAACCTCATTGAGCACACCAGTGAGAAAGCCAAGGAAGCTAAAGATATACAAGTGAGAAAACTAGTGGATTTGAATCTGTTAATGTTTCTTTCTTTGAATCTTACATAATATTTGTTATTTGTCCAAGTTACAGCATAGCTAAAAGAAGAAATATAATTATCAGGTAGTAGTGACTTAGTTGGAATGTGATTTCAGTTTTTAATTTGTTTGGAATTGGAATGTGATTTGAGTTTCAATTCTGACCTCTTTGATTATAGTATCCTTAATTCTCTTGTTACACATTTCATATAAAATACCAGTGATGAATTGTTGATAGATAAACACAGTTATGAATTGAATTGAAACTTGATATATGCTCTGTGCCTGTTGTTTGGTTGCATTATCTAAGAAATATTTTGTTTGGCTGCATTATCTAAGGAATATTTTGTATGACTGCATTATCTTAGGTCTGTGCCTGTTGTTAGTATGCTTTAAAATTTACTTCAATTTATTTATCATGTTGAAAAGATCTAATGCTGGGGAAGCTAGACTAGATCCTCCTTGTTCTAGCTTTCCAAATGATTAATAGTTGAATTAGTTCGATAATTGGTTAAATACATGTATATGAAGAATCAGTGCACAATGCCTCTATGCAAATATATCATGAATGAATGTGATTTTTACATTCTTTTTCCACCTTGTAATCTTTGTGTCTGGGTTATGTGTATAATAAGAGGCCTATCATTTTCCACCTTATATGGCACCTACTGCAGGTTCTGTCTGAAAGGTTTTTCAAGGCACATGTTTCAAAATTGGATAATAAAATGTGTGTTTAGCTTCAATGAAATTTAATGAAAAGATCGATTTATGATAAAGCCAAAATCTCAGCACCCATCTCATTAGACACTAGTTCACAAAATGATCCTAACCAATCATCTGACTCAATTCCTCTTTTTATTGTTATTGTTATTATTTTTTTGTTCTATTTTTATTTACATTGTGTTTCATGTCATAAATAGCTTGGTTCTCTCATTTATTTGCATAGCACTTGCTGCTATAGAATTCTTTCTGATGGAATACTTATAATTTAATCCTACAAGAAGGTACAGAATTGGATGTTGAAACTAATTGGGTTATGAGTATGATAAGAGGCCTAAAGAAATGATAGGGTTATGGGTTATCAGTATTTTTGTGCTGTTATGCTGCGGGTTGGCATTGGAATTTGTTAATATCTCACTTTTTCGGTTATAGTTTACTCTCTTGTGAATGTAGATGGAAGGTACTCCCTTTTTGATGCATTCAATGGAATTTTCTTTTCCTAGGTTAAGGCTGTGTATGACTGCATTATCTAAGGAATTTTTTGGATGCTGCAGTAGTGCTTACTAGTTTCTAAAATTTTTCATGGATTGTTAATTGTTTTTTGGACTTGGAAAAAGAAAAGTACAAAAAAAAACCTGTTTTATTTCCTTGTTAACCTTTTATGCAATGGGTATGTTTCTTTTGGGGCTTATGCAATGGCCTTTTATATCACTATGTTCTGATTGCAAATGAGATTGCAGTGATTCTGTGATTGACCTTTAATTATTGTTCTTTTCATACTTGTGTGATTCCTTGCTTCAAGATGATGAAAAATTGTCTTATGTTATTTTCTGCTTATTAGTCTATAGAAAATGGAAGAGAATACTCGACCTAATTCAAAGCAAACTAAGCGTCAATGGACGCCACACGAAGATGCAAAATTAGTTGAGTGTTTGGTGGAGCTTGCAACTACTTCTTGGAAGTGTGACAATGGCACGTTTAAATCCGGTTATGGAAAACATTTGGAAAAAATGCTGCATGAAAAAATCCCTGGATGTGATCTTAAGGTACAATTTTTTTACATAATACTTGTTTTCTTTGTTTACAATTCTATATTTGTATTATAATTACATTTCATTTGAGCTAATCATGTTGGTGCTTCAGTATTTTATATTTTTTACTTGGAACAGATTAAAATAGATAAAATAAATAAAATAAAAAATCCATTGTTATTTAATTAAGAGTATATTTCCAGTTCTCTTGTTGTAATTTTTTTTCTTCTTGAAAATCTGAATGGTGAACCAAGCAACCAGGCCAGACTGTATTCTCTACCTCGTTATCAGTAAGTGGTTAGAAGAGTTTGATTAAACTGTCAAAAAAAATCGAAGGAAAGAGAAAAGTTTAAGACTTTAAGTCATGGTAGACTATTTTATGATTATTTCAGATTCTGTATGCAAAAACTAAATGATTATTACTGCTCCATACATTCACTATATTTAGTTATGCTTGGATGAATTGTGGTGTCATTGTATTAAAATTCAGTTTATTGAATTTAATTTGAATAGTAATAATTTTAAATTGTTTTGCTATGTTTAGGCTAATCCACACATTGAATCAAGGGTGAAATTGCTAAAAAGACAATATTTTGCAATAGTTGAGATGATGGGCACAGCTGGGAGTGGATTTGGTTGGAACGACAAAGATAAAATGATTGTGGTGGAGCGACAAATTTTCAATGAATGGAAGAGTGTAAATTCTAAATAACTTTCTTAATACAAGTTTATTTATCTTCAGTTTTTTAATATTAATTGCTTATTTATTTTCTTTTAATTTCAGTCCCATCCTAATGCTAATGGCCTCTATAATAAACCATTTCCACATTTTGAGGAGTTGGGAATAGCATTTGGTAGAGATAGGGCTCAAGGAGGCAATGCAGAAAATGTAACTCAAGCAGTTGCTACAATGGAGGCTGAGCGCGAAGCAACCTTGAGTGATCGGCAAGTGAATGAAAACACCCAAGTAAATTTGGAAGAGACCGAAATGGAATATGAAGCTGATTCTCAGGTACATAAGCAATTGACTCTAATTCATGTACATAAATTCACTTATTGTTGAATGTATTATGCAAACAGAATTAGAATCAGGGTAGTTAATATTCTATTAGGTTCTGTTTAGTTAGTTAATGTTGTTAGTCTTGCTGGCCAAGGCAGAGATAATGCTTATATATACAAGTGTAGAGCATGTATAATCAGTTAGGCTACTTGTTCTTCATTTCTATCAATATTGAATAATCTTCTGATGTTCCTGCTGGTGTTGCTTTCAATTTTTAGGAGCCTCCAACTCCTGGTGTTCCTGTTGCTCCCGGTGCTTCTGCTGCTCCTAGTTCTTCTGCTGCTCCTAGTGCTTCATATATAGAAAAAAATAAAAGAAAAAGAGGGAGCAAAAGTGAGGAAGTGATTGACATAGTAGTAGAATCAATGAGAGATATGAAAGGTGCTTATCAAGAACACACAGCCGTTTTAGTTGATATGGTTTCTTGTTTTAAGCATGAGAAAGAAGGAGCTGAGCGCAGAATGAAGCTAATGGCACTGTTAAGAGATGTTCCTGGTTTGAGCGGTGATGATAGAATGAAGGCTGGCCTTAGCATTCTAAGGGACAATAGTCTGATCGACATGGTGTTCCAACTTCAACCGGGGGAACTTTTGCCTTTTTTGAAGAAATTGCTTTAAATATTGCTATTTTTGAATTTTTATTGAATATTATAGTGACTTGATAGGAAGACATTTGTGCCAATTGTTGCTGTTGTTTTGTGAGGAATATAAGTAGCTAAAACCTTAGTTCCTGATGCCATTATATCAGGTTTTAAGATCCATGAAAAACTAGTTAAAGTTCCTCTTGAACTAGAATGTGTAGCAACTGGTGATGGCTTGATTCCAAGAAATGTTTGTTGACAATTGATGGTGGATTTTGGAATTTTGTTGCTTTGTATATAATTGATCATAGATTTTGCATCTTTGGAAGTAATTACAATGCTAGGAGAATAGAGATGCCGCCATTCAGTTAGTTGAGGATCATTTGAGATGAACACTGCTCTTTTTACATTGTCATAGTCACTAATTTAATTATGATAAAATTGATTTTAATTAAACATTTGTTATTAAGGGTATTATAGTAAATTTATTAGTAGAGATAAAATTTAGAGTCGATAATAATTTAGCTAAAGATATTTGTTATTAGGAATATTTTAGTAAATTTAAAAAAATTTAGAATCAATAATAATTTAACTAAAGATATTTGATATTAGGAGTATTTTAGTAAATTTAAAAAAATTTAGAGTCAATAATAATTTAACTAAACATATTTGTTATTAGGGGTATTTTAGTAAAAAATTTAGAGCCAATAATAATTTAACTAAACATATTTGTTATTAGGGGTATTTTAGTAAATTTAAAAAAATTAAAATCAATAATAATTTTAACTAAACATATTTGTTATTAGGGGTATTTTAGTAAATTTAAAAAAATTTAGAATTAATAATAATTTTAACTAAGATATTTGTTATTAGGGGTATTTTAGTAAATTTAAAAAATATTAAACTTTTAGTCATTAATATTTTAATTTGAATGATTAAGGGTAATTTTGACATATTACATAATATGACCAAGATATTTAAATTCAACCAAACAAAAATTTAGTCATTCCTAAGATTATTACATAATATTCCAATTGATTAAATTTTACAACCAAATATGGGAATCATATATTCCAAGTAATCTCATTCCTAGGAATATAATGCCTAGGAATGAGATTACTTGGTAATAAAATTTAATCTTTGAACCACACACATCCCAAGAAAAAAGGTCTCAACAGAATCTCTTTCCCACCAATTTTCCTAAACCCAGCCTCCCATGCCCAATCATCAGCACGGTGCAGCAGCCAAGAATAACCATCGCTACCCGAGTACGCCAAAGACGAGAACAAGTTCCAACTCCACTAAGATCATACCGGAGGATTTCATCCCTTAAACCATTAGGAATTATTGTAAGCATCATAACATCCTTTTTAAGTAGCAGGTTGGTATCTCAAATGCAAATAATCTCCATTTTGGCTCCAACACTAGCAGATCTCATCCAGGGAGCAAACCAGAAACGGTCCTTAAGGGTGTGTGTGATTTGGGAAATTATAGAACATTTCCAGAAATTTTAAGATGGGAATATGAAATTCTTATTATATGTGGTTCAAAGTTAAAAGAAACATTCTAAGGTAACTTTTATTGGTTGGAATTGAATTACCCCCATCTCCCCCTCTGATTATCTTTTATTCCAATGGGAATGAAATGTAAATAATAAAACAAAAAGACTAAATTACTCCTATTATTTAATACTATATTTCACTTCTTCATTTTTTTCTGAAGAACTAAATCCTAGCAAAGCAGTTTTTTCCCCAAATCAATGAGCTTTATCAACGCTACCGGCACCGTCGTTACTCTAAACAAAAGATTCATCTCCTTCTCTTCTCCGATTCATGTTCGCACTGCTTTTCTCTGTGAATTTTCTTTGAATCTCATATTAAGGTTTGAGTTTTTTCCCAAATCAGTGGAGGCTTCACCAACGCCATCGCCATCGAAGTTACACCGTCGCCACCGTTACCCTAAACGGAAAACTGGTTTCCTTCTCTTCTTCAAGTTCATGTTCGCATTGTTTATCTTTGCGAATTCTCTTTGAATCTCTCATTAAGGTTTGGGTTCTTTTTATGCTTTCTACATCATATTACACTAATTTCCTGCAATAGACTGCTAATTTGATTAGTTATTTTTTATTTTGCTTGATTTCTTATACATTCTTTGTGATTAGCATGCAAACAACATGTTTGATGATTTGTCTCAATAAAGAGTTTAAGCTTTGAACATATTTTTACATGCTTAATTTGACTTGAACAAAAACATATTTTTACATGCTTAATCTTGTCTTAATTTGGCTTTCCGTGCTGTGTACTTCATGAGCCATGCTACAATGCACTACTAAGCTTGCATTACTATTGCTCTGCTTCTTTATCCTGTCTTGATGAATTTTACATACTAGAAACAATGTAAAATTATTTTGGTGGCAATCTAATTTTCAGCTACTAGATCTGTGGGATCTAGTTTTCCAGTTTTAAAATGTATTTTAGTGTGCATGTTCTGGTATACTTGTATATTCTGGTGATATTTGTTACAGTTTCGTATGATAATGCAAGTTTGTTCAATTATTCGATCTGCATGTTTACAGATTTTGGCATATAATAGGAAGCCCTTTAAGTTTTTTTCCGATGCTTCTTCAATTTATTTATTCTATTTTATTTGTTTGTTGATATATTTTAGACTGTTTGAAAATTGAATTAGCCAACTTACTTAGTGGAACAAGGATCAGTTGTAATTGTATTTTTTGAGAACTGATATTTTCATACTGTTATTACTGAATTTGATATGTGATCACTGATTCTTTTCTTTCTTACTAACAGCAAGTCGGTAGTAGAATGACTCTTGTATGATTTCTATGTGTAGTTAATGTTTTGATTCAAGTGATTTGAATAAAGTCTTAAAATTAGATTGAAGGATGACTAGGTGAACGAGCATTAGTTCATTACCATTAATGTGCATGTAAAATTCTCTAAACCACAATGAACTTTGATTTATTTTTTCTTGATTTGATAAATCTAAATATTAGTTTATATATAAAAAAATGAATTCAAAAAGGAAAAATATAAATTTTGGTACTATAATCAATTTCAATGCATTAATCTTTTAGTTGATTAACTTTGGATAAAAAAGAAAATATAAGGTGATTCTCTTATAGTTATACTCTTCATTGAGTGATATCTTGAAAGGGTACAAGAGTAAATAGATTAACCGACAAGTTCATTGATTCCTTCCCCCCTCCCTTTTTTTTGTTTGAAGTTTTTGTTTTTCTGAAATGGGTGTCTCCCATGATTTCTCACTTCATTGGTCAATGATTTTGTGTCATTGAAATGTCTCCATTTGGTAATAATGTGTCACTGTCTCTCTGTGTTTGTGTGTGTGCATTTTTAAGTAATGTTTGTTTTTCTTACTTTGCTTTTGGTAATTCATTTGCTTTAGTTTTAGTTCTTGATTGTCACTGTTAAAAGTGCTTCTGAATTTAAGTGGTTGGTAATTTTTTGAACTCTGTCATTTGTTCAGAGAAATAAGATTGGGTTGATTAGAGGCAAATACAGTGAATCTACACCAGTATATCAGCTTCACGTAAGTGTTCAGATCTGAACCACAATACATTATTCCTAATATATTTTTTTATCCTATTCTTCTCCCTTCCTTGCTTCTAAATTTGGTTGGTGAGTTTTGCTTATAATAACTGTGTTGAAAGACTTTTTTCTCTGATTTTTTGGAGCAACAGTAGATACTTTATTTCTTTACCTTGTGTATTCAGTATCAAAATATTTCTGTAAAGTTAATATTCCGTATAAGTTGACTCTGTTGCTTTCTACCAGTGGTAATTGCTGTTTATGAATTGACAAAATTGAAATTTTCCTTCTCCAATTCTTCTTTTTTTTTAAAGCACTCTTGCTAGAATGGTGTCTAAATTGCATATGATCTATTCATAGCATTGGGTTTAGTAGGTATCACAAGAATGCAGTTCATGAGTTGTGTGAAGATTTTCTTATTTCATTTTGTTAGCTTAATATATTTTTCTTGAATTCCATTGTATTTGGATTTTGGAAAATATAAAGTGGTAATTCTTACCTTTATTCTTTCTACATTTTAGCCGGCTATAGTAATCATTATATAGAATAAATAAATAGTAAAGTCTTTTGGCTAAATATTTTAATATTTTTTTTATAGAATGGATCCCAAACAGAAGATGAGAGTTATTGCCTGCTTGATTTTACATTTCGAATTAATGAATGACCTTATGGTTAAGTTGTTGATGATTTGTTATGTTTTGATTATATTGGAATTGAGAAAAGAAAAAAAGAAAATGGAATGACAATTACAGTAGGCAAGTAATAAGGGATGTTAATGTCGATAGGATTATTTATTTTAGCGATCTAGCATGTATAGAAAACACAAGAATGGATAGGCGTACCTTTCATGCATTGTGTAACATGCTTAAAGTGGTTAGAAAGTTAGAACCAAGTAGGAATATGGGTGTGGAACAAATAGTTGCCATGTTTTTACATATTATAGCACATGACATCAAAATTATATTAATAAAGAGACAATTTGTGAGATCTGAAGAAATAATTAGTAGGCGGTTTAATGATGTATTGCTTGCTATTTTGAGATGCCATAATCTCTTACTGAAGAAACCTCAACCATTTAGTCAGGATAGAATGGATGAACGATGAAAATGGTTCAAGGTAATTTATCTTGCTAATGTTATTAAACCTAATATGCTTGGTGTGCTTTAGGATTGAGTTAATTGATCTCTTTTTTTGAATTTTAGAATTGCCTAGGAGCCTTAGATGATACTCGTATCAAAGTCAATGTCCTTGAGGCTGACAAGCCTAGATATCGAAACAGAAAATGTGACATAACAACCAATGTGCTTGGAGTGGTTGCTCCCGATATGCAATTTATCTATGTACTGGCGGGTTGGGAGGGTTCAGCTGCGGATTCTAGGGTATTGCGAGATGCACTATTTCGCAATGGGTTTAGTGTTCCCCAAGGTATTTTTATTGAGGCTTTAGTATGTTATCAAATTAACTATTTGATCTTTCATTAATTTTGTTCAATTTTATATGTCACACTAGGTCATTACTACTTATGTGATGCTGGATACATGAATTGTGAAGGATTTTTAGCACCTTATAGAGGACAAAAATATCATTTGAGTGAGTTTAATCCACATAATCAACCCAGTACAGCTCAAGAGTTTTTTAATGTGAAATACTCACAAGCCACTACCACATTTTGGACATTTAGTAATATTTTTCTTTTAACATCTGTTAAAGTATTAGTAATGGTCATAAAATTAAATATTAAGTAACATTTATTTATAAATGTTCGCAAATATAGTTAATTTTTAAAAAAAAAATTTCTTAGAAGTGTTATCCATTGTCAATTAAAAGTCACTTCCAAATAAACAAATCCTCAATGAAGGGTAAATAGAAACCACGCACGAGCCCTCTGAAGATAAAAACCACTCGCAATCCTCCTCCCGCTGTGAAACGTTGTAAATTCTATCTCGCTCCTCCTCAAATCTCAATCATCTCTTGCTCTGCCTTCAGATTCAAATTTTCGATTTCACTCTCCACTTCAGTAAGCATTTTCTCTCTTCTTTAATTTTTTTTCTATTCACAGAGTTCTTCAATTTCTCAACTCTTGCTGATTTCAATCAAGATTTGAATTATCGCTACTCGTTGTTGATGCCTCTACTTGCTACGTTAGCTATCATCATCGTCATTGTTGATATGCAGGTAGGCCATCTGTTGATCCTCAATGTGCTAATTTAGGTTATGAATTCATGACAAATTCTCAAAGTACTGACTATTTTTTTGATTCTTTGAGTTGTTAGGAACGAAAAAATAATATATCTTCATCACATAAAGGATAGTAGTGTATGTGTAATTTAATTTGGTTTCCTGCAGTTATCTTTTTTGCTCATTGATTAAATCTCTATTTTCTATGTTGATGATTTGGTTCCTAAATTTATGGTGAATGTTACTAGCATCATGCATTGCATTTCTTAAAATAGTTTGGAGTAGCTTCTTTTTCAGATACTAGTCTTGTGGTATGGAGCCTCAATTAATTGTAATTACTTATTTTATTTTATTTTTCTTTGAATTTATCTTTAGTGGTTTTATTTCTAGTTTCTCTTATTTGTTGTCACGTGTTTGGAGAAACTTAGGTTTCTTTTTCCATGGATGGGACTTTGCTACTTGCTTCACTTTTCATAGCCAAATCACCTCTTGAGGTATTTGCTTATTTCCAACTTATTGTTGATTATTATAAAATTTGTTATTATTTAGTCTCAAGTTTTTTTAGTGTTTGTCATTTTCAGTTCAAAAGATTTTTATTTTATTTTGTGTGTTATGTAAATAGAGAAACTTATAGTATAAATTTAAGTTAAACCTACTAATTAAACTAAGTCTAGGTACCTTTGATCCTCTTGCTTCAAAAGTTGAACTAAAGGGTAATGTGAATCAGATCAAGCTCAGCTAATAATAATTATAAGAAATAAAAAATGAATAGTAATGACTAAAGTATGAAATATATAATAATGTACCCTTGAATTTTCAAGAAGTGAGGTCTGAGATAATGAACAATTCCAATAGCATAATTGGCTATAGATTTCTTAATCCAACTCTCTGGATTCATTATGTATATATATGTTGGTGATTCCTACATAATTGCCATATAGCAATAACTAACTATTTCTTCCATTTATGATCCAAGTTTTCACATTTCAATCTGTCTGCTATTCATTTTAATTATTATTTATTTATTAATTAAGCAATAGCTGCTATTTCTTCCATATACAGCATTTCACAATTAGTTTGCTTAAGTTTTCACTCATTTTAGTTTATTAGCTTTTGAAATGCTTTAAATAGTGCTATTAACTTCTAGTTAGTTTCATATTATTTTATATCCCCTAATAAACTAATTAACCATCCCTATAAGTCCTAAGTAGAAGAGAATTTAATTATCGACCCCTTATGATGTGGGAAAAAAGGTATATAAAGGCCCTTATCTTTTTATATAAGTAACATTTTAATATAATTTGGTAATATTTTTAAATGTCAGTAAAAGTCAACTATGTAATAGTAAAGTTAGAAATGTCATTGAAAAGATATTTGGAGTATTGAAAGCAAGATGAAGAATTTTAAGGGGAAGATCATTTTATTCTATTAAGACTCAAGGAAGAATTATAACTGCTTGTTGCCTTTTGCATAATCATATTAGAAGAGTGATGGTTGTGGATCCTATTGATGAGATAGAAGATCAAAATATACTTGGAGTAGATGGTGAGACGATCCACCATATTGAAGCGAGTGATGCTCAGGGTAGATGGAGAGATCAACTTGAACAAGAAATGTGGAACCAATGGGGGAGAGGACATCACGCTCGATAATTGAAATAATTTTTCTATGTGTGAGGTTGTCTATCGTAATATTGATTTCATTTTGTTGATGTGTTTGTGTTCTTGTATAAGAGTTGTGCATATATGCTTATTAGTGCTAGTAATTTTTTACTTTTGAGACTTCTTTGTAACTTTCATTTGGATAATAGTAATGCTTTTTTAGTAAATTTAATTGTGATAATGTTAATTTTAATTAAAGATATTTGTTATTAGGGGTATTTTAGTAAATTTGAAAAGATTAGAATCGATAATAATTTTAATAAAACATATTTTTATTAAGGATATTTTAGTAAATTTTTTATTAAAAGTATTTTTATAAATTCAAAATGTAAAAAAATAATAATTTTAATTAAACATATTGTTATTAAGTGAAATTTAGAATCAATAATAATTTAACTAAAGATATTTGATATTGGGGGTATTTTAGTAAATTTAAAAAAATTAGAATCAATAATAGAATATTTTAGTAAATTTAAAAAAATTAGAAACAATAATAATTTTAGTTAAACATATTTGATATTGGAGTATTTAAGTAAATTTAAAAAATTAGAATAAATAATAATTTTAGTTGAACACATTTGATATTAGGAATATTTTAGTAATTTAAAAAAATTTAGAATCAATAACAATTTTAGTTAAATATATTTGATATTAGGGGTATTTAAATAAATTTAAAAAAATATAATCAATAATAATTTTATTTGAACATATTTGATATTAAGAGTATTTTAATAAATTAAAAAAAATTAAAATCAATAAACAATTTAACTAAAGATATTTGATATTAAGGGTATTTTAGTAAATTCTAAAAAAAATTAGAATCAATAATAATTTTAGCTAAACATATTTATTATTAGGGGTATTTTAATAAATTTATTATTAGTAATATTTTGTAAATTAAAAAAAATAATGTAAAAAAATAATAATATTTAATTAGCTTTATATTTAATTTTAGTCATTAATATTTTAATTTGAATGAGTAAGGATAATTTTGACATATTACATAATATGACCAAAAAATTTAAACTCAACCAGATAAAAATTTAATCATTTCTAAGATTATTACATAACATTCCAAAACATTAAAATTTATAACCAAACATAGGTATCTTATATTCTAAATAATCTTATTCCTAAGCATTATATTCCTAAAAATGATATTTTTAATAATAAAATTTAATCTTTGAACCATACATACTCTAAGAGATTCTACATCCCAAACAAAACCATCTCTCAAATGAGCGGTAGCTTTAACAATTAATTTCCAAATAAATATGAAAAAGTTAGTCACTGAAGTATGTTGCAAAACCCATGAGTCGTGAAATATTTGTTTATCATTGTTTGCAACCGCATTTTATTGCTTTTATTTCGGATGAATTCGACTCAGGTATAAATAAACGGTGGAAACTCACCTTGAATTCACATGAAATTATTTTTGAATGGTTGACATGTATTATCTTATACAAATGATTTTTTTAAAAAATTCGATCAAATCACTATTTTTAAAATAATTTCAATTCTTTCTGTATGTTATTTCTAAATTTTTAACTGATGAATTTGGTACGTTCTCTTTCATTTTTATTAACCAATTTTTTTTTTTAAAATTTATCTTAAACTTTTATTTATTTAATTTTCATTAAATATATCAAATATATGTATACAAATTATTTGAAAAAGTAAAGTTTAGTATTCTAAAAAAAAACAAAATTCACGTTTTTTTATAAAAATGACATAAATGGTATCATCTGACATTTTTTTTTCTGTTTCTATCTTTTTGATAAGCTTTGTTTTGTTTTCCATGACTTACATTGCTAAATTTTTTCTTTAGCATAGATTTCAAATTAAGCTGTAAACAAATTTTAAATTAAGCTGTAAAAATATATTCAATTACAAATTTATCGTTAAATTAAATTTCATGGTAATCAATTAATTAATTTTTATTTTACTAATAAACTATTTTCATGCAAGTTATTGTTGATTTTTCAAGATTATTCTATAAATAAATTATTTTTTTAAGATAATAAGACGATAATTTACTTGTCTAAAAATTATGATCACACTTTTGTGTTTTAACTAACAAATTAGACTTTATTTTCAATGAAACTAAAATTTATTTTCAATGAAACAAAAGTATCTGATCAAAATATTAATTTGGTCTCCTTAAATAATTGAACATAATATTATTAATTTTGTCTAAAACAATATTTTTTTAATTTTTTAAAATAAAATCGACCCAAAAATAGAGAAAAAAAAAGAACAACTAATGAAAATATTTATTTTATCATTGCCATCAAGAATAGGATAGCTATAGAAAAAATTCAACTAAATAAAAAGGACCTAACTCATTCGATTAAACTACCATTATATCATCACAATATAAACTATCACACTACCAACTAAAGAGACATGCAACAAATATGAAAGAGATCATTGCCAAAATTTTAACTATGCTCATGCTATCAACTAGTCCACAGTATACCATAATTATATTTTTGTCTGAAATTGCAATGAATTATCTTGACATTTATGATATCTTTCTTAGATTTGTCTATCTTGATACTAACTAACTATGTTAAACACGATCCCCACAAAATCATTGACACCAAATTTTAAAGCTAATTAATATTTTATACGTATTCCATTTGCTAATATAATTATTTCTTTAATAAAATAAAAAATAAAAAAGATAAATACACTATTTATCTCTGCACATATCTTCTAAGTTTTTTTATTTAAATAAAATAAAAAAGAATTAATTTTATTTGATTCTCCTAAATTAAATTAAAAAACGTGAATCTCCTAAATTCATTAATACATAAATTGTGCGAGAATAATGTGTATTAAATATTATATTAAACACCATAATCTAAGACAATTTATGCATCAAATTCCTTCAAAAAATATTCATAAATCGTTATACGGCACCAAGCATCCCAAATTATATATAATTCGTCTTAAGATAGGATGGTTTATTTCTTTTTCACCTAAATCACTATGGGATAGCACAATTTACGTGCAACGAGCTATCCCACACTCCATAGATTAACGTGCGACAATCTATTCCACACTATCCTAACACACAATTAAAAGAACATGCCTACATTTATTTAAATACATTCATATTATTTTTAAATTAAAAAATATATTTATTTAAAATAATAAAAATATATTTATTTAAAATTCTAAAATTTTGAATCAATCTACTTGTATTAATTTTAAAATAATTTAAAATAATGAATACATTTATTTAGATTTTAAATATTTTAAAGTAATAAGAGTATGTTTATTTAAAATATTAAAATTTAAAATTTTAAATAAACCTACTTATATTAATTTTAAATTTTATTTAAAATAATACGAATATGCTTATTTAAAATAAAAAATTAAAATAATAATATCTACAAGATTTATATTTAATTGAGGGAGTTTTTTAGTGGAGGTTTTTAAAAACCTCCAAAATACACTTTATTTATGACAATTTATAAAACTCTCTTAAATAGTTAATTTATAATTAAGATTTAAACTCTCTAAAAAACCCCTCTTCTTCTTAGTTTCACATAATGAGATCGAATCAGAGAGGAGAGAACAGAAGAGAATGGCTGACAAAACCCTAAGTTCTCCACCACCGGTTCTGTCGCCGTTGCGGTCATCGGTTACACCACCGTTGCAGTCGTTGGTTCCGCCGCCGTTGTAGTCACCAGTTCCACTGCTGTTTTCGTTACAGTTGTTACAGGAAGCTTCTCAATCGAGCCACCTCCTCTATCAACATTATGGTTTCAGATCTGTTTGCTCTGTAGCTACGATTGTCGCTGCAGTTTCTACCGCCGTTGCTGTCGTAGTTTCCGCCCATCATTACTGCTGTAGTTGCCGCGTTGAAAGCTTCTGAATCAAGCCACTGTTTTAGATCTGTTTTCTCCTTCGAGTTGTAGCTGGTCTTCTTCTTCTCCTCCATATTATTTGATTCAATAATGACTCACATAGTATATTATATTAGTAATTTTTATTCTTATATAATTTGCTTATAATATATTCTTATGTTCGTGTAATCTATTGGTTCTATTCATGAGATCTTGAATGGATGTTTAATGTGCCTGTTTGCTATATGCTGAGAACAGAAAAAACTATTTTACTGAATTAAATATTCTTCTGGCAAATAATGCTAGGTGTTTCAATGCTTCAACAGCTTCAACAGAATGCTTAGTGTTTGAATCAGCATTAGGAAATATTAGAGTCATATAAAAACCATGGAAGATGCTTTTTTGCTGATTGTGAAAAAGCTAAAGTGAATAGCACAAGTATTGAAGTGCAATGCAATACATAATTTTATACACTATAATGTTTGTGACTAATTAGTAGTTTTAGTTCACATCTAACTAACTTGAGAAAATATAACTGATTCTTAATCTCAATTACATAGTTTGACATAGATAGAGGGAGATGTGTCATCACTCTTTATTAGACATCATTAATTCATTATCTATAGGACAAAATGGTATTATTTGATTCACTATTTTCTCTATAGTGTAGTGCAAGTTCCAATGGCTTGTAGGATTGGTTAACAAGACATTCTAATTTCTTAGTAAAATAAGAAGCTGTTATTGGTTTTTTGGATCTCATTTGTTACTTTTGTAGCTCTTAATGAATACTAGGTTTACTTTTGTGGCTTCATGTTTGGTTTCTATCCTTTTTAACTCTCATTTTTCTTTTTCTTCTTGTAGAACAGGTCTAGTCTCTAAAACTTCAAAGAAAGTTGGCTATATTGATGATTATAACACAAGAAATCATTGCCACTGAGCTTAAATTATTAATTTTTTATTATTTTTATATATTGATGCAAGAAAACTTGTCTCTCAACAAATTTTCCTTCGACAAGTATACCGAATTGTCGTCAAGTAAAAACTCACAATAGAGTGAGGTCAAATCCCACAGGTATTGATTGGTTGAGCAATTTTAATTAGAGGAGTATTCTAGTTTAGCTTAGTAGAATTTGGATTGGGAATTGCAGAATTTAAATTGGTGGGAAAAGTAAATAACAGGAATGTAAATTGCGGAATGTAATTGGCAGAAATTAAATTACAAAAAGTAAATTGCAGGAAATTAAATGGGGATTGGGGTGATGAGCATCAAAGTAAATAGCAGAAATTAAAGAGAATGAGTAAGATCAGAAGTGGGAAAGCTCATTGGACTTAGGAGATATTGCAATCCTCCTGATCAAGTTCATTCTCATCTCTTTTTTAATCAATGCATTCATTGATCTCTTGGCAATCTTAGGTGATTGGATCCCAATTCCTTGAAAATCCAATCTCTCTAAGCTTGAACAATTGCCCAATTCCTTGATCAAATTGCTCATGGGAAGAGATGAAGCTTGGTCACTGATTATACCACACACCTTCATAGATCGAAGTATTGGTAGGATTACATGTTACTATATCCATCATACCCTCAACCTAATCTAATGTGAGAAAGCATTTCTAGAATGATTTTTTCATTTCTCTTCCAAGGTTAAGAGAAAATCCAAGTATGAGAAATTTCTCTTCCGAGACAATTACCCAATTGGATGAAGATCAAAAGCTTTCTAGTAAATCAAGAGAAAAGAAAGAGGAAGAAGAATGAAAACTATTATTGATCCATCGAATTACAACAGAGCTCCCTAACCCAATGAAGAGGGGTTTAGTTGTTCATAGCTTTGGGAATGGAAAGCAAAAATGAAAAGTGCATTCAAAAGTAAACTGAATTACAGAGAAAGTAAAAATACAGAGTGTTTACAATTTTGGATCCCCCAGATCCCGATCTCCTTTCTAGTTCAAAACTACCCCTATATATACTACTTTTTTGATCTTCAGTTCGGTTTGCAAGTCTCTGGATGTGGGCCTTTGAGCTCAGTTGAAGCAGTTACACACTTAATGGGCTTAGCTCAGCTTGCTGAAAGAAGTTGAGTCAGGTATAATTCACGTTAGTCAAGGTGTTAGTGTGGTTAACATTAAGTGTAAATTCTAGTTCGAAGATGTTAGTGACACTAACTTTGTCACTAACGTCCCAACCCTCTTAAGCTACATTAACCCCAATGTTAGTGGCACTAACGTGACCACTAACGTAGCCTTTCCTAACTTTTGATAATGTTAATGGTGTTAACTTTAGCATTAACGTTACAAACACTCTTTCTTCCACGTTAATGGCCCACGTTAGTGGTGCTAACGTGGTCATTAACGTAGGTGTACCATGACTCGAAGGCGTTAGTGACACTAACTTTGTCACTAACGTTGCAAACCTCTTCCCCTTCCACGTTAGTGGCACTAACGTGGGCTTCTCGGCCATCTCCAACGTAAGTGACAAAGTTAGTGTCACTAACATTGACTCTTCTTCCCTTGCTCCATGTTAATACCCACATTATTGTCGTTAACGTAGCCACTAACGCGGGTAATCTTGGCCTTTTCCAACGTTAGTGACAAAGTTAGTGTCAATTTGTCACTAACATTGGCTCCCTTTTCACTCCACATTAATACCCACGTTAGTTGCATTAACGTGGCCACTAACGTAGGTCATCTTAGCCTTTTCCAACGTTAGTGACAAAGTTAGTGTCACTAACATTGGCTCCCTTTTTCCTCCATGTTAACGCCCACGTTAGTGGCGTTAACGTGGCTATTAACGTGGGTGTCCATTGGCCTTTCTAACATTAGTGGTGTTAACTTCACAACTAACGTTGGAGTTTCTCCTTTCTTCCACATTAGTGGCACCAATGTGGCAACTAACATGAGCTTAAATGGCCTTCGAAGGCGTTAGTGGTGTTAACTTCACCACTAACGTTGCAAGCTTGCTTCTCTTCTACGTTAATGGTCACGTTAGTGGCACTAACGTAGCCACTAACGTGGCTCTTCTCTACTTCTTTTGGTCCTAAAATCAAGCAAACAAAGTGCATCAAAGACTTGTTCTAGAGCATGAGATTATGAATCAACTAATTTGTCATTCAATTCATGCATTATTACCATGAAATCATGTGGAATTCAAATTGTTTGCTTGAATCAAGATATAAGTGTATATTCACCCAAATGCTTGCTTATTGTCTAAGAAAATGCATGAAACTACCTAAAACACATAAAAAAAGGCTAGTAAAACTAGCCAAGATGCCTTGGCATCACAACACCAAACTTAAATCTTGCTTGTCCTCAAGCAAGTGCTAGAACATAAGAAGAATGAATGAAAATGCAAGATATACAAGTCCTTATTCAGAGAATTCAAATCCTTGGTTTATGGGGTTTTATGCATAGCAACTGAGGTTCATGTTCTTGCTGGTTTCTAGGATCTAACATGCTCCTGAACACCCACTTGGTTGCCTTCTATGAGACCATTATTCATTGATCCTTATTTTAGCTTTTATTTGTTTTTCTTTTCTCTTTTAGAGCTTATTACTTTCTCAGACTAAGTGCTTTATGTTGGGGTAACTCTTTATGATAAGCTTTCAGCCAACACTCCCGAACCAGTTGGTTCAAGGTGCTAGGTGTTGAAACACCCCCAAGGACTTACTCACTCAAGTCTCTCCTCAGCACATACACACCACAGGCACATGGTTTGTTATTTCTTTCCTGAGACTTTGTCGTCCAGCACCTCTTTGGGCGATTAAGTTTTTTGTAACAAGGTTGCTCTTGATAATAGAATTTCAGTTGGCAATCCTGGGTTAGTTAACCCAAGTTGTCAAGTGATGAAGCACTCCTAAGAATTTACTCATCCAAGCAGATCCTTGCACAAAAATATCACAGACACATGCCTCCAGGTTCAAACTATTAGTGCCTAGCCTTATTTCTTACTCTTTTCTTTCTTTTTCATTCTCTTTTTCTCATTTTGTGATCTTGTTATTTAGCTAAGTCTCATAGAGTGTATTTCAAGCTTATAGTTCAGGAAACATATTTGGCCTTGTACCTTATTGAGGAACCAACTTAGCTAATCAACCACCACCACAGACATTGGGACTTTATTCTATAACAATGGACTCCACTCTTGTTTTTCATAACATTCTCTTTTATTGAACTTAAGAAACAAGCATACAATTATAGCATTGGTGCAGTGGCCTAAGTAACTAGGCTAGCAAGCAAAAGATAAACTAAAGAGATGAAATGCAAAAACAGAATTAAAATCCCTAGGCTACTATGGAAGCATGTTCTATTTCATACATGATTTTTCTTATTTCATGCTTAAAAAGAAAAGAACTCCACCACCTTTCATTCTTTGATGTGCTTCCCCTTGTTGTTCTTTTCCTCTTCTTGGTTTCCTTCCTGGTTGTTCTTTCTACTTGTGCCTTCTTGCATTCGTGTCATTCTTGCCTTCTTCCAATCTTCTAATGCCTTTTGCATTGATTCATGGCTTTGCTCTGCTCTTTCCCTCTCTACCTGTGCCAACTCATCATGGACCTCTTCATATCTTCTGATTCCCGGGGTTCAGCATGGGTAGCTGTCCACCCAAGTAACCCAGCCTAGCTTGCGTATTTACATCATAAACAGATCTGCTCATATAAACCCCTTCTTGAAATTCCCTGTACTCATCAAATACACCTACCTGTTCATTTTAATTTCGATGCATCTCATGAATGTTTGCACCTTGGTGTGCTTGCATGTAGATTAACTTTTGGATGGCTTTTTGTTGTTGAGCTTGTCTTTGGTTCATCATGTAAAAAAAACCCAAAATTAATTTATATGTGGCGGCAGAGTGAAAAGTGTGACTAACTACTTTTTTAAAACTTTTATTTTAAAACAGACTAAGTGATACTCATGAATTCAAATCAAACGGACCTCTTAAGAGTTATATATGCAACATTAGTGACACCAAACTTAGCTTGTGATCATGTGGTGCAAGAGAAATTGATCAAAGCTCCTAAGATAGACATGACATGATTCTCATATATCCTCTTAGTGTGCCTTGCACACCAAACTTGTTGTTCACTATATGCTACACACAATAATGCAATTGAATGTTTGTCAAATTTGAATTGAACTTCATGAGTATTACTTTATTAACTACCATAAAAAACATAAACTTAAAAGGATATAAAGCATGGGTTGCCTCCCATGAAGTGCTTCTTTAACGTCATTAGCTTGACGATTGGCCTTTGTTATGATGGTTGATAATGTCTCAAGTCTTCTCCTCTCACAGTGAATCTATCTCCAGTTGCTTCTTTGAAAATCTCCACATGCTCCAAGGAGAGGATTCTATTGATTGTGTACACTTAAGGCAGCTGAGATGGAATGGTTGGAAGATGAGATGGGATTAGGGGTAGTGGCTTGAGATCACTTGATCCCCTGGAAAAAAGTCCTCTGTAGGAATTTTTTTTGTTCCTCCATCTCCTTGGTATCTTCTTCCCAATTATTTTCTCTTCTTCAAGTGGTGCTTTGATGATTCTTATGTCAGGAGGATCTTTGTTGATTGTCTCCTTTGAATTTTGTGGTTCCAGCTTCTCCTTGGACTTCCTTGGTTGTTGTATCATTTGAACCTTTTATTTTTCTACGAAGGAGGTCTTCAGGTGCTCTGCTTGTGACTCTCTGCTTGTTACCTCTAGAAATACTTTATTGTGATCATCCTTCAGTTTCTTGTTCTCTTGTTCAGATTCTTGTGAGGGCTTGAAGACATGAAAGGTGAGTTGTTCATCATGTATCCTTAATACCAAATCCCCTTACTCAACATCTATGAGTGCTCTGACTGTGGCTAAGAATGGTCTCTTCAGACTGATTGGATGGAGATAGCTTTCTTTCATCTCAAGAATAACCAAATCTGTAGGAAGGAAGTACTTCCCAACCTTCACCAGCACATTTTCAACCACTCCTACTGCTGGTTTCAGAGTCTTATAAGCCAGCTGAAGGATCACATCTGTGGGTTTTAACTCATTAATTTGCAGCTTCTTTATGAGAGACAGAGGCATTATATTTATGCTTTCTCCCAAATCACAGAACCCTCTATCAATCATTGTGTTTCCTATGGTACAAGGGATGTGAAAATTTCCTGCATCCTTTTTCTTTGTGGGTAACTCCTTCTGGATGAGAGGACTGCATTTTTTGTTCATCACTACTATTTGTCCTCCTTTCAATGGGCTTTTCTTGGTCAACAACTCCTTCATGCACTTGATATATGAAGGCATCTGTTGGAGATCCTCAATGAAAGGAATATTGATATGAAGAGATACAAATATATCTAGGAACCTAGAGTATGACTTCTCCTTCTCACCACCCCTGAGTCTTTGAGGGAATGGTGCCTTTGGTACATATGGTTTCAGGATCTCCTTCTCCCTTGGCTCCTTTCTTTGTGCAGAGTCAATTTCTTGTCTTTTCTCTTCCTGTTTCTCCTTTGGAGTTCCCTGAGTATGCTCTGATGGCTTGCTAACTTCCTCTAAATTCTCCTCATCTCTTAGAGTGATCACTTTGCATTTTTCCCACCTCACATTCTTCCTCTCTCCTCTTGAATTCTTCTCAGTATCACTTGGGAAGCTGTCAGTGGACTTTGAGATTTGTTGAGAGAGGTATCCTATTTGAGATTCAAGTTTCTTGATGGTATCTTCCTATTTCTTCATATTAGACCTTACTTCATCTTTGAATGCCTTGTTGTCTTGAGATTCCTTGCATAGATTTTCGAGCAGGGCTTCAATCCAGAAAATCCTATCTTCAGATGGTGATGGTAAGTTGGAATTGGGAGGTTGAGGTTGACTATTTGGTACTTGGTATAGAGGTTGGAAGGAGTTGTTATGTGGGGTTTGATATGATCTTTGATTGTAGTGTTGGTAGGTGGAATTGTTATATTGGTTGGAGTTTTGTGTTCTATGATCTTGGTTCTGGTTTTGTGGGTTTCCCCACCCAAAGTTTGGATGGTTCTTCCAACCAGGATTGTAAGTTTTAGAGTGTGGATCATAGGGTTGTCTTGATGAGTTTCCAACATAATTGGCTTGCTCCCAATCACCTCCTTCCTCTGCACTGAACTCTTCTTGAGCTTATGGTTGAGTAGTGACTGCTGCAGCTTGATTCCTCTCCATCTGCTTTGTAAGGTCAACCAATTATTTGGTAAGCAGCTTATTTTGAGCTAACAATGCATCTATGTGGTTCAACTCCATTACTCCTCTAGTTGAGTTTCTGTCAGAGGCATAGAAATATTCATTATTGGCCACATTTTTTATGATGTCAATGGACTCATCAATTGTCTTCTTCTTGTTGAGAGAACCTCCTGAAGAATGATCTAAAGCCTTCTTCGACTCTTGTGACATACCTTCATGGAAAATGTGCAGCTATACCCATTCATTGAACATGTCCGGAGGGCACTTCCTTGTTAGCTCCTTGTATCTCTCCCATGCTTTATAAAGAGTCTCACCATCTTGTTGTCTGAATATTTGTACCTCAGCCCTCAATCTATTGACTCTTTAAGAAGGGTAAAACCTAGCCAAGAACTTATTTACCACATCTTCCCAAGTTGTTAGACTCTCCCTTGAAAAAGACTCTAGCCACTGCGCTCCTTTATTTACGAGAGAAAATGGAAACAAGAGAAGTTTATAGATGTCAGGATGAACACCATTGGACATCACTGTGTTATATATTCTCACAAATATGGTTAGATGTTGATTGGGGTCTTCCTGGACACTTCTTCCAAAAGAGCAATTGTTTTGAACAAGGGTGATGAGTTGAGACTTCAACTCAAAATTGTTGGCATGAATGGTTGGTTTTAGGATGCTACTTCCGTAGTTCCCTGGTTTTGGATTGATATAAGAGCCTAGAACTCTTCTCTCATGCCCAGCATGATTAGCTACACCCTCTCTAACATGATTATGTGCCTCTTCCTCATGATGGTTCTCCACATCATCCTCCATATTCATATCCAGGTCCTCCTCTTCTTCCTCAGCACCAATAACCCTCCTCTTCTTCTCAGGTTCAGATTCAAAGGAGGTTGAAGCTCCTCTTCTTCTACCTGTCATACAATTAGCAGAACGCACAGGCAAGAGAAAAGTGAAAAAATCACTCTTGTTAAGGTTATGGTTAGTGTGAGTGGTGCAATTTATCAAACAGTTAGTGGATTAGTGTACGGAAATGTAAATAAGTGAGAAAATAAAAGTAAAAGTGCTGAGAATGAAAGTAAAATGACAGAAACGGAATAAATTAACAAAGAAAAAGAAAATTGCTCCATCTAGTTATCCTCTAATTTAATCATTGTCAATGAAAAATCAATCCATGGCAACGGTGCCATAAACTTGATGCACGAAAACTTTCCTCTCAACAAATTTTCTTTCGACAAGTATACTGAATTGTCGTCAAGTAAAAACTCACAATAAAGTGAGGTCGAATTCCATAGGGATTGATTGATTGAGCAACTTTAATTAGAGGAGTATTCTAGTTGAGATGAGCAGAATTTGGATTGGGAATTGCAGAATTTAAATCTACGGGAAAAGTAAATAACAGGAATGTAAATTGCGGAATGTAATTGGCAGAAAGAAAATTGTAGGAAATTAAATAGGGATTGGAGTGATGAGCATCAAAGTAAACAGCAAAAATTAAAGAGAATGGGTAATATCAGAAGTGGGAAAGCTCATTGCGCTTAGGAGATATTGCAATCCTCCGGATCAAGTTCATTCTCATCTCTTCCTCAATCAATGCATTCATTGATCTCTTGGCAATCTTAGGTGATTGGATCCCAATTCCTTGGTAATCCAATCTCTCTAAGCTTGAACAATTGTCCAATTCCTTGATTTAATTGCTCATGGGAAGAGATGAAGCTTAGTCATTGATTATACCACATACCTTCATAGATCAAAGTATTTGTAAGATTATATGTCACTATATCCATCCATCCCCTAACCTAATCCAATGTGAGAAAGTATTTCTAGCATGATTTTCCCATTCCTCTTCCAAGGTTCAGAGGAAATCCAAGTATGAGCAATTTCTCTTCCAAGATAATTATCCAATTGGATGAAGATCGAAAGCTTTCTAGTAAATCAAGAGAAAAAAAAGAGGAAGAAGAATGAAAACTATTATTTATCCATCGAATTACAATAGATCTCCCTAACCCAATGAAGAGGGGTTTAGTTGTTCATAGCTCTGGGAATGGAAAGCAAAATGAAAAGTGCATTCAAAAGTGATGAGCGGATAATTTATACGCTTTTTGGCCTTGTTTTTAGGTAGTTTTTAGTATGATCTAGTTACTTTTAGGGATGTTTTCATTATTTTTTGTGATAAATTCACATTTCTAGACTTTACTATGAGTTTGTGTATTTTTCTGTGATTTCAGGTATTTTCTGGCTGAAATTGAGGGACCTTAGCAAAACTCTGATAAAAGGCTGACAAAGGACTGCTGATGCTGTTGGAATCTGACCTCCCTGCACTTGAAATAGATTTTCTAGAGCTACAGAACTTCGAATGGCGCGCTCTAAACGGCGTTGGAAAGTAGACATCTAGAGCTTTCCAACAATATATAATAGTCTATACTTTGTTCGAGATTTGATGACGTAAACTGGCGCTCAACGCCAGTTCCATGCTGCATTTTGGAGTCAAACGCCAGAAACACGTCACGAACCAGAGTTGAACACGCAAAACACGTTACAACTTGGCGTTCAACTCCAATAAAAGCCTCAGCTCGTGGATAGATCAAGCTCAGCCCAACCACACACCAAGTAGGCCCCGAAAGTAGATTGATGAGCGGATAATTTATACGCTTTTTGGCATTGTTTTTAGGTAGTTTTTAGTAAGTTCTAGTTACTTTTAGGGATGTTTTCATTAGTTTTTATGTTAAATTCACATTTCTGGACTTTACTATGAGTTTGTGTGTTTTTCTGTGATTTCAGGTAAATTCTGGCTGAAATTGAGGGACTTGAGCAAAACTCTGAAAAAGGCTGACAAAAAGGACTGCTGATGCTGTTGGAATCTGACCTCCCTGCACTCAAAATGGATTTTCTGGAGCTACAGAACTTCAAATGGCGCGCTCTCAATGGCGTTGGAAAGTAGACATCCAGAGCTTTCCAGAAATATATAATAGTCCATACTTTATTCGGAAATTGACGACGTAACTTGGCGTTGAACGCCAAGTACATGCTGCTGTCTGGAGTTAAACGCCAGAAAAACGTCATGATCCGGAGTTGAACGCCCAAAACACGTCATAACTCGGAGTTCAACTCCAAGAGAAGCCTCAACTCGTGGATTGATCAAGCTCAGCCCAAACATACACCAAGTGGGCCCCGGAAGTGGATTTATGCATCAATTACTTACTCATGTAAACCCTAGGAGCTAGTTTATTATAAATAGAACATTTAACTAATGTATTTGACATCTTTTGATCACTTTAGATCTTAGGATCAGATCTTTGAACGCATAGTTCTTAGACCATGGGGGCTGGCCTCTCGGCCATGCCTGAACCTCTTTTACTTATGTATTTTCAACGGTGGAGTTTCTGCACACCATAGATTAAGGGTGTGGAGCTCTGCTGTACCTCAAGTATTAATTCAATTCTACTTTCTTTTATTCAAATCTCTCTTATTCTTATTCCAAGATATTCATTCGCACCCAAGAACATGATGAGTGTAATGATGAAAGTGACGATCATTATCATTCTCACTTATGAACGCACGTGATTGACAACCACTTCCGTTCTACATGCAACCGAGCTTGAATGCGTATCTCTTAGATTCCCCAACAGAATCTTCGTGGTATAAGCTAGATAGATGGCGGCATTTATGAAGATCCGGAAAGTCTCACCTTGTCTGTGGTATTCCGAGTAGAATCCTGGGAATCCGGAAAGTCTAACCTTGTCTGTGGTATTCCGAGTAGGATTCCGGTAATGAATGACTGTGACGTGCTTCAAACTTGCAAGTGCTGGGCGTTAGTGACAGACGCAAAAGAATCAAGGGATTCTATTCCAGTAGGCGCAGGAACCAACCAGTGATTAGCCGTGCTGTGACAGAGTGTGTGAGCGTAGTTTTCACTGCGAGGATGGGATGTAGCCATCAACCATGGGTGATGCCTCCAGACGATTAGCCGTGCGAGTGACAGCCGCATAGGATCATTTTCCCGAGAGGATTGAAAGTAGCCACCGCTGATGGTGAACCCCTATACACAGCTTGCCATGGAAAGGAGTAAGAAAGATTGAGTTGAAGCAGTAGGAGAGCAGGCGTCCTTGAGCCATACAGCATCTCCATTCGCTTATCTGAAATTCCCATCAATGAGTCTGCATAAGTATTCTATCCCTTTTATTATTTATTTTCTTATTTCTATTTAAAAAACCATAAACCAATTTAATCTGCCTAACTGAGATCTACAAGGTGACTATAGCTTGCTTCATACCAACAATCTCTGTGGGATCGACCCTTACTCACGTAAGGTTTATTACTTGGACGACCCAGTACACTTGCTGGTTAGTTGAACGGAGTTGTGGATTCAACCAGTGCCATAATAATGATTTCTCTCACAATAGTTTTTGTGTACATACCAAAGAGCCAATATTGTTGATCACAATTTCGTCCATCAAGTTTTTGGCGCCGTTGCCGGGGAACAATCAATTTCGAACAACAATTCAAACAATTGTTTCCAACCCACAATGGTACCAAGTTTTTAATCCGGCAACAACACCAAGTTTTTGGCGCCGTTGCCGGGGATTGTTCGAGTATGGACAACTGACGGTTCATTTTGTTGCTCAGATTAGGTAATTTTCTTTTCAAAAAGTTTTCTAAAATCTTTCAAAAATATTTTTTTTTATTATTTTCGTTTTTTTTATATAATTTTCGAAAAAATTAATAAAAATTCAAAAAATTTCATAAAATCATAAAAATCAAAAATATTTTGTGTTTCTTGTTTGAGTCTTGTGTTAATTTTTAAGTTTGGTGTCAATTGCATGCTTTTAAAAATTTCTTGCATTTTTTTTCGAAAATCTCATGCATTCATAGTGTTCTTCATGATCTTCAAGTTGTTCTTGATAAGTCTTCTTGTTTGATCTTGATGATTTCTTGTTTTGTGTTGTTTGTTGTTTTTCATATGCATTTTTTGTTTGTTAGAGTCCATGCATTAAAGATTTCTAAGTTTGGTGTCTTGCATGTTTTCTTTGCATCAAAAATTTTTTCAAAATTATGTTCTTGATATTCATCATGATCTTCAAAGTGTTCTTGGTGTTCATCTTGACATTCATAGCATTCTTGCATGCATTCATTGTTTTGATCTAAAAATTTCATGCATTGAGTATTTTTGTTGTTTTTCTCTCTCCTCATTAAAAAATTCAAAAAAAAAAATATCTTTTCCTTATTTCCCTCCAAATTTTCGAAATTTTGGGTTGACTTGGTCAAAAATTTTTAAAAATTAGTTGTTTCTTACAAGTCAAGTCAAAAATTTCAATTTTAAAAATCTTATCTTTTTAAAATCTTTTTCAAAAATCATATCTTTTCCATTTTTTCATCATTTTCGAAAATTTCAAAAATCTTTTTCAAAATATTTTCAAAATCTTTTTCTTATCTTTACATCATATTTTCGAAAATTGCATCAAAAATTAATGTTTTGATTCAAAAATTTCAAGTTTGTTACTTTCTTGTTAAGAAAGATTCAAATTTTAAGTTCTAGAATCATATCTTGTGATTTCTTGTGAGTCAAGTCATTAATTGTGATTTTAAAAATTAAATCTTTTTTAAAATATCTTTTTCTTAAAACTTTTATTTTATCTTTATCTTATCTTTTTCAAAAATTTTATCTTTTTCAAAATTTGATTTCAAAATATCTTATCTAACTTCCTATCTTCTTATCTTTTTAAATTTTGATTTCAAATCTTTTTCAACCAACTAACTAACTTTTTGTTTGTTTCTTATCTTTTTCAAAACCACCTAACTACTTCTCTCTCTCTCTAATTTTCGAAAATTCTCCCTCTCTTTTTCAAAAATTCTTTTTGTTTTAAATTTTAATTTTAATTATATTTCATCTTTAATTTTCGAAAATACTAACCCCTTTTTTTTCAAAATTTATTTTCGAAATTTCTCTTCTCTTCTCTTATTCTATTTAATTAATTAATTACTAACACTTCTCCTCACCTCCCTTCATCTAAGAATCCAAACTTCTTATATCCCTTGTATTTGGATTCTTCTACCCCTTTCTTCTTCTACTGACATAAAGGAATCTCTATACTGTGACATAGAGGATTCCTCTTTCTTTTCTTGTTTTCTTCTCTTTCATATGAGCAGAAACAGGAAAAAAGGCACTCTTGTTGAAATTGATCCAGAACCTGAACGGACTCTGAAGAGAAAATTAAAAGAAGCTAAATTACAACAATCCAGAAATAACCTTTCAGAAAATTTCGAACAAGAGAAGGAAATGGCAGCCGAAAATAATAATAATAATAATGCAAGGAGAATGCTTGGTGACTTCACAAAGCCAACATCCAAGTTTGATGGAAGAAGCATCTCTATTCCTGCCATTGGAGCCAATAACTTTGAGCTTAAGCCTCAACTAGTTGCATTAATGCAACAAAACTGTAAGTTTTATGGACTTCCATCTGAAGATCCTTATCAGTTCTTAACTGAGTTCTTGCAGATCTGTGAGACTGTAAAGACGAATGGAGTTGATCCTGAAGTCTACAGACTCATGCTTTTCCCTTTTGCTGTAAGAGACAGAGCTAGAATCTGGTTGGATTCACAACCTAAGGATAGCCTGGACTCCTGGGATAAGCTGGTCACTGCCTTCTTGGATAAATTCTTTCCTCCTCAAAAGCTGAGCAAGCTGAGAGTGGATGTTCAAACCTTCAAACAAAAAGATGGTGAATCCCTCTATGAAGCTTGGGAAAGATACAAGCAGTTGACCAAAAGATGTCCATCTGACATGTTTTCAGAATGGACCCTTGATGAGCGGATAATTTGTACGCTTTTTGGCATTGTTTTTAGTATGTTTTTGGTAGTTTTAGTTGAGTTTTTATTATATTTTTATTAGTTTTTAGTTAAAATTCACTTTTCTGGACTTTACTATGAGTTTGTGTGTTTTTCTGTGATTTCAGGTATTTTCTGGCTGAAATTGAGGGATCTGAGCAAAAATCTGATCCAGAGACTCAAAAGGACTGCAGATGCTGTTGGATTCTGACCTCCCTGCACTCGAAGTGGATTTTCTGGAGCTACAGAAGCCCAATTGGCGCGCTCTCAACGGCGTTGGAAAGTAGACATCCTGGGATTTCCAGCAATATATGATAGTCCATACTTTGCCCAAGATTTGATGGCCCAAACCGGCGTTCAAAGTCACCTACAGAAATTCCAGCGTTAAACGCCGGAACTGGCACCTAATTGGGAGTTAAACGCCCAAACTGGCATAAAAGCTGGCGTTTAACTCCAAGGAGAGTCTCTACACGAAAATGCTTCATTTGCTCAGCCCAAGCACACACCAAGTGGGCCCGGAAGTGGATTTTTATGTCATTTACTCATCTCTGTACACCCTAGGTTACTAGTTTTCTATAAGTAGGACCTTTTACTATTGTATTTTCATCTTTGGACATCTAGTTCTTAGATCATTGGGAGGCTGGCCATTCGGCCATGCCTAGACCTTGTTCTTATGTATTTTCAACGGTGGAGTTTCTACACACCATAGATTAAGGTGTGGAGCTCTGCTGTACCTCGAGTATTAATGCAATTACTATTGTTCTTCCATTCAATTCCGCTTGTTCTTATTCTAAGATATCACTTGTTCTTCAACTTGATGAATGTGATGATCCGTGACAATCATCATCATTCTCACCTATGAACAAGGTGACTGACAACCACTTTTGTTCTGTAAGCAACCAAGGCTCTAGTGAATATCTCTTGGATTCTTTAATCGGAATCTTCGTGGTATAGGCAGGACCTGATGGCGGCATTCAAGAGAATCCGGAAGGTCTAACCTTGTCTGTGGTATTCTGAGTAGGATTCAATGATTGAATGACTGTGACGTGCTTCAAACTCCTAGCAGGCGGGGCATTAGTGACAGACGCAAAAGTATCAATGGATATTATTCCGGCCTGACCGAGAACCGACAGCTGAATTCCGCTATGCCGTGACAGGGCATATGCCAATCGCTTTCACTGAGAGGATGGGAGGTAGCCACTGACAATGGTGAAACCCTACACGAGCTTGCCATGGAAAGGAGTAAGAAGGATTGGATGAAGACAGTAGGAAAGCAGAGAGACGGAAGGGAAGGCATCTTCATTCGCTTATCTGAAGCTCTCACCAATGATATACATAAGTATCTCTATCTTTATCTCTATGCTTTATTCATTTATCACTATACCCATTTGAGTCTGCCTGACTGAGATTTACAAGGTGACCATAGCTTGCTTCATACCAACAATCTCCGTGGGATCGACCCTTACTCGCGTAAGGTATTACTTGGACGACCCAGTGCACTTGCTGGTTAGTTGTGCGAAGTTGTAGTGATCACAATTTCGCGCACAAAGTTTTTGGCGCCGTTGCCGGGGAATTGTTCTTGTGTATGGACAACTGACGGTTCATCTTGTTGCTTAGATTAGGTATTTTTTTTCTTCAGAGTTCTTAAGAATGAATTCTAGTGTTTCAAGGTGATGTTCTTATCATCACCAAAGCTGATTGATCTTCATCAATTTAGCTCTTGAATGCAATGTCATGCTGAAGCTTGGCCGGCCATGTCTAATTCCTTTAGACTAAAGCTTCAGACTAACATTGCATGATTCCTGGAATTCTCATTAAGAATTTTGATACCTTTATTTTCCTTTTCACTTAATTTTCGAAAAATCCAAAAAAAAATTACAAAATCATAAAAACCAAAAATATTTCTTGTTTGAGTCATGTGTCTTCATTAACCTTCAAGTTGTTCTTGATGATTTCCTTGTTTTGATCTTTGAATTCTATTGACTTGAGTGTTTTGTTGTTTGTCATATGCATTCTCATTTTGTTAGTGTCAGTAGTATACAAACTGCTAAGTTTGGTGTCTTGCATGCATTGTTATTTGATTTTAGTTGCATTTTGATTATTCTTCATTATTAAAAATCCAAAAATATTTTTAATTTGTGTCCTTTCAAGTCAATAATACAGAGAATTGAAGATTCGGAACATACTGCAGAGGAATTATACAGAAAAAGCTGGGCATTCAAAAATGCCCAGTGAAGAAGACAGACTGGCGTTTAAACGCCAGCCAGAGTGCCTGGCTGGGCGTTTAACGCCCAAAAGGGTAGTAGTTTGGGCGTTAAACGCCAGAATGTGCACCATTCTGGGCGTTTAACGCCAGGATGGCAAAGGGGGAAGATTTTATTTTCAAAATCAAATTTTTTTCAAGTTTTCAAAGTTTTTCAAAATCAAATCTTTTTCAAATCATATCTTTTCAATCAAATGTTTTCAAAATCAATTTCTTTCCTTTTTCAAAGATACTTACTAACAATTAATGATTTGATTGAACATTTTTTGCCTTTTCTGTTGAGGAAGGTTTTATGTTTGAATCATATCTTTTCTTGTTAGGCAAGTCATTAATTTTTAAAATCATATCTTTTCAAATTGTTTTCAAATCATATCTTTTAAAATTGTTTTCAAATCATATTTTCTCAATCACATTTTTTTTAAAATCAATCATATCTTCTCAACCACATCTTTTTCAAAATAGTTTTCAATCAAATCTTTTTAATTTCTAATTTCAAAATCTTTTTCAAAAATCACTTTATTTCTTTCCCACTTTCATTTTCGAAAATTAAGTAATGTTTTTCAAAAATGTTTTCAAAATCTTCTACTTAATTTTCGAAAATTACTTCCCTTCTTCTCACATCCTTCTATCTGTGGAGTATCACTACACAATTCAAACTCTGTCTAACTAAGTTCGAATTCTTCTACCTCTTTCTTCTACTTTTCTTCCTCTGACACCTCAAGGAATCTCTATACTGTGACATAGAGGATTCCACATTTTCTTGTTCTCTTCTCTTTCTTATGAGCAGGAGCAAAGACAAAGGCATTCTTGTTGAGGCTGATCCTGAACCTGAAAGGACCTTGAAGAGAAAGCTAAGAGAAGCTAAAGCACAACTCTCTTTAAAGGACCTGACCGAATTCTTCAAAGAAGAAGAACACATGGCAGCCGAAAACAACAACAATGCCAACAATGCAAGGAAGGTGCTGGGTGACTTTACTGCACCTACTCCCGATTTCTATGGGAGAAGCATCTCTATCCCTGCCATTGGAGCAAACAACTTTGAGCTTAAGCCTCAATTAGTTTCTCTAATGCAACAGAATTGCAAGTTCCATGGACCTCCATTGGAAGATCCTCATCAGTTCTTAGCTGAATTCTTGCAAATCTGTGACACAGTCAAGACCAATGGGGTTGACCCTGAGGTCTATAGACTGATGCTATTCCCTTTTGCTGTAAGAGACAGAGCTAGAATATGGTTGGACTCACAACCTAAAGAAAGCCTGGACTCTTGGGAAAAGCTAGTCAATGCCTTCTTGGCAAAGTTCTTTCCACCTCAAAAATTGAGTAAGCTTAGAGTGGAAGTCCAAACCTTCAGACAGAAGGATGGAGAATCCCTCTATGAAGCTTGGGAAAGATACAAACAATTAATCAGAAAATGTCCCTCAGACATGCTTTCTGAATGGAGCATCATAGGTATTTTCTATGATGGTCTCTCTGAACTATCCAAGATGTCTTTGGATAGCTCTGCTGGAGGATCTCTTCATCTGAAGAAGACGCCTACAGAAGCTCAAGAGCTCATTGAAATGGTTGCAAATAACCAATTCATGTATACTTCTGAAAGAAATCCTGTGAACAATGGGACTAATCAGAAGAAAGGAGTTCTTGAGATTGACACTCTGAATGCCATTCTGGCTCAGAACAGGATATTGACTCAACAAGTCAATTTGATCTCTCAAAGTCTGTCTGGAATGCAAAATACACCAAGCAGTACTAAGGAAGCTTCATCTGAGGAAGAAGCCTATGATCCTGAGAACCCTTCAATGGAAGAGGTGAATTACCTAGGAGAAACCAATGGAAACACCTATAATTCTTCATGGAGAAATCACCCAAATTTCTCATGGAAGAATCAAGAGAGACCTCAACAAGGTTTCAATAACAAGCCTTTTCCATCATCTTCTCAGCAACAGACAGAGAGTTCTAAGCAGAATACCTCTGACTTAGCAACAATGGTCTCTGATCTAATCAAAACCACTCAAAGTTTCATGAATGAAACAAGGTCCTCCATCAGAAATTTAGAAGGACAAGTGGGTCAGCTGAGCAAGAAAATTACTGAACTCCCTCCTAGTACTCTCCCAAGCAACACAGAAGAAAATCCAAAAGGAGAGTGCAAAGCCATAACCATGGCCGAATATGGAGAGGAAAGAGAGGAGGTGGACGCCACTGAGGAAGACCTCAATGGGCGTGCACCAACCTCCTCTGAGTTTCCCAATGAAGAACCATGGGAATCTGAGGCTCAAAATGAGACCATAGAGATTTCATTGGATTTACTTCTGCCATTCATGAGCTCTGATGAGTATTCTTCCTCTGAAGAGGATGAGTATGTCACTGAAGAGCAAGTTGCTAAATACCTTGGAGCAATCATGAAGCTAAATGACAAGTTATTTGGAAATAAGACTTGGGAGGATGAACCCCCTTTGCTCACCAAAGAACTGGATGACTTGTCTAGGCAGAGACTGCCTCAAAAGAGGCAGGATCCTGGGAAGTTTTCAATACCTTGTACCATAGGCACCATGACCTTCAAGAAGGCCTTGTGTGACTTAGGGTCAAGTGTAAACCTCATGCCCCTCTCTGTAATGGAGAAGCTAGGGATCTTTGAGGTGCAAGCTGTAAAAATCTCATTGGAGATGGCAGACAACTCAAGAAAACAAGCTCATGGACTTGTAGAGAATGTTTTGGTAAAAGTTGAAGACCATTACATCCCTACTGATTTCATAGTCCTAGAGACTGGGAAGTGCATGGATGAATCCATCATCCTTGGCAGACCCTTCCTAGCCACAGCAAAGGCTGTGATTGATGTTGATAAAGGTGAACTAATCATTCAAGTGAATGAAGAATCCTTTGTGTTTAAGGCTCAAGGATATCCCTCTGTCACCATGGAGATGAAGCTTGAAGAGCTTCCCTCAAATCAGAGACAAATAGAGCCCCCAAAGTCAAACTCTAAGTTTGGTGTTGGGAGGCCACAACCAAACTCTAAGTTTGGTGTTGAACCCCCACATTCAAACTCTAAGTTTGGTGTTGGGAGGTTCCCACATTGCTCTGATCATTTGTAAGGCTCAATGAGAGCCATCTGTCAAGCTACTGACATTAAAGAAGCGCTTGTTGGGAGGCAACCCAATGATTATATTTTATATATTTCTCTTTGTTATTTTATGTTCTTTGTAGGTTGATGATCATAAGAAGTCACAAAATCCATTGAAAAAGCAAAAATAGAATGAAAAATAGGAAGAAAAACAGCACACCCTGGAGGAAGAACTCACTGGCGTTTAAACGCCAGTGAGGCTAGCAATTGGGCGTTTAACGCCCAGTCTGGCACCATTCTGGGTGTTTAACGCCAGAAAGGGGCACCAGACTGGCGTTAAACGCCAGAAAAGGGCTAGAACCTGGCGTTAAACGCCAGAAATGGGCACCAGCCCGGCGTTTAACGCCAGAATTGGCTCAAAACACGTTTTTGAATGCCATTTGGTGCAGGGATGACTTTTCCTTGACACCTAAGGATCTGTGAACCCCACAGGATCCCCACCAACCCACCACACTCTCTCTTCTTCTTCACCCATTCACCAATCACCTCAATACCTCTTCCCCATAAACCCTTCTTCACTCCTTCATTTTCACACCACCTAAACACCACTTCTTCCCCTAATGGCCGAAACACAAAGCCATTCCCTTCTTCCTCATTTCCTCTTCTTCTACTCTCTTCTTTCTTCTTTTGCTCGAGAACGAGCAAACCTTTTAAGTTTGGTGTGGTAAAAGCATTGCTTTTTGTTTTTCCATAACCATTTATGGCATCCAAAGCCGGTTCAACTGAGAAGGCATGACCTCAAGCCCATCACTAAGAAAAGGATGGAGCAAACAAGAGACCCCTCTCATCAAGAGATCCCTGAGATACCTCAAGGGATGCACTTCCCTCCACAAGACTATTGGGAGCAAATTAACACCTCCCTAGGAGAGTTGAGTTCCAACATGGGACAACTAAAGGTGGAGCATCAAGAACACTCCATCATCATTAGAGAAGATCAAAGAATCATGAGAAAGGAGCAACAAAGACAAGGAAGAGACATTGAGGAGCTCAAGCACTCCATAGGATCTTCAAGAGAAAGAAAGAGCCGCCATCACTAAGGTGGACCCGTTCTTTAATCTCCTTGTTCTTTATTTTTCTGTTTTTCGAATTTTAGTGCTTTATGTTTATCCATGTTTGTGTCTTATGATCATTAGTGTCTTAGTGTCTATGCCTTAAAGCTATGAATATGAATCCATCACCTTTCTTAAATGAAAACTGTTTTTATTACAAAAGAACAAGAAGTACAGGATTTCAAATTCATCTTTAAAACTAGCTTAATTAGTTTGATGTGGTGGCAACACTTTTGTTCTCTGAATGTATGCTTGAACAGTGCATATGTCTTTTGAATTTGTTGTTCATGAATGTTAAAATTGTTGGCTCTTGAAAGAATGATGAAAAAGGAGACATGTTACTGAGGATCTGAAAAATCATAAAAATGATTCTTGAAGCAAGAAAAAGCAGTGAATCCAAAAAAAAAAGAGAGAAGCAAGCGAAAAAAAAAACGAAAAAAAAAGAAAGAAAAAAGAAAGAAATAAAGTTGTGATCCAAGGCAAAAAGAGTGTGCTTAAGAACCCTGGACACCTCTAATTGGGGACTTTAGCAAAGCTGAGCCACAATCTGAAAAGGTTCACCCAATTATGTGTCTGTGGCATGTATGTATCCGGTGGTAATACTGGAAGACAGAGTGCTTTGGGCCACGGCCAAGACTCAATAAGTAGCTGTGTTCAAGAATCATCATACTTAACTAGGAAAATCAATAACACTATCTGGATTCGGAGTTCCTAAAGAAGCCAATCATTCTGAATTTCAAAGGATAAAGTGAGATGCCAAAACTGTTCGGAGGCAAAAAGCTACTAGTCCCGCTCATCTAATTTGGAGCTTAGTTTCATTGATAATTTGGAGTCTATAGTATATTCTCTTCTTTTTATCTTATTTGATTTTCAGTTGCTTGAGGACAAGCAACAATTTAAGTTTGGTGTTGTCATGAGCGGATAATTTGTACGCTTTTTGGCATTGTTTTTAGTATGTTTTTGGTAGTTTTAGTTGAGTTTTTATTATATTTTTATTAGTTTTTAGTTAAAATTCACTTTTCTGGACTTTACTATGAGTTTGTGTGTTTTTCTGTGATTTCAGGTATTTTCTGGCTGAAATTGAGGGATCTGAGCAAAAATCTGATCCAGAGACTCAAAAGGACTGCAGATGCTGTTGGATTCTGACCTCCCTGCACTCGAAGTGGATTTTCTGGAGCTACAGATGCCCAATTGGCGCGCTCTCAACGGCGTTGGAAAGTAGACATCCTGGGCTTTCCAGCAATATATGATAGTCCATACTTTGCCCAAGATTTGATGGCCCAAACCGGCGTTCAAAGTCACCTACAGAAATTCCAGCGTTAAACGCCGGAACTGGCACCTAATTGGGAGTTAAACGCCCAAACTGGCATAAAAGCTGGCGTTTAACTCCAAGGAGAGTCTCTACACGAAAATGCTTCATTTGCTCAGCCCAAGCACACACCAAGTGGGCCCGGAAGTGGATTTTTATGTCATTTACTCATCTCTGTACACCCTAGGTTACTAGTTTTCTATAAGTAGGACCTTTTACTATTGTATTTTCATCTTTGGACATCTAGTTCTTAGATCATTGGGAGGCTGGCCATTCGGCCATGCCTAGACCTTGTTCTTATGTATTTTCAACGGTGGAGTTTCTACACACCATAGATTAAGGTGTGGAGCTCTGCTGTACCTCGAGTATTAATGCAATTACTATTGTTCTTCCATTCAATTCCGCTTGTTCTTATTCTAAGATATCACTTGTTCTTCAACTTGATGAATGTGATGATCCGTGACAATCATCATCATTCTCACCTATGAACAAGGTGACTGACAACCACTTTTGTTCTGTAAGCAACCAAGGCTCTAGTGAATATCTCTTGGATTCTTTAATCGGAATCTTCGTGGTATAGGCAGGACCTGATGGCGGCATTCAAGAGAATCCGGAAGGTCTAACCTTGTCTGTGGTATTCTGAGTAGGATTCAATGATTGAATGACTGTGACGTGCTTCAAACTCCTAGCAGGCGGGGCGTTAGTGACAGACGCAAAAGTATCAATTGATATTATTCCGGTCTGACCGAGAACCGACAGCTGAATTCCGCTATGCCGTGACAGGGCATATGCCAATCGCTTTCACTGAGAGGATGGGAGGTAGCCACTGACAATGGTGAAACCCTACATGAGCTTGCCATGGAAAGGAGTAAGAAGGATTGGATGAAGACAGTAGGAAAGCAGAGAGACGGAAGGGAAGGCATCTTCATTCGCTTATCTGAAGCTCTCACCAATGATATATATAAGTATCTCTATCTTTATCTCTATGCTTTATTCGTTTATCACTATACCCATTTGAGTCTGCCTGACTGAGATTTACAAGGTGACCATAGCTTGCTTCATACCAATAATCTCCGTGGGATCGACCCTTACTCGCGTAAGGTATTACTTGGACGACCCAGTGCACTTGCTGGTTAGTTGTGCGAAGTTGTAGTGATCACAATTTCGCGCACCAACCCTATTAAATATATTCTATTATGGTCTCTCTGAATTTTCGAAAATGTCATTGGACCATTCTGCAGGTGGATCTATTCACCTGAAGAAAACGCCTGAAGAGGCTCAAGAACTCATTGACATGGTTGCAAACAACCAGTTCATGTATACCTCTGAGAGGAATTCCGTGAATAATGGGATACCTCAGAAGAAAGGAGTTCTTGAAATTGATGCTCTGAATGCCATATTGGCTCAGAACAAAATGTTGACTCAACAGGTCAACATGATCTCTCAAAATCTGAATGGATTGCAACATGCATCCAACAGTACTAGAGAGGCAGCTTCTGAAGAAGCTTATGATCCTGAGAACCCTGCCATAGCAGAGGTTAATTACATGGGTGAACCATATGGAAACACCTATAACCCATCATGGAGAAATCATCCAAATTTCTCCTGGAAGGATCAACAAAAGCCTCAACAAGGCTTTAATAATGGTGGACGCAATAGGCTGAGCAATAGCAAGCCATATCCATCATCTTCTCAGCAACAGACAGAGAATTCTGAACAAAACACTTCTAATTTAGCCAATGTAGTCTCTGATCTGTCAAAGGCCACCTTCAGTTTCATGAGTGAAACAAGATCCTCCATTAGAAATCTGGAGGCACAAGTGGGCCAGCTGAGTAAGAAAGTCATTGAAACTCCTCTCAGTACTCTCCCAAGCAATATAGAAGAGAATCCAAAAGGAGAGTGCAAAGCCATTGACATAGTCAAAGTGACCGAATGCACAAGGGAGGAGGAGGACGAAAATCCTAGTGAGGAAGACCTCCTGGGACGCCCCTCAAGCAAGAAGGAGTTTCCTATTAAGGATCCAAAGGAATCTGAGGCTCATATAGAGACCATAGAGATTCCATTAAATCTCCTTCTGCCATTCATGAGCTCTGAAGACTATTCTTCCTCTGAAGAGGATGAAGATGTAACTGGAGAGCAAGTTGCTCAATATTTAGGAGCTATCATGAAGCTGAATGCCAAGTTATTTGGTAATGAGACTTGGGAAAGTGAACCTCCCTTGCTTATTAGTGAACTAGATACTTGGATTCAGAAAACTCTACCTCAAAAGAAACAAGATCCTGGCAAGTTCTTAATACCCTGTACCATAGGCACCATTGATGACATGTTACCATGTCATATTTTTCTATGCTTTTTTCCTTTGTTTTCAATAGGTTTTATGCACTTTCTTGAACCATAAGCAAGCCAATTGGGTAGATTTTCATGCTTCCTTTGATTTAATCAACCATGTATGAATTCATGCTATTTCTTGAGGTTTGATGCCATAATTGATGCATATTAGGATAGAATGATCATCTCATGATTTTGAGCATAGCTTTGATGTGTTTGATTGATTTATGATAGGTGAAGACAGCTTGGGAAAGGGTTGAAGTAAGAAGGAATGGCTAGAAGCTAAGAGAAGACAATGAAACAAGTGAAATTGAACCAGGAAGAATAAAGTTGGACTTGAAGTTAGCCCTCAAACGTTGGCACAAACTTTTGGATGAAAAGTTAGCCTCAACGTTAGCCCCCTAACTTGGAGGCTAACGTTGGAAATTGAAAATGCTTCCCAGGGTGTTCCACGTTTGCGCCAACGTTAGCCCCCTAACTTGGAGGCTAACGTTGGCATGAAAATTCCTCCCAGGGGCTGCCAACGTTTGCGCCAACGTTAGCCCCCTAACTTGGAGGCTAACGTTGGCATGGAAATTTACTCCCAGGGGCTGGCCAAAGTTTGCGCCAACGTTAGCCCCCAAACTTGGAGGCTAACGTTGGCACATGAAAACACAACAGCTTGAAGGGGTGTACTTCCAACGAGAATAACTTGAGCTAGAGAGCTCCAAATGAGGTGATTCAAAAAGCATTGGAAAGTAGGAATCAAGAGCTTTCCAAGCATATATGGCACTGCATGGTGGACACTAAAATTGAGGGAGAAAACTGCCCCGCAATGTGCATAAACGAACATGGTGGCAACCTGCAGTAAGGCCAACTGACCTCTGCACCTTCAAAGGAGTATAACTCGAGCTGTAGAGCTCCAAATAATGTGCTCCCAACGGAATTGGAAAGTAGACATCCAGGGCTTTCCAACAATGTATAATAGTATGGGGTGGACAATACATTTGAGCCTCCAGAACTGGCCTTTTCGCCAACGTTTGAGGGCTAACGTTACCTCAAACGCTGCACACCAAAGCCAGCGACCATGCCCTCTTCAAATGATCATAACTTGAGTTGTAGATGTCCAATTGAAGTGATTCCAAGTGGGTTAGAAAGCTGACATTCAGAGCTTTCCAACCATATATGATAGTCTATATTGGGCATAAAATTGGCAACATGACAAGAGGACAAAGTTGGCCCCATAAATGTGCATAAGGGAGGCCAACGTTCATACCAGCAAGATTTGTGGGCTGCTATGAAAAGTTGGAGCCAAAGTTAGACCCCTAACGTTAGCTCCAACTTTTGGTCCAACTTTTGCAAACTCAACCCGGTTCAATTCGGTTCCTCTTCAAACTCCAAGAGCAATCAACCAAGGCCTTTATCAACCCAATTCCATCAAGAGCAAGGGCCCAAATGATCATCACTCAAAGGCACAAGAAATAGATAAAATAGGAATTTCATTTAACTGTAATTTGTTTTTAATTTCATTTTCATTTTGTAAAGCCTATATAAGGCATCATTTTCATATTTGGAAGGAGGCTGGCTCCACTAGGGAGCATTAGGAGTAGATAGCTCTCTCTTTTAGTTTTCATTTCTGTTTTGAATCTTGGGTGGAGATTGGAAGGAATTCTGTTTTCATTCTCACCTTGAGAATTCTCGTTGTTCTTCTTCTACAAAATTTCAGTGAATTAAGGATTTGAATCAACACTCTGTTTATTGCTTTCATCTCTATTTCTTCTTCAAATTGTTTCTCTGTTGGATCAAGGAAGGACTTGAGATCTAGACTTGTTTTCTAGTCTCATTGAGCCCCTGAGATCTTCAATTTCTCTTTTAGATTTTGCAATTGAGCCAAGCTGCTTTCTATTTTGATTCTACAAGTAATTTTCCAAATCCATTTGAATATGCTGCATCTTTTAATTCTCTGTTTGATTGCACTTTGAATTCTCTTGTTTAGTTTTAATTCCCAGCACCCCAACTCCTTTATTCTTCCTGCAATTTAAATTTTCAGTTGCTTGAATTACTTCCTTCTTTAGTTTCCAGCACCCACTCCCCTTTACATTCACTGCAATTTACATTTCTTGTCATTTAAGCTTCCGCTCATTTAAGTTTCTGTCAAATTTAGCTTCTGCACTTTTAATTCTTGCAATTTACTTTCTGTTGGTCACTTTTCACACAATTCACTCAATGTTAGCTTGACTAAACTAATCACCCACTAAAGTTGCTTGATCCATCAATCCCTGTGGGATCGACCTCACTCCCGTGAGTTTTTATTACTTGATGCGACCCGGTGCACTTGCCGGTTAGATTGGTGTGTTTTTGGGAGAAATTCATTTTTCCACCAAAATATCCCATCAAGTTTTTGGCGCCGTTGCCGGGGATTGATTAGATCAACAATGATTAAGTGGGTGAGAAGTCTAGATCAAGCATTTTCTTTATTTTTGTTCTCTGTTCTAAGTTGAAACCAAGGTGTTTGAGTTATTGCCTCACTAAGAAATTCATCTCTGAGATATGAATTTCAATTTTTCTTGGTGTTGTGTTTTACAAAATTCAAATGGAGTTCAACTCATCTTATGATCAAACAAATTTTATGGGATATTACCCACCATCACCAATCTCTAATGGTGGTTGGGAATATCACCAAGAAACTTCAAATTCTGGGCACTCCAATTCATGGAGCTATGCTTCAGAGACACAAGATGAGCAAGAAAATCATATGGGATACCAACCACCACCACAAAATGATTCAAGTCATTATCCTCATGGTAGATGGGGGTGTCGCCACAGAATGAAAGAGCATCCACCCTCACGTCCCAGTTTCTCAACTAAAAGTTCTTCATCACTTGATTATGCCTCAACACAAAGTTTCCTCCAAAATCCATACCAGTCATCTCATCAATCACACAACTCATTCCACACACCTCAACACAACTTCACCACAACACATTCACGTCACCAAAATTACTCTCAACCTTCATCTCTTGAATTAACAGATGAGGAATACCTTGAAGGCATTGAATTAACAGATGAGGAATACCTTGAAGCCATTGAAATACAGAAAAGACTAGTGGAATTTTACACAAAATCCCCATCTTGGGAAGAAACCATCCTCGAGCAGATAAATAGGTCTTTAGAGCAAACAAAGAGGAACTTAGAACCATCAAACAGTACGGATGAAGACAAATTTGTGGGTGAGGAAGTGGAAAAGCAAGATGAGGAAGCCTCTGTGTCAAGAGAAATTTCAATAAAAAATGAGAATGAGGTGGTTGAACCTGAAACTGCACTAGAGATAACAAGAGAACATGAAGACTCACAGCTCTCACAAACTCCCCTGGACCAAAACGCCTCAACACTCGACTCCATGATTGAAAGGTTTGAAGAGGAGATGAAGAAATGTTGGGAAAATCGACAAACCTCCCCCATGATAGAGCTATTAAAACAAAAGTTGGGTGCAAGGAAAGGAGTGGAGGAGCAGGAAAGTGAGGAAGTCATTTCAGAGAATTCACACTCAAGTGAAGCAGAAAATCACATGAAGGAAAGGCTCGTGGAACCACCAATACAAGAGGCCCTTAATGAAGAAATCACTCCAATAATCACACAGCAACCATGTCTTGACATCCAAGAAGTGAAGGCAATTGACAAAAGCACCAAGAAGAGGATTGTGACCAAGATACCAAAGACAACATTCATGAGAAGGCCAACTGCAAACAATCCTCCCCCTGATCCAGCAAGCAAGATCAATCAAGCCAATTTCACAAGGGAGCTTGTTGAAAGAAGACCAAGACGGGGGACAATAACTGAAACTTCTCCCCTCTTGGAGTCATTCCTCTTAACAAACTGGAAGAAGAGGAAGAAAGTAAAGAACAACATTCCAACAGTAGGTAACGTTTCTCTTCTATGCTTTGTTTTCTTTCTTTACTTTGTTTAAATTCAATAAAATGGCATATGGTTACAATCTAAGTTTGGTGTTGCCCTGCAACAAATTGTTCTCAATCTTTTTGGATGATTGCATCAAAATCAAAAATGAAAGTGACACACCAAGATTCTAAGTTTGGTGTGCCACTTATTTTCTATGCAATTTATTCAAGCAACACTACTTGTCTGCATAATCATAATGCCTCTGCAGTTTCATTTGTCTCTTTTAATTTGACACTTTTTCATTCTGCTTTCTTTAGTCATTTTTTTTTCAGTTTTTAAATGCTTTTAATTTAGTTTGCTTAGCTACTGTGTTTGTTAATACATTACCAAGAGAGCTTTATTCATGGCAAATCTTGGCTTGGTGATTGTATTCAATAAATAACAGTTTTTCTTGTTTAGTTTTAATTCAAATAAAGTGACATATGGTTGCATTCTAAGTTTGGTGTTGCTATGCAACAAAATTTGGTTCCAATTCTTACAAGATACTTGCATTAATTCCAAGTGAAAGTGTCACACTAAGTTTGGTATGCCACTTATCTTTTATGCAATGTATTGTGCACACCTTCTTATCTCTGCAATCAAAATGTCTCTGTCTCTTGTGCCTTGATTTTTATCTTTAATTTTGCTTGCTTAGAACACATGTACTACTAACTTTTCATTGTGTAAGACATTCATGATCCATCTTAGCCCCATAGCCGTTGTTCTAATTGTTGCTTGAGGATGAGCAAGCATTTTGAGTTGGCAAGGGAAAGAGGAAGAATGGGAGGAAAACGACAACAATAGAGAAGATGAGCCACAAGGTTGTAAAGTTCCTTTTCCTCTCATTTGTTTCAAGCACTATAAATTGCATGATTGTCTTTACCTTCTCTGTATGCATGTGTGTATGAAAAGGCATAGTTTGATTTCTAAATTGCAACATGGTGCTATGTCATTATGATTACCAACTTGAGTTTTGTGAATTCAAAAGCAACAAAGTATCATGATCATAAACAAACAAGGCATTAAAGAAGATTTTAGCATGTGCATAAAAGTATTGGAAAGCTAGTATGTTTGATTGTTGCTTAATTGCATTGGATTTTATTTAATTGAAGTTTTCATCTAGGACATTTTGTGAAATCTTTTGAAAATCATGAAACCTTGAAGAAGCAAATACAATTAAAGCAAGAAAAGAAAAAGGGAAAGAATGAGAAAGCTGAAGGCTCTGAGTACCAATGGCAATTTATTTGTTAAGTGCTTGTGGTGTTTATGTATCAAGCCAAATGCTTGAAAACAAAACACTTAGAAGTCAAGGCTAGGCTCAAAGTGCAAAAGCACTCCCTCAAAGCTCAAGGCTCTGAGCATCAATGATTAGGGAGTCAAGAAAAGAAAAGAAAAATGAGCTTAATGAAGTCCTCTAATCAAATGCTTGTGGTGCTTATGTATCAAGTGGTAATACTTGAAAACAAAGCATTTAGAAGTCGTAGCTTTGTTATCAACTCATGGGGCAAAGCACCCAAAAGGAGAAGCTAAATAAAAAAATCAAAAGCTTGTTTCAAGGAAGAAATATAGAAGAAAGATTTCATAAATTGAGCTAGATGGAAGCATCAATCATTTACATTTCTTTTGTGATTATAGCATGCTTAGAAAACTAGCTTACCATGAACATTGAGTTGCTAATCTTCTTTCCTTGGATTGTCAATCTTTATTGCATGATTCTTTTCTTGCTTGGGGACAAGCAAGGTTTAAGTTTGGTGTTGTGATGACATGTTACCATGTCATGTTTTTCTATACTTTTTTCCTTTGTTTTCAATAGGTTTTATGCACTTTCTTGAACCATAAGCAAGCCAATTGGGTAGATTTTCATGCTTCCTTTGATTTAATCAACCATGTATGAATTCATGCTATTTCTTGAGGTTTGATGCCATAATTGATGCATATTAGGATAGAAAGATCATCTCATGATTTTGAGCATAGCTTTGATGTGTTTGATTGATTTATGATAGGTGAAGACAGCTTGGGAAAGGGTTGAAGTAAGAAGGAATGGCTAGAAGCTAAGAGAAGACAATGAAACAAGTGAAATTGAACCAGGAAGAATAAAGTTGGACTTGAAGTTAGCCCTCAAACGTTGGCACAAACTTTTGGATGAAAAGTTAGCCTCAACGTTAGCCCCCTAACTTGGAGGCTAACGTTGGAAATTGAAAATGCTTCCCAGGGTGTTCCACGTTTGCGCCAACGTTAGCCCCCTAACTTGGAGGCTAACGTTGGCATGAAAATTCCTCCCAGGGGCTGCCAACGTTTGTGCCAACGTTAGCCCCCTAACTTGGAGGCTAACGTTGGCATGGAAATTTACTCGCAGGGGCTGGCCAAAGTTTGCGCCAACGTTAGCCCCCAAACTTGGAGGCTAACGTTGGCACATGAAAACACAACAGCTTGAAGGGGTGTACTTCCAACGAGAATAACTTGAGCTAGAGAGCTCCAAATGAGGTGATTCAAAAAGCATTGGAAAGTAGGAATCAAGAGCTTTCCAAGCATATATGGCACTGCATGGTGGACACTAAAATTGAGGGAGAAAACTGCCCCGCAATGTGCATAAACGAACATGGTGGCAACCTGCAGTAAGGCCAACTGACCTCTGCACCTTCAAAGGAGTATAACTCGAGCTGTAGAGCTCCAAATAGTGTGCTCCTAACGGCATTGGAAAGTAGACATCCAGGGCTTTCCAACAATGTATAATAGTATGGGGTGGACAATACATTTGAGCCTCCAGAACTGGCGTTTTCGCCAACGTTTGAGGGCTAACGTTACCTCAAACGCTGCACACCAAAGCCAGCGACCATGCCCTCTTCAAATGATCATAACTTGAGTTGTAGATGTCCAGTTGAAATGATTCCAAGTGGGTTAGAAAGCTGACATTCAGAGCTTTCCAACCATATATGATAGTCTATATTGGGCATAAAATTGGCAACATGACAAGAGGACAAAGTTGGCCCCATAAATGTGCATAAGGGAGGCCAACGTTAGGGTCAAAGTTAGACCCCTAACGTTGGCACCAACGTTCATACCAGCAAGATTTGTGGGCTGCTATGAAAAGTTGGAGCCAAAGTTAGACCCCTAACGTTAGCTCCAACTTTTGGTCCAACTTTTGTAAACTCAACCCGGTTCAATTCGGTTCCTCTTCAAACTCCAAGAGCAATCAACCAAGGCCTTTATCAACCCAATTCCATCAAGAGCAAGGGCCCAAATGATCATCACTCAAAGGCACAAGAAATAGATAAAATAGGAATTTCATTTAACTGTAATTTGTTTTTAATTTCATTTTCATTTTGTAAAGCCTATATAAGGCATCATTTTCATATTTTGAAGGAGGCTGGCTCCACTAGGGAGCATTAGGAGTAGATAGCTCTCTCTTTTAGTTTTCATTTCTGTTTTGAATCTTGGGTGGAGATTGGAAGGAATTCTGTTTTCATTCTCACCTTGAGAATTCTCGTTGTTCTTCTTCTACAAAATTTCAGTGAATTAAGGATTTGAATCAACACTCTGTTTATTGCTTTCATCTCTATTTCTTCTTCAAATTGTTTCTCTGTTGGATCAAGGAAGGACTTGAGATCTAGACTTGTTTTCTAGTCTCATTGAGCCCCTGAGATCTTCAATTTCTCTTTTAGATTTTGCAATTGAGCCAAGCTGCTTTCTATTTTGATTCTACAAGTAATTTTCCAAATCCATTTGAATATGCTGCATCTTTTAATTCTCTGTTTGATTGCACTTTGAATTCTCTTGTTTAGTTTTAATTCCCAGCACCCCAACTCCTTTATTCTTCCTGCAATTTAAATTTTCAGTTGCTTGAATTACTTCCTTCTTTAGTTTCCAGCACCCACTCCCCTTTACATTCACTGCAATTTACATTTCTTGTCATTTAAGCTTCCGCCCATTTAAGTTTCTGTCAAATTTAGCTTCTGCACTTTTAATTCTTGCAATTTACTTTCTGTTGGTCACTTTTCACACAATTCACTCAATGTTAGCTTGACTAAACTAATCACCCACTAAAGTTGCTTGATCCATCAATCCCTGTGGGATCGACCTCACTCCCGTGAGTTTTTATTACTTGATGCGACCCGGTGCACTTGCCGGTTAGATTGGTGTGTTTTTGGGAGAAATTCATTTTTCCACCAAAATATCCCATCAAGTTTTTGGCGCCGTTGCCGGGGATTGATTAGATCAACAATGATTAAGTGGGTGAGAAGTCTAGATCAAGCATTTTCTTTATTTTTGTTCTCTGTTCTAAGTTGAAACCAAGGTGTTTGAGTTATTGCCTCACTAAGAAATTCATCTCTGAGATATGAATTTCAATTTTTCTTGGTGTTGTGTTTTACAAAATTCAAATGGAGTTCAACTCATCTTATGATCAAACAAATTTTATGGGATATTACCCACCATCACCAATCTCTAATGGTGGTTGAGAATATCACCAAGAAACTTCAAATTCTGGGCACTCCAATTCATGGAGCTATGCTTCAGAGACACAAGATGAGCAAGAAAATCATATGGGATACCAACCACCACCACAAAATGATTCAAGTCATTATCCTCATGGTAGATGGGGGTGTCGCCACAGAATGAAAGAGCATCCACCCTCACGTCCCAGTTTCTCAACTAAAAGTTCTTCATCACTTGATTATGCCTCAACACAAAGTTTCCTCCAAAATCCATACCAGTCATCTCATCAATCACACAACTCATTCCACACACCTCAACACAACTTCACCACAACACATTCACGTCACCAAAATTACTCTCAACCTTCATCTCTTGAATTAACAGATGAGGAATACCTTGAAGGCATTGAATTAACAGATGAGGAATACCTTGAAGCCATTGAAATACAGAAAAGACTAGTGGAATTTTACACAAAATCCCCATCTTGGGAAGAAACCATCCTCGAGCAGATAAATAGGTCTTTAGAGCAAACAAAGAGGAACTTAGAACCATCAAACAGTACGGATGAAGACAAATTTGTGGGTGAGGAAGTGGAAAAGCAAGATGAGGAAGCCTCTGTGTCAAGAGAAATTTCAATAAAAAATGAGAATGAGGTGGTTGAACCTGAAACTGCACTAGAGATAACAAGAGAACATGAAGACTCACAGCTCTCACAAACTCCCCTGGACCAAAACGCCTCAACACTCGACTCCATGATTGAAAGGTTTGAAGAGGAGATGAAGAAATGTTGGGAAAATCGACAAACCTCCCCCATGATAGAGCTATTAAAACAAAAGTTGGGTGCAAGGAAAGGAGTGGAGGAGCAGGAAAGTGAGGAAGTCATTTCAGAGAATTCACACTCAAGTGAAGCAGAAAATCACATGAAGGAAAGGCTCGTGGAACCACCAATACAAGAGGCCCTTAATGAAGAAATCACTCCAATAATCACACAGCAACCATGTCTTGACATCCAAGAAGTGAAGGCAATTGACAAAAGCACCAAGAAGAGGATTGTGACCAAGATACCAAAGACAACATTCATGAGAAGGCCAACTGCAAACAATCCTCCCCCTGATCCAGCAAGCAAGATCAATCAAGCCAATTTCACAAGGGAGCTTGTTGAAAGAAGACCAAGACGGGGGACAATAACTGAAACTTCTCCCCTCTTGGAGTCATTCCTCTTAACAAACTGGAAGAAGAGGAAGAAAGTAAAGAACAACATTCCAACAGTAGGTAACGTTTCTCTTCTATGCTTTGTTTTCTTTCTTTACTTTGTTTAAATTCAATAAAATGGCATATGGTTACAATCTAAGTTTGGTGTTGCCCTGCAACAAATTGTTCTCAATCTTTTTGGATGATTGCATCAAAATCAAAAATGAAAGTGACACACCAAGATTCTAAGTTTGGTGTGCCACTTATTTTCTATGCAATTTATTCAAGCAACACTACTTGTCTGCATAATCATAATGCCTCTGCAGTTTCATTTGTCTCTTTTAATTTGACACTTTTTCATTCTGCTTTCTTTAGTCATTTTTTTTTCAGTTTTTAAATGCTTTTAATTTAGTTTGCTTAGCTACTGTGTTTGTTAATACATTACCAAGAGAGCTTTATTCATGGCAAATCTTGGCTTGGTGATTGTATTCAATAAATAACAGTTTTTCTTGTTTAGTTTTAATTCAAATAAAGTGACATATGGTTGCATTCTAAGTTTGGTGTTGCTATGCAACAAAATTTGGTTCCAATTCTTACAAGATACTTGCATTAATTCCAAGTGAAAGTGTCACACTAAGTTTGGTATGCCACTTATCTTTTATGCAATGTATTGTGCACACCTTCTTATCTCTGCAATCAAAATGTCTCTGTCTCTTGTGCCTTGATTTTTATCTTTAATTTTGCTTGCTTAGAACACATGTACTACTAACTTTTCATTGTGTAAGACATTCATGATCCATCTTAGCCCCATAGCCGTTGTTCTAATTGTTGCTTGAGGATGAGCAAGCATTTTGAGTTGGCAAGGGAAAGAGGAAGAATGGGAGGAAAACGACAACAATAGAGAAGATGAGCCACAAGGTTGTAAAGTTCCTTTTCCTCTCATTTGTTTCAAGCACTATAAATTGCATGATTGTCTTTACCTTCTCTGTATGCATGTGTGTATGAAAAGGCATAGTTTGATTTCTAAATTGCAACATGGTGCTATGTCATTATGATTACCAACTTGAGTTTTGTGAATTCAAAAGCAACAAAGTATCATGATCATAAACAAACAAGGCATTAAAGAAGATTTTAGCATGTGCATAAAAGTATTGGAAAGCTAGTATGTTTGATTGTTGCTTAATTGCATTGGATTTTATTTAATTGAAGTTTTCATCTAGGACATTTTGTGAAATCTTTTGAAAATCATGAAAACCTTGAAGAAGCAAATACAATTAAAGCAAGAAAAGAAAAAGGGAAAGAATGAGAAAGCTGAAGGCTCTGAGTACCAATGGCAATTTATTTGTTAAGTGCTTGTGGTGTTTATGTATCAAGCCAAATGCTTGAAAACAAAACACTTAGAAGTCAAGGCTAGGCTCAAAGTGCAAAAGCACTCCCTCAAAGCTCAAGGCTCTGAGCATCAATGATTAGAGAGTCAAGAAAAGAAAAGAAAAATGAGCTTAATGAAGTCCTCTAATCAAATGCTTGTGGTGCTTATGTATCAAGTGGTAATACTTGAAAACAAAGCATTTAGAAGTCGTAGCTTTGTTATCAACTCATGGGGCAAAGCACCCAAAAGGAGAAGCTAAATAAAAAAATCAAAAGCTTGTTTCAAGGAAGAAATATAGAAGAAAGATTTCATAAATTGAGCTAGATGGAAGCATCAATCATTTACATTTCTTTTGTGATTATAGCATGCTTAGAAAACTAGCTTACCATGAACATTGAGTTGCTAATCTTCTTTCCTTGGATTGTCAATCTTTATTGCATGATTCTTTTCTTGCTTGGGGACAAGCAAGGTTTAAGTTTGGTGTTGTGATGACATGTTACCATGTCATGTTTTTCTATGCTTTTTTCCTTTGTTTTCAATAGGTTTTATGCACTTTCTTGAACCATAAGCAAGCCAATTGGGTAGATTTTCATGCTTCCTTTGATTTAATCAACCATGTATGAATTCATGCTATTTCTTGAGGTTTGATGCCATAATTGATGCATATTAGGATAGAATGATCATCTCATGATTTTGAGCATAGCTTTGATGTGTTTGATTGATTTATGATAGGTGAAGACAGCTTGGGAAAGGGTTGAAGTAAGAAGGAATGGCTAGAAGCTAAGAGAAGACAATGAAACAAGTGAAATTGAACCAGGAAGAATAAAGTTGGACTTGAAGTTAGCCCTCAAACGTTGGCACAAACTTTTGGATAAAAAGTTAGCCTCAACGTTAGCCCCCTAACTTGGAGGCTAACGTTGGAAATTGAAAATGCTTCCCAGGGTGTTCCACGTTTGCGCCAACGTTAGCCCCCTAACTTGGAGGCTAACGTTGGCATGAAAATTCCTCCCAGGGGCTGCCAACGTTTGCGCCAACGTTAGCCCCCTAACTTGGAGGCTAACGTTGGCATGGAAATTTACTCCCAGGGGCTGGCCAAAGTTTGCGCCAACGTTAGCCCCCAAACTTGGAGGCTAACGTTGGCACATGAAAACACAACAGCTTGAAGGGGTGTACTTCCAACGAGAATAACTTGAGCTAGAGAGCTCCAAATGAGGTGATTCAAAAAGCATTGGAAAGTAGGAATCAAGAGCTTTCCAAGCATATATGGCACTGCATGGTGGACACTAAAATTGAGGGAGAAAACTGCCCCGCAATGTGCATAAACGAACATGGTGGCAACCTGCAGTAAGGCCAACTGACCTCTGCACCTTCAAAGGAGTATAACTCGAGCTTTAGAGCTCCAAATAATGTGCTCCCAACGGCATTGGAAAGTAGACATCCAGGGCTTTCCAACAATGTATAATAGTATGGGGTGGACAATACATTTGAGCCTCCAGAACTGGCGTTTTCGCCAACGTTTGAGGGCTAACGTTACCTCAAACGCTGCACACCAAAGCCAGCGACCATGCCCTCTTCAAATGATCATAACTTGAGTTGTAGATGTCCAATTGAAGTGATTCCAAGTGGGTTAGAAAGCTGACATTCAGAGATTTCCAACCATATATGATAGTCTATATTGGGCATAAAATTGGCAACATGACAAGAGGACAAAGTTGGCCCCATAAATGTGCATAAGGGAGGCCAACGTTAGGGTCAAAGTTAGACCCCTAACGTTGGCACCAACGTTCATACCAGCAAGATTTGTGGGCTGCTATGAAAAGTTGGAGCCAAAGTTAGACCCCTAACGTTAGCTCCAACTTTTGGTCCAACTTTTGCAAACTCAACCCGGTTCAATTCGGTTCCTCTTCAAACTCCAAGAGCAATCAACCAAGGCCTTTATCAACCCAATTCCATCAAGAGCAAGGGCCCAAATGATCATCACTCAAAGGCACAAGAAATAGATAAAATAGGAATTTCATTTAACTGTAATTTGTTTTTAATTTCATTTTCATTTTGTAAAGCCTATATAAGGCATCATTTTCATATTTGGAAGGAGGCTGGCTCCACTAGGGAGCATTAGGAGTAGATAGCTCTCTCTTTTAGTTTTCATTTCTGTTTTGAATCTTGGGTGGAGATTGGAAGGAATTCTGTTTTCATTCTCACCTTGAGAATTCTCGTTGTTCTTCTTCTACAAAATTTCAGTGAATTAAGGATTTGAATCAACACTCTGTTTATTGCTTTCATCTCTATTTCTTCTTCAAATTGTTTCTCTGTTGGATCAAGGAAGGACTTGAGATCTAGACTTGTTTTCTAGTCTCATTGAGCCCCTGAGATCTTCAATTTCTCTTTTAGATTTTGCAATTGAGCCAAGCTGCTTTCTATTTTGATTCTACAAGTAATTTTCCAAATCCATTTGAATATGCTGCATCTTTTAATTCTCTGTTTGATTGCACTTTGAATTCTCTTGTTTAGTTTTAATTCCCAGCACCCCAACTCCTTTATTCTTCCTGCAATTTAAATTTTCAGTTGCTTGAATTACTTCCTTCTTTAGTTTCCAGCACCCACTCCCCTTTACATTCACTACAATTTACATTTCTTGTCATTTAAGCTTCCGCCCATTTAAGTTTCTGTCAAATTTAGCTTCTGCACTTTTAATTCTTGCAATTTACTTTCTGTTGGTCACTTTTCACACAATTCACTCAATGTTAGCTTGACTAAACTAATCACCCACTAAAGTTGCTTGATCCATCAATCCCTGTGGGATCGACCTCACTCCCGTGAGTTTTTATTACTTGATGCGACCCGGTGCACTTGCCGGTTAGATTGTTGTGTTTTTGGGAGAAATTCATTTTTCCACCAAAATATCCCATCAACCATGATCTTTGAAAAGGCTCTGTGTGACCTGGGGTCAGGGATAAATCTAATGCCACTCTCTGTAATGAAGAAGCTGGGGATCATTGAGGTACAACCTGCCTTGTTCTCATTACAATTGGCAGACAAGTCATTGAGACAAGCTTATGGGTTAGTAGAGGACGTTCTAGTAAAGGTTGAAGGCCTTTACATCCCTGCTGATTTCATAATCTTAGACACTAGGAAGGAAGAGGATGATTGCATCATCCTTGGAAGACCTTTCCTAGCCACAGCAGGAGCTGTGATAGATGTCAACAGAGGCAAATTAGTCCTTCAATTGAATGGAGAGTACCTTGTGTTTAAGGCACATGGCTATCCCTCTGTGACAAAAGAGAGTAGCATGAAGAGCTTCTCTCAGTTCAGAGTCAAGAAGAAGAGCCCCCACAGTCAAACTCTAAGTTTGGTGTTGTGAGGCCACAACCAAACTCTAAGTTTGGTGTTAAGATCCCATATCCAAACTCTAAGTTTGGTGTTGGGACTACACACTAACATTGACCTGATCACCTTGTGGCTCCATGAGAGCCACTGTCAAGCTATTGACATTAAAGAAGCGCTTGTTGGGAGGCAACCCAATTTTATTTATCTAATTTTATTTTATTTTGTTTCTTTGTTATTTTTGTGTTTAATTAGGTACATGATCATGAGGAGTCACGAAAAAATCAAAAAAATTAAAAACAAAGTCAAAAACAGAAGAAAAAAATTTTCACCCTGGAGGTAGCGCAGACTGGCGTTCAACGCCAGTAAGGTGCATCTGGCCGGCGTTCAACGCCAGAACAGAGCACCATTCTGGCGCTGAACGCCAGAAACAAGCAACAACCTGGCGTTAAACGCCAGCAACGTGCACAGAGAAGACAAACTGGCGCTGAACGCCAGAAACAAGCATGAAACTGGCGTTCAACGCCAGAAACATGCATTACATGGGCGTTGAACGCCCAGAACATGCACCAATGGGCGTTTGAATGCCAGAATGATGCATGAAGGCATTTTACATGCCTATATGGTGAAGGAATGGTATTTGTTTACACCTCAGGATCTGTGGACCCCACAGGATCCCCACCTCAGGATCTGTGGACCCCACAGGATCCCCACCTACCATATTCCCACCTTACCTCCTAATCCTATTTTTGTGATTTGAATTCCCCATGTCACAATTCCCAATCTTCTTCATCAATCACCTCAATTCCTCTTCCCAATTACCCCATTCACCATTCACATCACCCTCCTCTTCCCCATAAACCCCACCTACCCTCATAAAATTCAAATTCAATTTCCCACCCATTCCCACCCAAAATGGCCGAACACTAACCCTCCCCTCTCCCTTTAAATACCCTTCCATTCTTCTTCAATTTCACACAACACAACCCCTTTCTTCTCCCACATAGCCGAACCCACTTCTCTCCCTCTCTACCTTATTCTCTTCTTCTTCTTCTACTCTTCTTTTCTTTCTTGCTCGAGGACGAGCAAATTTTAAGTTTGGTGTGGTAAAAGCATAAGCTTTTTGTTTTTCCATTACCATCAATGGCACCAAAGGCCGGAGTATCCTCTAGAAAAGGGAAAGGGAAGACAAAAGCTTCCACCTCCGAGTCATGGGAGATGGAAAGATTCATCTCCAAGAGCCATCAAGACCACTTCTATGATGTTGTGGCAAAGAAGAAGGTGATCCCCGAGGTCCCTTTCAAGCTCAAAAAGAATGAATATCCGGAGATCCGACATGAGATCCAAAGAAGAGGGTGGGAAGTCATAACCAACCCCATGCAACAAGTCGGAATATTGATGGTTCAAGAATTCTATGCCAATGCATGGATCACTAGGAACCATGATCAAAGTATGAACCCGAATCCAAAGAACTATCTCACAATGGTTCGGGGGAAATACTTAGATTTCAGTCCGGAAAATGTGAGGTTGGCGTTTCACTTACCCATGATGCAAGGTGATGAACGCCCCTACACTAGGAGGGTCAACTTTAATCAAAGGTTGGACCAAGTCCTTATGGACATTTGTGTGGAAGGAGCTCAGTGGAGAATAGATTCCAAGGGCAAGCCAGTCCAACTAAGAAGACTGGACCTCAAGCCTATAGCTAGAGGATGGTTGGAGTTCATTCAACGCTCTATCATTCCTACTAGCAACCGATCTGAAGTTACTGTGGATCGGGCCATCATGATCCATAGCATCATGATTGGAGAGGAAGTAGAAGTTCATGAGGTCATCTCCAATGAAATCTACAAAATAGCCGAAAAGTCCTCACCTATGGCACGGCTAGCCTTTCCTCACCTTATTTGCCATCTATGTTACTCAGCTGGAGTTATCATAGACGGAGATGTCTCTATTGAAGAAGACAAACCCATCACCAAGAAAAGGATGGAGCAAGCAAGAGAAGCTTCTCACGGCCCTCAAGAAGTGCATAAGGAAGCTCATCATCAACAAATTCCTGAGATGCCCCAAGGGATGCACTTTCCCCCAAACAACTATTGGGAGCAACTCAACACCTTCTTAGAAGATTTAAGCCACAATGTGGAACAATTAAGGGTGGAACATCATGAGCACTCCATCATTCTCCAAGAAATAAGAGAAGATCAAAGAGCAATGAGGGAGGAGCAACAAAGGCAAGGAAGGGACATAGAAGAGCTAAAGAACATCATTGGTCCTTCAAGAAGAAGATGCCACTAAAGGTGGATTCATTCCTTGTTCTTTATTTCTTTCTGTTTTTCGGTTTTTAATATTGTGTTTATCTATGTTTTGTGTCTTTATTTCATGATCATTAGTATGTAACCATGCCTTAAAGCTATGAATAAATTCCATTAATCCTTCACCGCTCTTAAAAGAAAAATGTTTTAATTCAAAAGAACAAGAAGTACATGAATTTCGAATTTATCCTTGAATTTAATTTAATTATATTGATGTGGTGACAATACTTTTTGTTCTCTGAATGAATGATTGAACAGTGCATATGTCTTTTAATCTTGTTGTTTATGAATGTTAAAATTGTTGGCTCTTGAAAGAATGATGAACAAAGAGAAATGTTATTGAGGATCTGAAAAATCATGAAATTGATTCTTGAAGCAAGAAAAAGCAGTGAAAAAGAAAGCTTGCGAAAAAAAAAGAAAAAAAAATGGCGAAAAAAAATAGAAAAAAAAAAAGAAGGAGCAGTAGAAAAAGCCAATAGCCCTTAAAACCAAAAGGCAAGGGTAAAAAGGATCCAAGGCTTTGAGCATCAATGGATAGGAGGGCCCAAGGAAATAAAATCCAGGCCTAAGCGGCTAAATCAAGCTGTCCCTAACCATGTGCTTGTGTCATGAAGGTCCAAGTGAAAAGCTTGAGACTGAGTGGTTAAAGTCGTGATCCAAAGCAAAAGAGTGTGCTTAAGAGCTCTGGACACCACTAACTGGGGACTTTAGCAAAGCTGAGTCACAATCTGAAAAGGTTCACCCAGTTATGTGTCTGTGCCATTTATGTATCCGGTGGTAATACTGGAAAACAAAGTGCTTAGGGCCACAGCCAAGACTCATAAGTAGCTGTGTTCAAGAATCAACATGCTTAACTAAGAAAGTCAATAACACTATCCCAAATTCTAAGTTCCCCAGAGACGCCAATCACTCTAAACTACAAAGGAAAAAGTGAGATGCCAAAACTGTTCAGAAGCAAAAAGCTACAAGTCCCGCTCATCTAATTATAATTAATATTCATTGATATTCTGGAATTTATAGTATATTCTCTTCTTTTTATCCTATTTGATTTTCAGTTGCTTGGGGACAAGCAACAATTTAAGTTTGGTGTTGTGATGAGCGGATAATTTATACGCTTTTTGGCATTGTTTTTAGGTAGTTTTTAGTAAGTTCTAGTTACTTTTAGGGATGTTTTCATTAGTTTTTATGTTAAATTCACATTTCTGGACTTTACTATGAGTTTGTGTGTTTTTCTGTGATTTCAGGTAAATTCTGGCTGAAATTGAGGGACTTGAACAAAACTCTGAAAAAGGCTGACAAAAAGGACTGCTGATGCTGTTGGAATCTGACCTCCCTGCACTCAAAATGGATTTTCTGGAGCTACAGAACTCCAAATGGCGCGCTCTCAACGGCGTTGGAAAGTAGACATCCAGAGCTTTCCAGCAATATATAATAGTCCATACTTTATTCGGAAATTGACGATGTAACTTGGCGTTGAACGCCAAGTACATGCTGCTGTCTGGAGTTAAACGCCAGAAAAACGTCATGATCCGGAGTTGAACGCCCAAAACACGTCATAACTCGGAGTTCAACTCCAAGAGAAGCCTCAGCTCGTGGATTGATCAAGCTCAGCCCAAACATACACCAAGTGGGCCCCGGAAGTGGATTTATGCATCAATTACTTACTCATGTAAACCCTAGGAGCTAGTTTATTATAAATAGAACATTTAACTAATGTATTTGACATCTTTTGATCACTTTAGATCTTAGGATCAGATCTTTGAACGCATAGTTCTTAGACCATGGGGACTGGCCTCTCGGCCATGCCTGAACCTCTTTTACTTATGTATTTTCAACGGTGGAGTTTCTGCACACCATAGATTAAGGGTGTGGAGCTCTGCTGTACCTCAAGTATTAATTCAATTCTACTTTCTTTTATTCAAATCTCTCTTATTCTTATTCCAAGATATTCATTCGCACCCAAGAACATGATGAGTGTAATGATGAAAGTGACGATCATTATCATTCTCACTTATGAACGCACGTGATTGACAACCACTTCCGTTCTACATGCAACCGAGCTTGAATGCGTATCTCTTAGATTCCCCAACAGAATCTTCGTGGTATAAGCTAGATAGATGGCGGCATTTATGAGGATCCGGAAAGTCTCACCTTGTCTGTGGTATTCCGAGTAGAATCCTGGGAATCCGGAAAGTCTAACCTTGTCTGTGGTATTCCGAGTAGGATTCCGGTAATGAATGACTGTGACGTGCTTCAAACTTGCAAGTGCTGGGCGTTAGTGACAGACGCAAAAGAATCAAGGGATTCTATTCCAGTAGGCGCAAGAACCAACCAGTGATTAGCCGTGCTGTGACAGAGTGCGTGAGCGTAGTTTTCACTGCGAGGATGGGATGTAGCCATCAACCATGGGTGATGCCTCCAGACGATTAGCCGTGCGAGTGACAGCCGCATAGGATCATTTTCCCGAGAGGATTGAAAGTAGCCACCGCTGATGGTGAACCCCTATACACAGCTTGCCATGGAAAGGAGTAAGAAAGATTGAGTTGAAGCAGTAGGAGAGCAGGCGTCCTTGAGCCATACAGCATCTCCATTCGCTTATCTGAAATTCCCATCAATGAGTCTGCATAAGTATTCTATCCCTTTTATTATTTATTTTCTTATTTCTATTTAAAAAACCATAAACCAATTTAATCTGCCTAACTGAGATCTACAAGGTGACTATAGCTTGCTTCATACCAACAATCTCTGTGGGATCGACCCTTACTCACGTAAGGTTTATTACTTGGACGACCCAGTACACTTGCTGGTTAGTTGAACGGAGTTGTGGATTCAACCAGTGCCATAATAATGATTTCTCTCACAATAGTTTTTGTGTACATACCAAAGAGCCAATATTGTTGATCACAATTTCGTCCATCATAGATTTATGCATCAATTACTTACTTTTGTAAACCCTAGTAGCTAGTCTAGTATAAATAGGACATTTTAGTATTGTATTAGACATCTTGGTTCATATCTGATTTTTACATCTTGGTTTTTGTTTTGGGGGCTGGCCATTTGGCTATGCCTGAACCTTGATCACTTATGTATTCTCAACGGTGGAGTTTCTACACACCATAGATTAAGGGTGTGGAGCTCTGCTGTACCTCAAGTTTTAATGCAATTACTACTTCTTTCTATTCAATTCGATTTATTCTTATTCTAAGATGCCATTCGTACTTCAACCTGATGGATGTGATGATCCGTGACACTCATTATCATCCATCCTTATGAACGCGTGCCTGACAACCACTTCTGTTCTACAAGCGAAAGCTAGAGTGCGTATCTCTTGGATTCCTGATACACGACGCATGGTTGCCCCTCGTCTGACAACCGAGCCTTCCATTCAATGAGATCAGAGTCTTCGTGGTATAAGCTATAATTGATGGTGGCATTCATGAGAATCCGGAAAGTCTAAACCTTGTCTGTGGTATTCCGAGTAGGATTCTGGGATTGAATGACTGTGACGAGCTTCAAACTCACAATTGCTGGGCGTGATGACAAACACAAAAGAATCAAGGGATTCTATTCCAACATGATCGAGAACTGACAGATGATTAGCCGTGCCATGATAGAGCATTTGGACTTTTTTCACTGAGAGGATGGGATGTAGCCATTGACAACGGTGATGCCCTACATACAGCTTGCCATAGAAAGGAGTGATAAAAAAAACTGGAAGGAAGAAGTAGAAAAGCAAAGATTCAGAAGGAACACAACACCTCCATACACCTATTTGAAATTCCCACCATTGAATTACATGAGTAACTCTATCTTTATTTTCTGTTTATTTTATTATTATTCAAAAATCCAATAATCTCTTAAATTAGTTAAATCTGCCTGACTGGGATTTACAAGATGACCATAGCTTGCTTCATACCAACAATCTCTGTGGGATCGATCCTTACTCACATAAGGTATTACTTGGATGACCCAGTACACTTGCTGGTTAGTTGTGCGGAGTTGTGACAAAGTGAGATTCACGTTTGAGAGCACCAAGTCTTTGGAACCATTGTTGATGATAACAATTTCGTCCACCAAGTTTTTGGCGCCGTTGCCGGGGATTGTTCGAGTTTGGACAACTAACGGTTCATCTTGTTGCTCAGATTAGGTAATTTTCTTTTTATTTTCTTTTCAAAAATTTTTTTTCAAAATTTTCCTTTTTTTTTTCGTTTTTCTAGTAATGTTTTTCGAAAAAAATAAAAGAAAATAAAAAAAATTAATTAGAAAATCATAAAAACCAAAAATATTTTGTGTTTCTTGTTTGAGTCTTGAGTCAATTTTTAAGTTTGGTGTCAATTGCATGTTTTTACATTTTATGCATTAAATTTCGAAAATTTCATGCATTCATAGTATTCTTCATGATCTTCAAGTTGTTCTTGGTAAGTCTTCTTGTTTGATCTTGATGATTTCTTGTTTTGTGTCTTTTATTATTTTTCATGTGCATTTTTGCATTCTTAGTGTCCATGCATTAAAGAATTCTAAGTTTGGTGTCTTGCATGTTTTCTTTGCATAAAAAATTTTTCAAAAATATGTTCTTGATGTTCATCATGATCTTCAAAGTGTTCTTGGTGTTCATCTTGACATTCATAGTGTTCTTGCATGCATCTTGTGTTTTGATCCAAAATTTTCATGTTTTGGATCATAATTGTGTTTTTCTCTCTCTTCATTAAAAATTCAAAAATAAAAAATATCTTTTCCTTATTTCTCTCAAAATTTCAAAAATTTGAGTTGACTTAGTCAAAAAATTTTAAAATTAGTTGTTTCTCATAAGTCAAATCAAATTTTCAATTTTAAAAATCCTATCTTTTCAAAACTTTTTTTAAAAAAGCAAATCTTTTTTATTTTTATCTTATTAATTTCGAAAATTTTAAAATTATTTTCAAAATCTTTTTCTTAATTTTATTTCAAATTTTCGAAACTTAACTAACAAGCAATGTGATTGATTCAAAAATTTGAAGTTTGTTACTTTCTTGTTAAGAAAGGTTCAATCTTTAAATTCTAAAATCATATCTTTTAGTTTCTTGTTAGTCAAGTAATCAATTTTAATTTTAAAAATTAAATCTTTTTCAAAATATATTTTTCTTAAAAATCTTATCTTTTTATCATATCTTTTTAATCATAACTTTTTATCATATCTTTTATATCATATCTTTTTCAAAATTTTATCTTTTTCAAAAATTTGATTTTAAAATATCTTATCTACTTTTTATCTTATCTTTTCAAATTTGATTTTAATATCTCTTTCAACTAATTAATTAACTTTTTGTTTGTTTCTTATCTTTTTCAAAACTACCTAACTACTTTTTCCTCTCTAATTTTCGAAAATATCTCACCTCTTTTTCAAAAATTCTTTTTAATTAATTAATTTTTTTAAATTTAAATTTTAATTTTATTTCACCTTTAATTTTCGAAAATTACTAACCCCTTTTTAAAATTAATTTTCGAACTCTCTCTCTTCTTTCTTCTATTTATTTATTCATTTACTAACACTTCTCTTCACCTCTCTTCATCTCCAATCACTGCCTCTATCCTTACCCTTGTGTTTGGATTATTCTTACTTTTTCTTATTCTCATATTCCCTTCTTCTTCTACTAACATAAAGGAATCCCTATACTATGACATAGAGAATTTCTCTTCTTCTTCTGTTATCTTCTTTCTCATATGAGCAGGAACAAGGACAAAGGCATTCTTGTTGAAGCTGATCCAGAACCTGAAAGGACTCTGAAGAAGAAACTAAAAAAACTAAATTACAACAATCCAGAGACAACCTTTCTGAAATTTTCAAACAACAGAAGGAGATGGCAGCCGAACCCAACAACAATAATGCAAGGAGGATGCTTGGTGATTTTACTAAACCCACGTCCAAGTTTGATGGAAGAAGCATCTCAATTCCTGTCATTGGAGCAAACAATTTTGAGCTGAAACATTAATTAGTTGCTTTAATACAACAGAACTGCAAGTTTCATGGACCTCCATCTGAAGATCCTTACCAATTTTTAACCGAGTTCTTGCAGATTTGTGAGACTGTTAAGACGAATGGAGTAGATCATGAAGTCTACAGGCTCATGCTTTTTCCTTTTGCTGTAAGAGACAGAGCTAGAACATGGTTGGACTCACAACCTAAAGATAGCTTGGACTCCTGGGATAAGTTGGTCACGGCCTTCTTGGATAAATTCTTTCCTCCTCAAAAGCTGAGCAAGCTTAGAGTGGATGTTCAAACCTTCAAGCAAAAAGATGGTGAATCCCTCTATGAAGCTTGGAAAAGATACAAGCAGATGACCAAAAAGTGTCCTTCTGACATGTTTTCAGAATGGACCATATTAGATATATTCTATTATGGTCTATCTGAGTTTTCTAATATGTTATTGGACCATTATGCAGGTGGATCCATTCACCTAAAGAAAACGCCTGCAGAAGCTCAAGAACTTATTGACATGGTTGCAAATAACCAATTCATGTACACTTCTAAGAGGAATTTCGTGAATAATGGGATGCCTCAGAGGAAGGGAGTTCTTGAAATTGATGCTCTGAATGTCATATTGGCTCGGAACAAAGTGTTGACTCAGCAAGTCAACATGATTTCTCAAAGTCTGAATGGATGGCAAAATGCATCCAATAGTACTAAAGAGGCATCTTCTGAAGAAGAAGCTTATGATCCTGAGAACCCTGCAATGGCAGAGGTAAATTACATGGGTGAACCTTATGGAAACACCTATAATTCATCATGGAAAAATCACCCAAATTTCTCATGGAAGGATCAACAAAAGCCTCAACAAGGCTTTAATAATGGTGGAAGAAACAGGCTCAGCAATAGCAAGCCTTTTCCATCATCTTCTTAGCAACAGACAGAGAATTTTGAGCAGGGCCCCTCTAATTTAGCAAACTTAGTCTCTGATCTGTCAAAGGCTACTTTAAGTTTTATGAGTAAAACAATATCCTCCATTAGAAATTTGGAGGCACAAGTGGGCCAGCTGAGTAAGAAAGTCACTGAAACCCCTCCTAGTACTCTCCCAAGCAATACAGAAGAGAATCCAAAAAGAGAGTGCAAGGCCATTGACATAGTCAACATGGTCGAACCTAGAGAGGGAGGAAAGGACGAAAATCCTAGTGAGGAATACCTCCTGGGACGTCCTCTGAGCAAGAAGGAGTTCCCTATTGAGGACCTAAAGAAATCTGAGGCTCATATAGAGACCATAGAGATCCCATTAAATCTCCTTCTGCCATTCATGAGCTCTGAAGATTATTCTTCCTTTGAAGAAGATGAAGATGTAACTGGAGAGCAAGTTGCTCAATATCTAGGAGTTATCATGAAGTTGAATGCCAAGTTGTTTGGTAATGAGACTTGGGAAGGTGAACCTCCCTTGCTCATTAGTGAACTAGATACATGAGTTCAGAAAACTTTACCTCAAAAGAGATAAGATCCTGGTAAATTCTTAATACCCTGTACCATAGGCACCATGACCTTTAACAAGGCTCTATGTGACCTAGGGTCAGGTATAAACCTTATGCCACTCTCTGTAATGGAGAAACTGGGAATCATTGAGGTACAGCTTGCCTTATTCTCATTACAATTGGCAGACAAGTCAGTAAGATAAGCTTATGGATTAGTAGAGGACGTGTTAGTAAAGGTTGAAGGCCTTTACATCCCTGCTGATTTCATAATCTTAGACACTAGGAAGGAGGAGGATCAATGCATCATCCTTGGGAGACCTTTTCTAGCCACAGCAGGAGCTGTGATTGATGTTGACAGAGGAGAGCTAGTCCTTCAATTGAATGGGGACTACCTTGTGTTTAAAGCTCAAGGATCTTCCTCTGCAACCATAGAGAAAAAGCATGAAAGGCTTCTCTCAATGCAGAGTCAAATAAAGCCCCCACAATCAAACTCTAAGTTTGGTGTTAAGAGGCCACAATCAAACTCTAAGTTTGGTGTTGAACCCCCATATCCAAACTCTAAGTTTGGTGTTGGGAGTTCACAACATTGACCTGATCACCTTTGTGGCTCCATGAGAGCCCATTGTCAAGCTAGTGACATTAAAGGAGCACTTATTGGGAGGCAACCCAATCTTTATTTTAATCTAATTTTATTTTTATTTTATTTTTATTTTGTGTTTTATTAGGTTCATGATCGTGTGGAGTCACGAAAAAAATACAAAAATTAAAAACAGAATCAAAAACAGCAGAAGAAAAATCACACCCTGGAGGAAGGACTTACTGGCGTTTAAACGCCAGTAAGGAGCATATGGCTGGTGTTCAACGCCAAAACAGAGCATGGATCTGGCGTTGAATGCCAGAAACAAGCAACATCCTGGCGTTCAAACGCCAAGAATGCACCCTGAGGAGAGCTGGCGCTGAACGCCAAAAACAAGCATGGAACTGGCGTTCAACGCCAGAAACATGCTGCACATGGGCGTTGAACGCCCAGAACATGCATCACTTCGGCGTTTAAACAGAGTGTTTACAATTTTGGATTCCCCAGATCCCAAGCTCCTTTCTAGTTCAAAACTATCCCTATATATACTACTTCTCTGATCTTCAGCTCAGTCTGCAAGTCTCTGGATGTGGGCCTTTGAGTTCAGTTGAAGCAGTTACACGCTTAATGGGCTTAGCTCAGCTTGCTGAAAGAAGTTGAGTGAAGTATAATTCACGTTAGTCAAGGCGTTAGTGTAGTTAACGTTAAGTGTAAATTCTGGTTCGAAGACGTTACTGACACTAACTTTGTCACTAACATTCCAACCCTTTTGAGCTATGTTAACCCCAACGTTAGTGGCACTAACGTGACCACTAACGTAGCCTTTCCTAACTTTTGATAACATTAATGGTGTTAACTTTACCATTAATGTTACAATCATTCTTTCTTCCATGTTAATGGCCCATGTTAGTGGTGCTAACGTGGCCATTAACGTAGGTGTACCATGACTCGAAGGCGTTAGTGACACTAACTTTGTCACTAACGTTGCAAACATCTTCCCCTTCCATGTTAGTGCCCACATTAGTAGCATTAACGTGGCCACTAGTGTGGAATTTATAACCATAAACTAACCGGAATTTATAACGTGGGCTTCTTGGCCGTCTCCAACGTTAATGATAAAGTTAGTGTCACTAACGTTGGCTCTTCTCCCCTTGCTCCACGTTAATACCCACGTTAGTGGCATTAACGTGGCCACTAATGCAGGTAATCTTAGCCTTTTCCAACGTTAGTGACAAAGTTAGTGTCATTAACGTTGGCTCCCTTTTCACTCCCCGTTAATGCCCACGTTAGTGGCGTTAACGTGGCCATTAACGTGGGTCATCTTAGCCTTTTCCAACGTTAGTAACAAAGTTAGTGTCACAAATGTTGGCTCCCTTTTTGCTCCACGTTAACTCCCACATTAGTGGCGTTAACTTGACTATTAACGTGGGTGTCCATTGGGCTTTCTAACATTAGTAGTGTTAACTTCACCACTAACATTGGAGCTTCTCCTTTCTTCCATATTAGTGCCCACATTAGTGGCACTAACATGGGCTTAAATGGCCTTTGAAGTGGGCTTAAATGGCTTAAACAGGTTTAGCTAGGGGTGTTGCTGTTGGAATATCTAAAGCTGGAACAAGTGAGGTTCTACCATTATTAATTTGTGCTTGTGTTAGATATTTCCAGAAGAAGGAAGAAAAAAAATTAAATTTCCAACGAAATATTTTATAACAAGTTCAACCCAAGATGGTAACTGTATTTTATTGAAATTCTAGGCTTCTTAATCTACTATTTGTTTCTTTCTAGTTGATTAAGTTATATTAACTATGATACAATGTTAAAATGTTCAATGAATCAAATATATTGTGATCATGAATTCATAATAATAACACTTTTTGTTTCTTTCTTCCTTATCCTTGTAAAGCATCTAGCAGTGGTGAATATGAAACTTCAGGATCCACAGGTGCTAGTGCTCCTGGCATTCTGGCAATTATGGCAGAAAAATTGATGGAATTCTCTTATCAAGAACTAGCCAAGACTACAAATAACTTCAGCTCTGATAACAAAATTGGTCAGGGTGGATTTAGAGCTGTCTATTTTGCAGAATTGAAAGACCAACTAAAAACAAGTCAATTATATCTTTGATGGAAGCTGTAGTCATATCATCTTTGATTGTTTGTGTTCTGTTGCAGATGAGAAACTTCACAAAGGAAGAGATTCTTTGAAAAAAGTGAGAAACATTTGAATTCTGAAATAGTAATCATTTGTCTAGACACAGATGCACACGGAAAAAGAAATGAATTTATTTGTAAGAATGATTCAATATTTCAATTGAAACTGGTTGAGACAGAACTTGTGGAAACCGTATATGACTGGAAAAATGATCCTAATTATACGGGAATGTCAAAAAAATAACCAATTTACTAGTGACTGGGCATGAAAAGTGTGTGAATATAAAATGAAAAATGAAATAGAGGTAGGAATGTGCGTGCACCTTGTGCGGTGGCTGATACAGCTGAGGGAAGTGCCATGTATATATATATATAGATAGAGAGAGAGAGAGAGAGAGAGAGAGCAGAATCCGGGACATGTTGTGTGTTGTGAACACTCGTCTGTTTCTTCCTTCCCCCTAACTGACTAAGGTAACCCATCCATCCATTCCTCTTTAGCTCAGATCAGATCAGATCATATTAGATTTGCGCAAAACAAAAATTCATATTTATTTTTTCTTCTCTTTATGTTATCAGTTGCATATTCCAGTTCAATCAAAAATGGCTCCCACATCTGCCGAGTCTATAAAGGCCAGAGGTCAGCCTCTGTTTAACTTGTATATTGATTAATTGATAGATATAATGGAGAGATCTGAATTTGATGGAATATGGTTCCTCTCTTCTTTCTCTGCCACCAAGCTTGGCTCGATTGCTATTCAAGGTCAGTAGCAAGGAAAACCTCTCTCTCTCTATATCTGTTTTGTTAAAAACTAAATTGGAACATGTGTAGGTGCTCTGAAAAGGGCCAATGTTGATCCATCACTTGTGGAAAAAGTCTTCTTTGGGAATGTTATTAGTGCTAATGTGGGGCAAGCTCCTACAAGACAAGCAGCCTTAGGAGCAGGAATACCCAATTCAGTTGTCTGCACCACTGTCAACAAAGTTTGTGCCTCCGGAATGAAAGGTGCATGCATTCTGTTCGTTTTTTATCTCTGTGCTCTCATTTCCCTGTCCAAACTACATGCAAAGACAAAACAACATGGATATTAAAAAAATCTTTCTGCCTGTTGCAACTGTAATGCTTGCTGCACAAAGTATTCAATTAGGTTTAAACGATGTTGTTGTCGCTGGTGGTATGAAAAGCATGTCTAATGCACCTAAGTATTTGATAGAAGCAAGGTACTACCAATTGAAACTGTATATGATTAATACTGTATGTTTTTTATAATGCTTCAGGCATTGGATCAAGAACTTCGCTTTACCATGGTTGATGGAGACTTTAAGAAGTTTAATGGCAAATGGACACTTGTAAGTTTGATGGAGTCTTTCTATTTGAGAATATGGCAATTGGACACTTGTAAGCTCCGTCAGATCCTTTAAATCACTTCATTCTACTAATCATTTGCTCCCTCTTTTTCTTAGTCAACATAGTAATTAAACACTTCAAAAGCTGCTAAAACCTATGACTACTTTCTTTCTTCTTTATTATTATTTGTCTAGATTTGATTAATATATGTTAGAGCCATGTGGTGTGGGGGACAGTAATTTTGAAGAAGAATGGATGATGGTCAAATTTGAGAGGGATAGACATAAATTAAAGGAAGATTGGGACAGACAAATTTTTAACCATAAAAAGCAAAACAGGTTTGTGTTTGTGTCCTTCGGAGTTATGGCTAAATGCTCCTCTTCTTCATCTTTTTTTTTTTTTTTTTTATTTTAGTATATCTTTTTTAACTTAAATCAACCAAATAATTATTATTAATTTATATATAATTACACTATAATAGTTATTGAAGAATATTTTAGTCAAATACATTATTCTTATATGAATACTTTTCTTTCTCTAATTTAATTACCATAATAATAATTAATTTATGCAGATTTGTGATTTTGGGCTTGCAAAGTGGTTGTCACCAGATGCTGATCAGCAACATGTCACAAGATTTGAAGGCACATTTAGGTATATATGCAATGCACTATAATATAATATATAGTACTAATAATTAGTATTATTCATAATTTTAATCAAATTATTTAGGTTGTTATATATCAAATTTGGTAGGTATTCTGCTGCTGAATATTTGACGCCTGGCATAATAGATGAGAAAACAGATGTTTATGCATTTGGGATCCTTTTGCTGGAGATTTTAACCAGGCGTAAGGCCTAGGATTATTTGCAACAAAGCATTTTGATATGGGTATGTTTGCATGTATGTTATATATATCTTAAAACAATTTAGGCATCAATGCATGCTATATTGCAATGTGTATAGATGATTTTAATTTGTTGTGTGTGGGTGGTAATTAACTATAATAATTAATAGTGTGTTATGTTATTATAGGCAAAGCCATTAATTGATGCTTATAATGTTAAGGAGCTTGTTGATCCATCGCTTGGTGAAGATTATGACAGAGCAGGTGGAACATCTTTTTTCGACTGCTTCTCTACTGTAAATTAAAACTTTTTAAATATGGCAAAGGATATTCGAGGACAAATATTTAAGACTTTTATGTAATTACATGATATTGAAATATTGAAGTTGTTTTTTTATTTTACTTTTTAAAGAAAAATAGTACTATTTATGTAAAACAAAACCATATGCAATTATGTTTGGAACTATTGACATTGAGAATTTTTTTTTATGTATAGAGTTATGTCTTATATTGTAGAATTGTGTTATAAAAGATTTAGTTTTTAAATTTTGATATTAAAAAAATAAATATCTAATTTGAGAGTATGTAAATGAGATGAGATTAATGAATGATCTGAAATTAAAAATAAATAAATAATTATAGGATTTGTGAAGGTTTGAAAATTTCACAAAATAGTTAATTTTTGCTAAATCAAAAAATCAATTTGTGGGGTTTTAAACTGCCGCAAAAGTGATTTAAAATTGTCACAAAAGTCCAATATAAAACCCCCACTAAACACACACAAAAACTCCCACTAAATAGATTATGGAGGTTTTTAAAAACTTTCACAAAAGACCTCGTCGCACCTAAAATTTTGGGGATTTTAGAAACCTCCACAAACTATTTGGTGGGGGTTTATAAACCTCAGAAAAAAAACTGCCATAAATAAACAAAAACTTGTAGTGTAGAGTACATTTATTTAATAAATTTTAAGTTAAAAATAATACAAGTGTATTTATTTTTTATTTAAGAATTAACGGTTTCAAATCGTTATTTTTTAAATTGAAAAAATATTATTAATTACAATAACACAAATACATATAATTTTATAAAATTTAATTTAATTATTAATTTAAATTATATCTATTTAAATTTTAAATTTTTAAATAATACAAATTTTATAATTTAAAATTCAAATTATTTAAATAAAATTAAATTGAATGGAAAATAAAAATATACCAATGCAATTTAAATTGTATTAAAACGTAAGCAAATTTGCTGAGTTTATAAATAAAATTTGCGTAAATAAATAAATTCAGTCAATGTGATAGATGAATTTTGTGCAAATTTTATGAAATACTATAAAAAATTAAATCCTAAAAAATAACGTGATTTTAATTTATTTTGAGAATTCAAATTTTATTATATTTTATAATAGAAAAATAAAATGTGATTAAACATTGAGTTGTTCCCAATATACGAACTAATTTTGTTTCTTTTTAATGATTTTCTCGTTTAAAAAAATTTATAGTAATCAATTAACTACAATTTCTCAATTTAAATTAATCAATTTATTTTTATAATAAAATTTATATAACGGTGAAAAATCTAACATCATGACTATATCATATATTTTATATACTTAAATCACCGATGCCAATTAAATTTTATAATTAATCTAAAAATTTGTTCCTCAAGTTTATATTTAAAAAAAATAACTATAATTTTTTAATTTAAATTAATCAATTATGTCCTATATCCAAGTGCTTTCTCCCTTCTTATTTCAAAATATTATTCATCATACTTAACCTAGTTTAATATGTCACCTTTATTTAAAAAAACATTTATACTTTTTAAAATTATAATTTTAACAAAATATATTTTAAAAAACTCAAATAACAAAATAAATTTTTAAAGATATATTTTATTTGACAAAATAAACTAAACATATATAATAAATTGAGGTTTACGGTTATTCAGAGAAAAAAAGTAAACCATGCTACCTAAGACGAATTATATACAATTTAGGAGGTTTGGTGTCCTGAGATGATTTATAAACATTTTTTTAAGAAATTTGATGCATAAATCGGTGTTTAATATAATATCTAATACACACTACTATAGCACGATTTATATATTAGTAGGCGTAGGAAATTCACGTTTTCGAATTTGTAGAATCAAATAAAATTGATCCCTCTTTATTTTATTTAAATAAAAAAAAACCTATCCCTCAATATACCCATATTTTCTAGGTCTAAATCCATATCTCTCTTATATAAGCTCAATGCATGAGTTTCTTATTTTCCTTCCTAGAAAAATCAGGACTCCAAAATTTCCTACTGCATTCATCCTAACAAATAGAAATTAATATAAGTTACTTATTATTGGAAGCTTTAGCTGGAAAAAAATGCATCGCAGTCGTTTTCCTTTTAAAAAAAATTAGGAGACAACTTATAAATGTCATTGTAATAAATGTATAGTGGTTATGTTGTGTTGTCCCAACATTGTAAGATATTATTGATTTTTTGTTTTTCTATTTTTCCAATAGGTTAAGTATGTTTTCTTATAAAGTTATACGCTTTTCATTAATTTAAATAAATTTTCTCTTGATGTCGGTGCTATGTATGAGCTAATACATTTGTACATTTTTTTATCAATGAAATAGTATATTTTTTATTGTTAAGGACAAAAAGCAAAAAGTCTTGAAAATAGTCACGTTAATGAAAGTTTAATAAAAATTTATTTGTATAAATTTCTTTTGAGGTCATAGTCATCAAAATTGTTATCTTTTTTATTATACTACTATATTTAACTTCTTTTTTATTGTCAAGCATGTAATCACTTAATTTTTATGAGTAGTTGTATTCTTATACTCTAATTTTGTACTCTAGTTATGTACTTTTAATTGCAAAATATAATATTTTTGTTTAATATCATCTTTGTCAATATTGATATATTCTCACTTTTGTTTATTCTAAAGAAATATTATAATTATGGATGAAGAAGATAAAGGCAAAAGAAAGGTAAAAATCTAGATTAGAGTACTTCAAGAAGTTCAAAAGTAAATATTGAGAAGAGTTAACAAATGATGAAAAATTACTTATACTATAAGTATTAAAAAATTATTTTGACAACTATGTTATAATAATCATAATTTAGAATAATAAAAGATGTTATGTATCCATCTAAACTTACCCTTATTATTATTATTTTGTATTTTCATTCGTCGTACAGTTATGTTAAATAAAAAATTGTTTTAGGAACTTTTGAGTATAGATCATTTTCTATTTGAATATAGACTATTTTACATTAAAATATACGTTCAAAAAAATCCAATTCTAATAATCAACAACATATATGATCATAAATTATATATTTAACATATATCAAACTACATAAAGATTAACAAATTTTAAATTAAATAAAATAACAATTAAAAAAGATGAATAACATGAGCAGAAATAACAAATATTAAATGAAAGAACATCATACTAATAGTAGACAAATAAATAATTTGGAGATCTAATACTAATGCATTATACTTTTTAACTAAAGTCCTATACTTGGCATCAATTTCCTTGTAATTTTTTTCTGCAGCTTTGATGACAACGTCCCTTTTCACATTGTACTGATGCAATATGAGATCCAAAGCAAGTCTCATCCGAATTTCATCGTGAATCTGTAAAAAGAAAAAAAAATTCATGCAATTTGAAATAAATACTTAATTTTTTATATTATGCTACAACTACTTATATCAATAGAAAAATATTGATCGCACCAACTGCATTCTCTCATCCATTGAGCCACCCAAACACTTCCATCATTTCTACAAAGTTATAGTCAATAAAATTATTCAGTTGGATTGTAATATAATTTTGTTGAGCAAACTATAAATAAAACAAATGCTTTTCACATCTCTCGATTTCATCTGACATGACGACATAAAATTTTGAAACTTTTGGCATTACAATGCGTTTGGAGTCATAAAATGTAGGATCCTATAATATGACTGCGGTATACAAAGCCTGCATCTATTTTAACCATTTAACATTATTTACAAATATAATAGAAATTAGACAACTAAGATTATCAAACAAGTATAATTATCAGTCTTTTAATGGTCAAATCCTTTGAGTTCTCTTTAGATAGATCAGGTGTTGTATCTAATAAAATAACTTCTTGCTTTTGAAAATCAAACACCACTAAATACCAATGATTGTTGTCTTCTTTAACGCTAACAAATATCTAATAATTTTTTAATTGTGATTTGTGAGTAAATAGAAAATAAAAAATTCAAAATTAAATAAATTTTTATAAAAATTAAATTGTAAATAATTCGATCACCTTTCACTACAAGAAATTACCGGAATAGTGACTGATTTAGCGACCGATTCTAGTGGTCGCTAAAACCTTGGTCGCTAATTAGAAAATAGCGACCAACTTCGGTCGCTAACCATTAGCGACTGATTTTAGCGACCGATTTTTTAACAAAGCCACCAAACCTTCACCAAAGAGTATCGATCGCTAACATAATCGGTCGCTAAATGGTGGCCAAATTTTCTGTCGCTAAATCGGTCGCTGAGTATATCAGTCACTATATGGCAACCAACTTTTTGGTTGCTAAATCAGTTGCCATAAAATCGGTCACTAAATCGGTCGCTAATTTCTGAACTAAAATCTAAATCGGTCACTAAATCGGTCGTTGTTCTTAATTTTATAATTATAGATTTTTACTAATTTTATATTCACCGTTATTAAAACTTAATTTTCATAAATAATTATACTTCCACAAAATATAAAAGGAATCGAACATAGATTAATTTTTCAAATAAATACCAAAATATTCACAATGTCTACATAGAAATATAGCATTTAAAATATTTAAAATTTTTAAATACATCAGATTTATGATCCATAGTCTAAGACTAAAACATGGTAAAAATAATTCATGAACATAGCTATGCTCTATTCAATATCTACTTAGACCAAGCAACACTCTTCCAATTGCACTCTTCATCTTTTTTTTATCTTAGATAATTTTCTTGTAAATATTTTATCTTACAATGGCCACTGCAACACTGCCAATTTCACTCTTCGTCTTCTTCTTCCATATACCATGTATCATCTGTATGTGGTAGAGTTTTATGCAGAGCACCTTAGTCTCGGTTCATCTTTCAGTTTCAGCATCTTCACCTAACAAAACAATATTCCAGATTGAGAATTCTGGTGTCATAGCTTGCCTCAGAGCTAAAAGGTTTCTCTTTTTTCTGCTGCTCTTCTTTTTTATTTGATTTTTTTCCATATATTCAATTTTGATTTTTATACCAATATTTGAAATTCTAACACTTGTATATAATGATTACGTCAGCTAATGGGAGCATTGACTATAAAGTGCATTTTAAGTTTAACTTCTATCAAGCTATATATCAGCAGACAACAATGCAAAACATAAGAGCTTGTTCATGTAAACATACTACCCAAACTTCCAATGAACCAAGAAAAAAGAAAAGAAAAGAAAGGGAAAATGAGATAAAAAGATGCCATCACATCTATGTCGGCAAAGATTGTGACTTAAGGCAGCGTTTGGTTTGAGAGACATAGACACTGAGACATAGACACAGTGGTACACGGTGACACATGTCTGCTGTTTGGTTTGGTGAGATACAGATTTTCGAAGGACATGAGAGGACACGGATGGACACGGAGACATTAAATTTGTGTACCTCCAATTTGGTGAGACACTAAGACACAACTTGTGAGACACTAATTTTTTACTCTTTTACCCTTATTGAAATTTTAAAATTTGTCCTCTTATCTCCCCAAACCTTTCTTTTTTCTCTTCCTCTTTTAGATTCTATAACTAAAGTTATCTTTCTATTTTCTTCAAAAAAAATTATACATTTAATTTTTTATTTATTTAAATTTTGATTAATCTTTGATAAATTCTGAGCTTTAGTTTTTTATTTTTTTCAAAAAAAAATTATATATTTAATATTTGAATGATAATTTAAGATGATATTAGAAGAAATAAAAAATATTAAAAGAAATAAAAATTCAATGGTGATGACATGTAGTGTTTGGAATAATAGATGTACAGTAATAATAGTAAAATTAGTGGTAGAATGAAGGGTAATTCAGTCTTTTTAAAATATGTGTGTCTTGTTCTTTATTTTTACCAAACATAATACATAGACACAAATATTTTATGTCCATGTCTTTAATGTCTATGTCTTTGTGTCTATGTCTCATCATATACATCAACCAAACGGAGCCTTATTCTTGCACATATGCCAAACAATCCTATATTGTTGAAGATACTATTGAATGCAGAAAAAGATTGAATCTATTGGTATTCGTTCAAGACACGAAGATCTGGATTCAATTGTAAATACATAAAAAATTTAAACTATGTTAAGCATCAGAGAAAGGTACACAAATATAAACACAAAGTAAATTAAAACTAGAAGACAAAGACAAAATTTACATAGCCTTGATTGCATCCCTTTTCCAGAGCCCTTGCTGAGAAGGATCCACTACCTCCCATAAGCATCTGCAATACTCAAGAGTTATTTTGTTCCCCTTCTTGTGCAAGGGAATGCAGAAATAGGAAATTACGCAAATCTATAGATGTGCTATCTTTTGAAATAAAAAAGACTCAAATAAAAAATAAGTACCTATAAAACAGTAAAAACAATAGCGTCTTTCTTTTTTTGCCAACCACTGGAAACTTCAAAAGCAATAGCTACATGTGCACCCTACCCTTGCAACAGTTCTTAATAGATAAGTAATAATTGAAAGGAGACAAATGAATAATACAAATATGCCATGCATAAGTGGATACAAAATCAATACATACCCTGATTCAAACATTCAATTATTTTAAAAATGTTTAAACTATTAAAATATACTGTTAAGATACAAGATAAATAAATCCTTATTATTGTTTTATTTGCGAAAGAAAATTATTTCATAAATTGTACAAGTGCAAATACAAAACAATGAAACATTGTCACTAGAAACTAAATATGACATTACTAAACCATTTGATATTCTAAATCAACATAATCCTAAAAATTAAGCTTGCCCTCATAGGTTGATCCAAATTGCCAATGAGAAGGAGCAACATCATGAAATACCGAAGTTTTCCGATCACTAGTTGTGATCTTAAAAGACAAACTTTGTCCAACCAAATTAACTCCAATTAACCAATTTTGTCCCCAATTTTTTGACATAGTAAGCCATTAGCACACGTGGTTTATAAATGATTGGAGACCTTACATTTTCATCTATACGATTTTCTGTATACATAGTCTTAAATGATGATATGTTGGCACTAAATTGGCTTGATTTAGCTAATATTTTATCTCTGCTCAAATAAATATTAACACCAATTTAAATAAAAATTTTAAGTGTGAAAAATATAGATAAATTTATACAAACCTATGAGTTTTGGTATCATTGGCTATGCCGTAAACATATGTTGCAACTAGTGTTTATGTGTGTTTCAATGTCTCCATGGAAGAGGTCTAAACAAAATGGGTAACCACTGCATTTATAAGAAATTAAAATAAAAAATTTTAACTGAATGTTTAATAATACAATCTTGACCGAAATAACAATATATAATTCATTTGTATATATTGCTAAATGTCTAAGGCACTCAGATGTCGGTCTCTGTTCCTTTGGCAAGGATGTCAATTGATACAGAAGAATACTTTTTTATATTTTTTGTTGTATGAACTTTTTCTCACAACCAGATTTCATAGGTAATGCCTTCGGCAAGAGCATCTCCATCGACAATTTTAACTCTTTTTTGGATCTAATAGTGATCATGATAAGAGTACTCCGATAAAAAATAAAAGTACCTGTTATATTAAAGTATAAGAATGCATTGTGATTTATATAGCTCGTCATCAAGAAAATTATATTTTGATTGGATTAAAAAAACCTGCAGAATTTGCTTGAACACGATTGATCATGGAGTAGTGGAAGAAAGGTTGACATATTTTAGTCTTAGCGATAAAATGGGTGAGAGAAAAATGCTTTCTTTTACTTATTCGCTAAATTTTTTTAAAAATAGTTGACATAAATTTTGTTTATCTTTTCTAGATTTTAAAAAATAATATATATTTTAATCCATCTTTGTTTAAACATTAAAAGAATAAAAAATATCCAAGATCATAATAACTTTTCTGACTCCAATCTAAATAAAATAATTTTATTCAAAAAAGAATAATCTCTTCGTATTCGTTTTTTTACAATACATTGCCATACAAATTATAACATGTTAAAATCTAGTTTTATACCACGACAATGTAAAATTATAGTTTAGTTTTTAGTGTCCAAGTTTTAAAAAATATATTTCTTTCAAGAAATTCAAATCATAAAAAAAATATATCATAAAAATAATATTTTTTAAAAATAAATTCATTAACCCACTAATTAAAATAAAATGAATTTGTTATTGTCATATAAAGAAGGGTCATTTAATTATGGGATGTTCCTATTTTTTTTTATTAAAAGTTAAACTATGAATGAGTATACATTTACTATTATTGTGAGAAGATAAAAATAAGGAAGAAGGGACAAAATTATATCTGAAAGTTCATATGCTGGACACAAATACACTTAAATCATTTAATGAGTCATGCATGCACAGTAATTATACACTCCGGCTATCGCCATTCCGGCCTTCAGCGTGTGGTGTGGTTAGTTTGAGTGGACACGTGGCTCTATTTACTCCTTGCTGGCACGTTCAGATTGAGTGAGCTGGCCATTTAGTGCCAACTCAGAAAAAATAGTTTATTTTAATGATTAATTAAAGTAAACCCTTCGCTTTCTTTTATCTTCAGAAAGAAGATGCTCTGTGTTGAAACCCTAACACCTTAACCAATAATTAAGAACATGGGCTCACTCGAGAAAAAATCAAGCTCTTTATCCCTAGATTGTGGCAGCCCTATTGGTAGTGGATCTTCATTGTTGAGGAACAAAAAGAAGAAGCAAAAGTTTGAGTACAACAATGACAAGTGTTTGCACGGAATTGAAGCTGTGGTACTCAAGTTTAGAACAGAGTGGAATCTAGACAAATTTTTTCTGCGATGTCCTCTATTGGAGGTAGGTTTCAAAATTGCATTTCTTCTTGGTACTGGCGTTAGGTTTTTATCCTTTTGTTTCCTTCTTCACCCCTCTTCAATTTTTGTCTCAAATTTTCAGAGTGCTGAACATCGTTGTGAGTATTTTGTTTGGATAAATATTGAACTCTCTTCTAAACCATGCCTCAGCTTCAGCAGTTTTAAAGTCCCTTTGGTCCCTCAACTTCTCCTCTAACTGTTCAATAACCCACTTTCTATCAGCTGATTTGTTGGTGTGGCTTTGTGCACAGACATGTTGGTTGACAAATGTCTTTACTTGAAAGCTCTTTGGTTCATTAGACCTTGAACAGTAAATAGTCCAAGGACAGTTGGCTTCACAACAAATTGCCTTACACTTTATAGGATCCACTCGGTTAAACATGATACTCCTTCCAATTTGTGTATTGAACTTCCTAACTACTCTTTTGAATTGGTCCATAGTTTGAATTCCATCCCCAACTCTAAATGTACTAAGCCAAAAGTAGCATTCGGGTTCCCTTGAGACCAAACAGTGCGCTATGCCTCATAGTCACTATCACAGTCTGATGAATAAGGGCTGTGCAGCTCCTCAGACTCATATTGATGGTAATCTAGGTTAGAGTCATCATCATCACTCTCTAAAGACTCACTGGTTGCACGAGAGACAAATATTTTTGGAGCTTCACCTATGCCTCCTTGCACAAAGGTCTGTCCACTATGAGCTGGCCTCTTGTAAGAATTTTTTCTGTTCTTTTGTTTTGCTCTTGATTCTTGGGTAGGGACCTCATTTTATACAAGGTTGGGTTGTGATTGAGTTCCAGGTTCAGAATGTGTTTGTGGTCCAGTTTGAGTGGTTTGGGTTTGGGCCACAAGAGGTGTGTGTTGGGCTTGGGCCACAGGTGTTGGATTAACTTGGGCTGTGGGTGAGATTGTTTTGGACTTGGCCTGTGGGTGAGATTGTTTTGCTGGTTCAGATTGTGTGGTTTTTTGTTGTCTTTTCCTTGGGTTGGTTCTCTTGATTGAAGGTAATGATCTCTGGGATGACTTCTGTCCTACTGTTGTTGTTAGTTTTCTTGGCCTCAAAATTCTGGCTGGTTTTTGAGTCCTTTGTGCCCTCTTATTTATCCTCCCACTAGGTGATTTCACACTATCTACATTTACGTTGGATGGTTCTGTTTCAGAGGTAAGGACCTCTTCTGCATCTACGTCAACCACCTCAACCTCAATTGGAATGTCTATCGTATGCTCCCAATATACATGTATCACCCTATCATCATTTCTAATTGCATTCTCATACATGTTCACCACATCCCTATCAAGCCTAAGTAGCTTAAGAGCAACATGACCTCTGGTATCAGGCTTTCCCCAGTAAAAATCCTTCCAATGAATATATCCCAAATCCTTGACCAACCCTCTATGAAAAACAGGTTCAGCATATCCACATTGACTCTTGGTATTAAGGACACTTGACCACCATTGTATACTGTAATCCCTTTTGAATTTCTCTCTAACCTCCCCCTATAGTGATACACGAGCGTGATGTGACTTGACATCTACGAAGAAAACAAAACCATCATAACCACTACTAAACCCAGAAAACCCTCATTTTTTCAGACAACCACAAACTAGTAACTAAACAAAGATTTAATAGCATGTTCAATTCGATCATAATAGGTACAGTGGGAAGTTTAAAAGAAGTTACCTTTAGATCATCGCTGACTCTAGTATGTGATCGTCGCTGTGGTAGTGTGGGTTGCCTTCTTCGAGTACTCCTCCAACGATCAATTGAGTCACCACTTCAGAGCAATGCCATTGCCTCTCTGCTAGGGCTCTCTAACTCTCTGAACGTGCAAACTATCTTACATTAAACACCAAGAGACCTTGAAGGTTCATAATTCAATAAAAGAAAATAAAGGGTTTCATGTTTAATTTTAACTAATTAATCATTAAAATAAAATGTTTTTTCTGAGTTGGCACTAAATGGCCAGCTCACTCAATCTAAACATGCCAGCAAAGAGTAAATAGAGCCACGTGTTCACTCAAACGAACCACGCCACATGCTGATGGCCGGAATGGTTATTGTGTCCGCCGGAGTGTATAATTACTATGCACGCGTGATTCATTAAATGATTTAAGTGTATTTGTGTCCAGCGTATGAACTTTCAGGTGTAATTTTGTCCCTTCTTCCTAAACATAAATAAAAGTAAGATACGATAATAAGGTTGTAATTAATTGTTATACAATCCTTTAAGAAGAGATTTAAAATATCATAACGTAATGTTTACTATATATTTATTTTTCAATTTATTTTTTATTCTAATTAACATGTTTTTCCCTCTTTTATAGTTTTCTTATTACAATTTTGTATGAATTAAAAGATAATATAAATTATTAACAAAAATATACTGTGTATACAAAAGGTTCTCACTAATTCACTAACAATGTAATTTTATATGAATATATGTATTGTTTAACTTATTTTTTTAATGTGTATTTTATATTTCAATATATAATTTTATAACTATAAATTTTTTGTATTCAACATATAATATTCCAGAAAATTATCAAGTCTTATACATAACAAATATTAAACAAAAATATATTATGTATGTTAAACATAGTTTTATGAGGGCCAAAAATACAATTGAGTATATATATACATATATATTTAATATAATTATATAATTATATAATTATGTTTTATCTGAAAGTGATAGTTATAGTTTTATTTTTATAAAATATTTAGAGGACCATAATGAATTGTTTATCATATTGTAACAGACATTTTTGAATTACAAATATATTGACTCGTAGTCATGATTATATTCTCGAGAAAAAGAATCAATTTTTTTTCTTTTTGCAAATCTTGTTTCTTCTTTCGTTGAATCGTTGTAGAACAACGAATTTGGTTCTTCATAATATATGCTAATTGTTTCGAGGGTTATCGGAAACATTGATTTGTGTCTGAACGTGAGGTATACATTCCTTATGAGGCAGTATCCGACTTGTTCTTGCACCAATGTGCCACCGTCCGAGTTTCTTGTGAAGAGGTAAGGGGTCGTACCTGCAAGAAACTCTGATGCTTAAGTTAGTAATGGCTTTTGGCATGATTTTAGTATAATAGAATGTGTGTATACCTGAGGGGGTGTAAGTGTATTTATAGTAGAGTTTGATGACCACCTTTTTTAGAGTAGTTCCACCTTTAATTGATGGAAAACCATTCCCTTTATATTTGAGAGTTTGTTGGGGTCTATCTTTTAAGAGAGATAGAGATAGTAGAAGAGATTCTGGGAGGCAGTTACATATTTGGATAAGTAACGCTGGTACTTGTCACCGTGTCCAACCTCTTTAAAGAGATCGGGTAAACGATAGAGGCCACCCTTTTTAGGTGGGCTTTTTTGTCCTTGTTGTACCTGGATCTATGTTTTGGGTCAGAGTATGAACAGTGCCCCTACTTGAGTCCGAGCTCTCATGAGGTTGGGTTCAAGCATTTCACGGCTTCATTTTACCTTGTCGGGTACGCCACCTTCAAGAGGTCGGATACTCAACGTGTTTTAAAATTTTGAATGTTACCACTTTAAATGAGGGGTGAGCATTATGTGGCCGTTTTGTTGGAATCCGCGCATAGCTTTAAAGAGGGGTGTGATGAGCGGATAATTTATACGCTTTTTGGCATTGTTTTTAGTATGTTTTTAGTATCTTTTAGTTAGTTTTTAGTATATTTTTATTAGTTTTTAGTTAAAATTCACTTTTCTGGACTTTACTATGAGTTTGTGTGTTTTTCTGTGATTTCAGGTATTTTCTGGCTGAAATTGAGGGACCTGACCAAAAATCTGATTCAGAGACTGAAAAGGACTGCAGATGCTGTTGGATTCTGACCTCCCTGCACCCGAAGTGGATTTTCTGGAGTTACAGAAGCTCAATTGGCGAGCTCTCAACGACGTTGGAAAGTAGACATCCTGGGCTTTCCAGCAATATATGATAGTCCATACTTTGCCCAAGATTTGATGGCCCAAACCGGCGTTCAAAGTCACCTCAAGAAATCCCAGCGTTAAACGCTGGAACTGGCACCCAAATGGGAGTTAAACGCCCAAACTGGCATAAAAGCTGGCGTTTAACTCCAAGAAGAGTCTCTACACGAAATTACTTCATTGCTCAGCCCAGGCACACACCAAGTGGGCCCGGAAGTGGATTTTTATGTCATTTACTCATCTCTGTACACCCTAGGCTACTAGTTCTCTATATATAGGACCTTTTACTATTGTATTTTTCATCTTTGGACATCTAGTTCTTAGATCACTGGGAGGCTGGCCTCACGGCCATGCCTAGACCTTGTTCTTATGTATTTTCAACGGTGGAGTTTCTACACACCATAGATTAAGGTGTGGAGCTCTGCTGTACCTCGAGTATTAATGCAATTACTATTGTTCTTCCATTCAATTCCGCTTGTTCTTATTCTAAGATATCACTTGTTCTTCAACTTGATGAATGTGATGATCCGTGACACTCATCATCATTCTCACTTATGAACAAGGTGACTGACAACCACTTTTGTTCTACAAGCAACCAAGGCTCTAGTGAATATCTCTTGGATTCTTTAATCGGAATCTTCGTGGTATAGGCAGGACCTGATGGCGGCATTCAAGAGAATCCGGAAGGTCTAACCTTGTCTGTGGTATTCTGAGTAGGATTCAATGACTGAATGACTGTGACGTGCTTCAAACTCCTAGCAGGCGGGGCGTTAGTGACAGACGCAAAAGTATCAATGGATATTATTCCGGCCTGACCGAGAACCGACAGCTGAATTCCGCTATGCCGTGACAGGGCATATGCCAATCGCTTTCACTGAGAGGATGGGAGGTAGCCACTGACAAAGTGACAATGGTGAAACCTTACACGAGCTTGCCATGGAAAGGAGTAAGAAGGATTGGATGAAGACAGTAGGAAAGCAGAGAGACGGAAGGGAAGGCATCTTCATTCGCTTATCTGAAGCTCTCACCAATGATATACATAAGTATCTCTATCTTTATCTCTATGCTTTATTCGTTTATCACTATACCCATTTGAGTCTGCCTGACTGAGATTTACAAGGTGACCATAGCTTGCTTCATACCAACAATCTCCGTGGGATCGACCCTTACTCGCGTAAGGTTTATTACTTGGACGACCCAGTGCACTTGCTGGTTAGTTGTGCGAAGTTGTGTTTATGCCATGGTATTGAGCACCAAGTCTTTGGAGCCATTACTAGGGATTGTTTATGTTTTGAAAAGTATTGATCACAATTTCGCGCATCAAGTTTTTGGCGCCGTTGCCGGGGATTGTTCGAGTATGGACAACTGACGGTTCATCTTGTTGCTTAGATTAGGTATTTTTCTTCAGAGTTCTTAAGAATGAATTCTAGTGTTTCAAAGTGATGTTCTTATCATCACCAAAGCTGATTGATTCTCATCAATTTAGCTCTTGAATGCAATGTCCTGCTGAAGCTTGGCCGGCCATGTCTAATTCCTTTAGACTAAAGCTTTAGACTAACATTGCATGATTCCTGGAATTCTCATTAAGAATTTTGATACCTTTATTTTCCTTTTCACTTAATTTTCGAAAAATCCAAAAAAAAAATTACAAAATCATAAAAACCAAAAATATTTCTTGTTTGAGTCATGTGTCTTCATTAACCTTCAAGTTGTTCTTGATGATTTCCTTGTTTTGATCTTTGAATTCTATTGACTTGAGTGTTTTGTTGTTTGTCATATGCATTCTCATTTTGTTAGTGTCAGTAGTATACAAACTGCTAAGTTTGGTGTCTTGCATGCATTGTTATTTGATTTTAGTTGCATTTTGATTATTCTTCATTATTAAAAATCCAAAAATATTTTTAATTTGTGTCCTTTCAAGTCAATAATACAGAGAATTGAAGATTCAGAACATACTGCAGAGGAATCACACAGAAAAAGCTGGGCATTCAAAAATGCCCAGTGAAGAAGACAGACTGGCGTTTAAACGCCAGCCAGGGTGCCTGGCTGGGCGTTTAACGCCCAAAAGGGTAGTAGTTTGGGCGTTAAACGCCAGAATGTGCACCATTCTGGGCGTTTAACGCCAGGATGGCACAAGGGGGAGAATTTTGTTTTCAAATCAATTTTTTTCAAGTTTTTCAAAATCAAATCTTTTTCAAATCATATCTTTTCAATCAAATGTTTTCAAAATCAATTCCTTTCCTTTTTCAAAGATACTTACTAACAATTAATGATTTGATTGAACATTTTTTGCCTTTTCTGTTGAGGAAGGTTTTATGTTTGAATCATATCTTTTCTTGTTAGGCAAGTCATAAATTTTTAAAATCATATCTTTTCAAATTGTTTTCAAATCATATCTTTTAAAATTGTTTTCAAATCATATCTTTTCAATCACATCTTTTTCAAAATAAGTTTTCAATCAAATCTTTTTAATTTCCAATTTCAAAATCTTTTTCAAAAATCACTTGATTTCTTTTCCACTCTTATTTTCGAAAATCAATTAAGTGTTTTCTCAAAATGTTTTCAAAATCTTTTAACTTAATTTTCGAAAATTACTTCCCTTCTTCTCACATCCTTCTATTTCTGAACTAACTCTATTCCTTAATGCAAAATTCGAACTCCATCTTCTTTGATAAGTTCGAATTTTCTACTTCTGTCTTCTACTTTCCTTTTCCTCTGACACCTTAAGGAATCTCTATACTGTGACATAGAGGATTCCATATTTTCTTGTTCTCTTCTCTTTCATATGAGCAGGAGCAGAGACAAAGGCATTCTTGTTGAAGCTGGCCCTGAACCTGAGAGAACCTTGAAGCGAAAGCTAAGAGAAGCCAAAGCACAACTCTCTTTAGAGGACCTGACCGAATTCTTCAAAGAAGAAGAACACATGGCAGCCGAAAACAACAACAATGCCAACAATGCAAGGAAGGTGCTGGGTGACTTTACTGCACCTACTCCCAACTTCTATGGGAGAAGCATCTCCATCCCTGCCATTGGAGCAAACAACTTTGAGCTTAAGCCTCAATTAGTTTCTCTAATGCAACAGAATTGCAAATTCCATGGACTTCCAATGGAAGATCCTCATCAGTTTTTAGCTGAGTTCTTGCAAATCTGTGACACAGTCAAGACTAATGGGGTTGACCCTGAGGTCTACAGACTGATGCTATTCCCTTTTGCTGTAAGAGACAGAGCTAGAATATGGTTGGACTCACAACCTAAAGATAGCCTGGACTCTTGGGAAAAGCTAGTCAATGCCTTCTTGGCAAAGTTCTTTCCACCTCAAAAATGGAGTAAGCTTAGAATGGAAGTCCAAACCTTCAGACAGAAGGATGGAGAATCCCTCTATGAAGCTTGGGAAAGATACAAACAATTAATCAGAAGATGTCCCTCAGACATGCTTTCTGAATGGAGCATCATAGGTATCTTCTATGATGGTCTCTCTGAACTATCCAAGATGTCTTTGGATAGCTCTGCTGGAGGATCTCTTCATTTGAAGAAGACGCCTGCAGAGGCTCAAGAGCTAATTGAAATGGTTGCAAATAACCAATTCATGTACACTTCTGAAAGGAATCCTGTGAACAATGGGACTAGTCAGAAGAAAGGAGTTCTTGAGATTGACACTCTGAATGCCATATTGGCTCAGAACAAGATATTGACTCAACAAGTCAATTTAATTTCTCAAAGTCTGTCTGGAATGCAAAATGCACTTGGCAGTACTAAGGAAGCTTCATCTGAGGAAGAAGCTTATGATCCTGAGAACCCTTCAATGGAAGAGGTGAATTACCTAGGAGAACCCTATGGAAACACCTATAATTCTTTATGGAGAAATCACCCAAATTTCTCATGGAAGAATCAAGAGAGACCTCAACAAGGTTTCCACAACAATAATGGTGGAAGAAACAGGTTTAGCAATGGCAAGCCTTTTCCATCATCTTCTCAGCAACAGACAGAGAGTTCTAAGCAGAATACCTCTGACTTAGCAACAATGGTCTCTGATCTAATCAAAACCACTCAAAATTTCATGAATGAAACAAGGTCCTCCATCAGAAATTTGGAAGGACAAGTGGGTCAGCTGAGCAAGAAAGTTACTGAACTCCCTCCTAGTACTCTCCCAAGCAATACAGAAGAAAATCCAAAAGGAGAGTGCAAAGCCATAAACATGGCCGAATATGGAGAGGAAAGAGAGGAGGTGGACGCCACTGAGGAAAACCTCAATGGGCGTGCACCAATCTCCTCTGAGTTCCCCAATGAGGAACCATGGAAATCTGAGGCTCAAAATGAGACCATAAAGATTCCATTGGACTTACTTCTGCCATTCATGAGCTCTGATGAATACTCTTCCTCTGAAGAGGATGAGTATGTCACTGAAGAGCAAGTTGCTAAGTACCTTGGAGCAATCATGAAGCTAAATGACAAGTTATTTGGAAATGAGACTTGGGAAGATGAACCCCCTTTGCTCACCAAAGAACTGGATGACTTGTCTAGGCAGAAACTGCCTCAAAAGAGACAGGATCCTGGAAAGTTTTCCATACCTTGTACCATAGGCACCATGACCTTCAAGAAGGCCCTGTGTGACTTAGGGTCAAGTGTAAACCTCATGCCTCTCTCTGTAATGGAGAAGCTAGGGATCTTTGAGGTGCAAGCTGCAAAAATCTCATTAGAGATGGCAGACAACTCGAGAAAACAAGCTCATGGACTTGTAGAGGATGTTCTGGTAAAACTTGAAAACCATTACATCCCTACTGATTTCATAGTCCTAGAGACTGGGAAGTGCGTGGATGAAACCATCATCCTTGGCAGACCCTTCCTAGCCACAGCAAAGGCTGTGATTGATGTTGATAGAGGTGAACTGATCATTCAAGTAAATAAAGAATCCTTGGTGTTTAAGGCTCAAGGATATCCCTCTGTCACCATGGAGAAGAAGCATGAAGAGCTTCTCTCAAATCAGAGACAAACAGAGCCCCCACAGTCAAACTCTAAGTTTGGTGTTGGGAGGCCACAACCAAACTCTAAGTTTGGTGTTGAACCCCCACATTCAAACTCTAAGTTTGGTGTTGGGAGGTTCCAACATTGCTCTGATCATTTGTGAGGCTCCATGAGAGCCATCTGTCAAGCTACTAACATTAAAGAAGCGCTTGTTGGGAGGCAACCCAATGTTATATTTTATATATTTTCCTTTGTTATTTTATGTTTTTTGTAGGTTGATGATCATAAGAAGTCACAAAATCCATTGAAAAAGCAAAAACAGAATGAAAAACAGGAAGAAAAACAGCACACCCTGGAGGAAGAACTCACTGGCGTTTAAACGCCAGTGAGGCTAGCAGTTGGGCGTTTAACGCCCAGTCTGGCACCATTCTGGGCGTTTAACGCCAGAAAGGGGCACCAGACTGGCGTTAAACGCCAGAAAAGGGCAAGAACCTGGCGTTAAACGCCAGGAATGGGCACCAGCCCGGCGTTTAACGCCAGAAATGGCTCAAAACGTGATTTTTGATGCCATTTGGTGCAGGGATGACTTTTCCTTGACACCTAAGGATCTGTGGACCCCACAGGATCCCCACAAGAGACCCCTCTCATCAAGAGATCCCTGAGATACTTCAAGGGATGCACTGTCCTCCACAAGACTATTGGGAGCAAATTAACACCTCCCTAGGAGAGTTGAGTTTCAACATGGGACAACTAAAGGTGGAGTATCAAGAACACTCCATCATCATTAGAGAAGATCAAAGAATCATGAGAGAGGAGCAACAAAGACAAGGAAGAGACATTGAGGAGCTCAAGCACTCCATAGGATCTTCAAGAGAAAGAAAGAGCCGCCATCACTAAGGTGGACCCGTTCTTTAATCTCCTTGTTCTTTATTTTTCTGTTTTTCGAATTTTAGTGCTTTATGTTTATCCATGTTTGTGTCTTATGATCATTAGTGTCTTAGTGTCTATGCCTTAAAGCTATGAATATGAATCCATCACCTTTCTTAAATGAAAACTATTTTTATCACAAAAGAACAAGAAGTACAGGATTTCAAATTCATCTTTAAAACTAGCTTAATTAGCTTGATGTGGTGACAATACTTTTTGTTTTCTGAATGTATGCTTAAACAGTGCATATGTCTTTTGAATTTGTGGTTCATGAATGTTAAAATTGTTGGCTCTTGAAAGAATGATGAAAAAAGAGACATGTTACTGAGGATCTGAAAAATCATAAAAATGATTCTTGAAGCAAGAAAAAGCAGTGAATACAAAAAAAAAAAAAGAAGAAGGAGAAAAACGAAAAAAAAGGGGGAGAAAGAAAAAGAAAAAGAAAAAGAAAGAAATAAAGTTGTGATCCAAGGCAAAAAGAGTGTGCTTAAGAACCCTGGACACCTCTAATTGGGGACTTTAGCAAAGCTGAGTCACAATCTGAAAAGGTTCACCCAATTATGTGTCTGTTGCATGTATGTATCCGGTGGTAATACTGGAAGACAGAGTGCTTTGGGCCACGGCCAAGACTCAATAAGTAGCTGTGTTCAAGAATCATCATACTTAACTAGGAGAATCAATAACACTATCTGGATTCTGAGTTCCTAAAGAAGCCAATCATTCTGAATTTCAAAGGATAAAGTGAGATGCCAAAACTGTTCGGAGGCAAAAAGCTACTAGTCCCGCTCATCTAATTTGGAGCTAAGTTTCATTGATAATTTGGAGTCTATAGTATATTCTCTTCTTTTTATCTTATTTGATTTTCAGTTGCTTGAGAACAAGCAACAATTTAAGTTTGGTGTTGTGATGAGCGGATAATTTATACGCTTTTTGGCATTGTTTTTAGTATGTTTTTAGTATCTTTTAGTTAGTTTTTAGTATATTTTTATTAGTTTTTAGTTAAAATTCACTTTTCTGGACTTTACTATGAGTTTGTGTGTTTTTCTGTGATTTCAGGTATTTTCTGGCTGAAATTGAGGGACCTGAGCAAAAATCTGATTCAGAGACTGAAAAGGACTGCAGATGCTGTTGGATTCTGACCTCCCTGCACTCGAAGTGGATTTTCTGGAGCTACAGAAGCCCAATTGGCGCGCTCTCAACGGCGTTGGAAAGTAGACATCCTGGGCTTTCCAGCAATATATGATAGTTCATACTTTGCCCAAGATTTGATAGCCCAAACCGGCGTTCAAAGTCACCTCAAGAAATCCCAACGTTAAACGCTGGAACTGGCACCCAAATGGGAGTTAAACGCCCAAACTGGCATAAAAGCTGGCGTTTAACTCCAAGAAGAGTCTCTACACGAAATTACTTCATTGCTCAGCCCAAGCACACACCAGGTGGGCCCGGAAGTGGATTTTTATGTCATTTACTCATCTCTGTACACCCTAGGCTACTAGTTCTCTATATATAGGACCTTTTACTATTGTATTTTTCATCTTTGGACATCTAGTTCTTAGATCACTGGGAGGCTGGCCTCACGGCCATGCCTAGACCTTGTTCTTATGTATTTTCAACGGTGGAGTTTCTACACACCATAGATTAAGGTGTGGAGCTCTGCTGTACCTCGAGTATTAATGCAATTACTATTGTTCTTCCATTCAATTCCGCTTGTTCTTATTCTAAGATATCACTTGTTCTTTAACTTGATGAATGTGATGATCCGTGACACTCATCATCATTCTCACTTATGAACAAGGTGACTGACAACCACTTTTGTTCTACAAGCAACCAAGGCTCTAGTGAATATCTCTTGGATTCTTTAATCGGAATCTTCGTGGTATAGGCAGGACCTGATGGCGGCATTCAAGAGAATCCGGAAGGTCTAACCTTGTCTGTGGTATTCTGAGTAGGATTCAATGACTGAATGACTGTGACGTGCTTCAAACTCCTAGCAGGCGGGGCG